>NC_086335.1:71337464-72537464 GCF_032445375.1 Bacillus rossius redtenbacheri | reverse complement strand
GACACGGTAACATTCTTTCCGACAATGAAAGTTTTACACTCAGTGTTAAAACTATAAGTTCCGTGTGCGTGTTTTGAGTCCGATCGTATCAAAACCAAAAGGGTATACGAGAATATTTACTTTACCCAGTCTTGTTTCTTTGAGTATATTTTAAATTTCATTGAAATCATTTGTTGTACATCTTCTAAAATAGACCTGCAATGAGCCATGGAAATTTTCAATACTTAACTGCATATTTAACAACCAATTATTTTTTTAATCTGTTTCTTGATTCAACTATTTATTTGTACACTCGTTACGTTAAATAAACTTCCAATTAACATTCTTTAAAGTTTCTCATTTTATTTTTGGTTGGGCAAAAAATTAATACTATTACAAGGACATAATTAGGTAAAAAAAAATTATGTTAAAAATAACTACAGTATATTTTGCACTAAAAAAGCATAATCAAAAATAAATATGTATTATTAAATTAGTTTCGGCATAATATACTTCATGCACCAATCGCCTTAAATGAACAGAACAGGCCCAAAATAAATGAAAAGGAAACATATCGCAAGTAACAGTTGTTGGTGGATGTGCTGGTGCCTTGCAGGCTCCAGACTGCGGCCCAAGACGCTGCAAGCCGTGGATGTGCCTGTGATCGACAACCGGCTGTGCGAGCGCTGGCACAAGTCAAACGGCATCAACGTCGTCATCTATGAAGAGATGATGTGCGCCGGATATCGCGGCGGAGGCAAGGATTCTTGTCAGGTATGACGTCATTTGTTGGTGCGTTTCAGGTGCAAGTAAAACAACAGACTTTTGCATGATCGTTCAGATTCTGCAGAAAAGATGTGTACCTAAATCCAGCTCGAGTTGTCGTACGCTGCTGTAAAACCGTTGTTCTTTATCATGGACACATATTCCAACATCCATTCCAAAACTCTAAGCGAAATTCTATTGGTCGAAGCGTTTTCATATCTATTTTACTTAAGATTTCAGTTATACTTTATTCGAATTTTGTAGCTGCTAAACATATTAGTGATTTTATAATAATTTTCCAATCACATGCGCCATAGTTTAACTCTCCATATTACGTGAATAATTTTTCCTTTTGCTGTAAATTTTCTGCTATCGTATCACATATGATATTTTCATAAGTATCAAAATAGTTAAATGTAGGATTTATTTTTTTCATCAAGATCTATGTACTAAGTTATAAGAAATATTGCCAATTTGCGTGTTTTTTATGTCCACTATCTTGTGGTTCCTTAAACCTTATAATAATTAAAATATTTCAAATATTAATACTTTTTGTAGAGTTTCGTTCCTTAGATTTTTACTGCAGCTTATCAACATGACCAAACATTTTCTTACCCATATCAGTATTTCTATAAATTAATGTTCTCGGTATTTCAGATAACTGTCTCATTTGTTTAATTCAGAACTAAAATATTGTGAGGCTTCATCCCTTACTTCGTTGCCAGCTGCGGTTTATGCGCAGGGTGATTCTGGTGGCCCGCTGATGATGGAGAAGTCCGGCCGCTGGTTCCTCATCGGCATCGTGTCAGCAGGCTACTCGTGTGCGCAGCGCGGCCAGCCAGGCATCTACCACCGCGTGGCACACACTGCCGACTGGATATCCTATGTGGCGGGCTCGTAGCACCCCCCAGTGCCTGTCTCAGCCACTCGAGCCAGCCAGGCATCTACCACCGCGTGGCACACACTGCCGACTGGATATCCTATGTGGTGGGCTCGTAGCACCCCCCAGTGCCTGCCTCAGCCACTGCCTCAGCCACTCGAGCCAGCCAGGCATCTACCACCGCGTGGCACACACTGCCGACTGGATATCCTATGTGGTGGGCTCGTAGCACCCCCCAGTGCCTGCCTCAGCCACTGCCTCAGCCACTCGAGCCAGCCAGGCATCTACCACCGCGTGGCACACACTGCCGACTGGATATCCTATGTGGTGGGCTCGTAGCAGCCCCCAGTGCCTGCCTCAGTCACTGCCTCAGCCACTCGAGCCAGTCAGGCATCTACCACCGCGTGGCACACACTGCCGACTGGATATCCTATGTGGTGGGCTCGTAGCACCCCCCAGTGCCTGCCTCAGCCACTGCCTCAGCCACTCGAGCCAGCCAGGCATCTACCACCGCGTGGCACACACTGCCGACTGGATATCCTATGTGGTGGGCTCGTAGCAGCCCCCAGTGCCTGCCTCAGCCACTGCCTCAGCCACTCGAGCCAGTCAGGCATCTACCACCGCGTGGCACACACTGCCGACTGGATATCCTATGTGGTGGGCTCGTAGCAGCCCCCAGTGCCTGCCTCAGCCACTGCCTCAGCCACTCGAGCCAGCCAGGCATCTACCACCGCGTGGCACACACTGCCGACTGGATATCCTATGTGGTGGGCTCGTAGCAGCCCCCAGTGCCTGCCTCAGCCACTGCCTCAGCCACTCGAGCCAGCCAGGCATCTACCACCGCGTGGCACACACTGCCGACTGGATATCCTATGTGGTGGGCTCGTAGCAGCCCCCAGTGCCTGCCTCAGCCACTGCCTCAGCCACTCGAGCCAGCCAGGCATCTACCACCGCGTGGCACACACTGCCGACTGGATATCCTATGTGGTGGGCTCGTAGCACCCCCCAGTGCCTGCCTCAGCCACTGCCTCAGCCACTCGAGCCAGCCAGGCATCTACCACCGCGTGGCACACACTGCCGACTGGATATCCTATGTGGTGGGCTCGTAGCACCCCCCAGTGCCTGCCTCAGCCACTGCCTCAGCCACTCGAGCCAGTCAGGCATCTACCACCGCGTGGCACACACTGCCGACTGGATATCCTATGTGGTGGGCTCGTAGCACCCCCCAGTGCCTGCCTCAGCCACTGCCTCAGCCACTCGAGCCAGTCAGGCATCTACCACCGCGTGGCACACACTGCCGACTGGATATCCTATGTGGTGGGCTCGTAGCACCCCCCAGTGCCTGCCTCAGCCACTGCCTCAGCCACTCGAGCCAGCCAGGCATCTACCACCGCGTGGCACACACTGCCGACTGGATATCCTATGTGGTGGGCTCGTAGCACCCCCCAGTGCCTGCCTCAGCCACTGCCTCAGCCACTCGAGCCAGTCAGGCATCTACCACCGCGTGGCACACACTGCCGACTGGATATCCTATGTGGTGGGCTCGTAGCACCCCCCAGTGCCTGCCTCAGCCACTGCCTCAGCCACTCGAGCCAGTCAGGCATCTACCACCGCGTGGCACACACTGCCGACTGGATATCCTATGTGGTGGGCTCGTAGCACCCCCCAGTGCCTGCCTCAGCCACTGCCTCAGCCACTCGAGCCAGTCAGGCATCTACCACCGCGTGGCACACACTGCCGACTGGATATCCTATGTGGTGGGCTCGTAGCACCCCCCAGTGCCTGCCTCAGCCACTGCCTCAGCCACTCGAGCCAGTCAGGCATCTACCACCGCGTGGCACACACTGCCGACTGGATATCCTATGTGGTGGGCTCGTAGCACCCCCCAGTGCCTGCCTCAGCCACTGCCTCAGCCACTCGAGCCAGCCAGGCATCTACCATAAAGTGGTGCAAACCATGGCCACGTTGTCTGGCGAATTCTAAAATACTTGTAACCTTCGGGGCCTATCAGCCACCAACCACAGATTTGATTGGAAGATTCGAGCCTCTACCAGAAGACACTGGTACAGAATATGAAGCACGAAGCCATCACCGCGGTGCATTCTGGACCAGGATGCCCCATGTGGCCAGTTTGTGTCCAGTCCCTAGGGATGCAGCAAGGAGGACCACCAGGCACTCCACAACACTCTGCGCACTCTGCGCACTCTGCGCACTCTGCCCACGCAGCACTGGCCCGCAGCCTCTGCCAGAAGACAGCGGTCCCGTAACTCGAACTTTTTGCTAAAACCCCACTCAGCTTATTGCAAGTTGTGTTCGTCGTCTACTGTTGCTTCTGTTACCGTGTATTCATGCCGTGCATCAGGTATCAGTGATTTCCCAAAAGAGTGGCACAATTTATTATCAACGAAGTGTTAATTAACGTGAATTCGATCGGTTCAAATAATGAACTTACAAAAAAACAGATACTGATATCGACTCAGTTGTACAATTTATTTCATCTGAAAAACCTATAACTTTATACACAAAAAGTGAGAAAATTTTGATGTGTATGGACAGAACAACAAAAGTGTCATTTTACTCACAATTTTGAGAAAATTCACAATCATTGACGTCAGTGCATTAAATTTCGTCAAAGTGATATAATTTGGTTGTAAGTTACCACCTCACACAAAGTATTAAAAAATAAATATTTTATAATGTGACCCTTACCCAATTATGTCTATAAACGAAATAAATTCTATGTAATAGTAGTTATCTAAAATTCAATTATGTTATTATGTTTTTATCTCATTATAAGGTAACTGAAAATTTACAATATAAACACAACATAATTATTTTTAAAATTATTTCAACATATAATAAATTTATGGCATTTCTTTCGCCCCTGAATATTAATTTTATAAATGATATAACTTGAACAAAAAGTATAAATTTGTAATTATAAGAAAACCATATAAGTAAAAATTAATGTATATTTTTTATTTAAAGATTACTTGATACATATTTATGTGAATTTCAAATGTGAAATTATACAAGTGTGCAGCGATAAAATATTTTTCTTGTATGTATTTTTGATTTTACAGCAGATTCAGTGAAGTTTGATCGTGTTTAATTTATTTTAACAAATGTAAAAAAGAAAATAGATATATAAATTAAAGTTGATAGTAATACTGCATATTATATAGTTTCTAAATATATTGTGAACAGTTCAAAATTAATTAATTATATATGTTTTTGAACTGACTATGTTTTATAGTAAAGTTGTTGTGTTTTTCTAGTGTTTTTTTTTTTTTTTACCTATCCATGGTTGTAGTACTTATGAACTTAAACCCTTACAATTTAATGTATGCTGTAGTTTACTAAGTATGTAAATACATAACCCAAAATGTAGTGTACATATTTTTTAAATGTCATTCACTTCAAGCATAGCAACCGATATTATAATTTGGGAACTACAAACGTTTATTTTAATGATACTTTCTGACATTAAGCTCAATTCAACCCTATAGACCATAGAGAGTTTAAACGAGTATATTTCTTAGCTGTCAGAATTTTTACTCCTCTTTTCATTTGTCCAACCTAAAGTAAAACTAGGTCTTGTTCACGGCTGTCGCCCCGATCAACTGCAATGCAATAACAGTTTGCTGTTGTAGAAGGAGGACACCTTCTACATAAAGTCGTTTGACCTCGCAGCGCTTCTTTGCTACCATAGCTAAGAGTTATAAGATACATAATGGATCGCGGATGCAGTTGTATATCTCGCACTGGCACCAGGAGATCTGAGCGACTGCGGCGCGTGAAGGTACACGCTCCCAGGAAGTAATGTTTGAGGCGAATATAATCAACCAAGTCACATTGACAAATCATCAAAAGAAATGTCGTCCGATTGAACTTCTCTAAACAGATTTTGAAGTGTGTGACATTGAAGTGAAGCAGGCTGTTGTTAGCTTATTTATTGTAAACAATGCCATTTCGAAGGCCAAGAAACTTAAAAATGTGGTCATAGTTGGAGAGGATATAGATCTGCTAGTGCTGATGACAAGGTTAGCGCAGTCATTCTTAAGCCTGGGGGAGAGAGAGATAGTTCTGGAGATATGTTCTTCTCTAATAGATCATTTAGGTTCTACCCATACAGTATTCTGCTCAGCCATGCATTTTGTGGATGTGGTAGCACATCGGCCAGCTTAAGTCAAGGCAAAATTAATTATGCAACATTAAGTTTCAGCCATTTTGTAGTTTTATTAAACGGAGTGTCTGCTGACACTCGAGTGGCAGCAGTCAATTCCGTATCGGATTTCACTGCTGCCACTCCGGAAATGATTTACACGTGACCGGAAATCAATTTTTTCACAACTGGAAGATCTCCTAACCACATCACATCGCCATATTGATTTCGCTCTGTGCTTTGTGCTTGCTGCTTGGTTGATTTCGCTCTGTGCTTTGTGCTTGCTGTGTGGTTGCTGCTGTATTTGAATTTGTTAACTTATATTGACTACTGAGTTAATTTGTTTTGCTGTTTTTGTTCGTAAGTACTTAATATAGGTTTTATTCTTTTAAATATTGATTTGCGTACAGTGTGTTGACCATATGTTATCCACATGGTTGGACTCAATAATCGTAATTTTTCATAAACATATTTCTTAAATACTGTTCTTTTAACTTATTGTAATTATTTCAATATTACTTAATAACAATGGAAACGAATCCATAACTGCATCGCCGTATTGATTTCGCTCCGATCTTTGTGCTTGGTGTGTGTGTGTCGTATTTTGAATGTTTAAGCTGGTATTGAGCATTACGCTTAGTTTTTTTTTGTTTTTGTATTTGTTCGTAAGTACTTAATATAGGTTTTATTCTTATAAATATTGATTTGCGTATAGTGTGTTGTCCATTCGTTATCCACGTGGCTGGCAATGACCGGGATTCAATAATCACAGTGGATATACCGATTTCCGTGAATATTTTTGGTCATTGTGGATAGGAACATCGTGAATATTCAAATCATTTTACTTTAAATTTCTAGTTTCAAGGATGGATTGCATTAGTTCAGTTTTATTAAAAATTAGTTCGGTAATTGTTCCGTATCACGTAGGTAGTTTATCCATTGACCCTGATGGCATGATCCTGTTGTACATGATGCCTGCTGTTTTAATTTAGTACATCAAAAGAAATATTACAAATAATGTTAGGAAGTAAACAATCACTTTTGGATTTTTATTTGATCTGATAATAGGTACTATCATATTCATTGCGACTAGTCCCTCTTCCTTTAAAAAATATTAAAATTTCGGGAATACTTTTATTTTATGATACAAAATTCCTCTATTTAACACAACTTGCAGAGATACAAAATTCCAACTCGTTATTGCCGTTTATTAATTAAGATACCTGTACATTGATGCGGCCGTCCCAATTTTATTACCGAAATTATTACCGTTGGGTGTGCAACAGTATTTTAGGTAGTGCATGTAGCTGACCTAACCTAGCAAACTGCCCAGACTATTTTTCAGTACCTATTTTGAATCTTGCTAACCCAGCCTATTCAACTGATAGAACTATTTTACAGTTTTTCTTATCTAACCTAATGTAAATAATATTTAAAACTGTAAATGTTAGCTATCTGCAAACTAGTTTCAATAAATGTTTTGTAACTGAACATAATAAGGAAACTAAAAAAAAATTTCCTTGTGTAATAATGTATTTATGTGGTTCCTATAAGTTACATATTAAAAAAGAATAAAGGGCCAATTAAAATGAAGCCCACCATTTAAGGTTAGTGATTTTTAAAATGATCATATTAATCCAACTAACCTCAATAATTCATTTTTAGACTAACCTGTAATATTTATTGATTTAGCTAACCTAGAATATAAAATTTACCCTGAAACTCTATTGTCTAACCTCGGAGATAACCACGATGGCAATATTTATCGTTATATAAGTCATAGATATGCCAATGCTGATGTGCGGAACTCTTGCCCTGTGTGTTGGCCATCTGTGGTTCTGCCTGCTGCGGTACATATGGCGGCAGGAATCCATAAATTTACAGTGATAAACGTGTACTTTCTTGTTGTGTCCAACATTTAAGTCTTACAATTATTGTTGGTGGGCATGTTACAAATTTTAATAAGAAATAGCTCACATTTGCTTAAAACAGTGCATAACATTGTTAGCATGTCAACCATACATACTGAGACATCTTTTAATGTAACAATTTAATCAACTGCATAAATGTATTAAAAGCTATCATTTCTGCAACTCATGGAACAGATAGAATAAATAAATTACATCAAATAAGATATAGGCCCTAGACCCATTCTACATTGGCGCTGAAATGGAGACAGATGTCTCAGAACTTTTCACTGTCATCTTCTGCTTCCACAATTTATGGAAACTTAACTGATAAGATTGCTCTTCAACCTTACCAAATATTTTAATTGAAAAAAATTCTTCCAAACCATTGCATGGGCAAAGTTTACATACATATTTAAAATAAATGACTATTAATTGAACACTAGATTGTCTTGTACTTCGGATAATTTTTTAACATGTTTATGACAGCAGCCAAGTACTCATGTTCTATTGGGTGCGTGGAGCAACGTAAACAGAACTCAGATTGCCGAGTTAATCCTTGCGGGTCATTTTCAATCTGCGTGCTACTATTCTGTGAGATCTGATTGTGTGAACCATCTCTGTTTCCATGTCATTGTATAACGGGCCTAAATAAACAGAAAATTACATTTTCTAAACTAATGAATACAGCGACACATAAATTTTTTTAGTGTGCTTGTTTAAAATAAAATTGATTTCGGTAATTTTCTTACATCAAGACTTTTCTGGAAATGAACTTAATAATAAATATCTGAAAATACTTTTTTCGAGTACTAGAAATTTATTGTATTTCCCTGAAAACAGCATCTTTGTATTCACTTTTTTCTTGGAAATCACTGTATATATCTTAAATTACAATACATAAACAGTGCCGTAGCTGTTAATATATTATAATTATATGGTAATTATCTCGACTAGTCCCTCTTTAAAAAAATATTAAAAATTTGGAAATACTTTTATTTTTTGCTACAAAATTTCCTCTATTTAACCCTACTTGCGGAGATACAAAATTCCAACACGTTTAGGAGAAGTCGCCGTTTATTTATTAACATACCTGTACTTTGCTGCGGCAACCGCCATATTTTTTGTTTGCTGCGTGGGTTCTTGTATGTTTATTTTGGACAACTCATGATTAATGGTCGATTAGGTACAGTTAGCTACATTATAAATACTTTAAAACATTGTGGACGGTTGATTTGGTTAGTATAGCTACATTTAAAGTACTGTAAAATAAACACGAACCCGTGCGGCAAACAAAAAATATGGCAACGGCCGCAACAATGTACCGGTATTGAAATGTTTAAACGGCGCATTCTCTTTAACGTTTCCTCAGACGAGACTAAATAGTACATATTTTGAATTATCCAATAGAAACCTTTCTATAAAAAACAATTTACTGCTACATCCAAGGTGATTAGACAACACTGTGCTATTTTGTCACTTGTAAGGTAAATTACCTATTGCATTCATACACCGTTTTTAGTAAGCAAGTAAAAGTACGTACAATTCATTTTGTACGTCATGATCACAATTCATATTACAAATAACATCGTAAGAATAAACCTTTATATGAAATTACAGTACCTACTTTAATATACTTAAAACCATTGTGGACTGTTAGATTATTAGAGCTACATTAAAATAATGTGAAATTGTGTGAATGGTTTGCTAGGTCTGGATACCTATATATTATATTGTTAATTCGTAATCAACCATTTATAATGATTTGAGAGTATTTTCAATTTCGCTAATCTTACCTAATCATCCGTCCTCAATGTTTTAAAGTATTTATAATGTAGCTAACCTAACCTAATCGACCATTAGTTATTTTGAGTTTAAAACAAACATACAAGGACCCACATGGCGGGAAAAAAATATGGCGACGGCCGCACCAATGTACAGGTATGTTAATGTATAAACGGCAATATCTACTAAACAAGTTGGAATTTCGTATCTCCGCAAGTTGTGTTAAATGGAGGAAATATTGTAATATAATATAAAAGTATTCCCAAATTTTTAATATTTTTTTAAGGAAGAGGACTAGTCGAGATAATTAACAATTATATATATAAAACACTATAATTTATGTAGAACTACAGGATCGTAGACCTAAGATTCACAACATTCTGTTGTGAGATTGATCATTTAGTTTAGGTTAGTAGTGTAAGCAAAAAATGGTGGCGGCGGCATCATTGGACAGGTATTGTATTGTATGCTGTAAACAGGAATTTCTACTGAATGTAGAAATGTCTTTAGACCTCGAAAAAAATATTTTTTTATTTATTTTATTACGTATTTAACTACGGAAAAGTCACGGCACAAGAACTTTTACCTTTTTTTCAATTGATCTGCTAATTACTAGTCTTATTTTAGTTGCCTCATTTGTAGCAAAATATAGCTAGTTGAACCAGTTCAAAAAGTAAATGGTTCATAGGTTGTATAGGAATATTTACTGACCTATTTTCTTTTGCAGTTTCAGATGGCGCTGATCATTGGGGATTCTCAGGTCAAGTACCTGAACCAGTATCTTTGGGATGGAATTACTTGCATTCCTAAACCAGGGTACAAGGTTCAGGATCTTGTGCCGATTATTGAAGAGGTTGGACCTTACTTCAATAAAGTAGTCCTCCATTGCGGAACCAACAATGTGCTGAGCGAGGATGCAGAGACCATCGTCGACCATATTTTGAATTTTGCAGAGACCTTGAAGAGGGTAAATTCGTATGCTACACTGATGGTGTCAGGCATCCTACCAAGGAAAATGAATGGCTACCGCTGTGAAACATCTGGCCAGCGTGTTGCTGGGATGAATGCCAAGTCAGCTTGCGTAAACGATATGCTGCGACAGTGTTTGCCAAACATGGAGGTAATGTTCATTGAACTGTGGGATTTCTTTTTGCAGCCTGGAATGATTTCTTTTGATGGACTTCACATCACGGCTCAAGGTTGCAAGTTGCTGTGCAGATCCTATGGGAAGTTTTGCAAGAGTAAGGTGCCCATCAAATTGTCTGTTCCTACAGAACAAAATGTTGCTGTTGTTTCCAGGATTACTACAATTTCTAGTAAGCAGCAAGGGGTCGCGGAATTTTTACCTTCTAATGAAGACTTTCCTTCCCTGGAAGAATCTTGTACACAGAAGCGTTTTGTACCCTCTCAGGTTCCAAAAGTCAAAAAACTACCTGCTTTTCAGAGAATGTCTCAGCGTTTGAAGGTTTTGCCTAGCCAGTTTACTTCAATTTCTTGTGTACCTTGTGTAGTCCAGAATTCCTTTGCCCCAGTAAATCCTGTTGTGCCATCAGCTGTTGAGTCTCTTAAAAGCAATTTTCAGGTTCCTGTGTGTACCCCATCTTCTGGACAGTCATCATCTCAGGCTAAAGTGTCTGGGCCACTACACAACATATCTTCTGCACCTCATTCACCACTGCCATCTTTTCAGCACAGTGCTTCAAAAAGGTTTTTTCGCCCAGTTCTGCCATGTATTGAATCATTTGTCCATGAAAACAAGTTTAATGTTTTGAATTCTGTAACAGAGAACGAAGATGCCAGCATGTTTGAAAGTAGTTTTGGTGGTAAAAAGTGCAGTAAAAAGATGAAAGATTGTAGGTTTAAGAATAGTGTAAATCCAAGGAAAGTTCGGAGCCGTCTGGTTGGAGGGGGAGCCACTTAATTATCAGAAGGTGTATCGTTCAGTAGTTATAAGGAATTTACAGAGGTTTATGAACAGTGGTTAGAAGAAGGACATCATCCAATGAGAGTGAACCATTCTGTAAGAAGTCCTGGTGGTGGTGATGATAATATTCCTTATGTGCAGGTAAAATATGTGTGTAAACATTTTGGTAAGCCTAGGATTAGAGGTAATGATGTTCGGCCAAATCAAAAGTATAATGCCAAAGGTTGCCCTGTACATCTAAAAATTATTTATAATAATAAGCTGAAATGTTATGTTGTGCGTAGTATGATTGATTGCCATAATCATGAAACTGGTCCAGATGTCATTATGCATTATCCTGATCAAAGATTACTTGATAAGGGGGAACAAGAGGCAATTGCCCCTTTAATCAAATATAACATGGGCACGAAAGAATTGAGACAGTTTATTGGGGATGAAAGTGGGAAAATGTTACAGAGTAAGGATGTTCACAATTTACGTCAGCGGGCAAAAGAGAATATTGTTGATGGGCGCAGTCAGGCAGCTTTGTTGGTAGATGAGCTAACGAAACTGCAAGAGGAAATTGGCTAATCAGTTCATATAGAAACTGATGAAAATAATGAATTACTTTTTCTTGTAATGCAAACTAGTTTTATGAAAAATTTAGCTAGTAAATACAGTGATGTTTTGATGATAGATGGTACTTACAAGGTTAATGCTGAAGGTTATCCATTATATTGCGTTTTGTGTGAGGATGGGAAAGGGCATGGAAAACCTATTAGTTATGTGTTTGTCAGAAATGAAACAGAAGTAGTTCTTAGTAAAGCTTTTGTCAAAGTTTTGGACCTGAATCCTAACATGTTAAATTGCAAAGTAATGATAATGGACAAAGACAGGGTAGAAATGAATATAGTGTCAAAAATGCTCCCCCAATGCAAAATTATTTTATGCTCCTTTCATGTCTTGAAGGCTTTCAAAGAAAAAGTTGCGTCGTTAGATTGTACGAGAGAGAAGAAGGCACAGGTGGCGGCATGCTTGAAGCAGCTTCTTTATTCTTCGACAGAAGATTCTTATAACACTAATTTTCAGGTTTTGTTAAATGTTGCCCCTTCTGAATTTATGCAATACTATATTATAAACTGGGATAAATGTAAAGAGCTTTGGGTGTTTGCTTTCAGAAGGAAGGAGTTGACTTTAGGTAATAATACAAATAACAGACTGGAAAGCCATAACCAAAAGCTGAAACAGTATTTGAAGTCAAGCATGCATTTACCTGAGGCAGTGAAGGCACTATGTGATTTCATACGAGTTTTGGAAGTCAATTTTTCTCAAGAAGCTTTCAAAGAAATGAAGACTCATATTAATAAGAATTTTTCTGATAATATTCATTTACAGATATCTTCTCATTGCACTGTCGAAGCCACCAAATTAATATGTAGGCAGCTGGAAAAGTCTAAACAAGAAATGATATATGCTAATGGTAATGTGTCTTTTAATGGCTTCAGCTACTGTATAAGCAATAACTTTACAGTATGCAGTTGCACATTTTTTTCACAGTATTCTTTGCCTTGTGCACATTTGTTGTTTGCCAGAAGAGCTTGTGGAATGTGTGTATTTTCAGAAGATACTGTCAGCAGTAGATGGAAGAAAGATACATTTGTGGGTTCTTTGCCATCTTCTCAGAGTGAAATGTCTGTTTCCACATCTGTTGTTGAGAAAACACTGCTGAGAAAGCCTCTTTCCGAAAGAGAGAAATATAACTTGGCTCTTTCCCATTTGAAACCAATTGCTTCTTTCATTGCGACATTAGGTGTAAAACAGTTCAATGACTGCATCAACAAGACCAATGAATTCTTTGGACAGCTACTACAAGATTTCCGGAGTTCCAGCATGCACTTACCAGAACATAATTCTGTAGTTACTGATGGCAGTATTGGTTCCCCCCAACATGTCTCTGTTAATAGTCTTGCTAGTAGTTTCTGTGAAAATAATAATTTCAGCTGCCCAACAGACGCTTCTTTGCTGCATGATGAGTTGGGAGAGTTTTTAAAGTTTACAGGTTCAAGTGTTCCCAGTGAAGAAAGTAATTTTTGTGAAAATGTTTCCTCTGCATCCACTTTACCTCTAACTGTATCTTCTTCCTTTAGTGTTAATGATAAGACTAAGTTTCAGTATGTGGATTGTCTACCAGAATCTAGGTATGATTCCGTTCTTTCTGAGCCAAACCTTTGTGAAAATATTTTGCAGAAAAGCTTCAGTAGTAGTTTAATTGGAGATCCTAATGGATATGGTAATGAACCACAAAGTTTTGATAGTCTAGAAAGTCAATTCACTGGTAAAAATTTGTCAAGTATTAGAAATCAATTAATTATTCCTAAAGTTGTGAAGCGTAGGGGCCGTCCTAAGGGGTCTAGAACTCCTTTCCAAATTTTTCCACATACATCTAGGAAACGTAAGCTAGTCACCATCCCAGAAGTTTAAGATGTAGATGATCCACATCAGGAAGCCTGCATTAAAGAAGATTTAAAGAGGTCTCGAACTCCTCAAATATTTCAACATTATTCTAGGAAATGTGAGCTGGCCACCATCCCAGAAGTGAAAGACGTAGATGACCCACCTCCAGAAGCCTGCATTCCGGAAAACCCAGTTACCTGTAAATACATTCAAAGTTCTTTGAAAATCCTTTCATCTAGAGAATGGTTGGACGATACAGTAGTTGCTTGTGCTCAGAAGTTGCTTAAGCAACAGTATCCTTTTGTTAATAGTTTGCAGGATACTCTTTTGGGTACTGTTTTACAGTTTCAGAATGCAGATCAGCCGTGGGTACAAGTTATCTATTGCAATAAACACTGGGTTACCATCTCTGCTATTGAATGTCCAGAAGGTTATGTGGATGTGTTTGATTCTAAGTTCTATTCTAAAAATCGAAGTGTTGTAGAGCTGATTACTGTGCAGGCAGCTGAACTCATGAAATTCAGGGGCCGTAAAATAACACTACACTATCAAGTCCCCCAAGAACAGAAGGGCTCTGATGACTGTGGCCTTTTTGCAATTGCCAGAGCGGTAGCTTTATGTAATGGATTCTCAATGCATGGTCGAGCTTTTGTGCAGGCACAGATGAGGTCACATCTGCTTAAATGTTTGCAGGAGGGCTCCATTGAACCTTTTCCTACAGTTCCTGTAAGACAGAAAACTTTTTCCACTGAAATTAAGTGTAACATATTTTGTGTTTGCAGGTTGCCCCATTCACGAAGCACAAACTTCAAAACTTTAAATGCTATGGTGCAGTGTGATAGTTGTAAAGAATGGTACCACTTAAGCTGTCTCAATAAGGTTATTGATGTTGATGAAAAGGACATGTGTAATTTGTGTGATTTGTAATAATGTTGCTCATATGTATTTTTTTACTCTTAGGTTCTCACCAGGTACCACCTTGAATAAAAAGTTTGCCTTATGTCTCCCCCATATCTGATCTTTGTAAGGCGTTTGATATTGTAGGATTTCATTTTATTTAATTACCACCAGGATGTGAGATATGCAGAGCTATGTTCACAGTGATTGGACTATCAATGCCATACATGCCTACAGTTTAAAGTTTACACGGCCTATACAATTCAAAATGGTCCGAAGCACGCAGGTATATGTACAATCCCCTCGGGTTCACTGCCTGTGTTCTTAGGGCTGACTCCCTATGCCTGAAGGGCGCGACCCGCCTGGTAGGTTTCACCTGCAGTGCCGGCCGCGTTTCGGAAAGGCATGGGATTTTGAATCATAATAATAAAATACACTCCTACCTCACCACTTAATAATAGCCAATTAATTCTCTTAACTTCTCTGCAAATCTCTCTCCTAGCTAATTCAAAATGGTCCGAAGCACGCAGGTGTAGGTTTTGGCTCCCGGGAGATTCACTGCCTGTGTTGTTAGGGCTGACTCCCTATGCCTGAAGGGCGAGACCCGCCTGGCAGGCTTCACCTCCAGTGCCGGCCGCGTTTCGGAAGGCATGGGATTTTGAATTAACAAAGCTAGTTCCGTAAACTTATCATCACCTAATAAATATCTTTTCCGTTCCCTGGGGTACGTAAAATTTTACAGCCACACCACTACAACACACGCGACAATCCACACACACGTCGTAGCACCTTGTCAAGGCAGAATCATGCAGGTGAACTGGTAGAGGGAGCTGCCCCAGCCCTCGCTGGGGATCCGGGCCGAGAGGCATGCATGCCTGTCAGGGCAGGGCTCTGGGGGCATGTACAGTAGTTTTAAGTCTATATTTAATATAAAAAATAAAATTAAAAAAATTTAAAATATATAAAATAAAACAAATTTTGGACGAGGGCATTTCTCTGCCCAAATAATAATAAAATAGGACGACCTTCATTGGGAATACAATCCACTAACTCCACTTTTTTTTTAACAGGTTATAGCAGACAACAGCCAGGGGGCTAGGTACAGCAATACTGGCTTAGTCTAACTTTGACAGAGCTATTTTGGAACGCAATAGTTCGGTCCCTAAGGCTGCCAGAAGTTTACTAATCCATGTAATTTCTTTTACCGTTCACCAACACGACCACACGATTATATGCCTGAACTACCTGTTACATGCACTAATGGGCTAACTACCCATGCATGTTCTGTGTTCCCAGGGGTTCGGAGGAGCGGCTCGCACAGCTTTACACTACACGCCACACCCGAGTTTAACTAGGTCACTTGATATTACAGCACACTGACAAGCCTCTAATGCACACCAACACGACACTACATCACGCCAGTTAGCCAATCTGACTGGTGGGGAGCTTCACTCCCCCGCCAAATTAGGTACACGTAACTTTTCTAGGATTACACAACCTACCAGCGCACACACAGGCCCATGTGCCAAACCTATCCCACAAGACACGCACCCCCGCCGTCGATTCAAATTATTTTTCACCAGTGTGGGGTGCACCTGATTTACTATGCACTTAGCGAGTTATAGAAACTTCTGTTTCTGGCCTCGCCCACGCTTACTGCCCCGGATGGCAATATGATGAATCGGCGGCGTAGTTATTTACATTTTACCTTTTGGTATCAAAGCGTAGTATAATGCATGCAGTTAATTAATAATTTTCAACATTTAATAATGAAAATAATGAATTACTTTTTCTTGTAATGCAAACTAGTTTTATGAAAAATTTAGCTAGTAAATACAGTGATGTTTTGATGATAGATGGTACTTACAAGGTTAATGCTGAAGGTTATCCATTATATTGCGTTTTGTGTGAGGATGGGAAAGGGCATGGAAAACCTATTAGTTATGTGTTTGTCAGAAATGAAACAGAAGTAGTTCTTAGTAAAGCTTTTGTCAAAGTTTTGGACCTGAATCCTAACATGTTAAATTGCAAAGTAATGATAATGGACAAAGACAGGGTAGAAATGAATATAGTGTCAAAAATGCTCCCCCAATGCAAAATTATTTTATGCTCCTTTCATGTCTTGAAGGCTTTCAAAGAAAAAGTTGCGTCGTTAGATTGTACGAGAGAGAAGAAGGCACAGGTGGCGGCATGCTTGAAGCAGCTTCTTTATTCTTCGACAGAAGATTCTTATAACACTAATTTTCAGGTTTTGTTAAATGTTGCCCCTTCTGAATTTATGCAATACTATATTATAAACTGGGATAAATGTAAAGAGCTTTGGGTGTTTGCTTTCAGAAGGAAGGAGTTGACTTTAGGTAATAATACAAATAACAGACTGGAAAGCCATAACCAAAAGCTGAAACAGTATTTGAAGTCAAGCATGCATTTACCTGAGGCAGTGAAGGCACTATGTGATTTCATACGAGTTTTGGAAGTCAATTTTTCTCAAGAAGCTTTCAAAGAAATGAAGACTCATATTAATAAGAATTTTTCTGATAATATTCATTTACAGATATCTTCTCATTGCACTGTCGAAGCCACCAAATTAATATGTAGGCAGCTGGAAAAGTCTAAACAAGAAATGATATATGCTAATGGTAATGTGTCTTTTAATGGCTTCAGCTACTGTATAAGCAATAACTTTACAGTATGCAGTTGCACATTTTTTTCACAGTATTCTTTGCCTTGTGCACATTTGTTGTTTGCCAGAAGAGCTTGTGGAATGTGTGTATTTTCAGAAGATACTGTCAGCAGTAGATGGAAGAAAGATACATTTGTGGGTTCTTTGCCATCTTCTCAGAGTGAAATGTCTGTTTCCACATCTGTTGTTGAGAAAACACTGCTGAGAAAGCCTCTTTCCGAAAGAGAGAAATATAACTTGGCTCTTTCCCATTTGAAACCAATTGCTTCTTTCATTGCGACATTAGGTGTAAAACAGTTCAATGACTGCATCAACAAGACCAATGAATTCTTTGGACAGCTACTACAAGATTTCCGGAGTTCCAGCATGCACTTACCAGAACATAATTCTGTAGTTACTGATGGCAGTATTGGTTCCCCCCAACATGTCTCTGTTAATAGTCTTGCTAGTAGTTTCTGTGAAAATAATAATTTCAGCTGCCCAACAGACGCTTCTTTGCTGCATGATGAGTTGGGAGAGTTTTTAAAGTTTACAGGTTCAAGTGTTCCCAGTGAAGAAAGTAATTTTTGTGAAAATGTTTCCTCTGCATCCACTTTACCTCTAACTGTATCTTCTTCCTTTAGTGTTAATGATAAGACTAAGTTTCAGTATGTGGATTGTCTACCAGAATCTAGGTATGATTCCGTTCTTTCTGAGCCAAACCTTTGTGAAAATATTTTGCAGAAAAGCTTCAGTAGTAGTTTAATTGGAGATCCTAATGGATATGGTAATGAACCACAAAGTTTTGATAGTCTAGAAAGTCAATTCACTGGTAAAAATTTGTCAAGTATTAGAAATCAATTAATTATTCCTAAAGTTGTGAAGCGTAGGGGCCGTCCTAAGGGGTCTAGAACTCCTTTCCAAATTTTTCCACATACATCTAGGAAACGTAAGCTAGTCACCATCCCAGAAGTTTAAGATGTAGATGATCCACATCAGGAAGCCTGCATTAAAGAAGATTTAAAGAGGTCTCGAACTCCTCAAATATTTCAACATTATTCTAGGAAATGTGAGCTGGCCACCATCCCAGAAGTGAAAGACGTAGATGACCCACCTCCAGAAGCCTGCATTCCGGAAAACCCCGTTACCTGTAAATACATTCAAAGTTCTTTGAAAATCCTTTCATCTAGAGAATGGTTGGACGATACAGTAGTTGCTTGTGCTCAGAAGTTGCTTAAGCAACAGTATCCTTTTGTTAATAGTTTGCAGGATACTCTTTTGGGTACTGTTTTACAGTTTCAGAATGCAGATCAGCCGTGGGTACAAGTTATCTATTGCAATAAACACTGGGTTACCATCTCTGCTATTGAATGTCCAGAAGGTTATGTGGATGTGTTTGATTCTAAGTTCTATTCTAAAAATCGAAGTGTTGTAGAGCTGATTACTGTGCAGGCAGCTGAACTCATGAAATTCAGGGGCCGTAAAATAACACTACACTATCAAGTCCCCCAAGAACAGAAGGGCTCTGATGACTGTGGCCTTTTTGCAATTGCCAGAGCGGTAGCTTTATGTAATGGATTCTCAATGCATGGTCGAGCTTTTGTGCAGGCACAGATGAGGTCACATCTGCTTAAATGTTTGCAGGAGGGCTCCATTGAACCTTTTCCTACAGTTCCTGTAAGACAGAAAACTTTTTCCACTGAAATTAAGTGTAACATATTTTGTGTTTGCAGGTTGCCCCATTCACGAAGCACAAACTTCAAAACTTTAAATGCTATGGTGCAGTGTGATAGTTGTAAAGAATGGTACCACTTAAGCTGTCTCAATAAGGTTATTGATGTTGATGAAAAGGACATGTGTAATTTGTGTGATTTGTAATAATGTTGCTCATATGTATTTTTTTACTCTTAGGTTCTCACCAGGTACCACCTTGAATAAAAAGTTTGCCTTATGTCTCCCCCATATCTGATCTTTGTAAGGCGTTTGATATTGTAGGATTTCATTTTATTTAATTACCACCAGGATGTGAGATATGCAGAGCTATGTTCACAGTGATTGGACTATCAATGCCATACATGCCTACAGTTTAAAGTTTACACGGCCTATACAATTCAAAATGGTCCGAAGCACGCAGGTATATGTACAATCCCCTCGGGTTCACTGCCTGTGTTCTTAGGGCTGACTCCCTATGCCTGAAGGGCGCGACCCGCCTGGTAGGTTTCACCTGCAGTGCCGGCCGCGTTTCGGAAAGGCATGGGATTTTGAATCATAATAATAAAATACACTCCTACCTCACCACTTAATAATAGCCAATTAATTCTCTTAACTTCTCTGCAAATCTCTCTCCTAGCTAATTCAAAATGGTCCGAAGCACGCAGGTGTAGGTTTTGGCTCCCGGGAGATTCACTGCCTGTGTTGTTAGGGCTGACTCCCTATGCCTGAAGGGCGAGACCCGCCTGGCAGGCTTCACCTCCAGTGCCGGCCGCGTTTCGGAAGGCATGGGATTTTGAATTAACAAAGCTAGTTCCGTAAACTTATCATCACCTAATAAATATCTTTTCCGTTCCCTGGGGTACGTAAAATTTTACAGCCACACCACTACAACACACGCGACAATCCACACACACGTCGTAGCACCTTGTCAAGGCAGAATCATGCAGGTGAACTGGTAGAGGGAGCTGCCCCAGCCCTCGCTGGGGATCCGGGCCGAGAGGCATGCATGCCTGTCAGGGCAGGGCTCTGGGGGCATGTACAGTAGTTTTAAGTCTATATTTAATATAAAAAATAAAATTAAAAAAATTTAAAATATATAAAATAAAACAAATTTTGGACGAGGGCATTTCTCTGCCCAAATAATAATAAAATAGGACGACCTTCATTGGGAATACAATCCACTAACTCCACTTTTTTTTTAACAGGTTATAGCAGACAACAGCCAGGGGGCTAGGTACAGCAATACTGGCTTAGTCTAACTTTGACAGAGCTATTTTGGAACGCAATAGTTCGGTCCCTAAGGCTGCCAGAAGTTTACTAATCCATGTAATTTCTTTTACCGTTCACCAACACGACCACACGATTATATGCCTGAACTACCTGTTACATGCACTAATGGGCTAACTACCCATGCATGTTCTGTGTTCCCAGGGGTTCGGAGGAGCGGCTCGCACAGCTTTACACTACACGCCACACCCGAGTTTAACTAGGTCACTTGATATTACAGCACACTGACAAGCCTCTAATGCACACCAACACGACACTACATCACGCCAGTTAGCCAATCTGACTGGTGGGGAGCTTCACTCCCCCGCCAAATTAGGTACACGTAACTTTTCTAGGATTACACAACCTACCAGCGCACACACAGGCCCATGTGCCAAACCTATCCCACAAGACACGCACCCCCGCCGTCGATTCAAATTATTTTTCACCAGTGTGGGGTGCACCTGATTTACTATGCACTTAGCGAGTTATAGAAACTTCTGTTTCTGGCCTCGCCCACGCTTACTGCCCCGGATGGCAATATGATGAATCGGCGGCGTAGTTATTTACATTTTACCTTTTGGTATCAAAGCGTAGTATAATGCATGCAGTTAATTAATAATTTTCAACATTTAATAATGAAAATAATGAATTACTTTTTCTTGTAATGCAAACTAGTTTTATGAAAAATTTAGCTAGTAAATACAGTGATGTTTTGATGATAGATGGTACTTACAAGGTTAATGCTGAAGGTTATCCATTATATTGCGTTTTGTGTGAGGATGGGAAAGGGCATGGAAAACCTATTAGTTATGTGTTTGTCAGAAATGAAACAGAAGTAGTTCTTAGTAAAGCTTTTGTCAAAGTTTTGGACCTGAATCCTAACATGTTAAATTGCAAAGTAATGATAATGGACAAAGACAGGGTAGAAATGAATATAGTGTCAAAAATGCTCCCCCAATGCAAAATTATTTTATGCTCCTTTCATGTCTTGAAGGCTTTCAAAGAAAAAGTTGCGTCGTTAGATTGTACGAGAGAGAAGAAGGCACAGGTGGCGGCATGCTTGAAGCAGCTTCTTTATTCTTCGACAGAAGATTCTTATAACACTAATTTTCAGGTTTTGTTAAATGTTGCCCCTTCTGAATTTATGCAATACTATATTATAAACTGGGATAAATGTAAAGAGCTTTGGGTGTTTGCTTTCAGAAGGAAGGAGTTGACTTTAGGTAATAATACAAATAACAGACTGGAAAGCCATAACCAAAAGCTGAAACAGTATTTGAAGTCAAGCATGCATTTACCTGAGGCAGTGAAGGCACTATGTGATTTCATACGAGTTTTGGAAGTCAATTTTTCTCAAGAAGCTTTCAAAGAAATGAAGACTCATATTAATAAGAATTTTTCTGATAATATTCATTTACAGATATCTTCTCATTGCACTGTCGAAGCCACCAAATTAATATGTAGGCAGCTGGAAAAGTCTAAACAAGAAATGATATATGCTAATGGTAATGTGTCTTTTAATGGCTTCAGCTACTGTATAAGCAATAACTTTACAGTATGCAGTTGCACATTTTTTTCACAGTATTCTTTGCCTTGTGCACATTTGTTGTTTGCCAGAAGAGCTTGTGGAATGTGTGTATTTTCAGAAGATACTGTCAGCAGTAGATGGAAGAAAGATACATTTGTGGGTTCTTTGCCATCTTCTCAGAGTGAAATGTCTGTTTCCACATCTGTTGTTGAGAAAACACTGCTGAGAAAGCCTCTTTCCGAAAGAGAGAAATATAACTTGGCTCTTTCCCATTTGAAACCAATTGCTTCTTTCATTGCGACATTAGGTGTAAAACAGTTCAATGACTGCATCAACAAGACCAATGAATTCTTTGGACAGCTACTACAAGATTTCCGGAGTTCCAGCATGCACTTACCAGAACATAATTCTGTAGTTACTGATGGCAGTATTGGTTCCCCCCAACATGTCTCTGTTAATAGTCTTGCTAGTAGTTTCTGTGAAAATAATAATTTCAGCTGCCCAACAGACGCTTCTTTGCTGCATGATGAGTTGGGAGAGTTTTTAAAGTTTACAGGTTCAAGTGTTCCCAGTGAAGAAAGTAATTTTTGTGAAAATGTTTCCTCTGCATCCACTTTACCTCTAACTGTATCTTCTTCCTTTAGTGTTAATGATAAGACTAAGTTTCAGTATGTGGATTGTCTACCAGAATCTAGGTATGATTCCGTTCTTTCTGAGCCAAACCTTTGTGAAAATATTTTGCAGAAAAGCTTCAGTAGTAGTTTAATTGGAGATCCTAATGGATATGGTAATGAACCACAAAGTTTTGATAGTCTAGAAAGTCAATTCACTGGTAAAAATTTGTCAAGTATTAGAAATCAATTAATTATTCCTAAAGTTGTGAAGCGTAGGGGCCGTCCTAAGGGGTCTAGAACTCCTTTCCAAATTTTTCCACATACATCTAGGAAACGTAAGCTAGTCACCATCCCAGAAGTTTAAGATGTAGATGATCCACATCAGGAAGCCTGCATTAAAGAAGATTTAAAGAGGTCTCGAACTCCTCAAATATTTCAACATTATTCTAGGAAATGTGAGCTGGCCACCATCCCAGAAGTGAAAGACGTAGATGACCCACCTCCAGAAGCCTGCATTCCGGAAAACCCCGTTACCTGTAAATACATTCAAAGTTCTTTGAAAATCCTTTCATCTAGAGAATGGTTGGACGATACAGTAGTTGCTTGTGCTCAGAAGTTGCTTAAGCAACAGTATCCTTTTGTTAATAGTTTGCAGGATACTCTTTTGGGTACTGTTTTACAGTTTCAGAATGCAGATCAGCCGTGGGTACAAGTTATCTATTGCAATAAACACTGGGTTACCATCTCTGCTATTGAATGTCCAGAAGGTTATGTGGATGTGTTTGATTCTAAGTTCTATTCTAAAAATCGAAGTGTTGTAGAGCTGATTACTGTGCAGGCAGCTGAACTCATGAAATTCAGGGGCCGTAAAATAACACTACACTATCAAGTCCCCCAAGAACAGAAGGGCTCTGATGACTGTGGCCTTTTTGCAATTGCCAGAGCGGTAGCTTTATGTAATGGATTCTCAATGCATGGTCGAGCTTTTGTGCAGGCACAGATGAGGTCACATCTGCTTAAATGTTTGCAGGAGGGCTCCATTGAACCTTTTCCTACAGTTCCTGTAAGACAGAAAACTTTTTCCACTGAAATTAAGTGTAACATATTTTGTGTTTGCAGGTTGCCCCATTCACGAAGCACAAACTTCAAAACTTTAAATGCTATGGTGCAGTGTGATAGTTGTAAAGAATGGTACCACTTAAGCTGTCTCAATAAGGTTATTGATGTTGATGAAAAGGACATGTGTAATTTGTGTGATTTGTAATAATGTTGCTCATATGTATTTTTTTACTCTTAGGTTCTCACCAGGTACCACCTTGAATAAAAAGTTTGCCTTATGTCTCCCCCATATCTGATCTTTGTAAGGCGTTTGATATTGTAGGATTTCATTTTATTTAATTACCACCAGGATGTGAGATATGCAGAGCTATGTTCACAGTGATTGGACTATCAATGCCATACATGCCTACAGTTTAAAGTTTACACGGCCTATACAATTCAAAATGGTCCGAAGCACGCAGGTATATGTACAATCCCCTCGGGTTCACTGCCTGTGTTCTTAGGGCTGACTCCCTATGCCTGAAGGGCGCGACCCGCCTGGTAGGTTTCACCTGCAGTGCCGGCCGCGTTTCGGAAAGGCATGGGATTTTGAATCATAATAATAAAATACACTCCTACCTCACCACTTAATAATAGCCAATTAATTCTCTTAACTTCTCTGCAAATCTCTCTCCTAGCTAATTCAAAATGGTCCGAAGCACGCAGGTGTAGGTTTTGGCTCCCGGGAGATTCACTGCCTGTGTTGTTAGGGCTGACTCCCTATGCCTGAAGGGCGAGACCCGCCTGGCAGGCTTCACCTCCAGTGCCGGCCGCGTTTCGGAAGGCATGGGATTTTGAATTAACAAAGCTAGTTCCGTAAACTTATCATCACCTAATAAATATCTTTTCCGTTCCCTGGGGTACGTAAAATTTTACAGCCACACCACTACAACACACGCGACAATCCACACACACGTCGTAGCACCTTGTCAAGGCAGAATCATGCAGGTGAACTGGTAGAGGGAGCTGCCCCAGCCCTCGCTGGGGATCCGGGCCGAGAGGCATGCATGCCTGTCAGGGCAGGGCTCTGGGGGCATGTACAGTAGTTTTAAGTCTATATTTAATATAAAAAATAAAATTAAAAAAATTTAAAATATATAAAATAAAACAAATTTTGGACGAGGGCATTTCTCTGCCCAAATAATAATAAAATAGGACGACCTTCATTGGGAATACAATCCACTAACTCCACTTTTTTTTTAACAGGTTATAGCAGACAACAGCCAGGGGGCTAGGTACAGCAATACTGGCTTAGTCTAACTTTGACAGAGCTATTTTGGAACGCAATAGTTCGGTCCCTAAGGCTGCCAGAAGTTTACTAATCCATGTAATTTCTTTTACCGTTCACCAACACGACCACACGATTATATGCCTGAACTACCTGTTACATGCACTAATGGGCTAACTACCCATGCATGTTCTGTGTTCCCAGGGGTTCGGAGGAGCGGCTCGCACAGCTTTACACTACACGCCACACCCGAGTTTAACTAGGTCACTTGATATTACAGCACACTGACAAGCCTCTAATGCACACCAACACGACACTACATCACGCCAGTTAGCCAATCTGACTGGTGGGGAGCTTCACTCCCCCGCCAAATTAGGTACACGTAACTTTTCTAGGATTACACAACCTACCAGCGCACACACAGGCCCATGTGCCAAACCTATCCCACAAGACACGCACCCCCGCCGTCGATTCAAATTATTTTTCACCAGTGTGGGGTGCACCTGATTTACTATGCACTTAGCGAGTTATAGAAACTTCTGTTTCTGGCCTCGCCCACGCTTACTGCCCCGGATGGCAATATGATGAATCGGCGGCGTAGTTATTTACATTTTACCTTTTGGTATCAAAGCGTAGTATAATGCATGCAGTTAATTAATAATTTTCAACATTTAATAATGAATCAATCTGTTCATGTTTTTCAGATAGTTTATGTTTTTCAGATTGTGAAGGACGCCCCCTGTAAGGGTTAGTGTATTGGAGTATTGCTATCAAAATTTTATTTTGCATTATAAATGCTTTATTATTATACTGTTATTACTGTGTAGTTGTTTACATTTTACCTTTTGGTATCAAAGCATAATATAATGCATGCAGTTAATTAATAATTTTCAACATTTAATAATGAATCAATCTGTTCATGTTTTTCAGATTGAGAAGGACGCCCCCGGTTAGGGTTAGTGTATTGGAGTATTGCTATGAAAATTTCATTTTGCATTATAAATGCTTTATTATTATACTGTTATTACTGTGTATTTATTTACTTTTTACCTTTTGGTATCAAAGCGTAATATTTAATCATTTTCTGTTCATGATTTTCAGATTGTGAAGGACGTCCCATTGTAAGGGTTAGTGTATTGGTTTGACCATGGATTCAATAGGCCTCTTGGGGAAACTCACCATGTAAAAAAATGAGTTAACGCATTGAGCGCTGTACCTCTTGAGACAGATTTGTCTCAAAGGTGATGTGGAAACCAGCGTATGTTTCTAGGATGTGAGAATTATTCAGAAGCAATCATGGAGTGTGAGTTAGCTACTAGGGGACCCTAGGCGCAGAGTCCCTCCCCTGACCTGGTTGCCTCGGTTGACTTATCACCACCCAAGCCAACATTCCTGCAGCGAGCACCAGTGAGAGCACCCAGACCAGTATGGCTTGTTTAAAAAAATATGTATGTGATTTAATGATATTCTTGCATAATAAAAATGATCATTAAATAGTGAGTGATTGTTTTATTCAACTACCAGAAGTAGAAGGAACTTATAGACCAAAATTATTCTTGTCAGTGATACATGCAAATCATTTATATTTTGTACATACATATTAAATCTAAAGCAATTAAATTTAAGAAAATAAATTAATGTATGTGATATTTAATACAAAAAAATTCACACTAAAACACAAGAAATTAATTTGGAATCAAATCATGTATTACCAAAAAACAAGTGTCAGCAAGGAATATGCTTCCTGAAAGGTAGTTAATCTTGCCTACAAAAAGTTATTTATTTAATTGAACCTACCCCATTAATCGTAACTACTTAGTTATTTAGAATACAGACTTTTTAAGCAAAAAAGCATATTTTTTTTACACAATCTCAAAAGTGGGGTGGCAGCAAGGTAACACCTTCCTGAGGATATCCAGCTCCATAATGCTTATATTTTTAAGATAATAAATATTTGTATAATGTATGGGATATTTACACACACGAAAAAGGTACGATTTCACACTACATTACAAAAAAAATTTTAATTGGCAATCAAATTTGTGTATCACCTACCAAACACTTGAGTGTCTGCAAGGAACATGCTTCCCGAAAGGTAACATTAATCAAGCCTTCAAAAAATTATTTATTTAATTGAACCTACCTCATTAATCGTATTACTTAGTTATTTAGAATTCAGACTCATTTTTGAAAAAAAAAAAAAAAAAAAAATTAGTGGAGTGGCAGCAAAAAAATTAAATTTTTAATCAAAGCATGCCTGTGTATCACCTACCAAAATCCGAGTGTCAGCAAGGAAACACTTTCCCGAGGATCACCAACACCTAACTACTGATATTTTTAAGATAATAAATTTTTGTATTTATGTTTTGTATATTTTACACAAAATAAAATTACATTTTCACATTAATTAACAAGAAAAAAAATTAAATTATGATTCAAACCATGCCTGTGTATCACCTACCAAAAACCGAGTGTCAGCAAGGAAACACTTTCCCGAGGATCACCAACACCTAACTACTGATATTTTTAAGATAATAAATTTTTGTATTTATGTTTTGTATATTTTACACAAAATAAAATTACATTTTCACATTAATTAACAAGAAAAAAAATTAAATTATGATTCAAACCATGCCTGTGTATCACCTACCAAAAACCGAGTGTCAGCAAGGAAACACTTTCCCGAGGATCACCAACACCTAACTACTGATATTTTTAAGATAATAAATTTTTGTATTTATGTTTTGTATATTTTAAACAAAATAAAATTACATTTTCACATTAATTAACAAGAAAAAAAATTAAATTATGATTCAAACCATGCCTGTGTATCACCTACCAAAAACCGAGTGTCAGCAAGGAAACACTTTCCCGAGGATCACCAACACCTAACTACTGATATTTTTAAGATAATAAATTTTTGTATTTATGTTTTGTATATTTTACACAATATAAAATTACATTTTCACATTAATTAACAAGAAAAAAAATTAAATTATGATTCAAACCATGCCTGTGTATCACCTACCAAAAACCGAGTGTCAGCAAGGAAACACTTTCCCGAGCATCACCAACACCTAACTACTGATATTTTTAAGATAATAAATTTTTGTATTTATGTTTTGTATATTTTACACAAAATAAAATTACATTTTCACATTAATTAACAAGAAAAAAAATTAAATTATGATTCAAACCATGCCTGTGTATCACCTACCAAAAACCGAGTGTCAGCAAGGAAACACTTTCCCGAGGATCACCAACACCTAACTACAGATATTTTTAAGATAATAAATTTTTGTATTTATGTTTTGTATATTTTACACAATATAAAATTACATTTTCACATTAATTAACAAGAAAAAAAAATTAAATTTGGATTTAAAGCATGCCTGTGTATCACCTACCAAAAACCGAGTGTCAGCAAGGAAACACTTTCCCGAGCATCACCAACACCTAACTACTGATATTTTTAAGATAATAAATTTTTGTATTTATGTTTTGTATATTTTACACAATATAAAATTACATTTTCACATTAATTAACAAGAAAAAAAAATTAAATTTGGATTTAAAGCATGCCTGTGTATCACCTACCAAAAACTGAGTGTCAGCAAGGAAACACTTTCCCGAGCATCACCAACACCTAACTACTGATATTTTTAAGATAATTAATTTTTGTATTTATGTTTTGTATATTTTACACAAGATAAAATTACATTTTCACATTAATTAACAAGAAAAATAAATAAATTTGCAATCAAAGCATGCCTGTGTATCACCTACCAAAAACCGAGTGTCAGCAAGGAAACACTTTCCCGAGCATCACCAACACCTAACTACTGATATTTTTAAGATAATAAATTTTTGTATTTATGTTTTGTATATTTTACACAAAATAAAATTACATTTTCACATTAATTAACAAGAAAAAAAAATTAAATTTGGATTTAAAGCATGCCTGTGTATCACCTACCAAAAACCGAGTGTCAGCAAGGAAACACTTTCCCGAGCATCACCAACACCTAACTACTGATATTTTTAAGATAATTAATTTTTGTATTTATGTTTTGTATATTTTACACAAGATAAAATTACATTTTCACATTAATTAACAAGAAAAATAAATAAATTTGCAATCAAAGCATGCCTGTGTATCACCTACCAAAAACCGAGTGTCAGCAAGGAAACACTTTCCCGAGCATCACCAACACCTAACTACTGATATTTTTAAGATAATAAATTTTTGTATTTATGTTTTGTATATTTTACACAAAATAAAATTACATTTTCACATTAATTAACAAGAAAAAAAAATTAAATTTGGATTTAAAGCATGCTGTGTATCACCTACCAAAAACCGAGTGTCAGCAAGGAAACACTTTCCCGAGCATCACCAACACCTAACTACTGATATTTTTAAGATAATAAATTTTTGTATTTATGTTTTGTATATTTTACACAATATAAAATTACATTTTCACATTAATTAACAAGAAAAAAAAATTAAATTTGGATTTAAAGCATGCCTGTGTATCACCTACCAAAAACCGAGTGTCAGCAAGGAAACACTTTCCCGAGCATCACCAACACCTAACTACTGATATTTTTAAGATAATAAATTTTTGTATTTATGTTTTGTATATTTTACACAATATAAAATTACATTTTCACATTAATTAACAAGAAAAAAAAATTAAATTTGGATTTAAAGCATGCCTGTGTATCACCTACCAAAAACCGAGTGTCAGCAAGGAAACACTTTCCCGAGCATCACCAACACCTAACTACTGATATTTTTAAGATAATAAATTTTTGTATTTATGTTTTGTATATTTTACACAATATAAAATTACATTTTCACATTCATTAACAAGAAAAAAAATTAAATAATGATTCAAAGCATGCCTGTGTATCACCTACCAAAAACCGAGTGTCAGCAAGGAAACACTTTCCCGAGGATCACCAACACCTAACTACTAATATTTTTAAGATAATAAATTTTTGTATTTATGTTTTGTATATTTTACACAAGATAAAATTACATTTCACACTAATTAACAAGAAAAAGAATTAAATTTGTATTTAAAGCATGATTGTGTATCACCTACCAAAAACCCGAGTGTCAGCAAGGAAACACTTTCCGAGGGGTAGCTGCTAATTCATATATGTACGATAATAGTACAAGTACCTTCTTTCACCAGTAATAAAGTAGTTACTTTAACTACAGCATTTATATAGCTTGGCTAAGTAAATATTTTTTTAAAAATTTAATTCGCAATTTTAACTATATGTAAATATTATTAGTTAATTTACATATCTTTGTGACTGAGATATTATATTTATAATAATGAGAATTGTGTTTAACTAGTCCGCTCTTGAATTATTGAAGTGTCAGCATCTTATTTCAATTGTATGCTGCTGCCCGATAGATGCTCCTTGCTGCTGCCACTCGAGTATTTGTAACATATTTTGTGTAACCAATGAGAGAGCAGTGACGTCATACCGGAGTGTCAGCAGTGATGTCCGACTCGGAATTTGCTGCTGCCACTCGAGTGGCAGCAGACTCGGCCTTTATTAAAATTAAGATTGTAGAAAATTATCATCATTTAGTCAGTAATAATTATTCATTATGTAAATGTTTTACCTAGGTAATATATAAAATTAGGCTATAACATATAATACTCTCTGATTACGTATTATCACCCTAATATTTATGCATTTACTTCTTTCAAAAATAATTGTTGTAGGTTATATAATCATAATTAAATATAATGTGAACCATAATATATGTTCCAGTTGTGCAATAAAACACATAGGCTGTTATCGGTGTGTGGTTTAGTCGTATACAATTGCGATCGTCCATCGGGAATTCTGAGAGCAGTAAGATTAATGTGTATTAATCACTAGGAAGAATTGAATGTTTGTTTTTTTTACAAATTTGAGAAACATTTTCCAATTTCAAGAAGCTATTCATCTCTCAATACTTGTACCTCAGAAAAGAGTAGAATTAAAATTGTAATAAAATTTAATTCTCTTTTAAACATAATTAATTATAAAATCGCTAAAATTAATAATTTTTGAGAAACATAAAAAAAATTCCTAACATTTTGTAGTTTTTTGGTGCCAAAAATTGTCCTGTTGTTGGCCATGTTGGATACCTTTGTTTCTTAATGTTGGCATCAATAGGTACACAAAGTAGTATGTACTGGTATGCCTAGTGGCAAGTTCAAGGTTGTGGTGTCGGCCGCCATCTTGGATAGTGACTTCACAACGGCCACAAATTTCACAAAATTCCTCAAAAAGACTAACAATTCCTCAAAATGTCTAAAAAAAAATCCATATTGCACACTTTTTTTATTTTAAAAAAACCTCCGGGGGGAGGCAAATGACCCCAAAGTGGCTTAAAATTTAAAAAAAAAAAGAATTCTTTAACAATTTTAATTTAAGCTGCTGTGCCTGGATATGGACCACAACAGACATATGATTCCTCCTGTGTAATTTTAAATATCAGTTACATTTTTACATAAAAACAACAAAAATATTTAAAAAATTGTAATATGTTAAAACATGACTTGATGTAAGTTTTTGGACAAACGCCATAGCTAAGAACTTTTTCTGTTGAAGAAAAACTAATAAATAAAATAAATAAATAAAAATACCCAAAAAAAGACAAAAAACACACAAAATTAAGCAAACAATTGCTGTTGTCAACAAGGATATTCCGAAACAGGAATATTTTGTGGTGTTCATATCCTTGTTGACAACAGCAATTGTTTGCTTAATTTTGTTTTTTTTTGTCTTTTTTGGGTATTTTTATTTATTTATTTTATTTATTAGTTTTTCTTCAACAGAAAAAGTTCTTAGCAATGGCGTATGTCCAAAAACTTACATCGTCATGCACTCTCATTGCACAAATCTTTTAAAGATAACATGTTAAAACATATTTCATCAAAAAACACAGTTATTCCATCGAGCCCCGACTACTTGATTCAATTTCGCATGTATTCAATAATAGTAAACAAAAATGGTGACAGTTCCTTCCAAGGAGAAAGCCAGGAAAATTGACTTCCCAACACTACTAACGATGAATATATTATTTCCACAGTACAGCATCATGGCTGCCATATTGGACTTGCCACCTTATTTTCGTATGCTAGAATGTGCACTACTGCCATTTTGGTTTAATTAATTACTCGCTAGCAAGCACTATTGTTAATAACCAGACAGTCAACTATCGTAGCGTCCACCATCTTGTGCGCCATATTGGCAGCCATACTGTAAATCCATAGTTTTTAACCTATAAATTTGGAAGAAAATCTATAAACTATCAAAAATTCGCCTAGTAATATATTTATTGATTCGAGATATTTCTTCTTGGACAGATCCTTGGTCAATGGAAAAAAAAAAGTAATATCAGCTCAAAAAATACTCATCTGCAGTTCAAACAAGGACTCTAATACGAGATAAATGCCTGGCTGAATAAATACGTTACTCCATATCACTATGCCTACCATGGAGGCCCATCATTGCACCTTTAAACCACTAGACTTCCAAAGAAAAGAATATAGGCCAAGCATCTCCAGACCATGAGGTTCCTTCATATTCTATGCATCACAAATCTTTCAAGCAGGTCATGATCAGTGTCAGGCGATTAGGCCAAGGTTATATGAACCACGAGACATTCTTTTTCTATATTTGTCATACCTTTCAAATAATCCTTGACCTATCAAACAATCCTTGTCTGTTTCCAAACAGATAAACCTAAGGTATGGCTATAACATATTACAAGCATTTTTACCAAATAATTAAGCATGTCTAATGCTTACTTTATACTCAAGCATCCATGAAATTTGATTTATGATATTAAATCATCAGTCCTGACCACAGACTTGACTATGCACAATTAAAGAAAATGAGGTACATTTGGACACACATACAACTCGAAAGGATACGATCTCGCACGGTAGGATACGATTAACAAGATTCTACTATTGGATACAAAAGGAAACTATTCATATGATACTATTTAGATACGATAACCATGATAAGGTAAGATTGGAATAACAGGATACGATCGTTAGGAGATCGATAGGATAGGCTTGACACATAAACTGCGGGCAGGACATCATACAGTGATATCTTTGTCTGCAGTTTATAACTGCACTTAAGTCGCCCCTCTGAGTGTCTCAACCAGAATGGTTGCCAGGGAGCATAGTTCGGCACCCAGCCATATGGCGCTGGTGTTGACCTTGCTGTGACTTGATAGTGCGCTACGTCATTAATGGGAACATTTTCCCTTTGAAGAATTTGGGGAGCGTAGTTCAGCAGCCTACCGCACAGGCAATGGTTTTGACTTTGTTGTGACTCGCCCTTTTTGTCTAGTGAGCTGTGACCTTGAATGTGTTGCGAGTTTCGTGCGAGTTCAGAGAGAGATGTTGGGGAGGGGAGCGTAGTTCGGCAGCCGGCCGCGTGGCGCTGGCAGTGACCTGGCTGTGACTTATCCTTCCTTGTTTGGTGCGCAGTGTCCTTGGAGGTGGTGCGAGTTCAGAGAGAGATGTTGGGGAGGGGAGCGTAGTTCGGCAGCCGGCCGCGTGGTGCTGGCAGTGACCTGGCTGTGACTTATCCTTCCTTGTTTGGGGCGCAGTGACCTTGGAGGTGGTGGGAGTTCAGAGAGAGATGTTGGGGAGGGGAGCGTAGTTCGGCAGCCGGCCGCGTGGCACTGGCAGTGACCTGGCTGTGACTTATCCTTCCTTGTTTGGTGCGCAGTGTCCTTGGAGGTGGTGCGAGTTCAGAGAGTGATGTTGGGGAGGGGAGCGTAGTTCGGCAGCCGGCCGCGTGGTGCTGGCAGTGACCTGGCTGTGACTTATCCTTCCTTGTTTGGTGCGCAGTGTCCTTGGAGGTGGTGCGAGTTCAGAGAGAGATGTTGGGGAGGGGAGCGTAGTTCGGCAGCCGGCCGCGTGGTGCTGGGAGTGACCTGGCTGTGACTTATCCTTCCTTGTTTGGTGCGCAGTGTCCTTGGAGGTGGTGCGAGTTCAGAGAGTAATGTTGGGGAGGGGAGCGTAGTTCGGCAGCCGGCCGCGTGGTGCTGGCAGTGACCTGGTTGTGACTTATCCTTCCTTGTTTGGTGCGCAGTGTCCTTGGAGGTGGTGCGAGTTCAGAGAGAGATGTTGGGGAGGGGAGCGTAGTTCAGCAGCCGGCCGCGTGGTGCTGGCAATGACCTGGCTGTGACTTATCCTTCCTTGTTTGGTGCGCAGTGTCCTTGGAGGTGGTGCGAGTTCAGAGAGAGATGTTGGGGAGGGGAGCGTAGTTCGGCAGCCGGCCGCGTGGCGCTGGCAGTGACCTGGCTGTGTCTTATCCTTCCTTGTTTGGTGCGCAGTGTCCTTGGAGGTGGTGCGAGTTCAGAGAGAGATGTTGGGGAGGGGAGCGTAGTTCGGCAGCAGGCCCCGTGGCGCTGGCAGTGACCTGGCTGTGACTTATCCTTCCTTGTTTGGTGCGCAGTGTCCTTGGAGGTGGTGCGAGTTCAGAGAGTGATGTTGGGGAGGGGAGCGTAGTTCGGCAGCAGGCCCCGTGGCGCTGGCAGTGACCTGGCTGTGACTTATCCTCTTGTTTGGTGCGCAGTGTCCTTGGAGGTGGTGCGAGTTCAGAGAGAGATATTGGGGAGGGGAGTGTAGTTCGGCAGCAGGCCCCGTGGCGCTGGCAGTGACCTGGCTGTGACTTATCCTTCCTTGTTTGGTGGGCAGTGTCCTTGGAGGTGGTGCGAGTTCAGAGAGAGATGTTGGGGAGGGGAGCGTAGTTCGGCAGCCGGCCGCGTGGCGCTGGCAGTGACCTGGCTGTGACTTATCCTTCCTTGTTTGGTGCGCAGTGTCCTTGGAGGTGGTGCGAGTTCAGAGAGTGATGTTGGGGAGGGGAACGTAGGTCGGTAGCAGGCCCCGTGGTGCTGGCAGTGACCTGGCTGTGACTTATCCTTCCTTGTTTGGTGCGCAGTGTCCTTGGAGGTGGTGCGAGTTCAGAGAGTGATGTTGGGGAGGGGAGCATAGGTCGGTAGCAGGCCCCGTGGCGCTGGCAGTGACCTGGCTGTGACTTATCCTTCCTTGTTTGGTGCGCAGTGTCCTTGGAGGTGGTGCGAGTTAAGAGAGTGATGTTGGGGAGGGGAGCGTAGTTCGGCAGCCGGCCGCGTGGCGCTGGCAGTGACCTGGCTGTGACTCGCCCTCCTTGTCTAGCGCACTGTGGCCTTGAAAGCGGTTGAGTGTCAGTTAGCTGCTCGGCGCGCACAGAGCGCTATGTTGTCCCGCGCCGCTACGTGATGCTGCTGGGACGCTGGTGTCCCTCTCAGGTAAGTGTTTTACTGCGGGACCGTAAGGGTTACTCCGGCCCGTGCTGCAGTGTTTTGTCGCCTTTATGTCGTAGAAGGGATGCTTTGGCTTTTTAGGGCTCTACTAGACTTTTTAAAAGTGTTGGTTAACCAGATATATGACTCATAAGTATTTATTTATTTTTATTGTAGGCCTACATAATATTGATTTATAAAATAATCTAGTAAGTTGCTTTTTACTTACAAAGCTCTCTCCTTAGTGCTTCAGGTAGTAGAACTTCTGTAGTGTGTTAGGCCAAAGAATTGTTTACTGTTTGTTTTCTCTATGATTTTTCTGTAAGAAGTCTATATTTGGCAGTATGCTGAGGAATCTTCCTTTGTTTGTAGCAAGGTGGAAATGAGCAGAAACTGTTGATTTCGCCAAACCATTATAAGAATTTGGCAAATTATGTGGAAATATCAGTTATACAATCGGTGAATAACAAATCAAATCCTAGCACTTTTATGGAGATTGTAAGTGAATTAAAATTATATTTCAAAAATTGATGAAGTCCGTATTCCGCCAATGAAAAATAGTTTGATAAGTTAATACATGAAAAGTGCATAATTATAAAACTCCATACAGTTTTGCATAGGAGGTCTTGTAGATGTTTTCGCCTAAGCTATAAGGAAACCTTTGAGACCTTCATGTGCAAGACTCGCAAGTCTAGCAGGAAACACTCATTTGCTGTTGCGGGCATACGAAATTATGAACATTTGGTGATCTAATTATTTCCGCGTGTAGGCTTTTGGCCAGTAATGTTCGTGTGTTACCGTGTGGAGTTATGAGAGTGTTAAAAGCATGCTATGGTATTATCGTGCCAATTTTATGGTTATTTTTAAGTTAACTGTAGTCACTTCACTAGACGTCAAATCCAGTGACAGAGCTAAACTTTATATATATATATATATATATGTTTATATATATATGTTTATATATATATATATTTATATATTTATATATATATATTTATTTATATATATATATTTATATATATATTTATATATATATTTATATATATATATGCCACGAATTTTAATATAGCTTATTTTCAACTTACTGGATAAATGTCATGGGTTAAATGTAAGTAAATTAAAAAAAATCTTAGATATTAAATACAATATTTAACAATAAATGGTTATAAATTTTTAACTTTTAAATTGGTAATGAGTAAAACTATTTCTTAAATTCAAAAAATATTAGTTCTAATATTTTGATAGCAAGAAGTGACTCCAATAGGCTATTTTTACTGAGATTAAGTTAGCTTCAAATCCCAACTTCTGTACGGAATATGTGCCATAATTATAGTACCTTGCGAAAAAAAAAACTCTGATAAGACATAACAAGGGCATAATGCAAAAATTGCATAAAACATCTATGATCCTTAGTACTCTGTAGACACAACAACAAAAAAACTGTATCATTAGAAAGGTATACAATCATAAAATAGGCTCTGACGTCTATAAATCCGCATAAAAACTTCTTATTTGGAGTTTTTAATCGTAAGTCGGCTGATATTTCCAAGATTAATTAGGTAGCTATAATGTTCAAACAGAATATTATACCCTATAAAGGGGTACACAAACTTAAATACTGTTATTTTGTGTACAAATTTGTATATTAGCTAAAGAGTTATACAGGTTGGTGTTTATTATAACCCAAAGACGCAACATATAGAAATATGTATCATATGGAAATTTATATATCCTTATACGATATATACATACAATATCATGATATCCACTTCTTAACTTGGTACATTTAATTGGATTCAAATGAGGTCACGCAAGTTAAAAGGATTGTATATATAAGCAGGAATATGTACCCTATATGGTTACTTAAACTATAAATAGGTTCTCATATATAAAAAACTCAACATATCAGCTGCAGGGTTATACAGATTTATGGTCATTTACCAATAACTTAATTTCACATTTTTAATCGTAATTCGGATGACATCACAAACTTTAAAGGGCCTAAATGTTAAAAACAGAATTTCCTAAGCGTTCAGAAATCATTGCAACACCAACTGCCATGTTGGAAGTCCAGTAAAACGTAAACTAAAATATGAACTTAGAAGTGGGTGTGTGCGCGTTTGCATGCCCTCAAATATGGCGGTATATGTTGTCTTGAGCTCTCAAGATGGCGGTATGTGTTGTCTGGAACTCTCAAGATGCATTTTCAAGGATAACTATTTACAAACTGGGGAGAGGTCAACGTGCATCTGTAGTTTCCGAATACATCTTCGGATGGTGTTCTAATTTAAGATTATTAATGAGTAGAGACCTGCCAAATTCCCGGATCCATTCGGTGTTAGGCTAGAATTCAAACACATATACCTCTTAAATAATTTTGCTATTGGCTTACTGTTCATCTGGACGAATCTCAACCAGTTATAAACCCTCAACCAAAGAAGGATCGAATCACAGTCAAACCAGCTGAGACGACTTACAAGTCAGCAGCCAATGAACTTGCATTATTTGCCCGAGTGTACAGGGGTATGTGCAGTCTATCCTGAAGGCCATAGAAACCGCGAATTTTGCATGTCTCTACCAATGAGCTTCCGACCTCCGAATTTATGTTAATAGTTTGTTTTTCAGTTACAGTCAATAATTTAAAAAATAGTAAAAATGGGTAATGGCACAGCGGTAACGGGACCATGAGACGTCGCTCTACGAGCAGGATAGTCTGCACACGCCTAGGACACGCCCCTCGAGGCTGTGGCCAATAGGAGGCCGGCTGGCCTGGGTAATGGCACAGCGGTAACGGGACCATGAGACGTCGCTCTACGAGCAGGATAGTCTGCACACGCCTAGGACACGCCCCTCGAGGCTGTGGCCAATAGGAGGCCGGCTGGCCTGGGTAATGGCACAGCGGTAACGGGACCATGAGACGTCGCTCTACGAGCAGGATAGTCTGCACACGCCTAGGACACGCCCCTCGAGGCTGTGGCCAATAGGAGGCCGGCTGGCCTGGGTAATGGCACAGCGGTAACGGGACCATGAGACGTCGCTCTACGAGCAGGATAGTCTGCACACGCCTAGGACACGCCCCTCGAGGCTGTGGCCAATAGGAGGCCGGCTGGCCTGGGTAATGGCACAGCGGTAACGGGACCATGAGACGTCGCTCTACGAGCAGGATAGTCTGCACACGCCTAGGACACGCCCCTCGAGGCTGTGGCCAATAGGAGGCCGGCTGGCCTGGGTAATGGCACAGCGGTAACGGGACCATGAGACGTCGCTCTACGAGCAGGATAGTCTGCACACGCCTAGGACACGCCCCTCGAGGCTGTGGCCAATAGGAGGCCGGCTGGCCTGGGTAATGGCACAGCGGTAACGGGACCATGAGACGTCGCTCTACGAGCAGGATAGTCTGCACACGCCTAGGACACGCCCCTCGAGGCTGTGGCCAATAGGAGGCCGGCTGGCCTGGGTAATGGCACAGCGGTAACGGGACCATGAGACGTCGCTCTACGAGCAGGATAGTCTGCACACGCCTAGGACACGCCCACGAGGCTGTGGCCAATAGGAGGCCGGCTGGCGCGCAGCAGTGCTGGTTCTCGCTGCGTGGAGCCTGCAGCGGGCTGTGGCGCCGGCCGGAGTAATGGCACAGCGGTAACGGGACCGTGTGACGTCACGCGACACCTACACGCCCACACGGCCCAGGGCACCTTCACGTGCCCCAGTTCCTGCTGGAGCTGCCGGAGCAGCCCGCGGGTCCGCCTCGCTCCTCGCCACCCGTACCTGCTGGGCCACTCAACACATTATCAGCTGATTCAAAAATCCATTTTGAAATGAGCTGCATTTACAAAAAATTAGGTTGGCTTCAAATTGCTTTCAATTGCCATGAATCTCACAAATCTTCGCCCTACATTTAATGTTCACCTTTGCTCCGAATAATAACCCTTTGTCTAATCTTTAGTGTTAAATGAATTATTACCAGAGGATCCCAAGAACACCAAGGAAGTATGGGCAGCTCCCTTTAAAGCTGTCTCATGAGTGGAGCTGCATTAAATATAATAAGAAGCTAGCTGACAATCCTTTTCGATGAGGTGATTTCGTTTTGTGTAAAGCTTATTTCTTGGGAATAAGTTTTGTTAGAAGAAATAAATTTTATCATTTAGTTTCAAGTTAAGGGTTTTGAGTTATCATATCTCTTTTTGGGTGAATTTGTGTAAATTAGAAAGTTAAGAATTTTTTTTTAATTGTGTTGACCATCTTGGTCTCTTGTGTTTTATATTCCAGTTATGTTTCTTTTCTCTCCGGTTCGCATATTTGTGCCTGTGCGCGATGTTAGGCCGTTGTTCCTCCTTATCTGTATCCACATCTTGGTTGTGGCCAACATTAAGATAACACAATTCCAAATTGGTGTACTTTTTGAGAAGAGACAAACATTACATTTTTCGGACAGTTATTTTTCCATTGTTTTGAGCTTAGACCTACTTTTCTTACAACATGAAAATGAGCTACTGGAAACAGCATTGAATCAGGTCGTTTTAGTGAATGAAGCACATGCTACTGGAAATCTTTCTATAACTCAAAATTTTGCATTGGTTATTCAACAACTTAAGGAGAACTTACTAACATATAAAACCGAAACCTTAGCATTAACTTCAATTTAGGCCCGAGGATATGCACGAGAAAAAAAATATATTTTTTTAAATTTTGATCGATGAAACCAAGGCATGGCAGACATTTTGCGTGATGGCCGCGTACCATCGCACGTGCAGACGTATCTCGTTAAAGAATTCTACAGTGTGAGCTTCAAGACTTTGATGAATAATTTTGGCATCAAACACTACTCTACATTTAGTAATGCCAATGCCTTAATTGTCGAAAGGTTTAACAGAACTTTGCTCACCAAGCCGTGGTGACAATTACAATGGCAATTACAAGCGGCTGGATATCTTGCCGAAACTAATACGCGAATACAATTCCACGGTACATTCTACCACGAAAATGAAGCCTAAAGACGTGAAGGAAGATCACCTCCTTCGAACAGTGTTTTCCAACATGAAGAAGAAAGATCCATGACAGCCTAAAGCTAACGTCGGTTACATTGTGTGGATTTTCAAGCAGAATGGCGTCTTCGAGAAAGGTTTCACTGCGAAGGACCTACTACATAGAAGTTTTGGACCACAAGCCTATTCGTGGCGGGTTCTATGCCGAAGAGATACAGCCTACGATCTATCTGTATACATACTTGATAGAGAAGATTCTCAAACTGACAAATGGTCGAATATATATCAAATATTTAGGTATCCCACCTTTACTTTAATTCGTAGATAGAAAATGCAGATATCGAGAAATGATGATAATTTTCCTGTTTTGGTTCGTGTACAAATAAAGTAATAAATTTTTTATTTTTTATTTTGTTTTATTTCTCGAACCAGTAATTTTTTTAGTAATTTAATTAAATTCTTTTTTTTAATTGATCAAGGATCGAACAGAGGACAGTAATCGATTGAATCATTCATTAATTTAACATGTAATTGTTTTAATGCAATTTGAAATTTTTCCCGAATTTCTAACTATAAATTTACAGTTTTTCAATATGATGGCCAAGATGGCTGACAACGTGGTGGATGACAAGTTAATAAATAAGTACTGAACTCTAGCAGGAAAAAATTAAACTAATATGGTGGCAGCATCCTTTAGCAGACTAAAACAATATGTCGTAACCTTGATGGTGGCCTCTAGCAGACAAAAACAAGATGGCCGCCATGATGTCATATTGGCTAATGTAATATCTACTTTGACATTAGTGGTGGGAGGTCAGTCTGCCGATGGCCTCTGTGGAAGAAGAATGATTCTCCATTTTAAATTGACTGACCTCATTTGGTTCGAGCCGAGGACTCCATGTCATATGTTTTTTATAAAATTTAAAATTTTTTCCTGATTTTCTTGCTTGAATATTACGTATTTTAAATATGGCTGAAAATTTTTAAAATGGTAGAATTTGTTTTTTATTAAATTTTATTTTATATATATATATATATATATATATATATATATATATATATATATTGTAAATTTAATATTTTTCCTGATTTTCTAGCTTAAAAAATACGGATTTTCAAAGTGCCGGCTGTAACGAAAAGTATAATGTTAGAGAGTGGGGCATTCTATTCCAAGATAGCAGAAAGTTCTAGAATTTATATAATGGCAATACAAAATGGCGAAAAAACAAAATGCGGAATCCAATATGACCGATCCAAAATGTTCGCTGGAGTCAAGGTAATCCAATATGGTCGCCGTGACTTCACAATCCAAGATGGTGATCAGCACCACGGTAACACACCCTGAACTCTGTTACATTATGCACTGGTACAACATTTTTTATAAATTAAGAATTTTGAACATTTAGTTAAAATAAGTATAGTTTCATATTCTAAAATAATACATTATTGTTTCGATAAGTTTTCAAATCATTGTTTTTGTTCTTTTTATGTAATTTGTTTATATTCATATAATCTAAGTTTTATTAATAAAAAATTAAATTAACATTAATGAACCAAATTAAAACAAAATATATTTTAATGACATAAAGCATATTTTTTTTAGTTTAAGTGATATGTTATGATATTGAATTCATTTATTAAATTGATGCTGTTTTATTTATGATATTTAAAAAAAAAAGAAATATATTGTTTATTTCTTTTCGATCTGCGGTTACGTGTAACATAATGTGTTATGCGCTTAAACTACATCACAAGACAAACTAAGACAAGTGAATTAACAAATTCCAATTCTTGTAACTCTTGTAAACTTTCAAAAAGTGCAGTTTCAAGATGGCCTCTCTATTTTAAAGCACACATTGAAACGTACTCCTATAATAAATTGGCTTTCTGCGTTGTGGTACACTCCAAGTCTCTTTAAAGTATAAACAATAGCAGCAAAGGATCAGCCTGTAGCAGTGGGCGGGGCTTGTCGCAGGCGGTGTACCGGCGGCGGGCGAGATGAGCAGGTGCCTGGCCTGCCTACAGCTCGCCATGGTGGTGACCTTGAGCACTCACTGCGCCAGCTGCTCGCCCATGCTGCCCCGCGGCCAAGGTCAGTGAGCCAGCAACAGTGCATGAACCAGCTGCCCCTTCCCCCCTTCAGCACAAGCTGCACCTCCCTGTGCTAGCTGCACCCCCTGCTAGCTCGCAGCCATGGTGTTTGTTTGTTTGTTTGTTTGTTTATCGTCTTTATTGGTGGCGAAGTTAATCTTACACTTAACCACTTTTCTGCAATTACATCAAAGATTTGAATATTAAAAACTAAGCATGACATAGACTAAATATTAAGAGAACAAATTAAAATTTTAACTTAATGTTCAAATATTAACTATTACAAAAGATTCAACCATAACTTATTATAAAGTAATTAAAAACTAAGCATAGACATACATAAAAAGGAAAGTAATTAAACATACAGCAAAAAGTATCAAAACCGAAAAAAAAAGAAAAAAACATTAGGTGCTACTACATTAAAACCAGTCACTCGCACATTCACACACAGAATCAAGCAGTAGGGTAGCAGTGAAGTGGTCATGGTGTATCCGCCAGCTGCAGCCCCTGAGGTCGGTACGGTGTGAAGGCAGCTTCTCGCGGTGGTCGGCTCGACGAGTTCTGTCCGCCGACATACTGTGTGTTGCCAGGGTTCCCTACTTGTACCTGCTGGATTCGTAACGATCTTTTCTCTCCAGAATAGTCTCTACTGTAGTCGCTACTGGGTCACGTGGCCGGCGTAGGCAGCCATCTTCATGAAGTGGCGATATGTCCGCGTGGCAAGGGTGGAGTGGGCGGGTGGCCCGCCACCAGGGGGCAAAGGCAGGCGGGTAGCCTGTCACCAGGCGCCAATACTCGTCGCACACCCAGGTACTTACATACAAACTAATATACAGTATTTTACACACGGAACAATACTACACTTCAATTTTTTTATAAGAAATCTAACAAATATGGATATTAATTACCAAACGGAAATAAAAAAAATTTCAAACACTTATCTAGTATTGGTCAACCTTTGTATATTATAAGTTTTCATTGGAAAAGAATTCCTTCATTACTATTTTTTTATTTGTTACCTGATTTTCGCCATTTTCATTAGTCCTGCAATGTCCTATGTAATGCAGTATTCACTTTTCGACATATTCCCCAGCCCTTTCCAAGCACTCGCACCAACGTGGTCTTGGCGGGTAAACCTGTTGAAGAAGACTCACATAATGGCAGCATTCACCTATTCGTCAGAATGAAAGTAATGACCTTTAAGGTGATATTCCATCTTTGGAGATCTCGTAATAAATCCTGTCCAAATGCACTAAGCGTCGTAACGATTCATGCCGGTTCGATAGTAACGTTTCGCGAACGGAAAGAATGCAGAGGCTTTGATGATATGTTAATTTTGGAGTTATTTCGACCAACACGTCTCACATTATTTATACAATTATGACTGAAAGGCTGTTTTGCTAATGGACAACTTACTACTTCACAATTTCAAAAGAATTCAATTTCTTTTTAATTTCGTTATGGTTTTACACAGCACCAGAAGGCATCAAAAAAATTTGAAAGCAGCCCATGTGTGGTAATGCCCGGCCAAGCTACATTTACAAGCCACTGGTGCTGTTTCCCTGCGCCTGGCACATAGCAGGTGAGTAGCAGCAGCTAGTCGACAGCGAGACCTGGGCAGACGCTGACGGGTGGAGACACCACCGCAACTAGAGCAGCTCGGAGTGCAGGCTCGGCGGCCTTGCTTCCCAGGTACTCGCGGGCTCAATCAAGGTCGCGAGGCTCCTAGCAGCGGCACCTAACTGTTCCTGCCCGACTCACGACCTTGTCCCTTCCGAGCTTCCTTCCTGCTTGACTCACGACCCTGTTTCTTTCTGACTCAACCCGACTTCCTGCCTTACTCACTGGCCAAGATCCTGCCTGACACACGAACCCTTTCCTGACTGACTCAAGACCCTGTTTCTTTCTGACTCAACCCGACTTCCTGCCTTACTCACTGGCCAAGATCCTGCCTGACACACGAACCCTTTCCTGACTGACTCAAGACCCTGTTTCTTTCTGACTCAACCCGACTTCCTGCCTTACTCACTGGCCAAGATCCTGCCTGACACACGAACCCTTTCCTGACTGACTCAAGACCCTGTTTCTTTCTGACTCAACCCGACTTCCTGCCTTACTCACTGGCCAAGATCCTGCCTGACACACGAACCCTTTCCTGACTGACTCAAGACCCTGTTTCTTTCTGACTCAACCCGACTTCCTGCTTTACTCACTGGCCAAGATCCTGCCTGACACACGAACCCTTTCCTGACTGACTCAAGACCCTGTTTCTTTCTGACTCAACCCGACTTCCTGCCTTACTCACTGGCCAAGATCCTGCCTGACACACGAACCCTTTCCTGACTGACTCAAGACCCTGTTTCTTTCTGACTCAACCCGACTTCCTGCCTTACTCACTGGCCAAGATCCTGCCTGACACACGAACCCTTTCCTGACTGACTCAAGACCTTTTTTCTTTCTGACTCAACCCGACTTCCTGCCTTACTCACTGGCCAATATCCTGCCTGACACACGAACTCTTTTCTGCCTGATTCATGACCCTGTTTCGGCTTAATTTACGACCGTGTTTCTGCTTAAACATGGTCTATCTTCCTTTTTGACACAAGAGGCGAATTCCTACCTGACACTAGATCCTGTTCCAGCCTTACTCATGCACCATGATACTTTCTTGCACACAATCCTGTACCTGCCAGACTCAAGACACTGTTTCTGTCTTACTCGCGGCTAGTGATCGTGCCTGAGGCACGTCACTGGTTTCTGTATGACTCATGACCCATTTTCCTGCCTGACTCATGACCCATGACCTATCAACCTGCTTGGGTCTCGGCTCCCGTTTTGACACGACTCACGTACCATGTTTCTACGTTACTCGTGACCCGTGACCCATCTAGACTCACTGCTATTGTTACTGCCTGACTCACAACCCGTGTTCCTGCCTGACTCATGGTCTGAAACTTGCTGCTGTCCCAAGCTGTGTACTCTAGTAGCGAGCATTGCTCCTGATGACTCAACTATATTGGATTCTAAATTACTAGAAGATTTGACCTCATTAAAAGTGTCTTAAAATAATAAAGCCATGTAACAAACATATTACAATAATGTTCTAGCTCACTGGCTAAGGCTGTGTCTGAAGTGTGGCTTTCTGCGAGGACACACAGAGTTTACCTTCACCGCCAAGATGCCTGAACACAGTGTCATTAACCTGCTCCAAAGCAGCAGTGCCTCTTAGCTGCTACTGAGCTCTATTTTCTCCTTCTTAGCCTATTATGCAATTTTTTATGTTACAACAAATATTGCTGTGACTGTCTCCCTAAAGTAAAGGTGTAATCAAGTTTACCCTAATAACAAATCATCATTTCTCATCCGCCACTCACCTAAACTAAAAAATAAAGTGAACATTAAAAAGGCGTAGAGTTTGTTATAACTTCATTGCTAAAACATATGCCAGCGAAATGTGTAAACAGGCGATCCCTCCTTAATATACTATGTCTCGCGCTAAGTCATAGTGTATGATATATCACAAAGAGACCAGTGGCACCAAACCATGTGCTCAGTAGGAACAAGTGGTATTGCCAACCGCAGAAGGTCGCCAGGTCATACGCCTCAAATAGACTATGCACTAAGCACAATGAATTACTGCCTTGTGCTAATTGTTCAGTAGGGAAACTTGGACCTGACTGCAATCGGTCGATGTTGGAATAGTTGCCTGGGAGGGAACTAGTTTTGTGCCAATTGTTCAGTTGGTTGTAATCTGTAGATGCTTAAACAGTAGCTTGGAGGGAGTGATACATTAAGCGCAAATGTGCTAGTGCCTCCTTCCAGTTCCTTTGTAGGGAAACGTGATCCTGGTCATTCTCTGTGTGTAGCTGGTAGCCTACATTCACCTGGCCGAGAAATGTCACATTCCACACAAATCACATTGCTATACTGTAATTAGTATTCATATATTAAGGTGAATATTCTTTTAGGTAACCTCAGATTGGAGGAAATCATGATATTTCCAGGCCAATTTACATGCTCTTCTCTATTTGGCGGACAAAGTAGTTCGTTTCAAAGTACCTAGAAAAAAAATTCATTTCCTAGTGTCCATTAATAAATCAACAGGTAATATAATTTCACTTCTCATAGCGATTGATTTTTTCACTAAATAGCTAGCGACGAAATTAGGTAGTACAAAGTTGAGGACTGTAAACAAAATATGTATATTTTAATAGTAAATACTCTAGTTAATCTTGTAATAATTAGTAATACAACTCATTCAAATTCTTCGCACGCTACTACAGTTATTAGCTTACGCGTAGTCCAAATGTTTAACTTGAGGTAAAATTTGTTTCTTCTGGTACATTACAAAAACCAAGCTATACCTTTTGCCTGATTAAGAATTAATTATCCTTTTAAACTATCAATTTTGTTGGTCTTTCCACTGTGGACGACCAAGTCTACCAATAGTAAATATAACTAGAAAGATATCTCTGTAAGTAAGTACACCTCAGAGAGTCTGCTGTATGTATAGCTACGAGGTCTGCTGGTGTGTAGCTACAAGGTCTGCTGTATGTGTAGCTACGAGGTCTGCTGGTGTGTAACTACAAGGTCTGCTGGTGTCTAGATACAAGGTCTGCTGGTAAGTAGCTACAAGGTCTGCTGTATGTGTAGCTACGAGGTCTGCCGGTGTGTTGCAGGAGGCCGACTGCTCGCCTCGCTGCTCGGGTATCCCTCGCAGTGCGTGCACAACGACGCGCTGCACAGCTGCACGTTCAGCCTCACGTGCTGGCTGGTGGGCGGCCAGCTGCACAAGGGCTGCGGGCAGGCGGGCGGGCCCCTGGACGCTGTGGCAGACCTGCTGTTCACGTGCTGCGTCCCGGGGCGTGCCATCGCGCCCCTTCGGAGCGGCGTGCGGCGAGAGGACATCGACCACCGCCACAACGAGATACCTGCCACCTCTAGAGTCGGTGCGTCCATCCTAGCCTTGATGCCTTCAGAGTGGGTGTGTCCATCCTAGCCTTGGTGCCTCCAGAGTGGGTGTGTCCATCCTAGCCTTGATACCTCCCGATTGGGTGTGTCCATCCTAGCCTTGATGCCTCCAGAGTGGGTGCGTCCATCCTTGGCCTTGATACCTCCAGAGTGGGTGCATCCATCCTAGCCTTGATGCCTCCAGAGTAGGTGTGTCCATCCTAGCCTTGATACCTCCAGAGTGGGTGCGTCCATCCTAGCCTTGATGCCTCCAGAGTGGGTGCGTCCATCCTAGCCTTGATACCTCCAGAGTGGGTGCGTCCATCCTAGCCTTGATGCCTCCAGAGTGTGTGCGTCCATCCTAGCCTTGATGCCTCCAGAGTGTGTGCGTCCATCCTAGCCTTGATACCTCCAGAGTGTGTGCGTCCATCCTAGCCTTGATGCATCCAGAGTGGGTGCGTCCATCCTAGCCTTGATGCCTCCAGAGTGGGTGCCTCCATCATAGCCTTGATACCTCCAGAGTGGGTGCGTCCATCCTAGCCTTGATGCCTCCAGAGTGGGTGCATCCATCCTAGCCTTGATGCCTCCAGAGTGGGTGCGTCCATCCTAGCCTTGATGCCTCCAGAGTGGGTGCGTCCATCCTAGCCTTGATGCCTCCAGAGTGGGTGCGTCCATCCTAGCCTTGATGCCTCCAGAGTGGGTGCGTCCATCATAGCCTTGATACCTCCAGAGTGGGTGCGTCCATCATAGCCTTGATGCCTCCAGAGTGGGTGCGTCCATCCTAGCCTTGATGCCTCCAGATTGGGTGCGTCCATCCTAGCCTTGATGCCTCCAGAGTGGGTGCGTCCATCCTAGCCTTGATGCCTCCAGAGTGGGTGCGTCCATCCTAGCCTTAATGTCTCCAGAGTGGGTGCGTCCATCCTAGCCTTGATGCCTCCAGAGTGGGTGCGTCCATCCTAGCCTTGATGCCTCCAGAGTGGGTGTGTCCATCCTAGCCTTGATGCCTCCAGAGTGGGTGCGTCCATCCTAGCCTTGATGCCTCCAGAGTGGGTGCGTCCATCCTAGCCTTGATGCCTCCAGAGTGGGTGTGTCCATCCTAGCCTTGATGCCTCCAGAGTGGGTGCGTCCATCCTAGCCTTAATGCCTCCAGAGTGGGTGCGTCCATCCTAGCCTTGATACCTCCAGAGTGGGTGTGTCAATCCTAGCCTTGATACCTCCAGAGTGGGTGCGTCCATCCTAGCCTTGATACCTCCCGATTGGGTGTGTCCATCCTAGCCTTGATGCCTCCAGAGTGGGTGTGTCCATCCTAGCCTTGATGCTTTCAGAGTGGGTGCGTCCATCTTAGCCTTGATACCTCCCGATTGGGTGTGTCCATCCTAGCCTTGATTCCTCCATAGTGGGTGTGTCCATCCTAGCCTTGATGCCTCCAGAGTGGGTGCATCCATCCTAGCCTTGATGCCTCCAGAGTGGGTGTGTCCATCCTAGTCTTGATACCTCCAGAGTGGGTGTGTCCATCCTAGCCTTGATGCCTCCAGAGTGGGTGCGTCCATCCTAGCCTTGATACCTCCCGATTGGGTGTGTCCATCCTAGCCTTGATTCCTCCATAGTGGGTGCGTCCATCCTAGCCTTGATGCCTCCAGAGTGGGTGAGTCCATCCTAGCCTTGATACCTCCAGAGTGGGTGCGTCCATTCTAGCCATGATACCTCCAGAGTGGGTGCGTCCATCCTAGCCTTGATGCTCCAGAGTGGGTGTGTCCATCCTAGCCTTGATACCTCCAGAGTGGGTGCGTCCATCCTAGCCTTGATGCCTCCAGAGTGGGTGCGTCCATCCTAGCCTTGATACCTCCAGAGTGGGTGCGTCCATCCTAGCCTTGATACCTCCAGAGTGGGTGCGTCCATCCTAGCCTTGATGCCTCCAGAGTGGGCGAGTCCATCCTAGTCTTGATAACTCCAGAGTGGGTGTGTCCATCCTAGCCTTGATGCCTCCAGAGTGGGTGTGTCCATCCTAGCCTTGATACATCCAGAGTGGGTGTGTCCATCCTAGCCTTGATACCTCCAGAGTGGGTGTGTCCATCCTAGTCTTGATACCTCCAGAGTGGGTGCGTCCATCCTTGCCTTGATACCTCCAGAGTGGGTGCGTCCATCCTAGCCTTGATACCTCCAGAGTGGGTGTGTCCATCCTAGCCTTGATACCTCCAGAGTGGGTGTGTCCATCCTAGCCTTGATACCTCCAGAGTGGGTGTGTCCATCCTAGCCTTGATACCTCCCAATTGGGTGTGTCCATCCTAGACTTGATTCCTCCATAGTGGGTGCGTCCATCCTAGCCTTGATGCCTCCAGAGTGGGTGCGTCCATCCTAGCCTTGATCCCTCCAGAGTGGGTGCGTCCATCCTAGCCTTGATGCCTCCAGAGTGGGTGCGTCCATCCTAGCCTTGATGCCTCCAGAGTGGGTGTGTCCATCCTAGTCTTGATACCTCCAGAGTGGGTGTGTCCATCCTAGTCTTGATACCTCCAGAGTGGGTGTGTCCATCCTAGCCTTGATGCCTCCAGAGTGGGTGCGTCCATCCTAGCCTTGATGCCTCCAGAGTGGGTGCGTCCATCCTAGCCTTGATGCCTCCAGAGTGGGTGTGTCCATCCTAGTCTTGATACCTCCAGAGTGGGTGTGTCCATCCTAGCCTTGATGCCTCCAGAGTGGGTGCGTCCATCCTAGCCTTGATACCTCCAGAGTGGGTGCGTCCATCCTAGCCTTGATGCCTCCAGAGTGGGTGTGTCCATCCTAGTCTTGATACCTCCAGAGTGGGTGTGTCCATCCTAGCCTTGATGCCTCCAGAGTGGGTGTGTCCATCCTAGCTTTGATACCACCAGAGTGGGTGTGTCCATCCTAGCCTTGATGCCTCCAGAGTGGGTGCGTCCATCCTAGCCTTGATGCCTCCAGAGTGGGTGCGTCCATCCTAGCCTTGATGCCTCCAGAGTGGGTGTGTCCATCCTAGCCTTGATGCCTCCAGAGTGGGTGTGTCCATCCTAGCCTTGATGCCTCCAGAGTGGGTGCGTCCATCCTAGCCTTGATACCTCCAGATTGGGTGTGTCCATCCTAGCCTTGATGCCTCCAGAGTGGGTGCGTCCATCCTAGTCTTGATACCTCCAGAGTGGGTGTGTCCATCCTATCCTTGATACCTCCAGAGTGTGTGCGTCCATCCTAGCCTTGATACCTCCAGAGTGGGTGTGTCCATCCTTGGCCTTGATGCCTCCAGAGTGGGTGCGTCCATCCTTGGCCTTGATACCTCCATAGTGGGTGTGTCCATCCTAGCCTTGATACCTCCATAGTGGGTGTGTCCATCCTAGCCTTGATGCCTCCAGAGTGGGTGCGTCCATCCTAGCCTTGATACCTCCATAGTGGGTGTGTCCATCCTAGCCTTGATACCTCCAGAGTGGGTGCGTCCATCCTAGCCTTGATACCTCCAGAGTGGGTGCGTCCATCCTAGCCTTGATGCCTCCAGAGTGGGTGCGTCCATCCTAGCCTTGATACCTCCAGAGTGGGTGCGTCCATCCTAGCCTTGATACCTCCAGAGTGGGTGCGTCCATCCTAGCCTTGATGCCTCCAGAGTGGGTGAGTCCATCCTAGTCTTGATACCTCCAGAGTGGGTGTGTCCATCCTAGCCTTGATGCCTCCAGAGTGGGTGTGTCCATCCTAGCCTTGATACATCCAGAGTGGGTGTGTCCATCCTAGCCTTGATACCTCCAGAGTGGGTGTGTCCATCCTAGTCTTGATACCTCCAGAGTGGGTGCGTCCATCCTTGCCTTGATACCACCAGAGTGGGTGTGTCCATCCTAGCCTTGATGCCTCCAGAGTGGGTGCGTCCATCCTAGCCTTGATGCCTCCAGAGTGGGTGCGTCCATCCTAGCCTTGATGCCTCCAGAGTGCGTGTGTCCATCCTAGCCTTGATGCCTCCAGAGTGGGTGCGTCCATCCTAGCCTTGATGCCTCCAGAGTGGGTGCGTCCATCCTAGCCTTGATGCCTCCAGAGTGGGTGCGTCCATCCTAGCCTTGATACCTCCAGAGTGGGTGTGTCCATCCTAGCCTTGATGCCTCCAGAGTGAGTGCGTCCATCCTAGCCTTGATACCTCCAGAGTGGGTGTGTCCATCCTAGCCTTGATGCCTCCAGAGTGGGTGCGTCCATCCTAGCCTTGATGCCTCCAGAGTGGGTGCGTCCATCCTAGCCTTGATGCCTCCAGAGTGGGTGCGTCCATCCTAGCCTTGATGCCTCCAGAGTGGGTGCGTCCATCCTAGCCTTGATGCCTCCAGAGTGGGTGCGTCCATCCTAGCCTTGATGCCTCCAGAGTGGGTGCGTCCATCCTAGCCTTGATGCCTCCAGAGTGGGTGCGTCCATCCTAGCCTTGATGCCTCCAGAGTGGGTGCGTCCATCCTAGCCTTGATGCCTCCAGAGTGGGTGCGTCCATCCTAGCCTTGATGCCTCCAGAGTGGGTGCGTCCATCCTAGCCATGATGCCTCCAGAGTGGGTGCATCCATCCTAGCCTTGATGCCTCCAGAGTGGGTGCGTCCATCCTAGCCTTGATGCCTCCAGAGTGGGTGCGTCCATCCTAGCCTTGATGCCTCCAGAGTGGGTGCGTCCATCCTAGCCTTGATGCCTCCAGAGTGGGTGCGTCCATCCTAGCCTTGATGCCTCCAGAGTGGGTGCGTCCATCCTAGCCTTGATGCCTCCAGAGTAGGTGTATCCATCCTAGCCTTGATGCCTCCAGATTGGGTGCGTCCATCCTAGCCTTGATGCCTCCAGAGTGGGTGCGTCCATCCTAGCCTTGATGCCTCCAGAGTGGGTGCGTCCATCCTAGCCTTGATGCCTCCAGAGTGGGTGCGTCCATCCTAGCCTTGATGCCTCCAGAGTGGGTGCGTCCATCCTAGCCTTGATGCCTCCAGAGTGGGTGTGTCCATCCTAGCCTTGATGCCTCCAGAGTGGGTGCGTCCATCCTTGCCTTGATACCTCCAGAGTGGGTGCGTCCATCCTAGCCTTGATACCTCCAGAGTGGGTGCGTCCATCCTAGCCTAGATACCTCCAGAGTGGGTGTGTCCATCCTAGCCTTGATACCTCCAGAGTGGGTGTGTCCATCCTAGCCTTGATACCTCCCGATTGGGTGTTTCCATCCTAGACTTGATTCCTCCATAGTGGGTGCGTCCATCCTAGCCTTGATGCCTCCAGAGTGGGTGCGTCCATCCTAGCCTTGATACCTCCAGAGTGGGTGCGTCCATCCTAGCCTTGATGCCTCCAGAGTGGGTGCGTCCATCCTAGCCTTGATGCCTCCAGAGTGGGTGCGTCCAATCTAGCCTTGATGCCTCCAGAGTGGGTGTGTCCATCCTAGCCTTGATGCCTCCAGAGTGGGTGCGTCCATCCTAGCCTTGATGCCTCCAGAGTGGGTGCGTCCATCCTAGCCTTGATGCCTCCAGAGTGGGTGTGTCCATCCTAGCCTTGATGCCTCCAGAGTGGGTGCGTCCATCCTAGCCTTGATACCTCCAGAGTGGGTGCGTCCATCCTAGCCTTGATGCCTCCAGAGTGGGTGCGTCCATCCTAGTCTTGATACCTCCAGAGTGGGTGTGTCCATCCTAGCCTTGATGCCTCCAGAGTGGGTGTGTCCATCCTAGCTTTGATACCACCAGAGTGGGTGTGTCCATCCTAGCCTTGATGCCTCCAGAGTGGGTGCGTCCATCCTAGCCTTGATGCCTCCAGAGTGGGTGCGTCCATCCTAGCCTTGATACCTCCAGAGTGGGTGTGTCCATCCTAGCCTTGATGCCTCCAGAGTGGGTGTGTCCATCCTAGCCTTGATGCCTCCAGAGTGGGTGCGTCCATCCTTGCCTTGATACCTCCAGATTGGGTGTGTCCATCCTAGCCTTGATGCCTCCAGAGTGGGTGCGTCCATCCTAGCCTTGATACCTCCAGAGTGGGTGTGTCCATCCTATCCTTGATACCTCCAGAGTGTGTGCGTCCATCCTAGCCTTGATACCTCCAGAGTGGGTGTGTCCATCCTTGGCCTTGATGCCTCCAGAGTGGGTGCGTCCATCCTTGGCCTTGATACCTCCATAGTGGGTGTGTCCATCCTAGCCTTGATACCTCCATAGTGGGTGTGTCCATCCTAGCCTTGATGCCTCCAGAGTGGGTGCGTCCATCCTAGCCTTGATACCTCCATAGTGGGCGCGTCCATCCTTGGCCTTGATACCTACAGAGTGGGTGTGTCCATACTAGCCTTGATGCCTCCAGAGTGGGTGCGTCCATCCTTGGCCTTGATACCTCCAGAGTGGGTGCGTCCATCCTAGCCTTGATGCCTCCAGAGTGGGTGCGTCCATCCTTGGCCTTGATACCTCCAGAGTGGGTGTGTCCATCCTAGCCTTGATGCCTCCAGAGTGGGTGCGTCCATCCTTGGCCTTGATACCTCCAGAGTGGGTGCGTCCATCCTAGCCTTGATACCTCCAGAGTGGGTGTGTCCATCCTAGCTTTGATACCACCAGAGTGGGTGTGTCCATCCTAGCCTTGATACCTCCAGAGTGGGTGCGTCCATCCTAGCCTTGATGCCTCCAGAGTGAATGCGTCCATCCTTGGCCTTGATACCTCCAGAGTGGGTGTGTCCATCCTAGCTTTGATACCACCAGAGTGGGTGTGTCCATACTAGCCTTGATACCTCCAGAGTGGGTGTGTCCATCCTAGCTTTGATACCACCAGAGTGGGTGTGTCCATACTAGCCTTGATAACTCCAGAGTGTGTGCGTCCATCCTTAGCATTGATACCTCCAGAGTGGGTGTGTCCATCCTAGCTTTGATACCACCAGAGTGGGTGTGTCCATACTAGCCTTGATAACTCCAGAGTGTGTGCGTCCATCCTTGGCCTTGATACCTCCAGAGTGGGTGTGTCCATCCTAGCTTTGATACCACCAGAGTGGGTGTGTCCATACTAGCCTTGATACCTTCAGAGTGGGTGTGTCCATCCTAGCCTTGATACCTCCAGAGTGGGTGTGTCCATACTAGCCTTGATACCTCCAGAGTGGGTGTGTCCATCCTAGCCTTGATACCTCCAGAGTGGGTGTGTCCATCCTAGCCTTGATACCTCCAGAGTGGGTGCGTCCATCCTAGCCTTGATGCCTCCAGAGTGGGTGCGTCCATCCTTGGCCTTGATACCTCCAGAGTGGGTGTGTCCATCCTAGCTTTGATACCACCAGAGTGGGTGTGTCCATACTAGCCTTGATACCTCCAGAGTGGGTGTGTCCATCCTAGCCTTGATACCTCCAGAGTGGGTGTGTCCATCCTAGCTTTGATACCACCAGAGTGGGTGTGTCCATACTAGCCTTGATGCCTCCAGAGTGTGTGCGTCCATCCTTGGCCTTGATACCTCCAGAGTGGGTGTGTCCATCCTAGCTTTGATACCACCAGAGTGGGTGTGTCCATACTAGCCTTGATACCTCCAGAGTGTGTGCGTCCATCCTTGGCCTTGATACCTCCAGAGTGGGTGTGTCCATCCTAGCTTTGATACCACCAGAGTGGGTGTGTCCATCCTAGCCTTGATACCTCCAGAGTGGGTGTGTCCATCCTAGCTTTGATACCACCAGACTGGGTGTGTCCATACTAGCCTTGATACCTCCAGAGTGGGTGTGTCCATCCTAGCTTTGATACCACCAGAGTGGGTGTGTCCATCCTACCCTTGATACCTCCAGAGTGGGTGTGTCCATCCTTGGCCTTGATACCTCCAGAGTGGGTGTGTCCATCCTAGCCTTGATACCTCCAGAGTGGGTGTGTCCATCCTAGCCTTGATGCCTCCAGAGTGGGTGCGTCCATCCTAGCTTTGATGCCACCAGAGTGGGTGTGTCCATCCTAGCCTTGATACCTCCAGAGTGGGTGTGTCCATCCTAGCCTTGATACCTCCAGAGTGGGTGCGTCCATCCTAGCCTTGATGCCTCTAGAGTGTGTGCGTCCATCCTTGGCCTTGATACCTCCAGAGTGGGTGTGTCCATCCTAGCTTTGATACCACCAGAGTGGGTGTGTCCATACTAGCCTTGATACCTCCAGAGTGTGTGCGTCCATCCTTGGCCTTGATACCTCCAGAGTGGGTGTGTCCATCCTAGCTTTGATACCACCAGAGTGGGTGTGTCCATACTAACCTTGATACCTCCAGAGTGGGTGTGACCATCCTAGCCTTGATACCTTCAGAGTGGGTGTGTCCATACTAGCCTTGATTCCTCCAGAGTGGGTGTGTCCATCCTAGCCTTGATACCTCTAGAGTGGGTGTGTCCATCCTAGACTTGATACCTCCAGAGTGGGTGCGTCCATCCTAGCCTTGATGCCTCCAGAGTGGGTGCGTCCATCCTTGGCCTTGATACCTCCAGAGTGGGTGTGTCCATCCTAGCTTTGATACCACCAGAGTGGGTGTGTCCATCCTAGCCTTGATACCTCCAGAGTGGGTGTGTCCATCCTAGCCTTGATACCTCCAGAGTGGGTGTGTCCATCCTAGCTTTGATACCACCAGAGTGGGTGTGTCCATACTAGCCTTGATGCCTCCAGAGTGTGTGCGTCCATCCTTGGCCTTGATACCTCCAGAGTGGGTGTGTCCATCCTAGTTTTGATACCACCAGAGTGGGTGTGTCCATCCTAGCCTTGATACCTCCAGAGTGGGTGTGTCCATCCAAGCTTTGATACCACCAGAGTGGGTGTGTCCATACTAGCCTTAATTCCTCCAGAGTGTGTGCGTCCATCCTTGGCCTTGATACCTCCAGAGTGGGTGTGTCCATCCTAGCTTTTATACCACCAGAGTGGGTGTGTCCATCCTAGCCTTGAGACCTCCAGAGTGTGTGCGTCCATCCTTGGCCTTGATACCTCCAGAGTTGGTGTGTCCATCCTAGCTTTGATACCACCAGAGTGGGTGTGTCCATACTAGCCTTGATACCTCCAGAGTGGGTGTGTCCATCCTAGCTTTGATACCACCAGAGTGGGTGTGTCCATCCTAGCTTTGATACCTCCAGAGTGGGTGTGTCCATCCTAGCCTTGATACCTCCAGAGTGGGTGTGTCCATCCTAGCTTTGATACCACCAGTGTGGGTGTGTCCATCCTAGCCTTGATACCTCCAGAGTGGGTGTGTCCATCCTTGGCCTTGATACCTCCAGAGTGGGTGTGTCCATCCTAGCTTTGATACCACCAGAGTGGGTGTGTCCATCCTAGCCTTGATACCTCCAGAGTGGGTGTGTCCATCCTAGCCTTGATACCTCCAGAGTGGGTGTGTCCATCCTAGCTTTGATACCACCAGAGTGGGTGTGTCCATACTAGCCTTGATGCCTCCAGAGTGTGTGCGTCCATCCTTGGCCTTGATACCTCCAGAGTGGGTGTGTCCATCCTAGCTTTGATACCACCAGAGTGGGTGTGTCCATCCTTGCTTTGATACCACCAGAGTGGGTGTGTCCATCCTAGCCTTGATACCTCCAGAGTGGGTGTGTCCATCCTAGCTTTGATACCACCAGAGTGGGTGTGTCCATACTAGCCTTGATACCTCCAGAGTGTGTGCGTCCATCCTTGGCCTTGATACCTCCAGAGTGGGTGTGTCCATCCTAGCTTTGATACCACCAGAGTGGGTGTGTCCATACTAGCCTTGATACCTCCAGAGTGGGTGTGTCCATCCTAGCTTTGATACCACCAGAGTGGGTGTGTCCATCCTAGCCTTGACACCTCCAGAGTAGGTGTGTCCATCCTTGGCCTTGATACCTCCAGAGTGGGTGTGTCCATCCTAGCCTTGATACCTCCAGAGTGGGTGTGTCCATCCTAGCCTTGATGCCTCCAGAGTGGGTGCGTCCATCCTAGCCTTGATGCCTCCAGAGTGGGTGCGTCCATCTAGCCTTGATGCCTCCAGAGTGGGTGCGTCCATCCTAGCCTTGATGCCTCCAGAGTGGGTGCGTTCATCCTAGCCTTGATACCTCCAGAGTGGGTGTGTCCATCCTAGCCTTGATGCCTCCAGAGTGGGTGCGTCCATCCTAGCTTGGATACCACCAGAGTGGGTGTGTCCATCCTAGCCTTGATACCTCCAGAGTGGGTGCGTCCATCCTAGCCTTGATGCCTCCAGAGTGGGTGCGTCCATCCTTGGCCTTGATACCTCCAGAGTGGGTGTGTCCATCCTAGCTTTGATACCACCAGAGTGGGTGTGTCCATCCTTGGCCTTGATACCTCCAGAGTGGGTGTGTCCATCCTAGCTTTGATACCACCAGAGTGGAGGTGTCCATCCTAGCTTTGATACCTCCAGAGTGGGAGTGACCATCCTAGCTTTGATACCACCAGAGTGGGTGTGTCCATCCTAGCCTTGATACCTCCAGAGTGGGTGCGTCCATCCTAGCCTTGATGCCTCCAGAGTGGGTGCGTCCATCCTAGCCTTGATACCTCCAGAGTGGGTGCGTCCATCCTAGCCTTGATGCCTCCAGAGTGGGTGTGTCCATCCTAGCTTTGATACCACCAGAGTGGGTGTGTCCATACTAGCCTTGATACCTCCAGAGTAGGTGTGTCCATCCTAGCTTTGATACCACCAGAGTGGGTGTGTCCATCCTAGCCTTGATACCTCCAGAGTGGGTGTGTCCATCCTAGCCTTGATACCTCCAGAGTGGGTGTGTCCATCCTTGGCCTTGATACCTCCAGAGTGGGTGTGCCCATCCTAGCTTTGATACCACCAGAGTGGGTGTGTCCATACTAGCCTTGATACCTCCAGAGTGGGTGTGTCCATCCTAGCTTTGATACCACCAGAGTGGGTGTGTCCATCCTAGCCTTGTTATTTCCAGAGTGGTTGTGTCCATCCTAGCCTTGATACCTCCAGAGTGGGTGCGTCCATCCTTGGCCTTGATACCTCCAGAGTGGGTGTGTCCATCCTAGCTTTGATACCACCAGAGTGGGTGTGTCCATACTAGCCTTGATACCTCTAGAGTGGGTGTGTCCATCCTAGCTTTGATACCACCAGAGTGGGTGTGTCCATCCTAGCCTTGATACCTCCAGAGTGGGTGTGTCCATCCTAGCCTTGATACCTCCAGAGTGGGTGCGTCCATCCTTGGCCTTGATACCTCCAGAGTGGGTGTGTCCATCCTAGCTTTGATACCACCAGAGTGGGTGTGTCCATACTAGCCTTGATACCTCCAGAGTGGGTGTGTCCATCCTAGCTTTGATACCACTAGAGTGGGTGTGTCCATCCTAGCCTTGATACCTCCAGAGTGGGTGTGTCCATCCTTGACCTTGATACCTCCAGAGTGGGTGCGTCCATCCTAGCCTTGATGCCTCCAGAGTGGGTGCGTCCATCCTAGCCTTGATGCCTCCAGAGTGGGTGTGTCCATCCTAGCCTTGATGCCTCCAGAGTGGGTGCGTCCATCCTAGCCTTGATGCCTCTAGAGTGGGTGCGTCCATCCTAGCCTTGATGCCTCCAAAGTGGGTGTGTCCATCCTAGCCTTGATGCCTCAAGAGTGGGTGCGTCCATCCTAGCCTTGATGCCTCCAGAGTGGGTGCGTCCATCCTAGCCTTGATACCTCCAGAGTGGGTGTGTCAATCCTAGCCTTGATACCTCCAGAGTGGGTGCGTCCATCCTAGCCTTGATACCTCCCGATTGGGTGTGTCCATCCTAGCCTTGATGCCTCCAGAGTGGGTGTGTCCATCCTAGCCTTGATGCTTTCAGAGTGGGTGCGTCCATCTTAGCCTTGATACCTCCCGATTGGGTGTGTCCATCCTAGCCTTGATTCCTCCATAGTGGGTGTGTCCATCCTAGCCTTGATGCCTCCAGAGTGGGTGCGTCCATCCTAGCCTTGATGCCTCCAGAGTGGGTGTGTCCATCCTAGTCTTGATACCTCCAGAGTGGGTGTGTCCATCCTAGCCTTGATGCCTCCAGAGTGGGTGCGTCCATCCTAGCCTTGATACCTCCCGATTGGGTGTGTCCATCCTAGCCTTGATTCCTCCATAGTGGGTGCGTCCATCCTAGCCTTGATGCCTCCAGAGTGGGTGAGTCCATCCTAGCCTTGATACCTCCAGAGTGGGTGCGTCCATCCTAGCCTTGATACCTCCAGAGTGGGTGCGTCCATCCTAGCCTTGATGCTCCAGAGTGGGTGCGTCCATCCTAGCCTTGATACCTCCAGAGTGGGTGCGTCCATCCTAGCCTTGATGCCTCCAGAGTGGGTGCGTCCATCCTAGCCTTGATACCTCCAGAGTGGGTGCGTCCATCCTAGCCTTGATACCTCCAGAGTGGGTGCGTCCATCCTAGCCTTGATGCCTCCAGAGTGGGTGAGTCCATCCTAGTCTTGATACCTCCAGAGTGGGTGTGTCCATCCTAGCCTTGATGCCTCCAGAGTGGGTGTGTCCATCCTAGCCTTGATACATCCAGAGTAGGTGTGTCCATCCTAGCCTTGATACCTCCAGAGTGGGTGTGTCCATCCTAGTCTTGATACCTCCAGAGTGGGTGCGTCCATCCTTGCCTTGATACCTCCAGAGTGGGTGCGTCCATCCTAGCCTTGATACCTCCAGAGTGGGTGTGTCCATCCTAGCCTTGATACCTCCAGAGTGGGTGTGTCCATCCTAGCCTTGATACCTCCAGAGTGGGTGTGTCCATCCTAGCCTTGATACCTCCCGATTGGGTGTGTCCATCCTAGACTTGATTCCTCCATAGTGGGTGCGTCCATCCTAGCCTTGATGCCTCCAGAGTGGGTGCGTCCATCCTAGCCTTGATCCCTCCAGAGTGGGTGCGTCCATCCTAGCCTTGATGCCTCCAGAGTGGGTGCGTCCATCCTAGCCTTGATGCCTCCAGAGTGGGTGTGTCCATCCTAGTCTTGATACCTCCAGAGTGGGTGTGTCCATCCTAGTCTTGATACCTCCAGAGTGGGTGTGTCCATCCTAGCCTTGATGCCTCCAGAGTGGGTGCGTCCATCCTAGACTTGATGCCTCCAGAGTGGGTGCGTCCATCCTAGCCTTGATGCCTCCAGAGTGGGTGTGTCCATCCTAGTCTTGATACCTCCAGAGTGGGTGTGTCCATCCTAGCCTTGATGCCTCCAGAGTGGGTGCGTCCATCCTAGCCTTGATACCTCCAGAGTGGGTGCGTCCATCCTAGCCTTGATGCCTCCAGAGTGGGTGTGTCCATCCTAGTCTTGATACCTCCAGAGTGGGTGTGTCCATCCTAGCCTTGATGCCTCCAGAGTGGTTGTGTCCATCCTAGCTTTGATACCACCAGAGTGGGTGTGTCCATCCTAGCCTTGATGCCTCCAGAGTGGGTGCGTCCATCCTAGCCTTGATGCCTCCAGAGTGGGTGCGTCCATCCTAGCCTTGATACCTCCAGAGTGGGTGTGTCCATCCTAGCATTGATGCCTCCAGAGTGGGTGTGTCCATCCTAGCCTTGATGCCTCCAGAGTGGGTGCGTCCATCCTAGCCTTGATACCTCCAGATTGGGTGTGTCCATCCTAGCCTTGATGCCTCCAGAGTGGGTGCGTCCATCCTAGCCTTGATACCTCCAGAGTGGGTGTGTCCATCCTATCCTTGATACCTCCAGAGTGTGTGCGTCCATCCTAGACTTGATACCTCCAGAGTGGGTGTGTCCATCCTTGGCCTTGATGCCTCCAGAGTGGGTGCGTCCATCCTTGGCCTTGATACCTCCATAGTGGGTGTGTCCATCCTAGCCTTGATACCTCCATAGTGGGTGTGTCCATCCTAGCCTTGATGCCTCCAGAGTGGGTGCGTCCATCCTAGCCTTGATACCTCCATAGTGGGTGTGTCCATCCTAGCCTTGATACCTCCAGAGTGGGTGCGTCCATCCTAGCCTTGATACCTCCAGAGTGGGTGCGTCCATCCTAGCCTTGATGCCTCCAGAGTGGGTGCGTCCATCCTAGCCTTGATACCTCCAGAGTGGGTGCGTCCATCCTATCCTTGATACCTCCAGAGTGGGTGCGTCCATCCTAGCCTTGATGCCTCCAGAGTGGGTGAGTCCATCCTAGTCTTGATACCTCCAGAGTGGGTGTGTCCATCCTAGCCTTGATGCCTCCAGAGTGGGTGTGTCCATCCTAGCCTTGATACATCCAGAGTGGGTGTGTCCATCCTAGCCTTGATACCTCCAGAGTGGGTGTGTCCATCCTAGTCTTGATACCTCCAGAGTGGGTGCGTCCATCCTTGCCTTGATACCACCAGAGTGGGTGTGTCCATCCTAGCCTTGATGCCTCCAGAGTGGGTGCGTCCATCCTAGCCTTGATGCCTCCAGAGTGGGTGCGTCCATCCTAGCCTTGATACCTCCAGAGTGCGTGTGTCCATCCTAGCCTTGATACCTCCAGAGTGGGTGTGTCCATCCTAGCCTTGATACCTCCAGAGTGGGTGTGTCCATCCTAGCCTTCATGCCTCCAGAGTGGGTGCGTCCATCATAGCCTTGATGCCTCCAGAGTGGGTGCGTCCATCCTAGCCTTGATGCCTCCAGAGTGGGTGCGTCCATCCTAGCCTTGATGCCTCCAGAGTGGGTGCGTCCATCATAGCCTTGATACCTCCAGAGTGGGTGCGTCCATCCTAGCCTCGATACCTCCAGAGTGGGTGTGTCCATCCTAGCCTTGATGCCTCCAGAGTGGGTGCGTCCATCCTAGCCTTGATGCCTCCAGAGTGGGTGCGTCCATCCTAGCCTTGATGCCTCCAGAGTGGGTGCGTCCATCCTAGCCTTGATACCTCCAGAGTGGGTGTGTCCATCCTAGCCTTGATGCCTCCAGAGTGAGTGCGTCCATCCTAGCCTTGATACCTCCAGAGTGGGTGTGTCCATCCTAGCCTTGATACCTCCAGAGTGGGTGCGTCCATCCTAGCCTTGATGCCTCCAGAGTGGGTGCGTCCATCCTAGCCTTGATGCCTCCAGAGTGGGTGCGTCCATCCTAGCCTTGATGCCTCCAGAGTGGGTGCGTCCATCCTAGCCTTGATGCCTCCAGAGTGGGTGCGTCCATCCTAGCCTTGATGCCTCCAGAGTGGGTGCGTCCATCCTAGCCTTGATGCCTCCAGAGTGGGTGCGTCCATCCTAGCCTTGATGCCTCCAGAGTGGGTGCGTCCATCCTAGCCTTGATGCCTCCAGAGTGGGTGCGTCCATCCTAGCCTTGATGCCTCCAGAGTGGGTGCGTCCATCCTAGCCTTGATGCCTCCAGAGTGGGTGCGTCCATCCTAGCCTTGATGCCTCCAGAGTGGGTGCGTCCATCCTAGCCTTGATGCCTCCAGAGTGGGTGCGTCCATCCTAGCCTTGATGCCTCCAGAGTGGGTGCGTCCATCCTAGCCTTGATGCCTCCAGAGTGGGTGCGTCCATCCTAGCCTTGATGCCTCCAGAGTGGGTGCGTCCATCCTAGCCTTGATGCCTCCAGAGTAGGTGCGTCCATCCTAGCCTTGATGCCTCCAGATTGGGTGCGTCCATCCTAGCCTTGATGCCTCCAGAGTGGGTGCGTCCATCCTAGCTTTGATGCCTCCAGAGTGGGTGCGTCCATCCTAGCCTTGATGCCTCCAGAGTGGGTGCGTCCATCCTAGCCTTGATGCCTCCAGAGTGGGTGCGTCCATCCTAGCCTTGATGCCTCCAGAGTGGGTGTGTCCATCCTAGCCTTGATGCCTCCAGAGTGGGTGCGTCCATCCTTGCCTTGATACCTCCAGAGTGGGTGCGTCCATCCTAGCCTTGATACCTCCAGAGTGGGTGCGTCCATCCTAGCCTAGATACCTCCAGAGTGGGTGTGTCCATCCTAGCCTTGATACCTCCAGAGTGGGTGTGTCCATCCTAGCCTTGATACCTCCCGATTGGGTGTTTCCATCCTAGACTTGATTCCTCCATAGTGGGTGCGTCCATCCTAGCCTTGATGCCTCCAGAGTGGGTGCGTCCATCCTAGCCTTGATACCTCCAGAGTGGGTGCGTCCATCCTAGCCTTGATGCCTCCAGAGTGGGTGCGTCCATCCTAGCCTTGATGCCTCCAGAGTGGGTGCGTCCAATCTAGCCTTGATGCCTCCAGAGTGGGTGTGTCCATCCTAGTCTTGATACCTCCAGAGTGGGTGTGTCCATCCTAGTCTTGATACCTCCAGAGTGGGTGTGTCCATCCTAGCCTTGATGCCTCCAGAGTGGGTGCGTCCATCCTAGCCTTGATGCCTCCAGAGTGGGTGCGTCCATCCTAGCCTTGATGCCTCCAGAGTGGGTGTGTCCATCCTAGTCTTGATACCTCCAGAGTGGGTGTGTCCATCCTAGCCTTGATGCCTCCAGAGTGGGTGCGTCCATCCTAGCCTTGATACCTCCAGAGTGGGTGCGTCCATCCTAGCCTTGATGCCTCCAGAGTGGGTGTGTCCATCCTAGTCTTGATACCTCCAGAGTGGGTGTGTCCATCCTAGCCTTGATGCCTCCAGAGTGGGTGTGTCCATCCTAGCTTTGATACCACCAGAGTGGGTGTGTCCATCCTAGCCTTGATGCCTCCAGAGTGGGTGCATCCATCCTAGCCTTGATGCCTCCAGAGTGGGTGCGTCCATCCTAGCCTTGATACCTCCAGAGTGGGTGTGTCCATCCTAGCCTTGATGCCTCCAGAGTGGGTGTGTCCATCCTAGCCTTGATGCCTCCAGAGTGGGTGCGTCCATCCTTGCCTTGATACCTCCAGATTGGGTGTGTCCATCCTAGCCTTGATGCCTCCAGAGTGGGTGCGTCCATCCTAGCCTTGATACCTCCAGAGTGGGTGTGTCCATCCTATCCTTGATACCTCCAGAGTGTGTGCGTCCATCCTAGCCTTGATACCTCCAGAGTGGGTGTGTCCATCCTTGGCCTTGATGCCTCCAGAGTGGGTGCGTCCATCCTTGGCCTTGATACCTCCATAGTGGGTGTGTCCATCCTAGCCTTGATACCTCCATAGTGGGTGTGTCCATCCTAGCCTTGATGCCTCCAGAGTGGGTGCGTCCATCCTAGCCTTGATACCTCCATAGTGGGCGCGTCCATCCTTGGCCTTGATACCTACAGAGTGGGTGTGTCCATACTAGCCTTGATGCCTCCAGAGTGGGTGCGTCCATCCTTGGCCTTGATACCTCCAGAGTGGGTGCGTCCATCCTAGCCTTGATGCCTCCAGAGTGGGTGCGTCTATCCTTGGCCTTGATACCTCCAGAGTGGGTGTGTCCATCCTAGCCTTGATGCCTCCAGAGTGGGTGCGTCCATCCTTGGCCTTGATACCTCCAGAGTGGGTGCGTCCATCCTAGCCTTGATACCTCCAGAGTGGGTGTTGTCCATCCTAGCTTTGATACCACCAGAGTGGGTGTGTCCATCCTAGCCTTGATACCTCCAGAGTGGGTGCGTCCATCCTAGCCTTGATGCCTCCAGAGTGAATGCGTCCATCCTTGGCCTTGATACCTCCAGAGTGGGTGTGTCCATCCTAGCTTTGGTACCACCAGAGTGGGTGTGTCCATACTAGCCTTGATACCTCCAGAGTGGGTGTGTCCATCCTAGCTTTGATACCACCAGAGTGGGTGTGTCCATACTAGCCTTGATAACTCCAGAGTGTGTGCGTCCATCCTTAGCATTGATACCTCCAGAGTGGGTGTGTCCATCCTAGCTTTGATACCACCAGAGTGGGTGTGTCCATACTAGCCTTGATAACTCCAGAGTGTGTGCGTCCATCCTTGGCCTTGATACCTCCAGAGTGGGTGTGTCCATCCTAGCTTTGATACCACCAGAGTGGGTGTGTCCATACTAGCCTTGATACCTTCAGAGTGGGTGTGTCCATCCTAGCCTTGATACCTCCAGAGTGGGTGTGTCCATACTAGCCTTGATACCTCCAGAGTGGGTGTGTCCATCCTAGCCTTGATACCTCCAGAGTGGGTGTGTCCATCCTAGCCTTGATACCTCCAGAGTGGGTGCGTCCATCCTAGCCTTGATGCCTCCAGAGTGGGTGCGTCCATCCTTGGCCTTGATACCTCCAGAGTGGGTGTGTCCATCCTAGCTTTGATACCACCAGAGTGGGTGTGTCCATACTAGCCTTGATACCTCCAGAGTGGGTGTGTCCATCCTAGCCTTGATACCTCCAGAGTGGGTGTGTCCATCCTAGCTTTGATACCACCAGAGTTGGTGTGTCCATACTAGCCTTGATGCCTCCAGAGTGTGTGCGTCCATCCTTGGCCTTGATACCTCCAGAGTGGGTGTGTCCATCCTAGCTTTGATACCACCAGAGTGGGTGTGTCCATACTAGCCTTGATACCTCCAGAGTGTGTGCGTCCATCCTTGGCCTTGATACCTCCAGAGTGGGTGTGTCCATCCTAGCTTTGATACCACCAGAGTGGGTGTGTCCATCCTAGCCTTGATACCTCCAGAGTGGGTGTGTCCATCCTAGCTTTGATACCACCAGACTGGGTGTGTCCATACTAGCCTTGATACCTCCAGAGTGGGTGTGTCCATCCTAGCTTTGATACCACCAGAGTGGGTGTGTCCATCCTACCCTTGATACCTCCAGAGTGGGTGTGTCCATCCTTGGCCTTGATACCTCCAGAGTGGGTGTGTCCATCCTAGCCTTGATACCTCCAGAGTGGGTGTGTCCATCCTAGCCTTGATGCCTCCAGAGTGGGTGCGTCCATCCTAGCTTTGATGCCACCAGAGTGGGTGTGTCCATCCTAGCCTTGATACCTCCAGAGTGGGTGTGTCCATCCTAGCCTTGATACCTCCAGAGTGGGTGCGTCCATCCTAGCCTTGATGCCTCCAGAGTGTGTGCGTCCATCCTTGGCCTTGATACCTCCAGAGTGGGTGTGTCCATCCTAGCTTTGATACCACCAGAGTGGGTGTGTCCATACTAGCCTTGATACCTCCAGAGTGTGTGCGTCCATCCTTGGCCTTGATACCTCCAGAGTGGGTGTGTCCATCCTAGCTTTGATACCACCAGAGTGGGTGTGTCCATACTAACCTTGATACCTCCAGAGTGGGTGTGACCATCCTAGCCTTGATACCTTCAGAGTGGGTGTGTCCATACTAGCCTTGATTCCTCCAGAGTGGGTGTGTCCATCCTAGCCTTGATACCTCTAGAGTGGGTGTGTCCATCCTAGCCTTGATACCTCCAGAGTGGGTGCGTCCATCCTAGCCTTGATGCCTCCAGAGTGGGTGCGTCCATCCTTGGCCTTGATACCTCCAGAGTGGGTGTGTCCATCCTAGCTTTGATACCACCAGAGTGGGTGTGTCCATCCTAGCCTTGATACCTCCAGAGTGGGTGTGTCCATCCTAGCCTTGATACCTCCAGAGTGGGTGTGTCCATCCTAGCTTTGATACCACCAGAGTGGGTGTGTCCATACTAGCCTTGATGCCTCCAGAGTGTGTGCGTCCATCCTTGGCCTTGATACCTCCAGAGTGGGTGTGTTCATCCTAGCTTTGATACCACCAGAGTGGGTGTGTCTATACTAGCCTTGATACCTCCAGAGTGTGTGCGTCCATCCTTGGCCTTGATACCTCCAGAGTGGGTGTGTCCATCCTAGTTTTGATACCACCAGAGTGGGTGTGTCCATCCTAGCCTTGATACCTCCAGAGTGGGTGTGTCCATCCAAGCTTTGATACCACCAGAGTGGGTGTGTCCATACTAGCCTTAATACCTCCAGAGTGTGTGCGTCCATCCTTGGCCTTGATACCTCCAGAGTGGGTGTGTCCATCCTAGCTTTTATACCACCAGAGTGGGTGTGTCCATCCTAGCCTTGAGACCTCCAGAGTGTGTGCGTCCATCCTTGGCCTTGATACCTCCAGAGTTGGTGTGTCCATCCTAGCTTTGATACCACCAGTGTGGGTGTGTCCATACTAGCCTTGATACCTCCAGAGTGGGTGTGTCCATCCTAGCTTTGATACCACCAGAGTGGGTGTGTCCATCCTAGCTTTGATACCTCCAGAGTGGGTGTGTCCATCCTAGCCTTGATACCTCCAGAGTGGGTGTGTCCATCCTAGCTTTGATACCACCAGAGTGGGTGTGTCCATCCTAGCCTTGATACCTCCAGAGTGGGTGTGTCCATCCTTGGCCTTGATACCTCCAGAGTGGGTGTGTCCATCCTAGCTTTGATACCACTAGAGTGGGTGTGTCCATCCTAGCCTTGATACCTCCAGAGTGGGTGTGTCCATCCTAGCCTTGATACCTCCAGAGTGGGTGTGTCCATCCTAGCTTTGATACCACCAGAGTGGGTGTGTCCATACTAGCCTTGATGCCTCCAGAGTGTGTGCGTCCATCCTTGGCCTTGATACCTCCAGAGTGGGTGTGTCCATCCTAGCTTTGATACCACCAGAGTGGGTGTGTCCATCCTTGCTTTGATACCACCAGAGTGGGTGTGTCCATCCTAGCCTTGATACCTCCAGAGTGGGTGTGTCCATCCTAGCTTGGATACCACCAGAGTGGGTGTGTCCATACTAGCCTTGATACCTCCAGAGTGTGTGCGTCCATCCTTGGCCTTGATACCTCCAGAGTGGGTGTGTCCATCCTAGCTTTGATACCACCAGAGTGGGTGTGTCCATTCTAGCCTTGATACCTCCAGAGTGGGTGTGTCCATCCTAGCTTTGATACCACCAGAGTGGGTGTGTCCATCCTAGCCTTGACACCTCCAGAGTAGGTGTGTCCATCCTTGGCCTTGATACCTCCAGAGTGGGTGTGTCCATCCTAGCCTTGATACCTCCAGAGTGGGTGTGTCCATCCTAGCCTTGATGCCTCCAGAGTGGGTGCGTCCATCCTAGCCTTGATGCCTCCAGAGTGGGTGCGTCCATCTAGCCTTGATGCCTCCAGAGTGGGTGCGTCCATCCTAGCCTTGATGCCTCCAGAGTGGGTGCGTTCATCCTAGCCTTGATACCTCCAGAGTGGGTGTGTCCATCCTAGCCTTGATGCCTCCAGAGTGGGTGCGTCCATCCTAGCTTGGATACCACCAGAGTGGGTGTGTCCATCCTAGCCTTGATACCTCCAGAGTGGGTGCGTCCATCCTAGCCTTGATGCCTCCAGAGTGGGTGCGTCCATCCTTGGCCTTGATACCTCCAGAGTGGTTGTGTCCATCCTAGCTTTGATACCACCAGAGTGGGTGTGTCCATCCTTGGCCTTGATACCTCCAGAGTGGGTGTGTCCATCCTAGCTTTGATACCACCAGAGTGGAGGTGTCCATCCTAGCTTTGATACCTCCAGAGTGGGAGTGACCATCCTAGCTTTGATACCACCAGAGTGGGTGTGTCCATCCTAGCCTTGATACCTCCAGAGTGGGTGCGTCCATCCTAGCCTTGATGCCTCCAGAGTGGGTGCGTCCATCCTAGCCTTGATACCTCCAGAGTGGGTGCGTCCATCCTAGCCTTGATGCCTCCAGAGTGGGTGTGTCCATCCTAGCTTTGATACCACCAGAGTGGGTGTGTCCATACTAGCCTTGATACCTCCAGAGTAGGTGTGTCCATCCTAGCTTTGATACCACCAGAGTGGGTGTGTCCATCCTAGCCTTGATACCTCCAGAGTGGGTGTGTCCATCCTAGCCTTGATACCTCCAGAGTGGGTGTGTCCATCCTTGGCCTTGATACCTCCAGAGTGGGTGTGCCCATCCTAGCTTTGATACCACCAGAGTGGGTGTGTCCATACTAGCCTTGATACCTCCAGAGTGGGTGTGTCCATCCTAGCTTTGATACCACCAGAGTGGGTGTGTCCATCCTAGCCTTGTTATTTCCAGAGTGGTTGTGTCCATCCTAGCCTTGATACCTCCAGAGTGGGTGCGTCCATCCTTGGCCTTGATACCTCCAGAGTGGGTGTGTCCATCCTAGCTTTGATACCACCAGAGTGGGTGTGTCCATACTAGCCTTGATACCTCTAGAGTGGGTGTGTCCATCCTAGCTTTGATACCACCAGAGTGGGTGTGTCCATCCTAGCCTTGATACCTCCAGAGTGGGTGTGTCCATCCTAGCCTTGATACCTCCAGAGTGGGTGCGTCCATCCTTGGCCTTGATACCTCCAGAGTGGGTGTGTCCATCCTAGCTTTGATACCACCAGAGTGGGTGTGTCCATACTAGCCTTGATACCTCCAGAGTGGGTGTGTCCATCCTAGCTTTGATACCACTAGAGTGGGTGTGTCCATCCTAGCCTTGATACCTCCAGAGTGGGTGTGTCCATCCTTGACCTTGATACCTCCAGAGTGGGTGTGTCCATCCTAGCTTTGATACCACCAGAGTGGGTGTGTCCATACTAGCCTTGATACCTCCAGAGTGGGTGTGTCCATCCTAGCTTTGATACCACCAGAGTGGGTGTGTCCATCCTTGGCCTTGATACCTCCAGAGTGGGTGCGTCCATCCTAGCCTTGATGCCTCCAGAGTGGGTGCGTCCATTCTTTGCCTTGATACCTCCAGAGTGGGTGTGTCCATCCTAGCCTTGATACCTCCAGAGTGGGTGTGTCCATCCTAGCCTTGATACCTCCAGAGTGGGTGCGTCCATCCTTGGCCTTGATACCTCCAGAGTGGGTGCGTCCATCCTTGGCCTTGATACCTCCAGAGTGGGTGTGTCCATACTAGCCTTGATACCTCCAGAGTGGGTATGTCCATCCTAGCTTTGATACCACCAGAGTGGGTGTGTCCATCCTAGCCTTGATACCTCCAGAGTGGGTGCGTCCATCCTAGCCTTGATGCCTCCAGAGTGGGTGCGTCCATCCTTGCCTTGATACCTCCAGAGTGGGTGTGTCCATCCTAGCCTTGATACCTCCAGAGTGGGTGCGTCCATCCTTGGCCTTGATACCTCCAGAGTGGGTGCGTCCATCCTTGGCCTTGATACCTCCAGAGTGGGTGTGTCCATACTAGCCTTGATACCTCCAGAGTGGGTGTGTCCATCCTAGCTTTGATACCACCAGAGTGGGTGTGTCCATCCTAGCCTTGATACCTCCAGAGTGGGTGCGTCCATCCTAGCCTTGATGCCTCCAGAGTGGGTGCGTCCATCCTTGCCTTGATACCTCCAGAGTGGGTGTGTCCATCCTAGCCTTGATACCTCCAGAGTGGGTGTGTCCATCCTAGCCTTGATACCTCCAGAGTGGGTGCGTCCATCCTTGGCCTTGATACCTCCAGAGTGGGTGCGTCCATCCTTGGCCTTGATGTTATCTTTAAAAGATTTGTGCAATGGGAGTGCATGACATGATGTAAGTTTTTGGACATACGCCATTGCTAAGAACTTTTTCTGCTGAAGAAAAACTAATAAAATAAAATAAATAAATAAAAATAAAAATACTCAAAAAAAAAGATACAAAAAACACACAAAATTAAGCAAACAATTGCTGTTGTCAACAAGGATATGAACACCACAAAATATTCCGAAACAGGAATATGGTCAGCAAACAAAGAAAAAACAAAGAAAAATGTACTAAGAGAACGAAAAAATCCCCACAAATGATGACAACACAAAAATATAGAAACCCAAAATAATTCAGCACAACAGTTGAAGCGAGACAAAAAACATGACAAAACGAAAAAACAAACAAATACAATAGTTTTACCTAAACAGAAACAAGCGACGTTTCGGGAACTGCTATCTGCTCCCGTCCTCAGGCAGAGACGCACATGGTACGGAAACACAGGTGCGAGTCGCACCTGTGTTTCCGTACCATGTGCGTCTCTGCCTGAGGACGGGAGCAGATAGCAGTTCCCGAAACGTCGCTTGTTTCTGTTTAGGTAAAACTATTGTATTTGTTTGTTTTTTCGTTTTGTCATGTTTTTTGTCTCGCTTCAACTGTTGTGCTGAATTATTTTGGGTTTCTATATTTTTGTGTTGTCATCATTTGTGGGGATTTTTTCGTTCTCTTAGTACATTTTTCTTTGTTTTTTCTTTGTTTGCTGACCATATTCCTGTTTCGGAATATTTTGTGGTGTTCATATCCTTGTTGACAACAGCAATTGTTTGCTTAATTTTGTGTGTTTTTTGTATCTTTTTTTTTGAGTATTTTTATTTTTATTTATTTATTTTATTTTATTAGTTTTTCTTCAGCAGAAAAAGTTCTTAGCAATGGCGTATGTCCAAAAACTTACATCATGTCTTGGCCTTGATACCTCCAGAGTGGGTGTGTCCATCCTAGCTTTGATACCACCAGAGTGGGTGTGTCCATACTAGCCTTGATACCTCCAGAGTGGGTGCGTCCATCCTAGCTTTGATACCTCCAGAGTGGGTGTGTCCATCCTTGCCTTGATACCTCCAGAGTGGGTGTGTCCATCCTTGGCCTTGATACCTCCAGAGTGGGTGCGTCCATCCTAGCTTTGATACCACCAGAGTGGGTGTGTCCATACTAGCCTTGATACCTCCAGAGTGGGTGTGTCCATCCTAGCCTTGATGCCTCCAGAGTGGGTGCATCCATCCTAGCCTTGATGCCTCCAGAGTGGGTGTGTCCATCCTTGGCCTTGATACCTCCAGAGTGTGTGCGTCCATCCTAGCCTTGATACCTTCAGAGTGTGTGCGTCCATATTGGCCTTGATACCTCCCGATTGGGTGTGTCCATCCTAGCCTTGATACCTCCAGAGTGGGTGCGTCCATCCTTGGCCTTGATACCTCCAGAGTGGGTGTGTCCATCCTAGCCTTGATACCTCCAGAGTGTGTGCGTCCATCCTAGCCTTGATACCTTCAGAGTGTGTGCGTCCATATTGGCCTTGATACCTCCCGATTGGGTGTGTCCATCCTAGCCTTGATACCTCCAGAGTGGGTGTGTCCATCCTTGGCCTTGATACCTCCAGAGTGGGTGTGTCCATCCTAGCCTTGATACCTCCAGAGTGGGTGTGTCCATCCTAGCCTTGATGCCTCCAGAGTGGGTGCGTCCATCCTAACCTTGATACCTCCAGAGTGGGTGTGTCCATCCTAGCCTTGATACCTCCAGAGTGTGTGCGTCCATCCTTGGCCTTGATACCTCTAGAGTGGGTGTGTCCATCCTAGCCTTGATACCTCCAGAGTGTGTGCGTCCATCCTAGCCTTGATACCTTCAGAGTGTGTGCGTCCATATTGGTTTTGATACCTCCCGATTGGGTGTGTTCATCCTAGCCTTGATACCTCCAGAGTGGGTGCGTCCATCCTTGGCCTTGATACCTCCATAGTGGGTGTGTCCATCCTAGCCTTGATACCTCCAGAGTGTGTGCGTCCATCCTAGCCTTGATACCTCCAGAGTGTGTGCGTCCATCTTAGCCTTGATACCTCTCGATTGGGTGTGTCCATCCTAGCCTTGATACCTCCAGAGTGGGTGCGTCCATCCTAGCCTTGATACCTCCAGAGTGAATGCATCCATCCTAGCCTTCATACCTCCAGAGTGTGTGCGTCCATCCTAGCCTTGATATCTCCAGAGTGTGTGCGTCCATCTTAGCCTTGATACCTCCCGATTGGGTGTGTCCATCCTAGCCTTGATACCTTCAGAGTGAATGCATCCATCCTAGCCTTGATGCCTCCAGAGTGAATACATCCATCCTAGCCTTGATACCTCCAGAGTGAATGCATCTATCCTAGCCTTGATACTTCCAGAGTGTCTGCGTTTATCTTAGCCTTGATACCTCCCGATTGGGTGTGTCCATCCTAGCCTTGATACCTCCAGAGTGGGTGCGTCCATCCTAGCCTTGATACCTCCAGAGTGAATGCATCCATCCTAGCCTTGATACCTCCAAAGTGTGTGCGTCCATCCTAGCCTTGCCACCTACATAGTGGGTGCGTCCATCCTAGCCTTGATGCCTCCAGAGTGAATGCATCCATCCTAGCCTTGATGCCTCCAGAGTGAATACATCCATCCTAGCCTTGATACCTCCAGAGTGAATGCATCCATCCTAGCCTTGATACTTCGAGAGTGTGTGCGTCCATCTTAGCCTTGATACCTCCCGATTGGGTGTGTCCATCCTAGCCTTGATACCTCCAGAGTGGGTGCGTCCATCCTAGCCTTGATACCTCCAGAGTGAATGCATCCATCCTAGCCTTGATACCTCCAAAGTGTGTGCGTCCATCCTAGCCTAGCCACCTACATAGTGGGTGCGTCCATCCTAGCCTTGATGCCTCCAGAGTGAATGCATCCATCCTAGCCTTGATACCTCCAGAGTCGCTGCATCCCTTCTGGCCTAGCCACTACCAGAGTCGGTGTTCTCTCCTAGCTTTTCTGTCTCCAGAGTCTTGCATTCCTACCAGACTTTCCACCTTCGTGGAAGATTTAAAATATTTTTCCGAGTTCTATGCTACTATATTAGCTTTTTTTTTTTTTTAGCTCATTGGAAAGACTCAGTCTCTTCTCTTTCATACTCGTAAAATTTATCCTCTAAAAATATTAATAAGATTTAATTTCTATAAATAAGAAATATTATATTTTATATTTATTTCTTAAGCAAAAGTATAATTTAGACAAATGTGAGAGAATCATGAGTAGTATAAACAAAATATTGCCTATATAATTTGAATTGAATCTTTTCAAAAAATATAAAAGCAAGATAGTAAATTATCAACTTCTATTTTAAAAAGGAAAAATTCATTGTAATTCATAGTTAATGTTACAATAATAGAATAAAAAATTTATCATTGTGTTCTGTTGGTTTGTTAAGAAAGAGATGGTATACTCTTTACTTATTTGTCGCAAGGTTACCAGTGCAATATAGAAAGACCACAATCGCTTGTCACCTTACCAGAAGTATAATATTTGCTCAAGAAATAATTATTTTAATAATTTATGGTTAGAATTAGGTGATCAAAAAAGAGACTAATTATAAAATATGTTATGGCAGTTACCAAACTATGCACACACTGAAGAGAGCCGAGAGAGCCAGCGGCAGTGTGGGGAAGGCAGCTGGCTGCAGGTTGCAGCTGCTGGAGACGGGCAGAGTGGTGTTGCAGAGTGCGGAGTGCCGCAGCTGGGCTTCCAGAAGAGGATCATCGGCGGGAACGAGGCGTTGTTCGGCGAGCTGCCGTGGCAGGCCCACATCAGGATCGCCGGCTACCAGTGCGGCGGCGTGCTCGTCAGCCGCTGGTTCGTGGCCACCGCGGCGCACTGCATCCACAGGTGGGCCCCACGTCTCCTCTCTGTTTCATCAGGTGCGCTTCAAATGATAGTCCACATCAGTGTGGCTAATATTTCATCAGGTGTTGTTTGCCCGTTGTATGAGCTCTCGAACCATTTCATTTGCCTTCAAATGATAGGTCACATCAGTGTGGCAAATATTAAGTGTTTCCGTGCAAACTAGTTAATTTGTAATTCCATTTATAGGCTCATATTTGACCCATTTATAATGAAAAAATCTCCAGATACTACTTTAAGATTCCTGAAATCCCTCAAACTGTTACGAGCTCATAACATGGGCTGGCTGAGGGTATCAAGGAAGGAAACAGTGCCTTTGTTAGCAGAGTGAGGATGGTGAAGGACCGTGTGTTCCAGAGCACGGCTGAAGGATGTGACTGTGTACCTGGGCGAGTACGACACACAGAACACCGGACACTATATAGAGCCGCTGCCTGAAGAAGCGCACAAGGTGGTCCAGAAGATCATCCACCCCAGTTTCCAGTACCGCGTCACCCAGCCGGACAGGTGAGACTCTCACGAGAAGTACTCGATGTCATCACGTGCTTTTTGTTTTATAATTTTTTCATGGCTAACTTAGATTGCTCAAGTGCATGGCTTTGCAAGTGCAGCTCACAAACTTTGATTTTGTTCAAGAGAAAATAAATTTTGATTATACTATCAGAAGCCTTATTTTCTTACGCCTATCAGTTCATAACTCTGCAGTGAATATGTTTGTTTATATGTGCTTATCTATATGCTGTATTGTAGCGCTATATTCTTTATCATAATTTACAAATAAGTGTTAAAAGATTAAATAAATAAACAGTAATTCAAAAACTTCAAATAATTTTATTTTTTTTTTTCTTTTGCTAATTATTTTATTTGATTTTCTTTTTTAGATATACATATTTTTTAAAGGTATGTGTAATATGACTTGATGTAAGTTTTTGGACATACGCCATTGCTAAGAACTTTTTCTGTTGAAGAAAAACTAAAAAATTAATAAATAAATAAAAATACCCAAAAAAAAACAAAAAAACACAAAATTAAGCAAAAAATTGCTGTTTTCAACAAGGATATAAACACCAAAAAATATTCCGTAACAGGAATATGGTCAAAAAACAAAGAAAAACAAAGAAAAATGTACTATGAGAACGAAAAAAAAAACCCACAAATGATGACGACACAGAAATATTGAACCCAAAAATATTCAGCACAACGGTTGAAACGAAACAAAAAACACGACAAAACGAAAAGACGAAACAAACACAATAGTTTTCCAAAACAGAATAGAACGATAAAAAAAAACCACAAATGATGACAGCACAAGAATATTGAACCCAAAATATTTCAGCACAACAGTTGAAACGAGACAAAAACACGACAAAAACGAAAACACGAAACGAACACAATAGTTTTACCAAAACAGAATCAAGCGACGTTTCGGGAACTGCTATCTGCTTCCGCACTGCGACTCGCACCTGTGTTTCCGTACCATGTGCGTCTCTGCCTGAGGACGGGAGCAGATATCAGTTCCCGAAACGTCGCTTGATTCTGTTTTGGTAAAACTATTGTGTTCGTTTCGTGTTTTCGTTTTTGTCGTGTTTTTGTCTCGTTTCAACTGTTGTGCTGAAATATTTTGGGTTCAATATTTTTGTGCTGTCATCATTTGTGGTTTTTTTTTTTATCGTTCTATTCTGTTTTGGAAAACTATTGTGTTTGTTTCGTCTTTTCGTTTTGTCGTGTTTTTTGTTTCGTTTCAACTGTTTTGCTGAAATACTTTGGGTTCAATATTTTTGTGCTGTCATCATTTGTGGTTTTTTTTTATCGTTCTATTCTGTTTTGGAAAACTATTGTGTTTGTTTCGTCTTTTCGTTTTGTCGTGTTTTTTGTTTCGTTTCAACTGTTTTGCTGAAATATTTTGGGTTCAATATTTTTGTGCTGTCATCATTTGTGGTTTTTTTTTATCGTTCTATTCTGTTTTGGAAAACTATTGTGTTTGTTTCGTGTTTTCGTTTTGTCGTGTTTTTTGTTTCGTTTCAACTGTTGTGCTGAATTATTTTGGGTTCAATATTCCTGTGACGTCATCATTTGTGGGTTTTTTTTTTCGTTCTCATAGTACATTTTTCTTTGTTTTTCTTTGTTTGTTGACCATATTCCTGTTAAGGAATATTTTTTGGTGTTCATATCCTTGTTGACAACAGCAATATTTTGCTTAATTTTGTGGGGTTTTTTGTCATTTTTATTTATTTATATTTTTAGTTTTTAGTTTTTCTTCGACAGAAAAAGTTCTTAGCAATGGCGTATGTCCAAAAACTTACATCAAGTCATGCACTTCCATTGCACAAATCTTTCAAAGATAATTTGTATGTGTAATATATTTTAATGAATTCGAGCATGTAATTATTAATATAAAAGTGATATTTAATTGCATAAATAGATAGATTAATTTCTACTACTAAGCCTTAATTGCATATGTAAATAAAATTATTAAATTAAAAAATACGCCAAAATAATATTAGTAAATGACCTTTTTTTTTGTATAAAATAAGAAAAAACATTTTTTTTTCCTTTTTTGAGGTTTGGCAACATATTGTAATAACAAAAATAAAATAATACTGGTATATAATACATTATATAAAAATTAACTGTACTTATGTTATTATATTTGAATAGTAAACAATACTTGCATGCTTATTTGCTCTATTAGAAAATTGTGTGTTTTTTTATACCAAAGAGGAATATATTTTGTGTGCTTGTGTGTGCCAGCACACATGATATAAACAAGACAATTGAAAAGATGTTAACGCCAAAGGTGGCCGTTTCCCGCAGTACAGAGAGTAGCTGAGGATGTGATTATGGCTCAGGTTCGACTTGGCGCTGCTGCGACTGTCGCGCCCAGCGCCTTTCAGGGAGAACATCCTGCCCATCTGCTTACCACGGCCAGGATCTGCCTTCCGGGGCAGCACGGGCGTGGTGGCTGGCTGGGGCAAGACAGACACCACCTACGGTGAGGCCTTGCCCTGGACTGTCCACGCACTTCATACACGCCCATCAACCACCAAATATTGCCATCGGGAGCACAATTTGCATTGTCACCGTCAGGAACAATACAGACCTCATCTTTGGTAAGACACTTCCTGGTACCATCCAAACACTTTATACAAACCTATCATCAACCAAATATTGACATCGGGAGCACAATTTGCGTTGTCGCCATCAGGAACAAGACAGACCTCATCTTTGGTAAGACACTTCCTGGTACCATCCACACACTTTATACAAACCTATCATCAACCAAATATTGCCATCGGGAGCACAATTTGCGTTGTCACCATCAGGAACAAGACAGACCTCATCTTTGTAAGACACTTCCTGGTACCATCCACATACTTTATACAAACCTATCATCAACCAAATATTGCCATCGGAAGCACAATTTGCGTTGTCACCATCAGGAAAAAGACAGACCTCATCTTTGGTAAGACACTTCCTGGTACCATCCACACACTTGATACAAACCTATCATCAACCAAATATTGCCATCGGAAGCACAATTTGCGTTGTCACCATCAGGAACAAGACAGACCTCATCTTTGTAAGACACTTCCTGGTACCATCCACACACTTGATACAAACCTATCATCAACCAAATATTGCCATCGGGAGCACAATTTGCGTTGTCACCACCAGGAACAAGACAGACCTCATCTTAGGTAAGACACTTCCTGGTACCATCCACACACTTTATACAAACCTATCATCAACCAAATATTGCCATCGGGAGCACAATTTGCGTTGTCACCATCAGGGGCAAGACAGAAATCAACTACGGTAAAAGTTCACCAGGTACTTTATGGGTCCTTTTTGCCCTCTTTCTACAGTGGAAGAGGTGTGGGGAAAGGTTCTCTTGTGGTCATCCGAAGAACATTTACATGTTTTATGCCCGGGGCATTTACGCTCTGTGAAAACATCTTCCATTAGTGTTTCAATGTGAAGTTTTCTTGAATACCGATTCTTGCATTTCGATCTTCTGGACACGTCTGCTTATGGTAATTGTTCTGATGTCAAAAATTCTGTCATTTTTGGTTATCACGACACCCGTTTTGATAATTTTATGTGAGTTGTATAGTTTGGGGGATATGGGCCCTGGTTCCTGGTTCTGGAGCCAAGAGCCAGTCAATGACCAACCACCCTGATGTCACAGTGGCCATCTTGAATTATGACATTATAGTTGCACTTTTAGTTACAGTCACCATCTTGGATTATAACACGTGGTCATCTTGGATAACCTTGACCTTGAACTTTGATCTTGAACTTTTACCTTGGCCTTTGACCTTGACCTTTGACATTTACATTTGACATTGACATTTGACTTTGACCTTCAACTTCATTAGCCATTTTGGATTTCGCCATCTTTTCATCGAGTGTCCCAATCCCCGAATGTTGTATTTTCATTAAGGTAGCCATCTTTAATTCTAATAACATCTACACATTTTCCAACATCTTGTCTTTTTCTGCGGAGGCCGACATATTGGATGATCTCATGGCATTTTTTCCTGTTCTGCTGGAAGCCGCCATTTTGGATTACATCATATTTGTTTTTGGTGTTTGTTCCTAGAGATCACTAACATCACTCTGTCTCATGCTCGTAAGGTCGATGTTCCATTTCCTAACACTGTTAATGTGGTCCTTATAGACATATTACATCTTTTCATACAAAATACAATGGAACAGTGGTGATTTGAACCATTACAGCTCGGACCTCTGAGTTGGAAAACATACGCGTCTGACCGCACGGCCATCGAGTCATATACCTACCTTACCGAGAATTTAATAAGTTATAAAAAATTACTGACATATTCTGAATTTTATTTTTAGTTATTTGAAGGAATTATAGCATCACTCTTAGAGGACGCTACAAACATATTCGTTTAAATTTAACCCATTAGAGTGCAGTTTCTCCATACAGTTTTGAGGTTAAATTCTTCATGTTACTAATTTCCGGTTAAGCCTATTTGTAGACCCACTCTGACCATTCCAAAAACCTAAGTAGCAAAGTATTTCTCTAACACTTACTTGCTTACTGCTTCAGGACCGCATGTGTTTGTTAGAAGCGGGACTTTTCTATTGAACTAAAAGAATTTCATAAAAATGTGATGAAACAATCTAGAAGTTAAATGAAGGACTAGTAGCACGGCAGATGGTGGAGTGGGGTCGGTGGTGGCTGTGCAGGTAAGACCGGAACCAACATCCTGCAGAAGGCCACTGTGCCAATCCTCAGCGACGAGGAGTGTCTGCGCTGGCACGAGCGCAAGAACATCGACCTGCAGCTCTTCCCGGAGATGTTCTGTGCCGGCCACAGCGACGGCAGAATGGACGCCTGCCTGGTAAGTCCGTGCCAGGTCCGTGTGCTTGCCTGGCGAGTCCTTGCCTGGCGAGTCCTTGCCTGGCGAGTCCTTACCTGGCGAATCCTTGCCTCGCGAGTCCCTGCCTGGTGAGTCCTTGCCTTGCGAGTCCTTGCCTGGAGAGTCCGTGCCTGGCGAGTCCTTACCTGGCGAGTCCTTGCCTGGCGAGTCCTTGCCAGACGAGTCCTTGCCTGGCGAGTCCTTGCCTGGCAAATCCTTGCCTGGCGAGTCCTTACCTGACGAGTCCTTACCTGGCGAGTCCTTGCCTGGTGAGTCCTTGCCTGGCGAGTCCTTGCCTGGCGAGTCCTTACCTGGCGAGTCCTTGCCTGGCGAGTCCCTGCCTGGTGAGTCCTTGCCTTGCGAGTCCTTACCTGGCGAGTCCTTGCCTGGCGAGTCCTTGCCTGGCGAGTCCTTGCCTGGCGAGTCCTTGCCTGGCGAGTCCTTGCCTGGCGAGTCCTTGCCTGGCGAGTCCTTGCCTGGCGAGTCCTTGCCTGGCGAGTCCTTGCCTGGCGAGTCCTTACCTGGCGAGTCCCTGCCTGGTGAGTCCTTGCCTTGCGAGTCCTTGCCTGGCGAGTCCTTGCCTGGCGAGTCCTTAGCCTGGCGAGTCCTTGCCTGGCGAGTCCTTGCCTGGCGAGTCCTTGCCTGGCGAGTCCTTGCCTGGCGAGTCCTTGCCTGGCGAGTCCTTGCCTGGCAAGTCCTTACCTGGCGAGTCCTTGCCTGGCGAGTCCTTGCCTGGCGAGTCCTTGCCTGGCGAGTCCTTGCCTGGCGAGTCCTTGCCTGGCGAGTCCTTGCCTGGCGAGTCCTTGCCTGGCAAGTCCTTACCTGGCGAGTCCTTGCCTGGCGAGTCCTTGCCTGGCGAGTCCTTGCCTGGCGAGTCCTTGCCTGGCGAGTCCTTGCCTGGCGAGTCCTTGCCTGGCGAGTCCTTGCCTGGCGAGTCCTTGCCTGGCGAGTCGTATCACCTCCACCATCCCAAAGCACTCAACACACCCTGGAGATTATTTTATGCTATGCTCCAACATTTATTTAGCCTAATTAGTGATTACAACACGATAATTTTGTCGCACCAGACCTGCGCTTTGGCCACCAGCTACTAAGTGTAGTGGTAAATTAATGTTCGTTCCCTTGAAACTAATTGGTAGCTAATTGTCAGGAGAACACATAACGCTTAAGATCCTTTATTACATAACATTTAGTAAATAACATTGCAACACATAAATCTCTCTGCTGTGAGTGACTGTTGGAGTAAGTAACCAACAGTCGACAGCAGGCGACTCTCGTGTAGCCGTGGACTCAGCAGGGGAGGCGATGCCAGTGGCGGCGGTGGCGGTGTTGCAGGGGGACTCCGGCGGCCCGCTCATCGTGCTCCAGAACAGTCGCTGGACCCTGGCCGGCATCACCAGCGCCGGCTTCGGCTGTGCCATCGACCACCAGCCGGGCATCTACCACAAGGTCGCCGACACCTCGCGCTGGATAGCCGCGCAGATAGCAGTGCACTCGTCCTAGCGGCTGCAGCCTCTGCCTGTCCAGTTGCTTGACACAGCCTCTAATTCTCTTCCTCCACGCCGCTGAACAACCCACCTCATCCAGGCTGCCGAAGGAATACTCTCTTCCTCCACGCCGCTGAACAACCCACCTCATCCAGGCTGCCGAAGGAATACTCTCTTCCTCTACGCCGCTGAACAACTCACCTCATCCAGGCCACCGAAGGAATACTCTCTTCCTCTACGCTGCTGAACAACTCACCTCATCCAGGCTGCCGAAGGAATACTCTCTTCCTCCACGCCGCTGAACAACCCACCTCATCCAGGCCGCCGAAGGAATACTCTCTTCCTCCACGCCGCTGAACAACTCACCTCATCCAGGCTGCCGAAGGAATACTCTCTTCCTCCACGCCGCTGAACAACCCACCTCATCCAGGCCGCCGAAGGAATACTCTCTTCCTCTACGCCGCTGAACAACTCACCTTATCCAGGCTGCCGAAGGAATACTCTCTTCCTCCACGCCGCTGAACAACCCACCTCATCCAGGCCGCCGAAGGAATACTCTCTTCCTCCACGCCGCTGAACAACTCACCTCATCCAGGCTGCCGAAGGAATACTCTCTTCCTCCACGCCGCTGAACAACCCACCTCATCCAGGCCGCCGAAGGAATACTCTCTTCCTCTACGCCGCTGAACAACTCACCTCATCCAGGCTGCCGAAGGAATACTCTCTTCCTCCACGCCGCTGAACAACTCACCTCATCCAGCCCGCCGAAGGAATACTCTCTTCCTCTACGCCGCTGAACAACTCACCTCATCCAGGCTGCCGAAGGAATACTCTCTTCCTCCACGCCGCTGAACAACTCACCTCATCCAGTCCGCCGAAGGAATACTCTCTTCCTCTACGCCGCTGAACAACTCACCTCATCCAGGCTGCCGAAGGAATACTCTCTTCCTCCACGCCGCTGAACAACTCACCTCATCCAGGCCGCCGAAGGAATACTCTCTTCCTCTACGCCGCTGAACAACTCACCTCATCCAGGCTGCCGAAGGAATACTCTCTTCCTCCACGCCGCTGAACAACTCACCTCATCCAGGCTGCCGAAGGAATACTCTCTTCCTCCACGCCGCTGAACAACTCACCTCATCCAGGCCGCCGAAGGAATACTCTCTTCCTCTACGCCGCTGAACAACTCACCTCATCCAGGCTGCCGAAGGAATACTCTCTTCCTCCACGCCGCTGAACAACTCACCTCATCCAGGCTGCCGAAGGAATACTCTCTTCCTCCACGCCGCTGAACAACTCACCTCATCCAGGCCGCCGAAGGAATACTCTCTTCCTCTACGCCGCTGAACAACTCACCTCATCCAGGCTGCCGAAGGAATACTCTCTTCCTCCACGCCGCTGAACAACTCACCTCATCCAGGCTGCCGAAGGAATACTCTCTTCCTCTACGCCGCTGAACAACTCACCTCATCCAGGCTGCCGAAGGAATACTCTCTGCCTCCACGCCGCTGAACAACTCACCTCATCCAGCCCGCCGAAGGAATACTCTCTTCCTCTACGCCGCTGAACAACTCACCTCATCCAGGCTGCCGAAGGAATACTCTCTTCCTCCACGCCGCTGAACAACTCACCTCATCCAGTCCGCCGAAGGAATACTCTCTTCCTCCACGCCGCTGAACAACTCACCTCATCCAGGCTGCCGAAGGAATACTCTCTTCCTCCACGCCGCTGAACAACTCACCTCATCCAGTCCGCCGAAGGAATACTCTCTTCCTCCACGCCGCTGAACAACTCACCTCATCCAGGCTGCCGAAGGAATACTCTCTTCCTCCACGCCGCTGAACAACTCACCTCATCCAGGCTGCCGAAGGAATACTCTCTTCCTCCACGCCGCTGAACAACTCACCTCATCCAGGCTGCCGAAGGAATACTCTCTTTCTCCACGCCGCTGAACAACTCACCTCATCCAGGCCGCCGAAGGAATACTCTCTTCCTCTACGCCGCTGAACAACTTACCTCATCCAGGCTGCCGAAGGAATACTCTCTTCTTCCACGCCGCTGAACAACTCACCTCATCCAGGCTGCCGAAGGAATACTCTCTTCCTCTACGCCGCTGAACAACTCACCTCATCCAGGCCGCCGAAGGAATACTCTCTTCCTCTACGCCGCTGAACAACTCACCTCATCCAGGCTGCCGAAGGAATACTCTCTTCCTCCACGCCGCTGAACAACTCACCTCATCCATGCTGCCGAAGGAATACTCTCTTCCTCTACGTCGCTGAACAACTCACCTCATCCAGGCTGCCGAAGGAATACTCTCTTCCTCTACGCCGCTGAACAACTCACCTCATCCAGGCTGCCGAAGGAATACTCTCTTCCTCCACGCCGCTGAACAACTCACCTCATCCAAGCTGCCGAAGGAATATAAGTCGTGCAAAGATATTTCTTACCCAAAAGTATTAAAAAAAAAATTACTTTGAATTTTATTCAATAGTAGGTTATTTTTATGATAGTGCAGAAAGATTTTTTAGTCACAATATAAAAAAATTAATATTTGAAAAAAATTAATTTGACTATAGCATTAAGACATTTGTTCTTATTTTCATTTTTGAACAAGAACCATAACCATTTGGCCTTTTAACTGTTCTTTACGCGATGTTGACATTTGCGACAGATTTTATAGTGCTCCATGCATGATAATTCTATCTTTTCTAGGCTAAACTTAATGGCAGTGTAGTAATTATTACTTTTAATTTAGTAATAACGTCTTAATGACATTGATAATTATTTTGTTTAAGATTGTAAAGTAAAATGTGGAAGACGTTTAGAAACTTAGCATTTTCAAAAGTAAGAAAATTTGAATACTTCTTTGAACTAAACTTTAAAACAAACTAAATTGATAACAGTGTATGCAATACTAAATTAACTTCAATGAACTTGTGTTTATATATACATACACTTTATGTATTTATTTATTCCTTGGTATGCATGCATTTTCTGACTTTCACTCAGAGAATTATTTAATGTTTTGTGAACTGCATCTTTCCTTATTTCACAGTGTGTACTTTTTTCACTTATGTTTATTAGCAAACCCTCACTGCAATACCTTAGTTATCATAATGCAAATATTAAATTTCAAGTATCGTATGTTTTTGTCAACCTATTTCTTCTCCATTTTTATTTGGTTCACAGATGCACATAAATAGAAACACCAAAATTTGTGCAGTTTATTTTAGGAAGGCCTGCATATTTTAACATACTTATGGGTAGTATAAATAACGATTTTAAAAAACGTCCATGTTTTTTTTTTTACGAAACCTTGCATTTATTTCTTGGTATTTAAAAGGATAAATCATTTCCTGACTACTGTATTTTTATAAGCTTATTGTGCTCATCACATCTGTTTTAAAATAATTTATTGTATGTAATACAAAACATTTATTTTTGCATTAGGAAAGTGATAGCTACCTATTATTTATACATATTTGGTTTAAAAAGGTTAATTTAAATTTTATACCTTAAGAAAATTGTGATTTTTTCAAGATATGACAGTCAAAATACCAGCATACATTTAATTAACAAGTCTAGACATTCAATAACTTAAGACATTCCTATTTTAGTTGAAAGAGACTTTGTAATGATTTGACTTAAAAAGTAAACATTGTTACTATTGTTGTGATAGATTCTATGATCTCTTTCCTGTAAATATGTTCTGCTTTATAAATAGAATTTTCATAGAGAAAAAATGGTAAATTATTTTGGCATGTATGTAAATGTTTTGTAAATTTATGTGTGTGTGCATTAAATACTGAGTTAAGTGTTTTATGTTTGATTCTATTTAAAAAATCTTAACAAAAAAGAGAAAAAAAATTGAACAGAGAAGTATAATACTTTTAGCATCCTTATTAATTAGTACCAATGTTTTAAATTATTTCCTTTGTCAGTTACATCATATCATGGTTTTCAATCTCCATTCAGTCAAATAAATCTTAATCTTAGACCTTGTATTTTTACACAAAAATTTTGTTTTCAATCCTCCAGCAGTAGGCTAGTTTGTCTTCCTCATGTGTATTGTGATGTTCCGAGTAATGTCATTGCTTTAGTTGGCTGAATTTCTATTCGATATAGCTTAGTACCCAGGTCTACTTCTTACAGTACATTATAGACTACCATATTGTCTTATTCAGGAATTCGCCTTTTATTAACTAATTGCCTTTATTATGTTGGCACATGTGTATATAATTCAAAGTGGCATTTATTAATGTATCAGCTCGTTAAACATGCTAGTTATGGGGTCATAACCTTATTATTTTTAAGATTTTATTTACTCAGAAATCAAATTGAAAAAATTCCCAATCATTCTTGATTGTTTTCATTGTCAAAACAAATATTATTCCTGACAGCCTCCACTCATGCTGAGATAGTTGTCCTAATTGTTCACGTAGAGTAAAGCACTAAGGCATTTGTTCTCATGTTGGATAACATCCTGATAATGAGCAGATATCCAGATAATGTCAAACCGAAAATATTAGATATTTTTAGCAGATGACAAAAAATTGGAACAAATAAAATACAGTATTAATGCAGGAATAAACATATTATTTATTAATATTTGTATTTCATGTCAAAATAGAAAATATTAAGTTCAAATAACAAGGAAACATAACAAGTATAAATTTTCATTACTAGGAAAAAAAGAGCTTATTTAACACACTGCAAGAAAAATTAACAAGAATTATAATGCACAATACAAAGAAACATAGCAAGTATTAAGATAACATAGCATTAAAATATAACACATATTAAAGTTCTCATTATTATTAAACGAACACTATCCAAGTACATATTAAAAGGAAATAGTATTATAGTACACATTACAAGATAACCTGTGATGTCTTTGTGATCATGGTCACAAACATAATTAGTATATGTTTAGGAAGTTTTCAGTTTCCTCATCTTAAGCACACAGTGGATACTTGCAAGCAATCTGGATCTGTCTGTCTTCTGCCATAACAGTCGTAACAGGGAAACATGTGTTCTCACTTGTATATATGTAACCACTACATGTTCCGGTTCAGACGTGTTCTGTGGAAAATAAGATCGTATCGATACAAGAATTTCACGTTTCTGAGCTTTGTCTAATTTTTCATTTAGGTTCTTGAGAATTTTACTTCGCCGCCAAGTTAGTCTCAACACATATTAGAAAAAGGTTTCTTACTGCGTATTCTCATACTGGCAGTATCCTCATACCGGCAGTATCCTCATACCGGCAGTATCCTCTTACCGACAGTATCCTCTTACTGGCAGTATCCTCATACTGGAAGTATCCTCATACTGGCAGTATCAACTATATATACTATATCTCCACTGTGGTGTTCGACCAGATGCTGATTTATCAAGCTCTCTCGGATGCTAGAATCGCAAACCACTTCGCACTTCAAGAGGGTACAACCCGATCCAAAATTATATCCTTACGAAATTTTACAAACATTATTTGCCAAAACCCCTCCCTGATAATGATACAAATTTGAATAAAGATATCATAGTGTTGCTTAAATAAACAAAAATGAGAGAGGAATCCTCAGATAGAGGAATCCTCAAAGAGAGGCTATTTTCCTTTAATTCGGCCCAATTACCTCAGGTATCATCTGTAGTGACCTGTAGACGCATTAGAATATAGGTTTTTATATTGATATTCGTAGTGCAGTAAATGGTCATAAACCAGGCCACCGCTTTGTGTCAAGTCATAATATAAGTTAGTTTTCTTATAATAATGTTAGTGCTCAGTCTTTGCGTACCAGCAGCGCCCTTGTCACACAGGGCACTCACAACATATACACAAATTACATGCTTACTCTCACCGGGGATCGAACTGAGTACCTAATTAAATATTTGGAATAAATAAATTGCCAACTGCATTACGTAGCGCGCGTCTTGCCTTCCTCTCAGCAGTACGTGAGCGGCGGCCAGGAACAAGTGAAGTGATGCTTCGAGCCGCGAGGAACACCACATGACACCCGCGGTACCAGCTGGCCACTTGGAGTTGCATTCAGACTGTGCTTGCTGCTTTTCTGCGTTCATGTGTGGCTGACTGATTACCAACGTGTACTTACTGCTTCCTATCACAATAAATAACTTCAATTTTTACACAGAATTAATTATTTATGTTCCATTTCCGCAAGAAATATTACAATTATATATTAGTAAACAATAGCATAATAATAATAAAAATTAGTGTCTTAGTTTTTGTATAAAAACATTAAAATTAAAATAAGTTTTATTTATTTAGTTTTAATTATGCTCTTAGTGACGCTGCAAACGTGATTTTACATTTTATAAAAGGTATCTATAAAAATAAATGATATAATTAAATTATAAAAAATAGAAGCATCTAAAATTCTTCCCATGAACTATAACTTGACAGAGAGCGCCATAGTGGCCGCCGCAGCCGGCTCGGCGGTAGTCACCGCGGCGAGCGCCGAGAATGTGCCCCATCACGGCCAGAGCCAGACCCGTTACTGCGGCCCCAGCTCTGCGCAGTCAGCCTGGGAGGTCCGTGTCTCCTGCTGCCCTCTGGGGCCACCACACCCTTGCTGCTCCTCGCTGTGAGTATACCACTGCACGATATTCAATACGAGCTCATGCCCGGCATGCATTTATATGCCTTTTTCAATTTTGTTTTGTAATTTGTTTGAAGTAGGTACACATTTACAAAAGCATCTATCTATATATATGTGTTCCTCTATATTTCTCTATAAAAGATTATCTTTCTATATGTCTCTATATCTCTATATCACTATATATAACTATCCATATCTCTCCATATCACTATATCTCTATGCATCTATGTTTCTATCTGCATCGCTATCTCCATACATATATATTTACTTTTATATATACCTTACATAATCTTTCTGTATTTCTGTGTATCGCCCTCTCTATATCTTTTTACACTTTTCTATACATATCTCTATATTTCTATCTCTTTGCGTCTATATATTTATATATATATTTCTTTATATTTACAATATGAAGACGAACACGCAAACATTCATTGATATATATTTTAAATTTCTATCTTTTTACCTATCACAGGTAGCCTATTTATAAAACGCGCGTATTCGAATGCAACGATTTGTCAAAATTTCAAAGCAATCGGTGAAGAACATTAGGAGATTTAAGATTTTGTACGAATGTACACTGACATTTTTATTTACACAGATTTCTCCCTTGTATTTTTAAGTTTTATCTATGTGATTCTATTAATTATTTATTATATATCAATATATTTTTATCAATGTTTTTAATGTTTAATTTTTAAGATTTTCTTAGCAACCAATAGTAAGTAAGCTTTGTAGTTAGTAAAATTTAAAAAAAAAAAATACATTTTATTGTGGATTAATAAAAAAAACAGGAGTCTTTCATCTCTCATTGACGTTTCTTTCCATGCATAATATTAAAAATATTTATGCAAGAAAAATGACATGTATTACGATTTAATATGGTTTTAAAATTCATTTAATTTTATAACCCAGATTCTGATTGGCTAAACAGCTTTTTCAGTATTATGGGGAATCCATGATAAACTGTTAGGTAAGATTAGTATGGTATTTTTCAATGTATATTTTATCAAGCTCCTAAATTTTGAACATTAACCATATGGAGGATTACTGAATATTAGCAAAACCTTAAAGAAGAATATTAATTAGTCATTCTACGAAATATATATGTGCCAAGATTGATTGTTATCAATGACATACTGAAAATGTTACTCTTCCACAGCCAAACTATTACTAAATTAAGCTGTGCTGAAGACGTCTGCGAAGTTAATTAATTCTGAAACCCTGAAATTAATTTTTCTAAAGAAATCTGCGAAGCTTCTTAATTTTGAGACTCGTCATATGCATTGAAGTTTGCGAAGCTTGTGACTACGATAGCAGCGGTTAATCAAAGTTTATCAAGGGAAGACATCCAGGACTATTGCGTCAAGCTTCCGAACTGTTTAGAATATATCTTCGTCGAATGGTGAACCACGGCAGTCACACTGCTGCCTCCGGCCACTTCAGTTACTGCGACGTCCGCATGTGCCTTCCAGCCGCTCTGGCGAGACTTGGACCGCCCGCAGATGCGCTGGCTGGAAGACCTACCAATTCATTTCAGGGATATACCGTAACAGCACCTTGCCACAGACCCTGTGATCCTGCACGGTGTTGTGTGTATTGGACGTCCCTTGGGACCCGAAGTCTGCAAAGGCAGGTGAGTGTCAGCGAGCCGGAAACTGCGGGACACCCTGTAGCTTGTTGTTGGTATCGTGGCGTGCGCGAGTTCCCACACAATGGAATAATCTATGCTCTCGTCAGACAAATACCAGTCTTTATTGTCTGTCTGTGGAGTTTGTTTATAAACAAGAGTTCGGCGATAGGCGCGTATGGACAAAAAAGTTGAAAATACTTCATTTTTTCTATCAAACGTTCGTCTCGGCGGAAAGATAACGACTAGAAGTTGTCTTCCTTGTTGTACCGCCACTGTGAGTTAGCACGAGCTTTGAGCAGCAGTTTTTAGCCGCCGCCTCAGTCCTGCTCCGAGCTGTTAGGCTGGTGCTTCACTCGGGGAAACACGGCGTCGGTTGTGTCGCTGTAGGTGTCTTTTATATTGGTTTCGTAACACGTGCAGGAACTGTTCGTCTGTGGTCGTTAATGTAACCTGTACATCCTCGACTTCAAGATCAAGAAGTGCATGTGCTCAGCTGACAGGTAACACGTAGACAGATCGGTTCAGCACATGAATGACTGAATGTGTCAAATACTACACTCTCTGTTTACTCCACAAAATGGACTGTGAAATTTACATTTCTTTGTGGTACTTTTATGTACTGTGTATATTTGTACTTGTAATTTATTTTTAATATGAAGGAATAATAGCAACCCCTATTAGAAACCGAGCCACCATATTTGATTTAAATACTGGCCACTAGGAGCACTAGTGTCGCGGAGTGCAAGCGTCGTCTGCTATAAGGCTCTGCTGCCATCTTGGTTGTCAATACGTAGTGCTAGTGTCAGGTAGTGTACACATCGTCCGCTAGTATTCGCTGCCACTATATTGTGTTTTTACCCACTAGAGTGCAGTAGTGCAAATTTTCAGATCGTCAGATGTCTTAGCATCCGCCAACTGGTCGAACATCTTGTCCGCCATATTCAAAATTTGTAATTATAACCTAGAGATTCTGAAAAATCTAAAAATCATCAAAAAAAATCACCCTTTGACAAAGTGATTGATTTAATCATTTTCAGTCTTTGTTTCTATCCTTAGTCAATTCAAAACCTGTAGTTTAAGACTAAAAATAAATATTTACAAAAATATGGGGGAAAGTCCCAATCACTGCCCTAATTCTTTAACTAAGCCCCTAGTCAGCTGGCGAGGTCATATTTGCAGCCATATAAAAATCTGTAACAATAATCTAAAAATATTGAAAAAAATCCTAAAAATTATTAAGTAATTAAATTATTTATATATTGATAGACTCAATGATTTTCCGTATTTGGTTGTAGCATTGGTCCGTGTTAACATTAATTAAAATTGAATGTCATTATTTAAATTATTTGACGAGTTTATTAATAATCATTACTACGAAAAATTACTCTATAAAAGACAACTGTTCGACTTAATAAATATGTTACTATATAAAATTATGCCTTCCAGGGAGGATGTATTCAATGCACCAAATATTACTAAAGTATCAACTTCAAGCATATATGTCAAGCGTCTCCAAACCATTAGTTCTTCTTTGTCGATACTAAATATGGAATACGTCCAAATAAAAACCAATAACAAGCATATAGAATTAGTATCTCCGAACCACAACGCCATATTTGTCGATATTTGGAGTGCCTTTCAACCTAGAATGTCCAATGTCATGCATATTGGCCAAATTTATCCGAACCACGAGGATACCGCTTCGATACTTAAAAAACTTTTCAAACAAATATGGCCCTAATTTAAAAAAAAAGACAAATTCTCCAAACTGCCAGACAAACGGTATGGAGATAACCTGTTACAAGCATATAGATCAACTAACTAAGCATGTTGTATGATTCCCATAGAACTGAGAATCCTGAAAAGGGTTAAACGCTTACTCAAAGACCAAGAGATGATGAACCATTAAATTTTCAGTCCGTGCAAAAACTGGTGCGAATCAAGGTACTTATAAGAATAATTACTTTTAAAGAAACAAATTAAAACAATTAAGTAAATCAATAGATACAATAAACAAAATTTTAATAATGATCCCCCTCTCCAAAAACCAACAAAAAAAGTGTACAAACGTAATTCTACCGTAATACTTCCAAAGTATACTCAGTGGCACCACACATACAAAAATAACCACAAAGATTGAATTGGAGAAGCCTACAGGTCCCTAGAGGGTATGTTGCTGGCTTCAGGGCTGCAGGCGCCATGTGGCGCCCCTGGGGGTCGCACTGCTGGCTGGTGGCAGCACTGCTGTTCGCGGGGATACAGCGCAGCCTCGTGGAAGATCCTGTGCTAGGTGAGTCCTCTGCTCCGTGCCTCGCCAGTGAACAACAGAGACGCATCAAGGACCAATGTGCTGGTGAAAGTTACTGCTTTATTTTCGCAAACACTCTCCACCTAGACCGGGTTTTTCTACGTGCAATCAGCGACGCATCTGTCGCGCGAACTTTCGACGAGGGAAATCTCTCTGCTAAGAGTGTCGCGTGTCCGCAAGGATGTTGCGGAACGAGAGAGACTGCGTCGCTCACAATCCCTCTGTGGTTCAGCGCCGCCTCCCATCCGAGTGACTGTACTGTTGTAGCAGTGTCTCAATAACCCGGCTAGCCACATGACTGTACTGTTGTAGCAGTGTCTCAATAACTCGGCTAGACACATGACTGTACTGTTGTAGGGGTGTCTCAATATACCCGGCTAGACACATGACTGTACTGTTGTAGCAGTGTCTCAATAACCCGGCTAGCCACATGACTGTACTGTTGTAGCAGTGTCTCAATAACCCGGCTAGCCACATGACTGTACTGTTGTAGCAGTGTCTCAATAACCCGGCTAGACACATGACTGTACTGTTGTAGCAGTGTCTCAATAACCCGGCTAGCCACATGACTGTACTGTTGTAGCAGTGTCTCAATAACCCGGCTAGCCACATGACTGTACTGTTGTAGCAGTGTCTCAATAACCCGGCTAGACACATGACTGTACTGTTGTAGCAGTATCTCAAGCACCCGGCTAGCCACATGACTGTACTGTTGTAGCAGTGTCTCAATAACCCGGCTAGCCACATGACTGTACTGTTGTAGCAGTGTCTCAATAACCCGGCTAGCCACATGACTGTACTGTTGTAGCAGTGTCTCAATAACCCGGCTAGCCACATGACTGTACTGTTGTAGCAGTATCTCAAGCACCCGGCTAGACACATGACTGTACTGTTGTAGCAGTGTCTCAATAACCCGGCTAGCCACATGACTGTACTGTTGTAGCAGTATCTCAAGCACCCGGCTAGACACATGACTGTACTGTTGTAGCAGTGTCTCAATAACCCGGCTAGCCACATGACTGTACAGTTGTAGCAGTGTCTCAATAACCCGGCTAGCCACATGACTGTACTGTTGTAGCAGTGTCTCAATAACCCGGCTAGCCACATGACTGTACTGTTGTAGCAGTGTCTCAATAACCCGGCTAGACACATGACTGTACTGTTGTAGCAGTATCACAAGCACCCGGCTAGCCAAATGACTTTACTGTTGTAGCAGTGTCTCAACAACCCGGCTAGCCACATGACTGTACTGTTGTAGCAGTGTCTCAATAACCCGGCTAGACACATGACTGTACTGTTGTAGCAGTATCTCAAGCACCCGGCTAACCAAATGACTTTACTGTTGTAGCAGTGTCTCAATAACCCGGCTAGCCACATGACTGTACTGTTGTAGCAGTGTCTCAATAACCCGGCTAGCCACATGACTGTACTGTTGTAGCAGTAACTCAATAACCCGGCTAGACACATGACTGTACTGTTGTAGCAGTATCTCAAGCACCCGGCTAGACACATGACTGTACTGTTGTAGCAGTGTCTCAATAACCCGGCTAGCCACATGACTGTACTGTTGTAGCAGTGTCTCAATAACCCGGCTAGCCACATGACTGTACTGTTGTAGCAGTGTCTCAATAACCCGGCTAGCCACATGACTGTACTGTTGTAGCAGTATCTCAAGCACCCGGCTAGACACATGACTGTACTGTTGTAGCAGTGTCTCAATAACCCGGCTAGCCACATGACTGTACTGTTGTAGCAGTGTCTCAATAACCCGGCTAGCCACATGACTGTACTGTTGTAGCAGTGTCTCAATAACCCGGCTAGCCACATGACTGTACTGTTGTAGCAGTGTCTCAATAACCCGGCTAGCCACATGACTGTACTGTTGTAGCAGTGTCTCAATAACCCGGCTAGCCACATGTCTGTACTGTTGTAGCAGTGTCTCAATAACCCGGCTAGCCACATGACTGTACTGTTGTAGCAGTGTCTCAATAACCCGGCTAGACACATTGTCTCATGAACCCGGCTAGACACATGACTGTACTGTTGTAGGGGTGTCTCAATATACCTGGCTAGCCACATGACTGTACTGTTGTAGCAGTGTCTCAAGAACCCAGCTAGCCACTTGACTGTACTGTTGTAGCAGTGTCTCATGAACCCCTCTGACTACCCATGTGGATACATAACCACTACCTTTGCATCTTAAATAAGAATAATGATTTAGTATACAGATTGTTAACTAATTACAACAATCGTTCGGGGCTGCCATTATTTGCCCCGAAATGAACTAAAATTTAGCAGTTTAATGAGTTTTTTGACTAATTGAAATTGCTTTGGGTACCTACGTAAACAAATGTAGTTTTTAATTGATATAAATTGCTGCATCACTTCTAGACATAGAATATATTTCTATACTGCTATATTTTAATTGAAATGTGGAACAACTGTGGCAATGGCCGCCCCGATGTATATCCTTATATTTGTCATTATACTATTAGGTGGGTGAATATGTATAGTACCTATACTTGATATTATCGCTGTGTCTACATCTACGTGAAACAAATAGGTACATAAAGGTAGGAAGCATTGAGAAACGTCATAATTAGTTGTTTATATGACAGACTTCGCGACAAATCCATCCTTTTTTTAAATGCTTTTTTTTTTATTTTTCGTTACTTACTTCCTTTTAGTCGGGATTTAAAAAAAAATGTTTTTAATCTTTTTTCGATTTCAGTGTTTACATCCGTCGTGGTTTTTTCAAAATTTTTAATTTTGCTTTTTATTTTTAAATTTTTAGAGAATTCCTACGTTACTGCCTAAATGACTGTATATTAGTCTGTCCTTCTGTATGTTTGGTGTTTTACAAAATATTATGCCCCAAAATTTTACGGCCTTACTGCATCCTTTTGTTATTTTTTTTTTATTGTACGCCGTGTGGCCGACACCGATTTGTTGAGAGTGATGTTTTTAATTGCGATATCTTTTAAGATGTCGTAAACCACAGCTTTTTTATATTGCCGTGTAAGAATAAATTATTGTAGGAATAACGTAATAACAATTAATAATAATAGAGCTCTACCGATTCACATAATTTTGCCGATATGCCAGTACAATAGTTGCCGATTATCCGATTTCAAACCGATATCGGAGAAAACACATTTTGTTTTAAAAAAAAATTAATTTTACTAGATTGCCCAAAATTACTCATTCTAAGAAAAGCATGCAGTGTAAAAGCGCATGTATTTTAGTTTACAAACTGAACATAACCTCTCTGTTTTAACTCGTATTTTTAGCTTGTTTTCCTTTGTTTGTTCACTGTTAGTTGCATATTTGAACATAAATTACTAGCTACGTGCCTCCACAAAGTTTCCGACGATGTCCTTCTGCTTTATCATCAGACCCTCAGCAGTTCATATACAGAAGCTCTGGCGAGTTAACACCATAACACTTATCTAAGAACCATCACCGATGAATCGCAAACCTTTTACAGAAAACCGTATCTAAATCGGTCAAATTGTTTTGAAGCTAGATGGGAACATTCGTTTTTTTGTACACACAAGCAACTTCTCACCCTAAAAGCATACACCTTTTCCATTCTGTCGTGGGTAAAAAAAACATGCATAACTAAAACACTTAATAAATAATTTTCACGCTCCCTTAAAATATACAGCATACAAACCTACCAGGCCTATTTAATTAGCAAAGGTGTACCATTATAGTCCTGTTAGTTAAACCATATATTCAGTTGTAAACTTACATTTAGTGCACATATTCACATATTTGTTTAGACTTTCCATATTAATTGGGAAGCTAGAATAATGAAAACTATAATTCTTATTGCCTTTGTATGTGCCAAAGGGATTGCCAAATTCAATGATTCCAGCTGTGCATTAAGCAAAAACTTAATTTAGAATAATTTAATTATACCATATACATATCTACATATAAAACTTGACGTGGAAGATTGATGGCTATGTGTTTTCAAGGGAATTCTAGGTCAAGTTTTATGGCGTACTTGGGAGCGAAGATTCTAATTGGAATTTTACTGGATGGCATAACCCCCTACGGGAGGTTGGTTACAAGTTGAAGTCTAAATAATATTCTGATTGGGTCTAAAATCTTCTAGGCATATGTGTTTGTGGGTGATGCCCCCAACGAGCGAAAGCAAGTCTTTCTATTGTAATAAATGCATTTGTATAAATACAAATAGGTACTTATTGAATAAACACATCTGTAATTACAATGACATAAATTACAAGAATACTGGCGACAAATTCAGCAGAGAAACTGCTATCTCTCCTTATCCGAGATGTCGTAGGGAAGCTCACCAGTGGTGCAGTGGTGCGGTGGTGCGGTGGTGCAGTGGTGCGGTGGTGCGGTGTTGCAGTGGTGCGCTGGTGCGGTGTTGCAGGTGCTGGCGGCGGCGCAGCGCTGGAGGCTACTCGCTGGGCCGTGGCTCGCCTGACTGGGGCCAGGCAGCTACTCGCTCACTCGCTCGCCAACAGCACTCGCTTCTTCGGCCAGTTGCGTGAGTACCCGGGCCGGGACAGTTGTACTTGAAGGCCATGTGATATTCATTAAACCTCTTCGGCCGCTCTTCAAGTGCTCTATGAACGAGACTATTGCGAGCACATTGATATCAACACTGCCGGACATGTTATTCCTTCCTGTGAGTAAGTATTTAAAACATTCAACTATTTAAGCTATCCAGTCATGGTGTTTTAACTGTCCGTGCTTCCCTGCCAAACAGCAAATAATGTATAGTGTATATCTGGGGGGAAATCTTGCAGCTGAACACAAATTGCAATGCTTACATCCGAATTTCTTTCCTGGACATGGCTATGGGATATCTGGCATCATTCCACAAAAATACTGATCTTTTTTTTAATTATATGTCTTAAGGTGCATTAAGGGTTCAATTTTAAAATGTAACAGAAACAGAAACAACTGTGCACCTAAGGATGGATGTTTAGCATGATGAAGTTTATAATGCGCACATTCACATGAGTCAAAGTCGTCCAGATAGCCGATGTTTGTGGTGACACTAATCTGTAGGGAAATTTTCACTTTAAAGAACATTGTGGAAAGTAGCACATGCTTATTTAAAAAAAAATCTCAAAGGAAAATAAAAAATATATATATATAGTTGTGAGAGCCTTCTGAAGTGGACGGGCTGTATTCACTGCCACCGAAGGGACGGGCTTTGTAATTGCCGTGTGACTCCGGAAGGTATGAGTGCGCCGGTTGAAAACGAGGGTTGCCAGGCGGGGCACACGCCGCGCCTGGGAGAAAGAGAGAGCCGTGACCGCTCTTGGCGCTACTGACCTGGATACCTGGTGCCTGTTGCCCGGGTACTTTCCCTGTCTCCCCTCCCCTTCTAGAGGCCCGAGTCTTGTTTACATGCAGTTTGCTGGGAGCACGCTCGACTAAACTATTTCCACGTCGAAACATCTAACTAAAATGTTTCACGTTTGAATTGAAAGGTACTGAAACTGCACTGTTAAAAATGTTCACCTTAAATTTACGAAAAACGCTGTTTACAAATTGTTCAGGGATCTGCGTAAATTTACGGTCATCTTCGTAAGTTACGGGTACCGATTTCACTTGCATTGAACATAAATTCACAAGAATAATCACGGTATACCCTCCCCCCCTCCAACAAAAAATAAACATTAAAAAACTTGGCTTACTCAAAAACAAGAAAGCCCTTCTTCCTTACACTTGTCCGTTTACCTTGTTGGCAGCGGAGCACGTGACTAGGAAGTCTGAATACTGCGTACTTTGTACGAAGATACAGTTATCTGAAATTACGGAAAACTCTCCGTTAATTTAAGGCAACTTCTTCGTTGAAAAGTCCATAAATGTAGTGTATTTTTAACAGAGTGGGTACATTCTATTATGCACGGATCAGGAGATCAATGGCTGCAATCATTGCATGTGCATGTTCTCATAATGGCAATACCAGTGTTTTGACGGTGACGTGCGGGGGGGAAGAGCAGACTTGCCAGAAGTGTTCGTGTCGCCACTCGCAGGAGACCAAGCCGAGTGCGACCTGACGGTACTTTGGCCGCACGACAGTGTCATGAGTAGGAGACACCCATCCTGCGCTGACAGGACCGACTGCCAGCCAATGCCTTCAACACTAACGATACCCAACAGCTCCAAGACTGTGGAAACCTGGCGTTGTTGTCGCCGCAGTCCGATAGGGGGCAGATGGTATGCCCAGTAAGGACAATGTTTAATACTTATGGTATCAACATTATTTCAACGAAGATAACTTTCTTTTCTCCTGGAAAATTTTAAATTTCATAATTATACAGAGTTATAGAGGAAATACAACGACATTGCTTCAAAATATCTAAATATGAGTTAGTCATGTCTGATACTCGGAATATATAAATAAAATTTAACAATTTATGAAGAAAAAAAATTGTTTATAGTTTCACCTGTTGCCGCTAGGTTATTTTTCAAACCCCCGCCTGTATTGTTAGCAAAGCACTGCCTCGTATTATAATTGGTGCTAGGTAAGGCTCGAGCAGCCAATAGCCGAGGAGTGCGTCTGTCGACTAACGGTCGCAAAGACGGTAGCTGACGTCACAGTCACAGTAAACTGCAAGAGTAGTGACATCCCAGCGCCGGCTTCGGAGCTGCTGGTGACGCAAGCATCCAAGCTCGTGCTAGAAGTAACCATTTACTTCATCTTTACTTGTACTGGTTTTATGATATTATGGCGAAGAAGAAAATATCGTAAGGAGTTCAACGAAATTTTCTTCCAATCAATGTGCATTTCTAAATTGTTAGGAGTGTGCCCAATGCAGTGTTAATGCGAGGTATATGGATTCCCAGCGCGCCTTGGATTACAGCTGGAATATGTATTTGAACCATTTAGTGAGACAGAGAAAGTAAGAGAAAGAGAGGGAGGAAGAAGATAGGAAAAGGGAGAAGAAGGACGGAAGAACGAGAGGCGATCCCGGAACACACGTCCGCGGAGGACAGTTTGGGAAGCGAGTTAAGCCCGCAATACGCGAGGAGCGTCGCGCAATCACAAGAACGGCAATTGTGTTGTGGGAAGGCATTCATGTCCGTCCGTCTGCAATACCAGGGACGTTGTTGCGAAAAAAATTTGGCCTTTTTGTTAATGGATTCTGTACGTAGCTTCTAAACGTCACAGTTCTTGAACGAATGTACATTTTTGAATCTATCGCACAACAGAGCATTTCCAGTGAGTGTCTATGTTAGAATTCTCTATCATCGTCTGAAAAACCCTGCATCTACTCACACATTTAAACATCACACAAAGAGAATGTGATCTCGCCTCTTCATGGCTGGTGCATGCATGCACACAGTACAAGGCACCGGCGTACACTCGGAGTTGCTACAAGAGGGTCCTTGTGTTCATGAGGACAAACACTCCCAATCTAGCGTCAATCAAAACATCGGCTGAATTAAATTTGTATGCAACTAGAGGTTGCCTGCCCACAACTTTTATGGAAGGTAAAAGTTATTTTTTAAAGTTATTTAAATAGTGTTCATTAGTACATACTATACCTGAAATTTTAGTTTAATTTCAAAACATGTTTAATAACTAATTTTGCTCAAACACTATTTATGAAACTATTTTTAAAGGTGAATACCATCTTTGCAAATTGAACTAGCCTGTAATTCGCTTGTGTGTTATTTACTTGGGTTTATATAAGGAACTGACTGGTAAAATAACTTTATAAAAGAGTACAAAAAAAATGTAGACGCCAAACTTATTTAAACTCAAATATAAATCGTATGGTAAAAAAACGCAAAAATAATTGCTATGTGCGTCAAAAATTAAGCTGTTGCTTTATATGTCTGATGTGTTCGGCAGAATAACACAGACAGGCTCTAACTCAGTCACAGCAATGGGACACATATGTGTGTCATTTCTGAAGGATATTCACTAATAAAAAATCATATTATTATTTCATAACTCAGATTATTTAATTGTATGTAACATTTCAAAGAAAAATAATCTAAATAAGAAAAGTCTTAGCTATATAAAGCACTGTTCAAGACGTAAACATTTAGCACAAAGAGAAACTATAAAAAGTGCATTGGAGCTGATAATAATATTTGTATACAGTTTAAAAATTATTTTTGTATATTGTTGAGGAGTAACAATTCGATGACATAAAGAAAATAGATAAATTACACACTAAGCTACGATAAAGCCCACCATTATTAAAGATAAATTTCATACTACACTACGATGCGGATCAACAATATTAAAAAAGAAAATATACCCAGCACACTACGATACAGTCCGGAAAGACTGAAAAGAAATAACATACCGCACTAAGGTACAGTCAAGCAAAATTATAGGGAAATTACACATCACAGTACGACACATTCCTTCTAAATTGAAGAAGATTTTGGACATGGCCTATTGTAAATAATTGTCCTAGAATTTGCATGGATAAAGTTAAGTCAACTGTGTAAAATTGTAGTCTGAGAAGCCATTTTTGTATATGAAACCTCCCCCCCCCCCCCCCCCCCGCAAGGAAAGAGCAGATTGATAAAATTATTGCAATCAAAACTAAGCTTGAAATGGGCAAACAGCCAGCTGAAAGTTTTAGCAGACCTGGGTTGGTAAAATGAAGCCCTCTCCAGTGTAATCTCGCCCGGTCAGCACCTCAGCAGAGACGCGCTCGCCCGACTGCTCCGAGCAGGAGGTGGGTGTCAAGGGCAGAGCGCGCGCCACAGTTGCGTAAGGCCAGTCAGGGCGGGACACGGGCTGGCGAGGCGGGAGCACACGCGGTGGAGGGAAAGTGACGGCCTCGCGAGCGGCCAGGCAGCCAGGAGAGAGTGCGCCCCACTTGCCTCGCCGCCGCCAGCCAGCTCGGCCGCGATGTCCCGCAGCTGCTAGGCCGGCATGTCGCCCCTAACCGCCTGCCTGCTGGCGGCCGCCGCGTGCGCCGCGCTGCAGACCCCGCGGGAAGAAGACAACCAGGTGCGGGGCTACAACTCTCCCCGCGACCAGAGCGCCTTGCTGGTGCACGCCCTCCAGCGCCGCGCCAACCACTCGCACGGCTCCCGCGGCTTCGAGCAGGGCCTCGCCGACATGCTGCAGGAGAGTGAGTACCTCTGTCACTGCTGCCACCTCTCAGTCCGTGCTGCCTCCCTGGTCACTCCTATAACACCAGTCAGTGTCTAGTGGTCCTGGTAGTTGCTACCGTGGCTTCTAGCAGGCCTCGCCGACATGCTGCAGGAGAGTGAGTACCTCTGTCACTGCTGCCACCTCTCAGTCCGTGCTGCCTCCCTGGTCACTCCTATAACACCAGTCAGTGTCTAGTGGTCCTGGTAGTTGCTACCGTGGCTTCTAGCAGGCCTCGCCGACATGCTGCAGGAGAGTGAGTACCTCTGTCACTGCTGCCACCTCTCAGTCCGTGCTGCCTCCCTGGTCACTCCTATAACACCAGTCAGTGTCTAGTGGTCCTGGTAGTTGCTACCGTGGCTTCTAGCAGGCCTCGCCGACATGCTGCAGGAGAGTGAGTACCTCTGTCACTGCTGCCACCTCTCAGTCCGTGCTGCCTCCCTGGTCACTCCTATTACACCAGTCAGTGTCTAGTGGTCCTGGTAGTTGCTACCGTGGCTTCGAGCAGGGCCTCGCCGACATGCTGCAGGAGAGTGAGTACCTCTGTCACTGCTGCCACCTCTCAGTCCGTTCTGCCTCCCTGGTCACTCCTATAACACCAGTCAGTGTCTAGTGGTCCTGGTAGTTGCTACCGTGGCTTCTAGCAGGCCTCGCCGACATGCTGCAGGAGAGTGAGTACCTCTGTCACTGCTGCCACCTCTCAGTCCGTGCTGCCTCCCTGGTCACTCCTATTACACCAATCAGTGTCTAGTGGTCCTGGTAGTTGCTACCGTGGCTTCTAGCAGGCCTCGCCGACATGCTGCAGGAGAGTGAGTACCTCTGTCACTGCTGCAACCCCTCAGTCCGTGCTGTCTCCCTGGTACCTCCTATTACACCAGTCAGTGTCTAGTGGTCCTGGTAGTTGCTACCGTGGCTTCTAGCAGGCCTCGCCGACATGCTGCAGGAGAGTGAGTACCTCTGTCACTGCTGCCACCCCTCAGTCCGTGCTGTCTCCCTGGTACCTCCTATTACACCAGTCAGTGTCTAGTGGTCCTGGTAGTTGCTACCGTGGCTTCGAGAAGGGCCTCGCCGACATGCTGCAGGAGAGTGAGTACCTCTGTCACTGCTGCCACCTCTCAGTCCGTGCTGTCTCCCTGGTACCTCCTATTACACCAGTCAGTGTCTAGTGGTCCTGGTAGTTGCTACCGTGGCTTCTAGCAGGCCTCGCCGACATGCTGCAGGAGAGTGAGTACCTCTGTCACTGCTGCAACCCCTCAGTCCGTGCTGTCTCCCTGGTCACTCCTATTACACCAGTCAGTGTCTAGTGGTCCTGGTAGTTGCTACCGTGGCTTCTAGCAGGCCTCGCCGACATGCTGCAGGAGAGTGAGTACCTCTGTCACTGCTGCCACCCCTCAGTCCGTGCTGTCTCCCTGGTACCTCCTATTACACCAGTCAGTGTCTAGTGGTCCTGGTAGTTGCTACCGTGGCTTCGAGCAGGGCCTCGCCGACATGCTGCAGGAGAGTGAGTACCTCTGTCACTGCTGCCACCTCTCAGTCCGTGCTGCCTCCCTGGTCACTCCTATTACACCAGTCAGTGTCTAGTGGTCCTGGTAGTTGCTACCGTGGCTTCGAGCAGGGCCTCGCCGACATGCTGCAGGAGAGTGAGTACCTCTGTCACTGCTGCCACCCCTCAGTCCGTGCTGTCTCCCTGGTACCTCCTATTACACCAGTCAGTGTCTAGTGGTCCTGGTAGTTGCTACCGTGGCTTCTAGCAGGCCTCGCCGACATGCTGCAGGAGAGTGAGTACCTCTGTCACTGCTGCAACCCCTCAGTCCGTGCTGTCTCCCTGGTCACTCCTATTACACCAGTCAGTGTCTAGTGGTCCTGGTAGTTGCTACCGTGGCTTCTAGCAGGCCTCGCCGACATGCTGCAGGAGAGTGAGTACCTCTGTCACTGCTGCCACCCCTCAGTCCGTGCTGTCTCCCTGGTACCTCCTATTACACCAGTCAGTGTCTAGTGGTCCTGGTAGTTGCTACCGTGGCTTCTAGCAGGCCTCGCCGACATGCTGCAGGAGAGTGAGTACCTCTGTCACTGCTGCCACCCCTCAGTCCGTGCTGTCTCCCTGGTACCTCCTATTACACCAGTCAGTGTCTAGTGGTCCTGGTAGTTGCTACCGTGGCTTCTAGCAGGCCTCGCCGACATGCTGCAGGAGAGTGAGTACCTCTGTCACTGCTGCCACCCCTCAGTCCGTGCTGTCTCCCTGGTACCTCCTATTACACCAGTCAGTGTCTAGTGGTCCTGGTAGTTGCTACCGTGGCTTCTAGCAGGCCTCGCCGACATGCTGCAGGAGAGTGAGTACCTCTGTCACTGCTGCCACCCCTCAGTTAGTGCTGTCCCCCTGGTACCTACTATTACACCAGTCAGTGTCTAGTGGTCCTGGTAGTTGCTACCGTGGATTCTAGCAGGCCTCGCCGACATGCTGCAGGAGAGTGAGTACCTCTGTCACTGCTGCAACCTCTCACTCCGTGCTGCCTCCCTGGTCACTCCTATTACACCAGTCAGTGTCTACTGGTCCTGGTAGTTGCTACCGTGGCTTCTAGCAGGCCTCGCCGACATGCTGCAGGAGAGTGAGTACCTCTGTCACTGCTGCAACCTCTCAGTCCGTGCTGCCTCCCTGGTCACTCCTATAACACCAGTCAGTGTCTAGTGGTCCTGGTAGTTGCTACCTGGCTTCTAGCAGGCCTCGCCGACATGCTGCAGGAGAGTGAGTACCTCTGTCACTGCTGCCACCTCTCAGTCCGTGCTGCCTCCCTGGTCACTCCTATTACACCAGTCAGTGTCTAGTGGTCCTGGTAGTTGCTACCGTGGCTTCTAGCAGGCCTCGCCGACATGCTGCAGGAGAGTGAGTACCTCTGTCACTGCTGCAACCTCACACTCCGTGCTGCCTCCCTGGTCACTCCTATTACACCAGTCAGTGTCTAGTGGTCCTGGTAGTTGCTACCATGGCTTCTAGCAGGCCTCGCCGACATGCTGCAGGAGAGTGAGTACCTCTGTCACTGCTGCCACCTCTCACTCCGTGCTGCCTCCCTGGTCACTCCTATTACACCAGTCAGTGTCTACTGGTCCTGGTAGTTGCTACCGTGGCTTCTAGCAGGCCTCGCCGACATGCTGCAGGAGAGTGAGTACCTCTGTCACTGCTGCAACCTCTCACTCCGTGCTGCCTCCCTGGTCACTCCTATTACACCAGTCAGTGTCTAGTGGTCCTATTAGTTGCTACCGTGGCTTCTAGCAGGCCTCGCCGACATGCTGCAGGAGAGTGAGTACCTCTGTCACTGCTGCAACCTCTCACTCCGTGCTGCCTCCCTGGTCACTCCTATTACACCAGTCAGTGTCTAGTGGTCCTGGTAGTTGCTACCGTGGCATCGAGCAGGCCTCGCCGACATGCTGCAGGAGAGTGAGTACCTCTGCCACTGCTGCCACCTCTCACTCCGTGCTGCCTCCCTGGTCACTCCTATTACACCAGTCAGTGTCTAGTGGTCCTGGTAGTTGCTACCGTGGCATCGAGCAGGCCTCGCCGACATGCTGCAGGAGAGTGAGTACCTCTGTCACTGCTGCAACCTCTCACTCCGTGCTGCCTCCCTGGTCACTCCTATTACACCAGTCAGTGTCTAGTGGTCCTGGTAGTTGCTTCCGTGGCTTCTAGCAGGCCTCGCCGACATGCTGCAGGAGAGTGAGTACCTCTGTCACTGCTGCAACCTCTCACTCCGTGCTGCCTCCCTGGTCACTCCTATTACACCAGTCAGTGTCTAGTGGTCCTGGTAGTTGCTTCCGTGGCTTCTAGAAGGCCTCGCCGACATGCTGCAGGAGAGTGAGTACCTCTGTCACTGCTGCAATCCTCTCACTCCGTGCTGCCTCCCTGGTCACTCCTATTACACCAGTCAGTGTCTAGTGGTCCTGGTAGTTGCTACCGTGGCTTCTAGAAGGCCTCGCCGACATGCTGCAGGAGAGTGAGTACCTCTGTCACTGCTGCAATCCTCTCACTCCGTGCTGCCTCCCTGGTCACTCCTATTACACCAGTCAGTGTCTAGTGGTCCTGGTAGTTGCTACCGTGGCTTCTAGCAGGCCTCGCCGACATGCTGCAGAAGAGTGAGTACCTCTGTCACTGCTGCAACCTCTCACTCCGTGCTGCCTCCCTGGTCACTCCTATTACACCAGTCAGTGTCTAGTGGTCCTGGTAGTTGCTACCGTGGCTTCTAGCAGGCCTCGCTGACATGCTGCAGGAGAGTGAGTACCTCTGTCACTGCTGCAACCTCTCACTCCGTGCTGCCTCCCTGGTCACTCCTATTACACCAGTCAGTGTCTAGTGGTCCTGGTAGTTGCTACCGTGGCTTCTAGCAGGCCTCGCCGACATGCTACTGGAGAGTGAGTACCTCTGTCACTGCTGCCACCTCTCAGTCCATGCTGCCTCTCTGGTCACTCCTATTACACCAGTCAGTGTCTACTGGTCCTGGTAGTTGCTACCGTGGCTTCGAGCAGGCCTCACCGACATGCTGCAGGAGAGTGAGTACCTCTGTCACTGCTGCCACCTCTCAGTCCGTGCTGCCTCCCTGGTCACTCCTATAACACCAGTCAGTGACTAGTGGTCCTGGTAGTTGCTACCTGTCTTCTAGCAGGCCTCGCCGACATGCTGCAGGAGAGTGAGTACCTCTGTCACTGCTGCCACCTCTCAGTCTGTGCTGCCTCCCTGCTCACTCCTATTACACCAGTCAGTGTCTAGTGGTCCTGGTAGTTGCTACCGTGGCTTCTAGCAGGCCTCGCCGACATTCTGCAGGAGAGTTAGTACCTCTGTCACTGCTGCCACCTCTCAGTCCGTGCTGCCTCCCTGGTCACTCCTATTACACCAGTCAGTGTCTAGTGGTCCTGATAGTTGCTACTGTGGCTTCTAGCAGGCCTCGCTGACATGCTGCAGGAGAGTGAGTACCTCTGTCACTGCTGCAACCTCTCACTCCGTGCTGCCTCCCTGGTCACTCCTATTACACTAGTCAGTGTCTACTGGTCCTGGTAGTTGCTACCGTGGCTTCTAGCAGGCCTCGCTGACATGCTGCAGGAGAGTGAGTACCTCTGTCACTGCTGGAACCTCTCAGTATGTGCTGCCTCCCTGGTAGCAGGGACTCACGTCACTCTTATTACACCAGTCAGTGTCTAGTGGTCATGGTAGTTGCTACCGTGGCTTCTAGCAGTCCTCGCCGACATGCTGCAGGAGAGTGAGTACCTCTGTCACTGCTGCAACCTCTCAGTCCGTGCTGCCTCCCTTGTAGCAGGGACTCCCGTCACTCCTATTACACCAGTCAGTGTCTAGTGGTCCTGGTAGTTTCTACCGTGGCTTCTAGCAGGCCTCGCCGACATGCTGCAGGAGAGTGAGTACCTCTCTCACTGCTGCCACCTCTCAGTCCGTGCTGCCTCCCTGGTCACTCCTATTACACCAGTCAGTGTCTAGTGGTCCTGGTAGTTGCTACCGTGGCTTCTAGTAGGCCTCGCCGACATGCTGCAGGAGAGTGAGTACCTCTGTCACTGCTGCAACCTCACACTCCGTGCTGCCTCCCTGGTCACTCCTATTACACCAATCAGTGTCTAGTGGTCCTGGTAGTTGCTACCGTGGCTTCTAGCAGGCCTCGCCGACATGCTGCAGGAGAGTGAGTACCTCTGTCACTGCTGCCACCTCTTAGTCCGTGCTGTCTCCCTGGTCACTCCTATTACACCAGTCAGTGTCTACTGGTCCTGGTAGTTGCTACCGTGGCATCGAGCAGGCCTCATCGACATGCTGCAGGAGAGTGAGTACCTCTGTCACTGCTGCAACCTCTCACTCCGTGCTGCCTCCCTGGTCACTCCTATTACACCAGTCAGTGTCTAGTGGTCCTGGTAGTAGCTACCGTGGCTTCTAGCAGGCCTCGCCAACATGCTGCAGGAGAGTGAGTACCTCTGTCACTGCTGCAACCTCTCTCTCCGTGCTGCCTCCCTTGTAGCAGGGACTCCCGTCACTCCTATTACACCAGTCAGTGTCTAGTGGTCATGGTAGTTGCTACCGTGGCTTCTAGCAGGCCTCGCCGACATGCTGCAGGAGAGTGAGTACCTCTGTCACTGCTGCAACCTCTCACTCCGTGCTGCCTCCCTGGTCACTCCTATTACACCAGTCAGTGTCTAGTGGTCATGGTAGTTGCTACCGTGGCTTCTAGCAGTCCTCGCCGACATGCTGCAGGAGAGTGAGTACCTCTGTCACTGCTGCAACCTCTCAGTCCGTGCTGCCTCCCTGGTCACTCCTATTACACCAGTCAGTGTCTAGTGGTCATGGTAGTTGCTACCGTGGCTTCTAGCAGGCCTCGCCGACATGCTGCAGGAGAGTGAGTACCTCTGTCACTGCTGCAACCTCTCACTCCGTGCTGCCTCCCTGGTCACTCCTATTACACCAGTCAGTGTCTAGTGGTCATGGTAGTTGCTACCGTGGCTTCTAGCAGTCCTCGCCGACATGCTGCAGGAGAGTGAGTACCTCTGTCACTGCTGCAACCTCTCACTCCGTGCTGCCTCCCTGGTCACTCCTATTACACCAGTCAGTGTCTAGTGGTCATGGTAGTTGCTACCGTGGCTTCTAGCAGTCCTGGCCGACATGCTGCAGGAGAGTGAGTACCTCTGTCACTGCTGCAACCTCTCAGTCCGTGCTGCCTCCCTTGTAGCAGGGACTCCCGTCACTCCTATTACACCAGTCAGTGTCTAGTGGTCCTGGTAGTTGCTACCGTGGCTTCTAGCAGGCCTCGCCAACATGCTGCAGGAGAGTGAGTACCTCTGTCACTGCTGCCACCTCAGTCCGTGCTGCTTCCCTGGTACCTCCTATTACACCAGTCAGTGTCTAGTGGTCCTGGTAGTTGCTACTGTGGCATCGAGCAGGCCTCACCGACATGCTGCAGGAGAGTGAGTACCTCTGTCACTGCTGCAACCTCTCACTCCGTGCTGCCTCCCTGGTCACTCCTATTACACCAGTCAGTGTCTAGTGGTCCTGGTAGTTGCTACCGTGGATTCTAGCAGGCCTCGCCGACATGCTGCAGGAGAGTGAGTACCTCTGTCACTGCTGCAACCTCTCACTCCGTGCTGCCTCCCTGGTCACTCCTATTACACCAGTCAGTGTCTAGTGGTCCTGGTAGTTGCTACAGTGGCTTCTAGCAGGCCTCGCCGACATGCTGCAGGAGAGTGAGTACCTCTGTCACTGCTGCAACCTCTACTCCGTGCTGCCTCCCTGGTCACTCCTATTACACCAGTCAGTGTCTAGTGGTCCTGGTAGTTGCTACCGTGGATTCTAGCAGGCCTCGCCGACATGCTGCAGGAGAGTGAGTACCTCTGTCACTGCTGCAACCTCTCACTCCGTGCTGCCTCCCTGGTCACTCCTATAACACCAGTCAGTGTCTAGTGGTCCTGGTAGTTGCTACCTGGCTTCTAGCAGGCCTCGCCGACTTGCTGCAGGAGAGTGAGTACCTCTGTCACTGCTGCCACCTCTCAGTCCGTGCTGCCTCCTTGCTCACTCCTATTACACCAGTCAGTGTCTAGTGGTCCTGGTAGTTGCTACCGTGGCTTCTAGCAGGCCTCGCCGACATGCTGCAGGAGAGTTAGTACCTCTGTCACTGCTGCCACCTCTCAGTCCGTGCTGCCTCCCTGGTCACTCCTATTACACCAGTCAGTGTCTAGTGGTCCTGGTAGTTGCTACTGTGGCTTCTAGCAGGCCTCGCCAACATGCTGCAGGAGAGTGAGTACCTCTGTCACTGCTGCAACCTCTCACTCCGTGCTGCCTCCCTGGTCACTCCTATTACACTAGTCAGTGTCTACTGGTCCTGGTAATGCTACCGTGGCTTCTAGCAGGCCTCGCTGACATGCTGCAGGAGAGTGAGTACCTCTGTCACTGCTGCAACCTCTCACTCCGTGCTGCCTCCCTGGTCACTCCTATTACACTAGTCAGTGTCTACTGGTCCTGGTAGTTGCTACCGTGGCTTCTAGCAGGCCTCGCCGACATGCTGCAGGAGAGTGAGTACCTCTGTCACTGCTGGAACCTCTCAGTCCGTGCTGCCTCCCTTGTAGCAGGGACTCCCGTCACTCCTATTACACCAGTCAGTGTCTAGTGGTCCTGGTAGTTTCTACCGTGGCTTCTAGCAGGCCTTGCCGACATGCTGCAGGAGAGTGAGTACCTCTGTCACTGCTGCAACCTCTTAGTCTGTGCTGTCTCCCTGGTACTACGACCTGAGCTCTTTTTCCAGAGATCTGCGTTCGTATCACTGTCTTGGCCACTCTTGTTATTTTTCTACATATAGTATCCCCAAATGATTAGGAAAATTCTGGGATCGCCTTTAACAGTAGGCCATGGTCAATTTATTCTGTGACTTTTATGATCTGTGATGTGTTTCTGTCTTAAGTGTCCTGTCGCAAGTAATCGAGTCACTGAAATATTACGTGAATCGAATCGGACCTATACAAGAGCTATCTGGTAACTTATAATATGTGTCCACAAATCAGCAATGTTTATTTTTTTCTGTCAGATATATTTCAGTTTATGTCAAGCCGCGTTTAGCGTGGCCATCGATGACCTCATAACATAGTTTAATGTGTTCTGCTCTGAGCTTGTTATGACACCCAGTGTAGTAAAAAGGGAATGTACTGATATGTGACACTGAAGTGTGACACACAGAACATATTTGCATGACTTGAAAAACAAACAAATTATTCATATTTTGGTGAAGTGTGTCTACAACAAAAATATATTAAGGTGGAAGTGAATTGAGAACAAAATCGCAAATGAAATAAATTAATTTAAAAGTGAATATATCAGCATAATCTATTTATTTGCATGAGCACATCGTGAGCGACTACAAACACAGCCTGGGAGCAAGAATACTTCTAATTCAGTGACACAACTAACTGCAACGCCCGAAGACCACTAACCAACACAACTGAGAGCAGTCGAGGCCTAGCCGCCTGGCACAGAGCCGCTTGTGCCGACGTAGTTCCCGAGCCTTGTGTCGCGTCAGCGGTCAGTTGCTGAACTAACCACCGTCCACTTCTTGCAAGAATCGCCTGTTATGCCTTTATCGCAGGCAGGACTCGAAGCCAGGAAGATTAGAACTTTGGGGGGAGGGGTTAAGCAGGAATGCCAGCTACCAGCAGGTAAGCGTCTGACCGAGCCAGGGCCGCTCTCAAGCGACGACGAGACACAGCACTGAACGTCAGCTGTCTCAGCAGCAATCCCCTCACGCCTGTGGGAGTCAGAGAGTTTCAAGGAAGACGTTACTGTTACCCTTTTATATGTTGCAACTCTGAGACTGAAAACTTGCTCTTACCTTAAGGAATTATATGCGCTTGTAATGATATGCATCGTGATGACGTAAGAGTTCAATACGCATCTCGCACCGACCTCTGGTGTACCTCGTATCCGGAACTTGGTAAACTAACTCCTACAAGAGTCGGGAGTCCGCTCTCAGCGCCTAGCAGGCAGTAGGTCGTTGCTTTCTCTGTCACTCCCCTTCCCCGCACGGAAACACAAGACGGTCCAACTGACGGCCATTCCACGAGCTGATAGAAGATTGCTATCGATCAATTTAAGTGATTTAAAACACATTCATGGACATACGCCATTGCTGGTTTCAACTCGATGTCATAGAAAAACCTCGTAAATGGACAACAAAAATCGCTGTGTTTGTCTGTGCGTCACTCTGTTGTCCAAGGTTGTTGTTTTTCTGTTTATACAGTTATTGTTGCCATTTTAAATTCCATCTTCTTTTCGTATGCTGGAGGCCGTGATGCCACCATCTTTTTTTCTTCTGTTTGTTTCTTAAGTGTACCATGTGGAAAAACCAGGAGTTCGAGGTAAAATAATCATTACTCCCTTAGTAGGCATGCTATCGAATCCGAGAAAATTATTTTAAAATGGTATAATTTTTATCTCAAACTTGTGCCTAAAAGAATTTTTTTATAAAATTAACCATTGCAGGAAAGGGACCAAAAAAATTGAGGTAGAATTAAAAATATATATATAATTTCATATCACATTCACTATCAAACCCGTTCTTATTTACTGTAAAATCTTAAAAAATTATCTACATCAATAGTATTGTTACGACGAATGTGTGGAGAACTGGGTTAGTAACAGATAGCCCATTTAAGTTTTCCAATTAAGTTTTATTACAGTTTTATTAATTAGTAATCTTTACATTACTAATAAATTTTTGTACTTAAAAATGTCTGATCACCAATCACTGACACTTTAAATTGTTTATTCGCAAGTCACTCAATGTCTATAAAGTTCCACAGTTCGCACTCCTCACTGTTGCTTGGCTCGACAGTCCTCACACACAGTCTCGCGCCACTCACTCGCACTCTCTCGATCCCGTCGCGCCACTCTCGAGGGGGTCTCTCGCCCTCTTCGCCGATGTCGCACTCTCCTTCGCTCGGGGAACTCTCCGCGCACTTCTCGAACCGACGAGAGCGGCTGTGACGAGTTTGTCGAACGAAATCAGGTTCACATTGTGTTAATATATATATACTTGCATTCATACACGCATACATATAAACGAAAGTTATGTATTGTAGAGAAACCACAGTCGTGACACTATAATGACAGCGTGTACGAGAGGACAGTTGGAAGGGACAGAGACAGGTAAGAGGAAACAGGGCAAGCACCAGGCGCACAGAAACAGCGGGACGTGTGACACTATAAGGACAGCGAGTACGAGAGGACAGTTGGAAGGGACAGAGACAGGTAAGAGGGAGCAGGGCAAGCACCAGGCGCACAGAAACAGTGGGACGTGTGACACTATAATGACAGCGTGTACGAGAGGACAGTTGGAAGGGACAGAGACAGGTAAGAGGAAACAGGGCAGGCACCAGGTGCACAGAAACAGCGGGACGTGTGACACTATAAGGAAAGGGAGTACGAAAGGACAGTTGGAAGGGACAGAGACAGGTAAGAGGGAGCAGGGCAGGCACCAGGCGCACAGAAACAGTGGGACGTGTGACACTATAATGACAGCGTGTACGAGAGGACAGTTGGAAGGGACAGAGACAGGTAAGAGGAAACAGGGCAGGCACCAGGCGCACAGAAACAGCGGGACGTGTGACACTATATTGACAGCGTGTACGAGAGGACAGTTGGAAGGGACAGAGACAGGTAAGAGGAAACAGGGCAGGCACCAGGTGCACAGAAACAGCGGGACGTGTGACACTATAATGACAGCGAGTACGAGAGGTCAGTTGGAAGGGACAGAGACAGGTAAGAGGGAGCAGGGCAGGCACCAGGCGCACAGAAACAGCGGGACGTGTGACACTATAATGACAGCGAGTACGAGAGGACAGTTGGAAGGGACAGAGACAGGTAATAGGGAGCAGGGCAAGCACCAGGCGCACAGAAACAGCGGGACGTGTGTTGCAGTGATACCACAGTCGTGACACTATAAGGACAGCGAGTACGAGAGGACAGTTGGAAGGGACAGAGACAGGTAAGAGGGAGCAGGGAAGGCACCAGGCGCACAGAAACAGCGGGACGTGTGACACTATAATGACAGCGTGTACGAGAGGACAGTTGGAGGGACAGAGACAGGTAAGAGGGAGCAGGGCAGGCACCAGGCGCACAGAAACAGCGGGACGTGTGACACTATAATGACAGCGAGTACGAGAGGACAGTTGGAAGGGACAGAGACAGGTAAGAGGGAGCAGGGCAGGCACCAGGCGCACAGAAACAGCGGGACGTGTGACACTATAATGACAGCGAGTACGAGAGGACAGTTGGAAGGGACAGAGACAGGTAAGAGGGAGCAGGGCAGGCACCAGGCGCACAGAAACAGCGGGACTTGTGTTGCAGTGATACCACAGTCGTGACACTATAATGACAGCGAGTACGAGAGGACAGTTGGAAGGGACAGAGACAGGTAAGAGGGAGCAGGGCAGGCACCAGGCGCACAGAAACAGTGGGACGTGTGACACTATAAGGACAGCGAGTACGAGAGGACAGTTGGAAGGGACAGAGACAGGTAAGAGGGAGCAGGGCAGGCACCAGGCGCACAGAAACAGTGGGACGTGTGACACTATAATGACAGCGAGTACGAGAGGACAGTTGGAAGGGACAGAGACAGGTAAGAGGGAGAAGGGCAGGCACCAGGCGCACAGAAACAGTGGGACGTGTGACACTATAATGACAGCGAGTACGAGAGGACAGTTGGAAGGGACAGAGACAGGTAAGAGGGAGAAGGGCAGGCACCAGGCGCACAGAAAAAGTGGGACGTGTGACACTATAAGGACAGCGAGTACGAGAGGACAGTTGGAGGGACAGAGACAGGTAAGAGGGAGCAGGGCAGGCACCAGGCGCACAGAAACAGTGGTACGTGTGACACTATAAGGACAGCGAGTACGTAAGGACAGTTGGAAGGGACAGAGACAGGTAAGAGGGAGCAGGGCAGGCACTAGGCGCACAGAAACAGTGGGACGTGTGACACTATAAGGACAGCGAGTACGAGAGGACAGTTGGAGGGACAGAGACAGGTAAGAGGGAGCAGGGCAGGCACCAGGCGCACAGAAACAGTGGGACGTGTGACACTATAATGACAGCGAGTACGAGAGGACAGTTGGAAGGGACAGAGACAGGTAAGAGGGAGAAGGGCAGGCACCAGGCGCACAGAAACAGCGGGATGTGTGACACTATAATGACAGCGAGTACGAGAGGACAGTTGGAAGGGACAGAGACAGGTAAGAGGGAGCAGGGCAGGCACCAGGCGCACAGAAACAGTGGGACGTGTGACACTATAATGACAGCGAGTACGAAAGGACAGTTTGAAGGGACAGAGACAGGTATGAGGGAGCAGGGCAGGCACCAGGCGCACAGAAACAGCGGGACGTGTGACACTATAAGGACAGCGAGTACGAGAGGACAGTTGGAAGGGACAGAGACAGGTAAGAGGGAGCAGGGCAGGCACCAGGCGCACAGAAACAGCGGGACGTGTGACACTATAATGACAGCGAGTACGAGAGGACAGTTGGAAAGGACAGAGACAGGTAAGAGGGAGCAGGGCAGGCACCAGGCGCACAGAAACAGTGGGACGTGTGACACTATAAGGACAGGGAGTACGAGAGGACAGTTGGAAGGGACAGAGACAGGTAAGAGGGAGCAGGGCAGGCACCAGGCGCACAGAAACAGCGGGACGTGTGACACTATAAGGACAGGGAGTACGAGAGGACAGTAAGAAGGGACAGAGACAGGTAAGAGGGAGTAGGGCAGGCACCAGGCGCACAGAACCAACGGGACGTGTGTTGCAGTGATACCACAGACGTGCCGCTACAAGGGCAGCAAGTACGACTGCGGCCTGAGCATCTCGTGCGTGCTGTCCGGGGGTCGACCCCTGGATCTGTGCAGTGGAGGCATGCTGTGGAGCTGCTGCGTGGACACAGACTCTGCGGAGGAAGACAGCGACCCCACTGCCGGCGCGGTCCACAACGCCAGTAAGGATCTGCTTGCGTGTGTCTCGCCACGGGAACTAATCCTTGACAACACGCCGAGCTGGAACTGCAACTAAGGACCCTTGTACAGTGGGAGTGTGGCCGCTATTCCTCGGCTTGGAGACGCTTACTAACAAGTACTTGCAGCTTCGAACTAACAGTTGTCGGGTCCGTGCTGAAGAGCCCCTTACTAACAGCTGCACAACTGACCAACTCTTGCCTTATTGTTCCAGGGTCACGGTGTTGGTGTGTTGTAAAGACATTTTCAGCTACTCAAGTGCATTGTTTTGGTAGTCTGAGTGTTTTTTATGAAGCAATTTTCTGGATGTTGAGACTTGGGGTGTGTGGATTGTACCAAAGAAGCTGTATCTGACTGTTCATGTATGTGAAGATAAACTGATCATAAAAAAAAGTGCTGTAATTTAAAATGCAACAACATTGCTTGAAACTGTTCACATATTGAACTTACAATCAAGTAAAAACATCGCACTTATTTCACAAACAGAAAGCTCTGAGCTTAAAACAATGGTCTCTGCGTGGCCAAAATGTCACTTCATTAATTCTTCTTATTATAGAGTCATATTGAAATGTTTGTATAAAGATCCGTTTTTGAGGTTATACTTCTTTAGGCGCGTTATGATAAATGTTGACAGTGAATATTTACGATGCGCGCCCACCATGCAACGAAATTTTTACAAGATAAAAAAAAGATTACAAACAAAGAAAGGCGACATAAAAATAAAAATAAATATTACTTTTAAATCTTACACTTTTGTGATTGATATTAAATACTGGTTGATATAAAAAACATTATTTATTATGAATATTTGCTAGACATTTAGTTTATAACTTTTTACAAGTGTATTGTCAAGTGTATTTATATAAGTGAAGCTAGGTTATAATTCTTTAGGCGCGATATGAATAAATGATGAGAATGAATTTTTACGATGTGCGCGCAGCATGCAACAAAACGTGATAGGATGAAAAAGGGCTACATGCAAATAAAAATTATATGTGCTTTTAAATTATATACTTTAGAGATTAATATTGAATATGCGTCCATATAATTAAAAACATTTGATTATTTTGTATATTAGAGTAGAAATTTCAATTTAAAAAATTTCCTATTGTATTTATGTAAGTGAGGTTATGTTCTCGTGTGTATAATTTATTTGCATTATATCTTCTACTTAATAAAATTCTTGACACTGTCTGACAGACAACGCACAGCCTAAATCGACAAGGATTTTCTTTATATTACCTACACATTAAATGAGCACTGGGTTTCCCACAATTCAGCCTCCAAGGCAGGTTTATGGGTGCGTTAAAGACCAAATTTCTCATTTTTCAAGTATCGCCTAAATTTAAAGACGTTAAATTCAGCAGTTATGCTCATTATATTGCATAGCCTTAAACTGAGAACTACGTTTTCCGGTATTCAGCTTCCAAAAGGGTTTAGAACGGGCAACGCCGGATATCATTTGGTAAATTATAAATTATTTCATTATTATTTAAATAATTAAAAGTAATAGGTTATATTAAACATTCGCCATATTTATTTATTTTCATTACTAATTAAAATTCATCTCGATTACTTTAATATATTAAATAATTAATCTTATACAATTGTTTAATTTAATATTTATTACTGAGTATTTATTTATATTATTAATTTGATTGAATTTATACTTTACCAACCGTATCTATAATACCACTCCAGTCCTTTTATTAATTTGTTTCTATTAATTATTCCCATGCAAAAGTAAAGTTAGTTCTTTATTACGCCAAGCAAGTATAACTTCTAACGCGCGTAGGTAAGTACATGAACCCCCTTTTATTAATAGTGGCAAGATGATGAATTATAGTTTTTAACGCGCTTTTATTAGCTTCATACGTATGTATGTATGTAACGGAAACTTTGAACATAATTTTGACCCCCTTCAAAACGTCGGATTATCTCGAAATTTGGCATACTTATCAAGGACCGATGGCAATTCAATATTTTAAACAGTTACTAGGATAATCAGGATTAGCGATTTTTTTGTTTTCCTAAAACTGGTACCTAGTGTCTTTGCGCCAAGACCAAGAAGGGAAACTACCAGGCGCGCCGATCACCTATTTTTTAGATAAGTTACCGACTTTGAATAAGATGAAATTTTCGGAGAGGGAACCAGAGAACCGGCTATATCATCCAAGGGAGGCCAGCAGGGACCCAAATTGCTCATTTCTCGAATAAGTTACAGACTTAGAATAAACATAAATGACTTCCCAATTTTATTGAAAATTATTATATTTTCATAGTAGGATATTGAAAATATTGTGTACTATAGTTCTTCAACACGCTATATCGAATATATATTTTAATAGAAGCCAATATCTACTCAAACTCACTTTAATAGTAAATTGATGTAATACAGTAAACCCAAATAAAAATGAAAAATAAATAGTAGTTTAAAAAACTAAAAACACGGTTTTTATAGAAAATCCAACTAAAAAATGAAAAATAAACAATAGTTTAAAAAAACAAAAAAACACTCTTTTATAGAAAATCCAACTAAAAAATAGAATATAAACTTTAAAAAATTTGAATTAAGAATAGTGTTAATAAGAAAAAATATATTTTATTGTAAAAAAAAGCGTGGGATGCATGGTGTCAATAGTTATAAATATTTTATTGACAGATATGAGTAGAAGGATTATAATTTTGATAATATCTTAAAAAGCACCCCACGATTTTTTTATAATAAAATACTTTTTTTCTTATTTACACTATTCTTAATTCAATTTTTTTTTTAATTTATTTTCTATTTTTTAGTTGGATATTCTATAAAAGAGTGCTTTTTTAGTTTTTTTAAACTATTATTTATTTTAAAAATGCTTTGCATGAAGAATTTTACTAAAAAAAAATAGTAGATGACTTTCATTATTGCTGCACTAAACACTATTGAAAATTGAAAATATGTTCCTTTTATGATAGGTAAATAAACATGTAAGAAACGCATTTCATTAGAATACGTATTAAATAATACAGTAGATATGCGAGATATTATATCACCAAGCTAGCAGCCATTATAATTATTCCGAATAGGGTGATCATTTTTTCGATACCACTTTAACCTTAGAACTACAGGATGCTAACCACCCCCTTCGAGATCATATGTGTTATGTTACATAAACTATGTTTATTAAAAACAGAAAATTTATTCTGGAATCTTTAGATGAAGAAATGTGACATTGTTCAGCTTAACCGTGGTGGCAGATGTTAAACTTTGAGGTCTGAGCGAGTGAGAGTGAGCTCTCATGGAGAGACGTGTGCACTTTCACTCGCAGCGCCCGAACAATGGCGTCGCGCCGACTCGACCCCGCACATCCCGGAGACGACAATGTGCTGACTGAGCACATTTCCCGTCCCTTTCCTTCGCTTTCCGACCACCCGCTCGCCGCGATTCTCGGCTTCTGCATACTTGTCACTCGTGCACCTTTGCCCCGTCGATCCTGTCGCTCTCCGATGCCTTCGTGAGTGACTGTTGGTCTCCTCGTGCTGAGATGGTGATGATTCATGCTCTTGCTCTACTGGCTCCTGGCTCTAGGTCCTAGAAGCCGCGGCCAGTCATTAGAACACTGCTCTTATTTCTAAAGTCTATCGTGCCACTTTATTATTGAGCAATTACATTTCTGCAACAATTATTGTGAGTAGTGTATATTGGCCGGAGCTGGCACATGCTTCAGGCTGTGGTTGTGGTATCGGTGTCCGCCATCTTGGATTTGTGACGTCAAGGCGGCAAAAATTCCTCAAAATTCCTCAATAATGACTCAAAATGACTCAAAAATTCCCGTTTTGAGGGGAAAAAATTCCCGTTTTCAGGGAAAAATTCCCGTTTCAAGGGAAAATTTCCCGTTTTAGTCCATAAAAATACCAGAGGCTGAAAATTTCTAAAACTGGCTTAAGAATCCATATCAACAGCCTCCGATAAGCCATTTATAGGAATAATGATTCCATGACCGCCATCTTGGATTATGAGGTCACCGTTGCAATTTCCCTTACGCCCGCAATCTTTAAAATCTGCAATTTTTATTACCTACAGAGCAGGGTGTTGTGTCACTCGGGCTCCGACTAGCCAGGTCACGCCGAGTGAAGGACACGACATGACTGTGACAGAGGACAGACACCTGCAGAGCACAGAAGTGCCTCCTAGCGAGCAGGGTGTTGCGTCACTCGGGCTCCGACTAGCCAGGTCACGCCGAGTGAAGGACACGACATGACTGTGACAGAGGACAGACACCTGCAGAGCACAGAAGTGCCTCCTAGCGAGCAGGGTGTTGCGTCACTCGGGCTCCGACTAGCCAGGTCACGCCGAGTGAAGGACACGACATGACTGTGACAGAGGACAGACACCTGCAGAGCACAGAAGTGCCTCCTAGCGAGCAGGGTGTTGTGTCACTCGGGCTCCGACTAGCCAGGTCACGCCGAGTGAAGGACACGACATGACTGTGACAGAGGACAGACACCTGCAGAGCACAGAAGTGCCTCCTAGCGAGCAGGGTGTTGCGTCACTCGGGCTCCGACTAGCCATGTCACACCGAGTGAAGGACACGACATGACTGTGACAGAGGACAGACACCTGCAGAGCACAGAAGTGTCGCCTAGCGAGCAGGGTGTTGCGACACTCAGGCTCCAACCAGCCATGTCACGCCGAGTGAAGGACACGACATGACTGTGACAGAGGACAGACACCTGCAGAGCACAGAAGTGCCTCCTAGCGAGCAGGGTGTTGCATCACTCGGGCTCCGACTAGCCAGGTCACGCCGAGTGAAGGACACGACATGACTGTGACAGAGGACAGACACCTGCAGAGCACAGAAGTGCCTCCTAGCGAGCAGGGTGTTGCGTCACTCGGGCTCCGACTAGCCAGGTCAAGCCGAGTGAAGGACACGACATGACTGTGACAGAGGACAGACACCTGCAGAGCACAGAAGTGCCTCCTAGCGAGCAGGGTGTTGCGTCACTCGGGCTCCGACTAGCCAGGTCACGCCGAGTGAAGGACACGACATGACTGTGACAGAGGACAGACACCTGCAGAGCACAGAAGCGCCTCCTAGCGAGCAGGGTGTTGCGTCACTCGGGCTCCGACTAGCCAGGTCACGCCGAGTGAAGGACACGACATGACTGTGACAGAGGACAGACACCTGCAGAGCACAGAAGTGCCTCCTAGCGAGCAGGGTGTTGCGTCACTCGGGCTCCGACTAGCCAGGTCACGCCGAGTGAAGGACACGACATGACTGTGACAGAGGACAGACACCTGCAGAGCACAGAAGTGCCTCCTAGCGAGCAGGGTGTTGCGTCACTCGGGCTCCGACTAGCCAGGTCACGCCGAGTGAAGGACACGACATGACTGTGACAGAGGACAGACACCTGCAGAGCACAGAAGTGCCTCCTAGCGAGCAGGGTGTTGCGTCACTCGGGCTCCGACTAGCCAGGTCACGCCGAGTGAAGGACACGACATGACTGTGACAGAGGACAGACACCTGCAGAGCACAGAAGTGCCTCCTAGCGAGCAGGGTGTTGCGTCACTCGGGCTCCGACTAGCCAGGTCACGCCGAGTGAAGGACACGACATGACTGTGACAGAGGACAGACACCTGCAGAGCACAGAAGTGCCTCCTAGCGAGCAGGGTGTTGCGTCACTCGGGCTCCGACTAGCCAGGTCACGCCGAGTGAAGGACACGACATGACTGTGACAGAGGACAGACACCTGCAGAGCACAGAAGTGCCTCCTAGCGAGCAGGGTGTTGCGACACTCAGGCTCCAACCAGCCAGGTCACGCCGAGTGAAGGACACGACATGACTGTGACAGAGGACAGACACCTGCAGAGCACAGAAGTGTCTCCTAGCGAGCAGGGTGTTGCGTCACTCAGGCTCCGACTAGCCAGGTCACGCCGAGTGAAGGACACGACATGACTGTGACAGAGGACAGACACCTGCAGAGCACAGAAGTGCCTCCTAGCGAGCAGGGTGTTGCGACACTCAGGCTCCAACCAGCCAGGTCACGCCGAGTGAAGGACACGACATGACTGTGACAGAGGACAGACACCTGCAGAGCACAGAAGTGCCTCCTAGCGAGCAGGGTGTTGCGTCACTCGGGCTCCGACTAGCCAGGTCACGCCGAGTGAAGGACACGACATGACTGTGACAGAGGACAGACACCTGCAGAGCACAGAAGTGCCTCCTAGCGAGCAGGGTGTTGCGACACTCAGGCTCCAACCAGCCAGGTCACGCCGAGTGAAGGACACGACATGACTGTGACAGAGGACAGACACCTGCAGAGCACAGAAGTGCCTCCTAGCGAGCAGGGTGTTGCGTCACTCGGGCTCCGACTAGCCAGGTCACGCCGAGTGAAGGACACGACATGACTGTGACAGAGGACAGACACCTGCAGAGCACAGAAGTGCCTCCTAGCGAGCAGGGTGTTGCGTCACTCGGGCTCCGACTAGCCAGGTCACGCCGAGTGAAGGACACGACATGACTGTGACAGAGGACAGACACCTGCAGAGCACAGAAGTGCCTCCTAGCGAGCAGGGTGTTGCATCACTCGGGCTCCGACTAGCCAGGTCACGCCGAGTGAAGGACACGACATGACTGTGACAGAGGACAGACACCTGCAGAGCACAGAAGTGCCTCCTAGCGAGCAGGGTGTTGCGTCACTCGGGCTCCGACTAGCCAGGTCACGCCGAGTGAAGGACACGACATGACTGTGACAGAGGACAGACACCTGCAGAGCACAGAAGTGCCTCCTAGCGAGCAGGGTGTTGCGTCACTCGGGCTCCGACTAGCCAGGTCACGCCGAGTGAAGGACACGACATGACTGTGACAGAGGACAGACACCTGCAGAGCACAGAAGTGCCTCCTAGCGAGCAGGGTGTTGCGTCACTCGGGCTCCGACTAGCCAGGTCACGCCGAGTGAAGGACACGACATGACTGTGACAGAGGACAGACACCTGCAGAGCACAGAAGTGCCTCCTAGCGAGCAGGGTGTTGCGTCACTCGGGCTCCGACTAGCCAGGTCACGCCGAGTGAAGGACACGACATGACTGTGACAGAGGACAGACACCTGCAGAGCACAGAAGTGCCTCCTAGCGAGCAGGGTGTTGCGACACTCAGGCTCCAACCAGCCAGGTCACGCCGAGTGAAGGACACGACATGACTGTGACAGAGGACAGACACCTGCAGAGCACAGAAGTGTCTCCTAGCGAGCAGGGTGTTGCGTCACTCAGGCTCCGACTAGCCAGGTCACGCCGAGTGAAGGACACGACATGACTGTGACAGAGGACAGACACCTGCAGAGCACAGAAGTGCCTCCTAGCGAGCAGGGTGTTGCGACACTCAGGCTCCAACCAGCCAGGTCACGCCGAGTGAAGGACACGACATGACTGTGACAGAGGACAGACACCTGCAGAGCACAGAAGTGCCTCCTAGCGAGCAGGGTGTTGCGTCACTCGGGCTCCGACTAGCCAGGTCACGCCGAGTGAAGGACACGACATGACTGTGACAGAGGACAGACACCTGCAGAGCACAGAAGTGCCTCCTAGCGAGCAGGGTGTTGCGACACTCAGGCTCCAACCAGCCAGGTCACGCCGAGTGAAGGACACGACATGACTGTGACAGAGGACAGACACCTGCAGAGCACAGAAGTGCCTCCTAGCGAGCAGGGTGTTGCGTCACTCGGGCTCCGACTAGCCAGGTCACGCCGAGTGAAGGACACGACATGACTGTGACAGAGGACAGACACCTGCAGAGCACAGAAGTGCCTCCTAGCGAGCAGGGTGTTGCGTCACTCGGGCTCCGACTAGCCAGGTCACGCCGAGTGAAGGACACGACATGACTGTGACAGAGGACAGACACCTGCAGAGCACAGAAGTGCCTCCTAGCGAGCAGGGTGTTGCATCACTCGGGCTCCGACTAGCCAGGTCACGCCGAGTGAAGGACACGACATGACTGTGACAGAGGACAGACACCTGCAGAGCACAGAAGTGCCTCCTAGCGAGCAGGGTGTTGCGTCACTCGGGCTCCGACTAGCCAGGTCACGCCGAGTGAAGGACACGACATGAGTGTGACAGAGGACAGACACCTGCAGAGCACAGAAGTGCCTCCTAGCGAGCAGGGTGTTGCGACACTCAGGCTCCAACCAGCCAGGTCACGCCGAATGAAGGACACGACATGACTGTGACAGAGGACAGACACCTGCAGAGCACAGAAGTGCCTCCTAGCGAGCAGGGTGTTGCGTCACTCGGGCTCCGACTAGCCAGGTCACGCCGAGTGAAGGACACGACATGACTGTGACAGAGGACAGACACCTGCAGAGCACAGAAGTGCCTCCTAGCGAGCAGGGTATTGCGTTACTCGGGCTCCGACTAGCCAGGTCACGCCGAGTGAAGGACACGACATGACTGTGACAGAGGACAGACACCTGCAGAGCACAGAAGTGCCTCCTAGCGAGCAGGGTGTTGCGACACTCAGGCTCCAACCAGCCAGGTCACACCGAGTGAAGGACACGACATGACTGTGACAGAGGACAGACACCTGCAGAGCACAGAAGTGCCTCCTAGCGAGCAGGGTGTTGCATCACTCGGGCTCCGACTAGCCAGGTCACGCCGAGTGAAGGACACGACATGACTGTGACAGAGGACAGACACCTGCAGAGCACAGAAGTGCCGCCTAGCGAGTAGGGTGTTGCATCAATCGGGCTCCGACTAGCCAGGTCACGCCGAGTGAAGGACACGACATGACTGTGACAGAGGACAGACACCTGCAGAGCACAGAAGTGCCTCCTAGCGAGCAGGGTGTTGCATCACTCGGGCTCCGACTAGCCAGGTCACGCCGAGTGAAGGACACGACATGACTGTGACAGAGGACAGACACCTGCAGAGCACAGAAGTGCCTCCTAGCGAGCAGGGTGTTGCATTACTCGGGCCCCGACTAGCCAGGTCACGCCGAGTGAAGGACACGACATGACTGTGACATAGGACAGACACCTGCAGAGCACAGAAGTGCCGCCTAGCGAGCAGTGTGTTGTGTCACTCGGGCTCCGACTAGCCAGGTCACGCCGAGTGAAGGACACGACATGACTGTGACAGAGGACAGACACCTGCAGAGCACAGATGTGCCTCCTAGCGAGCAGGGTGTTGCATCACTCGGGCTCCGACTAGCCAGGTCACGCCGAGTGAAGGACACGACATGACTGTGACAGAGGACAGACACCTGCAGAGCACAGAAGTGCCTCCTAGCGAGCAGGGTGTTGCATCACTCGGGCTCCGACTAGCCAGGTCACGCCGAGTGAAGGACACGACATGACTGTGACAGAGGACAGACACTAGCAGAGCATAGAAGTGCCTCCTAGCGAGCAGGGTGTTGCATCACTCGGGCTCCGACTAGCCAGGTCACGCCGAGTGAAAAACACGACATGACTGTGACAGAGGACAGACACCTGCAGAGCACAGAAGTGCCTCCTAGCGAGCAGGGTGTTGCGTCACTCAGGCTCTGACTAGCCAGGTCACGCCGAGTGAAGGACACGACATGACTGTGACAGAGGACAGACACCTGCAGAGCACAGAAGTGCCGCCTAGCGAGCAGGGTGTTGCATCACTCGGGCTCCGACTAGCCAGGTCACGCCGAGTGAAGGACACGACATGACTGTGACAGAGGACAGACACCTGCAGAGCACAGAAGTGCCGCCTAGCGAGCAGGGTGTTGCATCACTCGGGCTCCGACTAGCCAGGTCACGCCGAGTGAAGGACACGACATGACTGTGACAGAGGACAGACACCTGCAGAGCACAGAAGTGCCTCCTAGCGAGCAGGGTGTTGCATCACTCGGGCTCCGACTAGCCAGGTCACGCCGAGTGAAGGACACGACATGACTGTGACAGAGGACAGACACCTGCAGAGCACAGAAGTGCCACCTAGCGAGCAGGGTGTTGCATCACTCGGGCTCCGACTAGCCAGGTCACGCCGAGTGAAGGACACGACATCACTGTGACAGAGGACAGACACCTGCAGAGCACAGAAGTGCCTCCTAGCGAGCAGGGTGTTGCGTCACTCGGGCTCCGACTAGCCAGGTCACGCCGAGTGAAGGACACGACATGACTGTGACAGAGGACAGACACCTGCAGAGCACAGAAGTGCCTCTTAGCGAGCAGGGTGTTGCATCACTCGGGCTCCGACTAGCCAGGTCACGTCGAGTGAAGGACACGACATGACTGTGACAGAGGACAGACACCTGCAGAGCACAGAAGTGCCTCCTAGCGAGCAGGGTGTTGCATCACTCGGTCTCCGACTAGCCAGGTCACGCCGAGTTAAGGACACGACATGACTGTGACAGAGGACAGACACCTGCAGAGCACAGAAGCGCCTTCTAGCGAGCAGGGTGTTTAATCACTCGGGCTCCGACTAGCCAGGTCACGCCGAGTGAAGGACACGACATGACTGTGACAGAGGACAGACACCTGCAGAGCACAGAAGTGCCTCCTAGCGAGCAGGGTGTTGCGTCACTCGGGCTCCGACTAGCCAGGTCACGCCGAGTGAAGGACATGACATGACTGTGACAGAGGACAGACACCTGCAGAGCACAGAAGCGCCTCCTAGCGAGCAGGGTGTTGCATCACTCGGGCTCCGACTAGCCAGGTCTCGCCGAGTGAAGGACACGACATGACTGTGACAGAGGACAGACATCTGCAGAGCACAGAAGTGCCTCCTAGCGAGCAGGGTGTTCCGTCACTCAGGCTCTGACTAGCCAGGTCACGCCGAGTGAAGTACACGACATGACTGTGACAGACACCTGCAGAGCACAGAAGTGCCTCCTAGCGAGCAGGGTGTTGCGTCACTCGGGCTCCGACTAGCCAGGTCACGCCGAGTGAAGGACACGACATGACTGTGACAGAGGACAGACACCTGCAGAGCACAGAAGCGCCTCCTAGCGAGCAGGGTGTTGCGTCACTTGGGCTCCGACTAGCCAGGTCACGCCGAGTGAAGGACACGACATGACTGTGACAGAGGACAGACACCTGCAGAGCACAGAAGTGCCTCCTAGCGAGCAGGGTGTTGCGTCACTTGGGCTCCGACTAGCCAGGTCACGCCGAGTGAAGGACACGACATGACTGTGACAGAGGACAGACACCTGCAGAGCACAGAAGTGCCTCCTAGCGAGCAGGGTGTTCCGTCACTCAGGCTCTGACTAGCCAGGTCACGCCGAGTGAAGTACACGACATGACTGTGACAGAGGACAGACACCTGCAGAGCACAGAAGTGCCTCCTAGCGAGCAGGGTGTTGCGTCACTCGGGCTCCGACTAGCCAGGTCACGCCGAGTGAAGGACACGACATGACTGTGACAGAGGACAGACACCTGCAGAGCACAGAAGCGCCTCCTAGCGAGCAGGGTGTTGCGTCACTTGGGCTCTGACTAGCCAGGTCACGCCAAGTGAAGGACACGACATGACTGTGACAGAGGACAGACACCTGCAGAGCACAGAAGTGCCTCCTAGCGAGCAGGGTGTTCCGTCACTCAGGCTCTGACTAGCCAGGTCACGCCGAGTGAAGTACACGACATGACTGTGACAGAGGACAGACACCTGCAGAGCACAGAAGTGCCTCCTAGCGAGCAGGGTGTTGCGTCACTCGGGCTCCGACTAGCCAGGTCACGCCGAGTGAAGGACACGACATGACTGTGACAGAGGACAGACACCTGCAGAGCACAGAAGCGCCTCCTAGCGAGCAGGGTGTTGCGTCACTTGGGCTCCGACTAGCCAGGTCACGCCGAGTGAAGGACACGACATGACTGTGACAGAGGACAGACACCTGCAGAGCACAGAAGCGCCTCCTAGCGAGCAGGGTGTTGCGTCACTTGGGCTCCGACTAGCCAGGTCACGCCGAGTGAAGGACACGACATGACTGTGACAGAGGACAGACACCTGCAGAGCACAGAAGTGCCTCCTAGCGAGCAGGGTGTTGCGTCACTCAGGCTCCGACTAGCCAGGTCACGCCGAGTGAAGGACACGACATGACTGTGACAGAGGACAGACACCTGCAGAGCACAGAAGTGCCTCCTAGCGAGCATGGTGTTGCGTCACTCGGGCTCCGACTAGCCAGGTCACGCCGAGTGAAGGACACGACATGACTGTGACAGAGGACAGACACCTGCAGAGCACAGAAGTGCCGCCTAGCGAGCAGGGTGTTGCATCACTCGGGCGCCGACTAGCCAGGTCACGCCGAGTGAAGGACACGACATGACTGTGACAGAGGACAGACACCTGCAGAGCACAGAAGTGCCGCCTAGCGAGCTGGGTGTTGCATCACTCGGGCTCCGACTAGCCAGGTCACGCCGAGTGAAGGACATGACATTACTGATTCAGAGGGCAAACACCTGCAGGTAGTGCGCTGAATCAGTACAAAGATAACGTAAAAAAAATTAAACCTGCGTCTGCAACAACATTAACTTAGCCTAACTGAATGACACTGTATCAAACATGTCACATGAAGACATTGTCCAAAACACATGTGCGTTTCAGTTGATACTTTTTTCTAACTTTCAATAAATGAACCATTATATGATTATCTCTGTTATTTGGAAAATTAAGATTTTATAACTTTTTAAATTACTATAATACTCTTTGTGGCGAATTAGCTGTAGTGCCGCCAGCGTATAGCAGAAAAAGTCCAGACAAATATGTGTGAGTAACCGCTAGAAGAGCGAGCCTACTGGGTGTCTCTGAGGAGGGTTGTGTCTGGCTGCACAGCTATTCAGTACCTGGTGCAGCACCAGCACCATGACTACCAGTCCAGCTACGGCAGGCCGCACATCTACTATGCCTACCCGACTGACAACCACGTGCCAGGCCAGAGACCTCCTGGCCACTACAGCCCAGAGCCGGACATCGTGTTCCTGAGGCCGGGACTTGACCACTATCCCGGCTACCAGGACGGGCCGTTCCCATACAGGCCAGGCCATGGCGTCGGTGTGCAGGCGCCGACTCGGCCAGAGTTCGGCGGCAACATCGACATCCTGTCGAGCCACGGGCCGGACCACTATCGCCCTGTGGTCGTCGTCAGACCTGGGGGGCAGCAGGAGCCCCTCGCCGCCCCTGGGTACCGCGGTAATTACCGCTCCACTTGCAACACTCCAGTCTGCATGTAGCAGCACTGCACTGTAGTAGCACTCCGCCATCACAGCTCCTGGCTACCCAGCAACTTACCCTCGTAGCTGGAGATACAATACACGAACCTGCATGACAACACCCCGCATGAAGCAACAATGCCTAGCCGTCCTACACTGTAGTCTGCACCCCAGCATCAAAACCTCCTGGCTACCCGGTTACAATCCCTTTGGAATTTTAAGCATGGCATGAGCTCACTTGTCACAGAACTAATGACAAATCTGTCACTCTTCCACTGTAGTTTGTTAATCTTTGATATTTTTTTTCTTCTGCACTTTTCCTACTATCTTTGATTTTGTTTATATCGTAAGAATTTATTATAAAATACTTTTAGTGTTTGCATACGTTTATGCCCTAATTCTTTGTACATATATTCTCTTTTTGTCTGAAATGTTTGTGTATATAACACTAATATAATCTATATTATAATATTTATATTTATAATACATTATGTAAGGGATTTTTTCTAATTTAACAGAGATACACTTTCACTGTCTAATGTGTCGGTTGTCAGGTTGTGGGGAACTCTACACGAGAAGTAATCGTATCGTCGGTGGCCACAGCTCTAACTTCGGAAGTCATCCGTGGCAGGTAAGAGAAGTTTCATTTTCACAAGGAACTGGATGCCTCTCATTCAAGCGCGTATTTTACCTAAACCTAATGTCGTTCTTTGCTAAATATATAAATACACCTAATATAGGTACTTTTTTTACCTACTTTATATATTTGTCACAGGACCGCGTTATATTTCTATCGTAAATTCAGTTCATAGAATTCAATGAGCATCTTGGTTAAAGATTTTTTTTTTTTTGTTTTTTCACATAATAGAAAACTATTTCGGGTTACCTCTATTTATGAAACAAAATGTGAGAAATCAAGTAAGAGCTAGTTCTGTGATTCTTATATAAAACCGACGGATTGTGAGAGGCTTGAATAAGGCTAGGTATTTCCAATTTTTGTTTTTGTTCGTAAAAAGGAAACGATCAGTTGTCATTCTGCTAGTGCAATAACGTAGCATGTTCTCTTACCGCCATGTTGCTACGAGAGCGCAGTGTATTCAAATTGCTACAAGAACAGCAAGTATGCATGTAGCTACTAAAGCGCCGTGCTAGAATGGTGCTACGAGGGGCCCTTCATGTATGTTGCTACGAGAGCGCTGTGTGTATGTTGCCACCTGTACACCGTGTGATCAAGTTTCTACGATAGAGGCGTGTGTGCATGGTGCTAGGAGAAGCTGTGTGTGCATGTTGCTAGGAGAAGCTGTGTGTGCGTGTTGCTAGGAGAAGCTGTGTGTGCGTGTTGCTAGGAGAAGCTGTGTGTGCATGTTGCTAGGAGAAGCTGTGTGTGCGTGTTGCTAGGAGAAGCTGTGTGTGCATGTTGCTAGGAGAAGCTGTGTGTGCATGTTGCTAGGAGAAGCTGTGTGTGCATGTTGCTAGGAGAAGCTGTGTGTGCATGTTGCTAGGAGAAGCTGTGTGTGCATGTTGCTAGGAGAAGCTGTGTGTGCATGTTGCTAGGAGAAGCTGTGTGTGCATGTTGCTAGGAGAAGCTGTGTGTGCATGTTGCTAGGAGAAGCTGTGTGTGCATGTTGCTAGGAGAAGCTGTGTGTGCATGTTGCTAGGAGAAGCTGTGTGTGCGTGTTGCTAGGAGAGCGGTCTGTGCAGGTGGCGCTCATCAAGACCGGGTTCCTGTCCAAGAAGCTGTCTTGCGGAGGTGCTCTGCTCAGCAACCGCTGGATTGTGACCGCCGCGCACTGCGTCGCCACGTGAGTCTCGTGTGCTTGTGCACATTCTTGCAGGCTATAACAAGGTTCCGTCTTATAACTATTATAAACAAGCATGCCAAGTGACCAGTAAGCTGCCAGTGCAAGCTCAGGTGGGAATTAAACTTGTAATATCACTATCCACATGAATTATGTGCTGGACACAGTGGTAACGATGTAGTGCTGCATCTCTGAGGCTTCAAGAGCATGTGTGAACTTCAGAACTGTGAGGTGAGTCGTTAACAAGCGTGGGTGAGCTTCATGGCAGTGAGGAGAGTGGTTAACAAGCATGAGTGAGCTTCACTGCATCCTGGTGTGCAATAGCATGATGGCTTTGTGCATAGCAAATACCTTATTATTGAGAACACGTGCATCTTACCCACGCAAAGAACAATAAAAACTGTTACATACAAAAATGTTTCTTGGCATTTATGCAACAAACAAGCGATAACCATCAACGGGCAACATTTTTTTTTTTTAATTTTTATATTTGAGAGAAAAATGTTTAATTAAAATTTTTAATTTACTTCAAACATCACAGTGCGTGTAAGCAAATCAGGAAATTTTTAAATTAAATTTAGGTGAAGAAAACTAAAAAAAAAAAAAAAAATAACATCAAATGATACGTGTATTACAAGCACAACAGTTTATAAATATTTCGGGAAAAAATATCGCATTCATATCAGTGACGTCATACCCGCAACAAGATTGAATCAACAATGTTTGCAATCACATCTGCAATTTATGTCGTGTTGAACTCAAAGATGTGTCGAATGTGATTAATTAGAAATATATTCACATCCATCACATTGTGTCCTTCCTACTATAGTGATTCCAGCATCAATAACTTTTCAGTTCGCTGTCCACTACCTAGGACATCGTCTAACCATGCCACACACAAAACTGAGGGCAGGTGTCAACATAATGTCCTGATGGTTCAAACAGCTCAGACAATCAGGAGGTAGGCAGCAGCTGTCAGATATACATATCAAACCAACATAAATAATTTTCCTCTGCCCAAAAAGGTTAGAGGCATCAACGAAACCAACTTATTAATCTCCTTTATCATCTCAAGATGGCGACCGCAATTTCAGTTGAGAAACATTAATACTCTTACTTAGATAGGCATGGCAGGGAATCAGGGAATCACAAGAAAGAATGTTGATGTGAAGGCCGTGAACATAGGTTAGAGACAGAATATGACTAGCCCAGACGTGGGTTCTCTCAATCAGAGGTGTATCCAAGGAGTGTATGAGGGTGAGAGAAGCGAGCATGTTGGGACGTGTGGGCTGAGAGGCACCGTGCTTGCAGGACCTCCAGCGGCAACATGCGTGTGCGGCTGGGCGAGTGTGCCAGTCGGAGCACCTTCACCATGAGGAGTGTATGAGGGTGAGAGAGGCGAGCATGTTGGGACGTGTGGGCTGAGAGGCACCGTGCTTGCAGGACCTCCAGCGGCAACATGCGTGTGCAGCTGGGCGAGTGAGACAGTCGGAGCACCTTCACCATGAGGAGTGTATGAGGGTGAGAGAAGCGAGCATGTTGGGACGTGTGGGCTGAGAGGCACCGTGCTTGCAGGACCTCCAGCGGCAACATGCGTGTGCGGCTGGGCGAGTGAGACAGTCGGAGCACCTTCACCATGAGGAGTGTATGAGGGTGAGAGAGGCGAGCATGTTGGGACGTGTGGGCTGAGAGGCACCGTGCTTGCAGGACCTCCAGCGGCAACCTGCGTGTGCGGCTGGGCGAGTGAGACAGTCGGAGCACCTTCACCATGAGGAGTGTATGAGGGTGAGAGAGGCGAGCATGTTGGGACGTGTGGGCTGAGAGGCACCGTGCTTGCAGGACCTCCAGCGGCAACATGCGTGTGCGGCTGGGCGAGTGTGCCAGTCGGAGCACCTTCACCATGAGGAGTGTATGAGGGTGAGAGAGGCGAGCATGGCGGGACATGTGGGCTGAGAGGCACCGTGCTTGCAGGACCTCCAGCGGCAACATGCGTGTGCGGCTGGACGAGTGTGCCAGTCGGAGCACCTTCACCATGAGGAGTGTATGAGGGTGAGAGAGGCGAGCATGGCGGGACATGTGGGCTGAGAGGCACCGTGCTTGCAGGACCTCCAGCGGCAACCTGCGTGTGCGGCTGGGCGAGTGGGATGTGCGCGATCAGTCGGAGCGCCTTCACCACGAGGAATATGGTGTCGAGAGGAAGGAGGTGAGTCCGGCAGAGTCCCGTGACCTCTGAACATCATCACCGGCCATTTGGCTTATACCAGCAAAGTAGGGGACAGTGTGCAATTCAAGCAATCTAATTATTTTATGAAATTGTGTGAGACTGAAATAAAATAACTATGCTATTGCTTATAATGTTAATGGTCATAAACTACCGAAGTAAGCAGAAGCAAAAGAGATGCGACATTTGTAAACTCTAAAGCATGTGCCATTTAATAGTCGAACTGGTCAGTTTCGAGGTTTGAGATCACTGTCACTCTCCCTAAGCACTTACTGCAAGTATCAAACATTTGTCCCGTAATTAGGTAAAACTTACTTGCCCGGAGGGGACATTGGTGTCTGACCTGCATGCTAACTCTTACAGTAATTATCGGATATCGTCGCTTTTTAGGACGGAAAGAAAAGAAAATAGAAAGAGCTGGTTTTCATAAATTACACAAGTCTGTAAATTTACTACAAAGGAATGGTTTCGTAATTCCTACTAGTTTGTGAAGAAATTATAATTATATATCTTACATTATAATACCTGTGCTTTTGAACTGCCTTCGCCAATCATTTATAAACCAGAGATTACCCATATGACAGCTTGATTGTCTGAACCTTGCTGCAGTATCTACAGTGGTATCCTTCCGATAAAGCTACAGGCAATGAACCTGGATCCATATTAGCTTCTGTGTCTAATACCGGATGCAAGCTGAGAATTTTAAATTGGAAAATTACTTAAATAGAATTTGTAATATTTCGTCAGCGAGAGTTAATTTAGCTCATACAAGAAACTTATCACAAGTAGCTCCTGTTCTTACCAACAGATGCCACCACATGTAGTGTTGAGGTAATTTTTTTTTGTAAGTGGGGCGCCACTGAAAACTGCTGCCTGAGAAAGTTTAGATCATTGGGTTTGCAGCAGCATCTGGTGGAGAAGTTTCTTCTTGGGGTTGCTGGTCTCTTGGGTCCAGCATAAATTAGGTGGGTCTGATCGTGGTTCCACGTGGGTTTATTGATTGGGGTTGTCAACATTACATGTATTTGGAGTATCCGGCCAACCTACTTTTTGGTGGTCCAGTTAAAAGCTCGGCCAGAGGTTCGTCCAAATGAATAGTTTTTGCTTCGAATTCTTGTATTGCCTGTGCTGCATGAGACAATCTTGGCCCAGTATGAGATCTCGTTGGAGGTTCTCTGCAACTCTTCATCTCTATGTCTGCTATGCAGCATTGCACTGGGTCTTGGCCTTGTAAGGTTAAGGGTTGCTCCATGTTTGGCCAGTTGCCAGCTGGGAGGTTGCAAGAATGACACTTTCGCGCACATAACTGGTGGTAGCTGCTGAGTCTATAAGGCCCTGAATGGGCTGTGTATTCAGTTGCACCTCGACTCGTGGCAGTTCCTGATCTGGATTTTGCTGTATGCCTATAATAACCTGGGTATGGTTCCTTTCGGGTGGAACTTGAGGGTGGGATTTGTTTACCTTGGGTTGAAGAGTCGTGCTGGTGGGCACCATTTTCTCTTTCCAGGAGCCTTCGTGGTTAAGGTTTCTCTTATCAGCCTGTTTGCGGTGAAACACTGGACAGTCTTGTTGAAAGTTTTGTTCGGGGCACTGCTAACACTTCAGCTAACACTTAACTTTTCAGGGTCATATTCTCTTTTAATCGGGTTTGTGATGGGCCTAGTTTCCTTGCTATGGTGTCCTGAGTTTCGAGGCGATCTCGCTGGACTGCAGCAGCACGCATAAGGAGTTCTGATATATCTTCGGGAGATGAAGGCCTCAAAAATGGCCGTAAATTGGGTCGGACCAGCTCCCGTAAAGTAGGCAGAAACTCATGGCATCTCTTCCTGGGCATCATGGTCTCAATTTTTCACCTAGGAGGTTGCCAGCCATGTGTCTGTCATAGTAAATATTCGTGCAGTGTTCACACAGAATCTAAACTACAAGTTTCTTATCTTTACACGAGAGAACATTGTTTTCCGCACGACTCGTCCAGATAAGAGGTAATTATTATTTAATCTAAACCTAAATCCATAATGTCAGTAACTCCGATCAAATTAAATATTAATAGTTAATAATGTGACCTTACAAATGATTACTAACTTAACATCTGGCAACTCCAGCCAATGCATGCTGATCTCTGATTTCTCTCAGGTGTAAATGTTGTGATGGTGTTTTGAACCCACATGTATTTTCAGGGTACTCCCCTTTGGCCAATAAATACATTCCATCACAGATTTATCTCACTCTATCACTCTCCTCCATGTATACTGTGCTACGAGACAGTGACTATTGTGTTGCTACCCAACACGAGTATATTCTTTGCGTGAGACTGGCTCCTGGCTTACAGGTGCACCCGCAGTACAGCCACATGGACTTCAAGAACGACGTGGCGCTGGTGAAGCTGGACAGATCAGTGTACTTCAAGCAGCACATTATCCCGGTGTGTCTACCCGACCCGCGCGTCAAGCTGGTGGGCAAGACGGCCACGGTGGCTGGCTGGGGCCGCACCCGCCACGGTCAGTCACTGCTTGATCTAAGCACTACTTCACTAACACCATTAGTTGCTTTCCTGTGCATTCATCTGCAGTTAATTGTATGAGGTGCAGTCATGTGGGTGGCACCTATTGTGCTGCAGGTATCTGTGTGTGGTGCAGGCATGTCTACGGCACCCACAGTGCTGCAGGAGGTAGATGTGGAGGTCATCAGCAATGACCGTTGCCAACGCTGGTTCCGCGCTGCTGGCCGCCGCGAGACCATCCATGAGGTGTTCCTGTGCGCTGGCTTCAAGGAGGGTGGCCGCGATAGCTGTCAGGTGATAACACCGCCCCACTTGTCCTTCACTCTCCTGCTTTCACTTCGTCGCACTTCGACTCTTGGTCTGAACAAAACTATGTCATGTTCAAAATAATTTTTTGTGTTCTAAAACTTTAGAATACGTTACTTTGCTAAATGAACTATGCTGGTATTATTTAGCATAAGAGCATCTCCAACACTTCACTGAACCAATGAGAATGCAGTTGCTGAAAAAGTAACTGTCGGTGATTCACCTTTTTATATATCATCTTGTATTAATGACTCAACCAACTGTATGAGCAATGAGAAGTTTATGTGTTTAGAGAATATATTTAGTAAAAACAATTTTGCAAAATAAAACTGTCTTAGTTCACTACCGCCTATGGTAGAGGAGACTGAGCTATTCCACCATATAAAGGTTAAAAGCCTCAAATCATGCTTCTTGCTGTGGATGACTTCAAAATTTAAATGTTTGTGAGTGCTAAACCTGAGACAGATTTCAAGTCTCCCTCGTGCATGGGTGGTTTATGCACTAGTTGGGTTACAAGTGTCTCCCTCTAAACACTTTGCCATAAGGCATAAAAGTCAATAAACTCTCAAATAGATTATTACTAAACACTCAAACCCTCCAGCAAGAAGGGTACAAAACCTGCAACTCGATTCTTGGATTCCTCGCTACTGTCATACACTGTTGTCCTGTAGCATTTCCTTGAACTACTGGAATTTTTCTAACAGCTTGCTTTCCCTATGGTGGCAGCTTTTTCATTCATATTGTAAATATAGGGTGTATTCTAAAGCCAAGCAAGAAGAAGACAGGAAATGGCATCAGCTTATCACTATCGATATTGTCAGCTTATATTTCGCTCCTAATGTTCAATTACAAACAATTTGGATAAGTTTCTTACCTCCATTCATCAACAGCAAAATATAATAACAGATTTAATAAACAAATAACAAATTTCGTTACCACATTGCTTGTTCAAAAAAAATAATCAACAAGTTATGTTATGTCTCACAATACTTAAACGAATATATCTTACTTCGGTTTAAGGGAATACTAAGCAAATTTGCAACAATTTCAAGCATACCACACTATTGATTGATAGTTGTAAAGGCTAAAGCACCAATAACAGTGACAAAGCCAGTTTTAGTGAGTTTCTATACCCAGTACACTCCTCAGAATACTACAAGTGCTTGATATGTAGTGTCGTTTGCTAGCCGGTGTGACGCGGTTGTGTGGCTGTGCAGGGTGACTCAGGAGGCCCGCTTACGACCACCATAGACGGCAAGAGGGTGCTGATCGGCCTGGTGTCGTGGGGCATCGGCTGTGGTCGCGAGCACCTGCCTGGCGTCTACACCAACATACAGAAGTTTGTGCCTTGGATATCTAAAGTGATGGGCTGATATGCTGCTTAGGATGAGTCACCATGTTGTCACTAGCCACCCCACCAACTCGCTGCCAATTTTCCTCTATGGCAGTCATTTCTGGAATTCAACACCTGTTTGACATCTACACCAACATACAGAAGATAGAAGTTCGTGCCATGGATATCCAAGGTGATGGGCTTATAAGCTGCTGGGGATAAATAACCATGTTGTCACTGGCCGCACCACCAACTCGCTGCCAATTTGCCTCTATGGCGGTCATCTCTACCATTCAACACCTGTTTGACATCTACGCCAACACAGAAGACAGAAGTTTGTGTTATGGATATCCAAGGTGATGGGCTTATACGCTGCTGAGTATGTCACCAATTTGTCATTGGCTGCACCACCAACTCGCTGCCAATTGGCCTCTATGGCGGTCATCTCTACCATTTATTTTTTCTGTTCTTTGCCGATGCCAAAAGAATTAAATTTGGTTTATAAAGAACAATTGCCCAAAATTAAATCACATAATCTATTTCCCGAATAATAATTTATAACAGATGACAGGGTGTCGTAGTAGTTCTCTACCACATTCATCTATATTTTAGTCAATTGTGTACGACTAAAAGACAATCGAAGTCCATAAGTTTTAATGTTATTTATTTTACGAATTTGCAATACCATTTTCTGTCTGACTATAAAATTATCCAAGCCTTAAGACTATCACAGACATTTGTGTGATAATATTACCAATCCAGAAGAAATGAGTTTTACAATGCAATCCTGGATACCGACAGACTAACCTTGGTGTAATTTTGTGAAATGTGATAATATTCAAGGAAGACATATAATGTTCATATTTATACATTATAAACGTTTAATGCTCGTGTCACACCTAACAGTATTTTTGCTTGTGCTGTTCTTTTTACGCTATAAAAAGACTCTCGTATTAGAGAAGCAAGCATAGGGTATTAAAGATAAGAGAAATGTTAATCTTTATTTGTTAAAAATATTTATTGTTTTCATGAATAATATATTAAGGTGTATTACATTGCCTTGAACATTTAATTTCTAAATGTTTGTTTGAACTGTAATCTTTATAAGTAGTACCTAAAGTACGTATTGTTTTTATTGTCTGGTTAGTTTAATCAAAGATTTTTGCTATAAACATGACATTTTGTGCAAATAATTAGTTCCTGGTTGTATTTTAAAAATGTATGTGCATTTTTATTATTTTATAATTTTTGGGGGGGTGAAAATAATTACATGCTTAGGTTTTCCTAATCTGGCTGTGAGCAAAACTGTTTCTATGGTTATCTGGCAGCAAACCCTAACTTATGTTGCAATATACCTTGTGTATGTGTCAATGAATGATATGATATACCAGTATGAAATATTAAGTTCTGTATATATCGTTGTATCGATAAATATTGTTTGTTCAAAAGCCACAATTATTATGGGTTCCAAGCACGGTGTGGGTGTCAAAACCTGGGAAGGGCAAAGTGCTGTTACTAGTCCTACGCAGTTGGAATTTATGGGAGGGCACCAGGCCAGCTCTATGTCTAACCAAATGTGGGTTTTTCGGCACCAGATTGTCAATTGGCTGGAAAGCTCTAAGAATATAGATAATAACAGACGTGATGCACAATTCCTGGACAGCATAATGGGCTGATTCCTAATGACCCTGAGTCGTGACTTATAAATAACAGTAGATTATTTGAAGACATGTAATTGTATTAACATGTTGCACTCATACATTTGTATCTAGCGCTGACAGTTTTGCGTAGGTTTTTTTTTGTTTTTTATTGAACTTACAAGTTGTCTGGGTTATGATATCCATAACGGCAGTCTTGGTTGCTTGAAGTTGGATTCGGCCAATACAGTAAGTTTACAGTGGATCAGGCTCCGGAGCTGTGAATCTAATTTAAATGTTTGCAAACGATGTTGTTGATACTGGCAGGCATATGCATGGGTTTTAATTTAAATGTCTCTCTGGAGTCGGCCAGTCCTGTAAGCGACTCTGTGGCATGACCACGTGTTGGTGTGAAGTTAAAACGCCCGGGATAAGTCCTTCACCGAAAATGTGTGGAGGAATTATTAACAAAAAGTTTAGAATCGACAAAACATGTTACCAGTATGAACTAATCAGTAAATGCAAAAGGTGAGGTTCCCCACGGGACAAAGGGTCCACCCTTAATCGTGGCTTGAAGAAGACTGTCGGTAAGAGTGATGCCACCTCATGTCAATACCATTCCAAAAAATACTGCAAACTAGATTTATCTTATATTTATGCAATATAAAAATGTGGTTACTTGATACTTATGTGATATTATGTATTCAGCAATGCCTATTGAATGGTTTTGAGATAGTTTCATAATTTTATTTTCTAAGAAATTTGAAATATTCTTTGAGTAGTTATATGTAAGACACTTATAATATTCTTTTCAATTTATTGAACCATTACCTACTGTTGTTTTTCCCAGATAAGAAGTTTTTGATAGGCAAAAGATAATTTTTAACGTATGTGTGTGATTGACTCTTTACCCAAATCTGCCACTTTAAAGATTATTTTAAGGGTTGGATAAATTTTAATAAAACTAACCTCACATACACAAATGTTAAGAGAAACATCTTAATTTTTATATCCAGAAATATTAGGTGGAAACAAAATGTTTAATGACATATTAAAACATAGAAAAAATATTTTCTTCATATACATCTAAAGATTTGAAATTTAAAAAAATAAATAGAAATTTAAGAATTACATAATCTTTCATATAATATTTGACTTTTTTTTTTTTTTTTTTTTTTAGCTTTCGAAATACATTATTTACAACCCATTAAAATTTCGCTATAAAACATTTTCCCAGTGCAGAAGATTATTTAAGTTTTACAGTGGGAACAGTGAACAGTAATTTAGTAAAAAGAGTGTCGGCGCTTCTTTAGGGGAAGAGCATAACAAACATCTACATTTAACTACATCAGTCACACAAGTTTTTCACAGTTATTGATCCACAATAGAAATTTATTCCGCACTTTTTTTTTTATTTCAGTTAATTAATGTGTGATCTCCTACTGACGCCTTTGAGAGCAGCAAGTGTCAGTCCCAAAAAGGCAGAGCACAATAGCAGAGTATTGGAATCTTCACCTAAAGAATTATTAATCCATGTATGCTAGATTTCAAACTTCGCGAACATAAAAAATCATATGTGACGCCGTCCCTGCTGCCTGATTTCTGAATTAATGGATTTAGCATTTTAACTAGAGGGCGGGGTTCTTTGCCTCGTGGCTGCAGGCAGGGACGCGGCGACAAAGGACCCCCCGGGCTGTTTAGGCCACCAAGGACGCCGTAACGATTACAAGAAAACACTTGAGTTCAACTGAATTTATTAACACGTCACCTGGTACATGGCGCCGTCACGCCACTGGCCATATCATCGTCTGCCTTTTCATCTCCACACACGCAGCCCTCGAATGGCGGTACTGGTTAGCATCTTCCGGAAACAGCGAAATACCCAACCAGGGTGGTGCAGGCTATCCTGAGACTAGTGGTACGTGAGTTGGCGGCGCGTGACGCGTCGGGGGGATAATCTTAAGCGCGGGTCCATAGGCATGGTACCCTTACAAGGAGAAATTACGAAAAAATGCGAAAAATGCTCATGGCTGAGCCAAAATCAACTAGTTAAGGACCGCGCGAAATTTCGCACAGTCGGTTAAGGCCGGCCGTAGAACGGATGAAAACGGATTTAGAAATTTTACCTATTGAACACGAAATGCTGGTTTTGGCGCGAAGGTGAAGGCTCCACATGCGCAGGGCTGCCGGCCCTGACAAGTGCTTGACTGCGACTGACTCCGCTCCCTGGCAACCCGGCCAGGGAGGGCTCGACTTCCCGCGGAAAGTTACAGAGCGCGGGAAGATAGTGACGGCCAGCATTGTAACACAAAAGCACCTCGATCAACATGAATTAATTAGAGTTTTTAAGGAAATAAAAAGTTTTAGTTTTTCTCTGAATTAAAATTGCATGTGCACTATGTTTTGATGGCGCAGCGCCACACCTGGCCAGGCACGTCGCACAACACAGCCGGCCGTGACTAGTGTCACGCTATTCGGCATACTGCCCTAACTCACCCTTCCTGGCACGCGCTGGCGTGTTCATTGCACAAGTCCTAGTCAGGTGTTGAGGACACACAACGGCCTGTGCGACCAGAGGGAGCACTGACAGGTGGCATCATATGTTTAATGCCTCGTAACTTAAAAAGAACAAATTTTTTTCATATTCACCATAACTGGTTCAAATGTATATAATAGATAACCTCAATAATGGGCTTAAATATGACTATGCAAACGCTCATAAAACAAGCCATTAATCAGCCGATGTCAAAATTTTAATGCATAGACTTCACACACAATCCAGTAGCAGAAGAACACAGTGAGCTGACGACGACGATGATAACTGTAAATAAAGACAAAAACCATCTTGGACAACACATAAACCTTTCGTATTCATATTGTTGTTCGTTATTGAGGTTTCTCTATGGCATACAATCTAACCAGTAATGGTCAGGGCAGCAACTAGAGTCTCTGGCACCCGGGGCATGAATGGATTCATGCGCACCCCCCCCCCCCCTCTTTTTTTGCACATACCACACCAATAAAGCGGGGGGTCTGGGGGCCCTCCCACGGAAAAATGGTGCTATTTAAGCATTTTCGGTACCTACATGTAACAGTTTCTGTGCTACTGTAACTTCCATGCATGAACCCACTAGTAGGAATTACAATGCAAGCGATTTCGGTGCCCCCACAGCTTTGCGCCCGGGGCGTATGCCCCGCTTGCCCCCCCCCCCCCCCCCTAGTTGCGGCCCTGGTAATGGTGTATATCCAAAAAAAAATTTAATTAATGTTCCTACTTGCAATAATCATTTAAAATTAGTAAACCATGTGACAAGTTAAATAGTGCCCACCTAAAAGACAACGATCGTTCCTTGCACATACAAAAAAACTTGAAAATAGTACAGTTAATGTTGCAGGTAGTTGGGTGCAAAGTTATATGTCTTTTGATCTACTTTAATCTGTTTATGATTAGTTTTTAAATAAATGAGTTTTTATTTAATTTGAAATTTATTATCCTCCTGATAAAACTACATTCAGCCACACGATTCCATAATGTACCAGAAAATAAAAACACTAAATTTTGCTGATTGCTTCTCACAGTTATGTTCTTAGTACTTGGTCACCCAGATATGACAAAGGAAATTATGTCCCGGTGGATCAACTGATCTCCCTAGGCTGCGCCGCGTGCCGGGCCTAATTACTACATCAAACATCCGAAAAAATGAAGAGAACATAAGGTGCCGGCACTCACATATGACATTGTCCACCTCTAATAACTCATGGGCTTAGTGAACCGCGAACCCATATGTCCTCTCGGCACAGCACTTGAACAATGTCTAACTATGCAGGGGATCGACCAAACACAGCACAGCTCTTACATAAAAGGTCACATGACCACAAAAATTACATCATATCCAGAGTCACTGGACCCGTAACAGGGTTACTTACTGTGTCACTTTTTCTTTCTTCTTTTTCTTCTTAATATTTGAACATAAAAGGTAAAATCATATTGGTTTGGAAATCAACCTCTACTTTTTTTCAAGGAACCAAAAATGTTATAATTTTTTAAAAACTTAGAAACAACATTTTAATTTAAAATAAAGACAAACAAATTGAAATCCCGTACAACAAAATACTGGAAAGCTGGAGTGTCGCTGCTAGTATGGAACTGCTTAATGGCTATTTGTCCCTGAAAAGAGAAAAAATATTGAGATAAATGCTGGCAAGAAGGCATCAGACTGACAAGTAGTAGGACCGTGCTGGAACAGATAGCAACTCGGCTGGAGTTGGCTCCGCCGCACCAGGCCGCCCCTCCTGCTCGCAGTCAGCCAGCGGACGTGGTTTTTGATGGGAAGTACACTGTGGCTCTCCATTTAGTGTGTAGGTATATCGTGAACTCTTTTTGTGAATTGGATGGGAACTTAATAAATGGGAATGCTTGGTTAAATATCCAAACCTCTTTTCACTTTAGTTCTAAATTGGTGTTGTGAAACTGTCTGTGTCGGTGAAATAGTGATCAGCATTCCATGCATACACACGGACTATAACAGTAAAGGACAACCCATGGGCACCAAGTTAGGACTGTGGCCCAGCACAAAGACAAACTGCTGTATATCAGACCCGCTATTTTGCTGATTAAGTTCTAAGTTGTTTGGAAATCTTCTAGCATCCTTGGTACATTATAAAAGAAACCCTGCTATTCACATTATTTATAAAAAGAACTCCTGTATTAAATTTGGCCACCGAAAACCTATCACCAAAATTAGTAATTATTATTTACAAAAATGGTTGGTTATTAGTTTACACCATGATCCCTGGACAAAATTGTCAAAATTAAGTTATGGTAGAAGCAGACCTTAAAATTGGCTCTTTGTCATAAATTATGACATGGCACAAAATAATGCCCGGTAGTTTGCAGATGATCTAATCGGGGCAGGTTACAAATTTAACTCACAGTGATATTAAATTATTAAAAATACCACACATTTCCATGTCCTCCCTAAGGTTATAATCCTGCACTGTAAACCACTCGCATCGAAGTTAATGCTTCAAACATCTGTGCTAGTTACATGGTAATAGTAACATATTTCTGAATGTATGTTACCTACTTGTCCAAAGACACAAATGTTATTAAACTAAATTAAAATATTAAATACAAGTCTATCTGAGCCCTTGGGTCAGATACTGCCTGCTTGTGGTCACAGATGCCATGGTGGTCAGTGGTGGTGCTGCTGCTGGCGCTCACAGTTGCAATGTCGTACAACTACACCGAGAAATGCTACCAATGTCCGGCCGCACTGTGTCTGAAGAACACCACCAACTGTTTGTGCTGCGACATATTTTGCCAGTATCAACAAGGAGACTCGGAAAGCTAGAATTAAACAAGCACCAATACAAGCACAAATACTTTTTCGTCGTATGGGCTGTCTCGAGGTTTCAGTACCTGATAGTTTATGCCCGGTGAGCTCTCAAGAGGATTCCTGGCCATGTGGCTGGAGACAGCAGTGATTGAATGAAAGAAACTACTACAAAGCATTGTATTTATTACAAGGAGGTAACACTTTACATCGTGCTACCGCAGCACTCATCCTGTCTCGTGTCGGTGCTTGAGCACGTCTCTGTGTACTTATTGACGTCGTCCCAAGTGCTCCTCCGGCTCGCTGAGGCCATTATTGCCCGTTGCTGCTTCAGGCTTGCGTGTGCGCCGAATGCGCCCGTGCGCGAAAGTGTAACAAACGGCCTTGGCCGAGAGGGAAACGCCCCGCATAGGTGCCACTATAACAGTGATGTGTCTTTTCATAAGGGTTTTGTATATGTAATTATGTGAGTGTGTAAATATATATTTGTGTTGATGTGTACCGGTAGATGTGTTTCCCGGGCGACTGAGTCGCGTCTCCCCGCCTGTGACCATGTTGGGCTCCACGCACTCGCACACAAAGGGAAGGAGGGGATTCATGTGCATGTGGCAAGGGGAGAGGCCGCTGAGACGTCGCGGAGCGCGGGTCGAGTCAGTCGCCTGAGTGGGATGAGAGAGTGCGGTCGCGGAGTTGTGAGTGAAAGCAGAACAGGCACTGTCAGTCACGTCACCGTTGTCACATCCCCGTCCTTCGCATCTTCGTCAGTCACATCACCGTCATTCGCATCGTCAGTCACGTCACAGTCATTCGTGTCTTTGTCAGTCACGTCACCGTCAGTCACGTCACCATCGTTCGCATCTGCAATCACGTCACAGTCTTTCGTGTCATCGTCATTCACATCACTGCCAGTCACATCACCATCATTCACACCACTGTCAGTCGCGTCACTGTCGTGTCACCGCCAGTCAGGTCACTGCTAGTGTCGTGTAGCGCTCAAAGTGTGTGGAGCCGGGCCTCGCCCTGATGGACTGTCACAGATGGGGGCTGTGACAGCCCATGTGCAGTGTGTGACATGTGCAGTAAACACAACTTAACATCATGAACTCTTTTATTTCACCCAAGTTAGGCTAGTTCCCTTGCCACGTGGCACGAACCTTCTCTGCCGGAGCAGCTGGGCAGTGACTCCGAACCACGGGAACGGCCCTAATGTCGATGTTATAAAATACAAGTGTTATGGTTACAATTGAGTAAGTGGTGCGACGATGATAACGTGTGTCCTTTTGTGATTTTTTTGCTACGAAGATGTAGTCTTATGGATATTTCACATCCGTGACGTAGAACACGGCCAAAACTATATGAATTACGGAACACAGAACAATTAACACTACACAATTATGATAATATTACACACGCAACTGGTCAGGAGTCTGTGCGTGGAGTTTATGCAAGCGGATATTGGCAGCTTGGCATATCTCGCAAGAAGCTGAGTTAGTTCAATTATGTCGCACGTCGGAAAGGTGATGAGATTCAACAAGAGAGGAATAGTCTCCGACTTTAAGCATGGACGAAGGTATCTCGCAAGTACATTTCTCAGTTGATGAACATGGCCTACTGCAGATTCCCATTGTTAAAATATTAGTTAAAACTTTATGTGGAACGTTGACACGTTTAGTATGTAGTCTACACAGTGCGGGCGATGTTGGAAAGTTTATGAGTAAAACCCTGTGGCCGACCGCCAATGCTCCTCTATGTCGCATAGACCGCTATGCCTCATCGTCTCGCAAAGGCGTGTGCACCGAACGCGCTCGTGCGCGCAGCAAAGTGTAGTTCGTGCGACGAGGCGAACGCCAGGCAACGAATGCTATGTCGGCGGAATGATCCGTCCGGGTGTGGCATATCCCTCTGCCGCACTACAACAAATTATTTTATGTATATTTTTCCACAGGTTTTTATTAAACATTATTTTCATCAATTAATATTTCAGTCCTTTCAAAATCATGTTTCACTGTGCGCTTTGTCCCGAACCTGGCCGGTTCAGTTTCCCGCGAAATTTACACGTTTCCGCGGGAGGGTTGGCGGGGGGGGGGGGGGGGGTCGCGCGCGGCGACACCGGCAGTGTCCTTCAGGAGCTCGAGGAGGCCGGCAGCCTTCGCGCGACGCGGAACCATCAACTCTTGCTTTCACTGACATGTAGTTTCAATAGTATAATCTCTTATTAATCTTTTACGTACAGTTCCGCGGTCGGCCTCAATCTACCATGAGATATTTCACTTATTCAAATCAGTGCTCCAAGATGAGTGTTCAACGTATTACGTAAGTACTGTGGGAAGTTTACGAGATGATACATCAGCGCTTCACGCCCCAACTTAGCTTACCGGCTAATTAGTTTTGGCCCGCATGGGGCAGCCAGAAGGCGACACGTGCCACCAAACGTTCTAACGAATCAGTCCCTGGGACACATCTTGGAATCACGTAGAGTCACCAGAGACACGGGCCTACGTGCCGATAGCCCAGTATAATAAGTATCGTGTAATAGTGAATTGTCTTGTTCGTCAAGGTATAAGTTGTCATGTTAGAGTTTATTTTGTAACTGCCGCATCGTGTGTAAAAGTACGTCCTTCACGCGCATCAAAATCGTGAGCCGCCACTGAGGAAGTGGGCTGCGCATGTGACTAGTCTATCTGGGACAACCGTTACGGCCAGAACGGGCAGCACTATGTATAGGGCTGTGCCGTAATAAATTCATCAAATTTCCTCCAGAAACTTTGTGTTCTTCTTCAGGCGTCCCGAGTGGCCATAACAGCTCGGGGGGCCATACTGCGTTAACCCCTACCTCTAGCCACAAGGCGAACCCTCCCTGAGATCTCGAACCCAAACCAAAATCACATAAAAATCATATGAGGTAGCGGGGACGGCGTCAAAATGGCGCTTAACTAGTGTGGCTTTCTTTTTTTTTTTTAATTAACTTTCAAATTTTTCAAATTTATAGTGCTTCAAATTTAGTGTACCAGTAAGGGCTCTTGTAGGAACAAAGGATTCACGCGGAAACGGACGTGACGCGCAGACGAGTTACGCGCCAGGCGCGATAAAGGTGCGCATCAAGTTACGCGCCAGGCGCGATAACGGCTGTGGGAGCGGAAGTCTGCACGCCTAACACAGGGATCAGGTGGCGCAGCTGCGTCGCTGCTGCGCGCATCGACATGAGCCATGCCGGAGCCGTGAGCATAGACATGGAAGGGGTATGTCATGCATGCCTTCTGCCAGGCTTGCCGGTAAATCATGCCGCGGCGGGGACATTCGATATCTGTACCTGCGACACGGAGAAGAAGCCCAAAACAGACGTTGACGACGGAAAACCAGGGCCGACGTCTACATTTAAGTGCTGCGCGAGTAGGTGTCATCGGCGGCCCGATGAGGTGGCGTTCTGCCATCAGTGCGGCACCGTGAGGCACCGCTCGTGCACCGAGGCCCAGGAGTTCCTCAACTTTAGGAATGGGCTGTTCATGTGCCACGCGTGCGTGCTCGCGCTGGACAGACCATCAGTAATGCCGGCGCCCCCTATCGCACTGCGCCCCAGCAGCACTCTCAAACTACCGAAATTCGGAGGGCAGGAGCAGGAGGACCCCGCAAAGTTCCTACGGACATGCCGGGACAGGCTGGCACGATACTCGGTTCCTACAGACGAGTGGAAGGAGAAGGTGTGCGATCAGCTGAGGGGGTGTGCCCTGGACTGATGGGCCACAGCCGGAGAATACGGAATGGAGTGGGGCGACTTCGCTAACGGACTGGAGGAACGTTTCAACGCAGCCCGCGCCCGGGCCCGGTGTCAACAATCACTGTTCTGCCGGCCTCAGGAGGCGGGGGAGAGCGCTGAAGCCTTCATCAGGTCCAAGGCGCGGCTCCACCGATGGCTGGCGGAAGGAGAGGACGACAGCAGCATGCTAGGGGTGGTCGTCCAGCTGTTGCTGCCCGAAATGCGGCCATTCCTCAGGGCCGCCACCGACAGGGGCCTGGAGACGTTTGTGCAGTTGGCGAACGAGGTGGAGCGCGACGTGCAAATCGTTAGCCGCGGCCGCGAGCCATCTACCCGACGGCCAGGAGTGTCACCACCAACGTTAGCGGCACCCGAGGACTCCAGGGCTCTAGTACACTATATGGCGCCAGTGCCGAGGCAACAGGGGGAGCAGCCGTCCTGGCGCGCCGCAACCAGGGAAACCACCGGAGCACCAAACCAGGGGGCCCCGAGCTGTAAGTACTGCTGCGTGAAGCGGTACCACTGGCACGACGTCGGTCCCACGCGGGCAGCTGTCTGGCAAGCCCGCGGGGTGGGCGGTCCCACGTCGGGAAACGCCCGCTAGGGGGTAGTGCCATGGCTGGCCACTGTCCCTGGAACCCTAACCCGGCCTCCACTGTCACACCGGCGTGCCCCGGTCAGGACGGATGGGCGCTGCCCACCCGACTCGTCAGCGGCCCGCACCGTGTCGTCGGCGAGCCGCACGGGACACCAGGTGGCCCCGGCGACACCGGCAGCACCTGCGGTGCCCGCTGATACATCGGCACGCCCCGTCAGGACGGACAGGCGCCGTTCACCGGACTCGTCAGCGGCCCGCACCGGGTCGTCGGCGAGCCACACCGGACACCGGGTGGCCCCGGCGACACTGGCAGCACCTGCGGTGCCCGCTGACACACAGGCACACCCCGTCACGACGGACGGGCGCCGCTCACCCGACCCATCAGCGGCCCGCACTGGGTCGTCGGCGAGCTTCACCGGACACTGGGTGGCCCCGGCGACACCGGCAGCACCTGCGGACCACCTAACGGCAGCGGCAGCGTACCTGGAGCAGTGTGATGAGTCGTTCCAATTAGGGCAGTTGGGACCTGGGGCAGATCATTAACTCAGGATTCCCGTCAGGATGGATGGACAGCCAGTGCATGCCCTTGTCGACACGGCCGCCAGCCATACGTATGTGTCAGCTCAGTGCTCGAGCGTACGGGACATTGACTCATGTGCGGAGGAGGTACATTTAGCGACGAAGGGGGCAACATCTCGTATTGTTGGTCGCACGAACATCATCCTCTCCATCAGGGATCATGTCAGCCACACATCAGCACTAGTAGTAGCGGGGCTACGGGAGACGCTAATCCTAGGACGGCCTTGGCAAGCGCAGGAGGACGCCACTGTGGAGGTCAGGGAGGTGAGACTACACGTTGGCCATCACGAGCGGCGCACGGTTTACAGCCTGGGTTATCGGCCACCCGCCGAACAGTGGACACCCATCACGCTCGCGGACCTGAGAAATGATGTGCCCGCTGCCTATGTAGAGCTCATAAATAGTGTCCTGTCCAACAGCCACAGGTGTTTGCGGCCACTGACATGCTCTGCCGTACCACAACCACGGAGCACACCATCCCCACCCGACCTCACCAACCCCAGTTCGTAAAGCCGTATGGGTTCGGACCCACTGAGAGGCACATCATCCAGACCCAGATCACAGAAATGCTATGCGATGGAGTCAACGAGCCCAGTGAATCGCCATACAACTGCCAGATTATCATGGTGAACAAAAAAGATGGCTCCATGCGTTTCTGTGTTAATTTCAAACCAGTCAATTACTTAACCATACCCGCCACACCACCGCTTATAAACATAACGGATGCTTTGGCAGGGCTGGGCGATGACCGCATCTTCACGTCCCTGAACCTCAAATCCGGGTACTGGCAAGTGCCCGTACGTCTAGAGGACCGCCCGAAGACCGCGTTCACTGCACCTGACGGCCGACGTTTGCAGTTCTGTGCCATGCCGTTTGGGCTGATGGACGCCCCCGCGACCTTCCAGGCCATGATGGTATGTGTGTTAGATGGATACGCGGGCGAGTTCACCGCCACGTACTTGGATGACGTCATCATTTGGTCACGGTCGTGGGAGGACCACGCCCGGCACCTCAGCCTGTTCCTTGAGCGGCTGACCAGACACTGCCTCACGTGCGCCCCCCAGAAATTCCACGTCGGCGCGGCCGAGCTGGAGTACTTGGGGCACTTAGTGGACGCCGAGGGTTGCCAGCCCCTGCCAAAGCACCTGAACCTTATTGAGTCCAAACCCGCCCCACGAACCCACAAGCAGCTGCAGAAGTGGATGGGCCTTCTCAACTGGCTGCGCTCATTCATTCCTCATTTCGCCAGCATCACAGCCCCAATGACGGACTTGCTGTCACCCAAGCTCCGGTTTCAATGGACCAGCGGGGCGGACGCCGCACTGGACGCGGTAAAGCAACAGTTCCGCGAGTGCCACCAGCTCGCCCGTCTGCAGCCTGACCTCCCCCTGTTCCTTCAGACAGATGCCAGTCGGGAGGGGATGGGGGCCGTCCTGTACCAGGTGGGGGACAAACGCGTGCGCCGGGTGGTGGAGTATGCCAGCGCCAAGTTCGGCCAGCCCGAACGGCGGTACCATGTTAACGAGCAGGAGTGATTGGCCGTCGTTTGGGCTATGCGCCGCTACCCGCCACCACCTGAAGGGCCGCCGGTTCACGCTGCGGACAGACAGCCAGTGTCTCCGCTAGCTGGACTCCACCCAGGGCCGCAAGTCGAAGTTCACGCGGTGGGCGTTGATGCTCCAGAACTTCGACTTCGCGGTCGAGCACGTCCCTGAACGGGACAACCAGTTTGCCGACGAGCTGTCGCGCCTTCCCGACCCACACGACACCTTTCAGGATGACCAGGACTGGGAGGGGCTGTTGCCGCCAGAGGGAGTCGCGCCGCAAGTCACTCCGGGGGAGGTTCCCGCAACCTTGTTTCACATCCCAGGGGCCCCGACCATCCCGCCGTCTTGCCTGTGGGGACCCTGAGCGACTTAGTGGAGTTCGTGAAACAGGCCCAGCGGACAAGACGACCCCACACAGGCCGAGGTGCGGTCATGTGGGGAGAAGGCTCACCCCTACCACAGATGCATAGACGGGGTGTTGGAGAACCGGGTACCAGGGGACATGGACACCTGGCGCCTTCATGTGCCGCTCGGTGCCCGTGAGCAGATCATGGGCTTCCACCACACACATGAGCTGGCGGGTCACCCGGGTGCACACCAGACACAACTCGACGTCCGTAAGACCTTCCATTGGCCGGGCGGACGCAGGATGTGTGGGACCTGGTGCGGCGCTGCCAGCAGTGCCAGCAGAGGAAGACGAGGCGGTCTGACGGAGTGGAACAGTAGCATCCCCGCCGGCCCCGCGACCCGTTTCACACCCTGGCCCTGGACATAATGGGGCCCTACCCGTGGACCACCCGGGGAAAGAGGATCTTGGTCGTCATCACTGACATTTTCACCCGGTGGGTCGAGGCCTTCCTGGTGTCCAACGTGCGTGCCGGAACCATACCTGCCCTGCTGGACCACGAAATATTCCCGCGGTATGGTTTCGCGCGTGTGCTGTTGACAGACAACGGCTGTCAGTTCAGCGGGAGGCGCTGGCGAGCTGACTGTCGCCGATGGGGCCTCGACCACCACACCACCCCCAACTACCATCCCCAGGCCAACCCCACTGAAAGGAGAAACCAGGAGGTCAAGGCGCAGCTGCGGCTGAGGTTGGAGGACGACCACTCCAAGTGGGACGTCCACCTGCCGAAGCTGCTGTATTGTCTCCGGCGCCGCACCAACGCCATCACCGGTCATTCCCCTGCCGAGCTCCTGTATGGGAATAACTTGGCGTTGCCCGGGGAGAGCAGGGTGGCCGACGTCGCCATGGGCACGGTGGTGCGTCCCGATCGCGAGGAGGGGAGGGAGTATGCCAGACAACAACAGGCCCAATTCCTAGCAGCCCACACACCCTTGAGTAGTCACCCAACACCTCCGATCCAGCCAGGTTAGCTGGTGTACGTCAGGCAGCACCACTTGTCGTCCGGGGCGCGTAACTTTTGTGCGGGGCTAGCGCCCCGATGGTCGGAGCTGCGGGAGGTCCTGTGGAGGATGGGCCCCTCATCCTATGCGGTCCGGACGCCAAGGGGGCGGCCTGTTAAAGTGCACCGGGATGACCTGCGCTTAGTTGCGCATGGGGTCAGAGTTGGCCCAATTACCCCCTCTTCACCATCCCCCACACTCCAGGAGGCCACAGAGACACCGCGGGAAGGAGCAGTACCCGAACTGGCCACCCGGGGGAAACACACACGGGTGACCCAGACGGGGGTAGCCACGATCAGGCACCTGAATGCACCGAATCCAACCTCTGGGACACCCCGATCAGGTCCCCAGTGCCGCTGGCCACAGTTCCGCACGTCCCCGCAGAGGTGGGGAGTCCGTTGGTCTGGTTCCCTGACGAGGAGGGGGGAGAGGTTTCTGAGGAGGAGGACGACGAGCCACTGTGACCGCTGGACCTCAGCCTGGCGGATGCCACGTTCCGGGTGTCCGTGGACGAGCCCGAGGACGGGGAGGAGGCACCGGACAGTTTGGCCCCAGTCAGGACGTGCTGCGCGGACGACAGCGAGCCAGTAGAGTTCACTCCTGTCCCCGCAGTGGAGGCGAGTTGCCCGACCACCCAACCGGACACGAGGGAGCCTACCACACTCTGCCCAGTAGAGACCCATACCAGCACAGTCCCCACCACACGACCACAGAGAGCCCGCCGACGCCCAGCCTACCTGGCGGAGTTCGAGTGGTCCAGGTCCCCGTCGAGCTACTCTACCCGGGCGTGGCCCATAGGGGGCGTTCCAGTGGCGCCAACACTCATGGCCGGACCCATATCATTCCCCCCATCCATGTCGTCCATTCCACCACCACACCACACCCCGACCACACTGAACCCCCCACCCACTTGTCACCATATTGTGCTAGGAGTTGCGCACGTCGCCGCCCAGTCCAAGGAGGGTAACGGACACGGGTCAGGGCGTACCCCCTTGCCATTCATCGAGTGGGAGAGGCATTCAGGGCAGAATCATCACATCACAACACACCACCACTCCACCACGTAGTCTAGGGCTCGCAGTGTGGCAAACGTCAGTGAAGTGCTGAGCGTGTGAAGCGAGGCGTTGATGCACATAGCGGTCTCAGAGAAGGGGGGGGTATTTGACACCGACCGCCAATGCTCCTCTATGTCGCATAGACTGCTATGCCTCATCAACGTCTCGCAAAGGCGTGTGCACTGAACGCGCTCGTGCGTGCAGCAAAGTGTAGTTCGTGCGACGAGGCGAACGCCAGGCAACAAGTGCTACGCCGGCGGAAGGATCCGGCTGGGTGTGGCATATCCCTCCGCCGCACTACAACAAATTATTTTATGTATATTTTTCCACAGGTTTTTATTAAACATTATCTTCATCAATTAATATTTCAGTCCTTTCAAAATCATGTTTCACTGTGCGCTTTGTCCCGAACCTGGCTGGTTCAGTTTCCCGCGAAATTTACACGTTTCCGCGGGAGGGTTGGCGGGGGGTAGGGGGGTCGCCCGCTGCGACACCGGCAGTGTCCTTCAGGAGCTCGAGGAGGCCGGCAGCCTTCGCGCGACGCGGAACCATCAACTCTTGCTTTCACCGACATGTAGTTTCAATAGTATAATCTCTTATTAATCTTTTACGTACAGTTCCGCGGTCAGCCTCAATCTACCATGAGGTATTTCACTTATTCAAATCAGTGCTCCAAGATGAGTGTTCAACGTATTACGTAAGTACTGTGGGAAGTTTACGAGATGATACGTCAGCGCTTCACGCCCCAACTTAGCTTACCGGCTAATTAGTTTTGGCCCGCACGGGGCAGCCAGAAGGCGACACGTGCCACCAAACGTTCTAACGAATCAGTCCCTGGGACACATCTAGGAATCATGTAGAGTTGCCGGAGACACGGGCCTACGTGCCGATAGCCCAGTATAATAAGTATCGTGTAATAGTGAATTGTCTTGTTCGTCAAGGTATAAGTTGTCATGTTAGAGTTTATTTTGTAACTGCCGCATCGTGTGTAAAAGTACGTCCTTCACGCGCATTAAAATCGTGAGCCGCCACTGAGGAAGTGGGCTGCGCGTGTGACTAGTCGATCTGGGACAACTGTTACGGCCAGAACGGGCAGCACTATGTATAGGGCTGTGCCGTAATAAATTCATCATTATCCTCCAGAAACTTTGTGTTCTTCTTCAGGCGTCCCGAGTGGCCATAACAGCTCGGGGGGCCCTACTGCGTTAACCCCTACCTCTATCCACAAGGCCGAACCCTCCCTGAGATCTCGAACCCAAACCAAAATCACATAAAAATCATAGGAGGTAGCGGGGACGGCATCAATCCTCTACCTGAAGACAGGTGCGCGAACGCAGCATGTCAACTAGGTATAAATAATTAAATGTAAGACTCGGAAATGTGTTACTCTGAACGAAAGAATTAAGTTATGTGGTGGGTTCCTTCAAACCGTACTGAAAGTGGGGCTGGCCACCAGGCCGATGTAAAAGGATTAAGAAACTTGTGCTGACCCCACCTTACACCTCAACCTGGAACCTGTATCTGGACCATACAATACATATTACTGTGCATTGTTTAATCATTTTGAATAATAATTATTTTTCAAATATAATACTGTTTTAAAAGCATTTTTGTAAATATTAAAAAATACCTTTCTAGAATAGGTGCTCTCTAAAAAAAAAATAATAATTAAAAATTTGAAAATTGTATTATTACATTCCTCTCAATCTATTTAATAGCTGATAAACAGCATTGCGTTATTTTAAGTAGTACAACAGTTTTCTGTTTTGAACAGTTGTCACGGTTAGGTTAGTTGCATGCTGTATAATGTTATAAATGTTTTGATAGTTTAAGTTGCTGCCATTAAAATCACAATGGTATTTTTTGGGTTATTAGTACTCACAAATACCACTTTTGGAATTTTCGCGTGAGAGAGTGTGTGTATTTTTTCTGTCAAGCGCCAAAATCAGGAAATTGAAATTTTGTAAATTTTTCATGTTATACGAAATTATTACTAACATAAAAAAATATTTTTGAAACATTCAGTTTTAAAGTTAAATATTTTTGATTTGTTCAAAGTTATGTAATTTTTTATTTACGTTAAATCATTATGTATTTGTAAATTATGAAAACTTGTTTTGTTTACGAATACACTGTTTTCATACAAACATTATGAAGTATAAATTCATTAATCTACGACAACAATATTTCAAACTACGAGAGAAAATCTGTGCTGTGCTCTCCCATTGTAATACAAGGTAATTTGAATTTCGCGTGCGTTCTTCAGGCTAAGCCGCTAGGATCGCTGCTTTTGTCATGTTAAAAGGTTTGAGTTTCCTATATTGTTATTGTTTTACAACAATATTTGGTAATATGGAAGTTGTCGATCAGGAAAGTACAAGTAATAAACTAATAGGTAAACCTACATTCAAAAAACGAAATATAAAAAAACAAGTTGCGAGGAAACGGAGAGGAACCGATTATGAAAATAGTAAGTAAAACTGAAAGGAAGGCTTCTTTTTGTTGTTTATTGTTCTCATAGGTTATGAAACACTGACAGCATCAGGAGATTCGTGACATATTAACTGTATCCAGGGGCGCAACAACAAAATTTTCAAAGGGGGGGGGGGGGGGCAATATACCTTTTTATAAAGAATCATCGATCCCCCCCCCTATTGAAGCGGGGGCCGGGGGTCCTCCCCCGGGAAAATTTGTATTTCAAGGTGGAAAATGGTGCTATTTAAGCAGTTTTATTATCTAAAAATTGATTACACAGCACTTTCTTTGCCCCCGTTTGCCCCCACGTCATTGTTTTAGAGGGGGGGGCAATATACCCTTGCCCCCCCCCCCCCCCCTGTTGTTGTGCCCCTGACTATCCGAGTGTTTAGGGTTGCGTCAACAGCACACACATCCCTACATCCCTTTGCCAATGCAACCACAATGTAGAGGACGCGTTTCTAATGAATGGATAGTATCCGAATACTTTTACTGTTAACATAACCTGTTGACATTAGGGCAAATATGTAGTTGGGCGGTATTTGCGAAAAAAATGTTAAAAATCCGAAAATACTTTTATTCTATGCTCTTTAACTTCCTCTTTTCAATAAAAGCGGCGGAGGTAATAAATTCCAAATACTTTAGGAGATATCGAATTTTTAATTTTCATCATATGTAGTTGAGCGGTATTTGCGAAAAAAAATATTAAAAATCCGAAAATACCTTTATTAGATGCTCTTCAACTTCCTCTTTTCATTAAAAGCGGCGGAGATAAGAAATTCCAAATACTTTAGGAGATATTGAATTTTTAAATTTCATCACAATTATAGCAGTGCGTTCCTGTGGCTTTCACCATTGTTTCTTGTTTACGAGCATCTATTTTTTTATTGGATAATGATGTCACGTGATTGTTCGTGATAGGCCAGAATTCAAATTAACCAATACGTGATTATTTACTTCATTTATTGTTTAAAATCGTGTTTAATTACCGCCTCCAACTTAGGCGAGTTTTTAACGTTTCTAATTTTAAAGTCTTATTTTTTATTGTTGCGCAAGTAATAAGTAACAAAAAAATTTTACGTGAGTTGTTTCTGTTCATCCTTTGTCCCGGTTTGTTAGGTCAGGTCAGTTACATTATAAATACTTTAAAACTAAAGAACCATTGAAATAATTTCATATTATTTCTAATGTACGCTTAGTTTCAAAGTATTTATAATGTAACTGACCGGACCTAATCGAACATTTTCATTAATTAGGCATTCACAAACACACGGCAAAATAAAAAAAATGGCGACGGTCGAATGATAAACACAGGTCTTGTATGCAAAATAAGAACGGCGATATCTCCTAAAGTATTTGGAATTTCTTATCTCCGCCGCTTTTAATGAAAAGAGGAAGTTGAAGAGCATCTAATAAAGGTATTTTCGGACTTTTAACATTTTTTTTCGCAAATACCGCTCAACTACATATGATGAAATTAAAAAATTTGATATCTCCTAAAGTATTTGGAATTTCTTACCTCCGCCGCTTTTAATGAAAATAGGAAGTTGAATAGCGTCTAATAAAGGTATTTTCGGATTTTTAACATTTTTTTTCGCAAATACCGCTCAACTACATATTTACCGACATTAGTTATGGGCAGAACGATTCTTTTTACCGAATCGATTCTTTTGTCTCGGTTCCATGTAATGATGGGAAGCCTTCATTTCACAAACTAGAGAGCCACACCCGAAGTTCCCCGAAGTTTACATGATTTCACAGTATCTTTAATGTAGCTATCCTAACCAAATCAACCGTCCACAATGTTGTAAAGTATTTATAATGTAGCTAACCTTACCTAATTGACCATTAGTATCCTCTTATCAACACCTTCATATTTGTTTACAATGAACAAAAAAAAACCGAAGATGCACATCTGGCTCTCTCGTCTGTGAAAAGATAGCTTTCCTGTAATGATGCGTTCAAAAGATTTGTTATTTTCGTTCTACGAGATGTGGCTGGCTCTTATCAAGAATCATAACTCATTTATCCCCTTGGGAGTTTTAGTTACGTCTTTGCGCCTGGCTGGTTATCGTAATCTTCTTGGCTCGGATAGCTGACGTCTAGCTGTATACTGACTTTTACAAAAATATTGACTGTTTATCGCTGCAAATGTTTCTTGCAGTGATGCATATATAATTCGGGAGTATTTGCTTACATAATTGCATTGATGATGATTCCTTTATGCACGTATCTAAGCACGATTATCCAAAGTAACGTCGGTGTGAGAAGCAGTGGTGTACCTGGGTTTTTCGTGGCAGGTTGATTGTACAATGGTTTACCATTGATTTTTGTGAAAGGAAATGGCAACCCCACAGTGTTGGACCTGAGTGGAAAATTTTTCTAAAGTTAAAAAATATATATACCTGATTCAACCGAAAATCAAAATTAGTACCTTTATTTCACCGACCAGGAGTGCGACACACTGAGTTAAACATGTCAAACATATTTACATTAGAAAATGACATATTAGCCAAGTGTTTGAAAAATTACATCAATATTGATATAAGTTTGACAGCTAATGACAATTTTAATATTACAGTTTTGGGTAAATTAAAAATGACAGTTAAATAAACATTTTCACTTTTTTTATATACATTTATAATTTATCATTTAATAAAGATATACATATATACTTAAGCAACAACTAAACAACCTGGTTTTATGACTGCTCTAAAAAGCCAGTACAACTAATATGAAGTAATTACTTAACCCAAAAATTGTAGAATTTTTATTCACTGTTGTGTTTGCAGGCAGCAGTGAAGATGAGACGCGCGTGGTGAAGAAAGACAGAAGCAGCACCAAAGAGAATCCTAATGTTCAGAAGGTATTAAAAGCTGTTTGACTGTTGGGGAGCCGGGGGCTAGTTACATCTCAATTTGTCTAGTATTTTAGCTACCAGATTTTGTATTATTGTGTTATTAAAGAGCAAAATAATGATTTTAAAATACTTTTAAGTATTATGAGAGAACTCACATTAACTCAATAGTATTACTTTGAGAAGGATTTAATAGGTACCTAAATAACTTTTTTTCTTTCTCGTAGCTTAATTCCTGTGTGTTTGTGCATTGGGTAGAATGTTAGCAGTGTGATGGGAAGCCAGTGTGGTCGGCTGGGCCGGGAGCGAATGCGCAGAGAATACAACGCTCGTGTGCTCCTGTCAGGATTGTGTACAAGCAGTGCGTGAGAGATGTTTGTGAGCGCGCAGCAGTGCACACACAGCCTGAGGCGCCTGTGGAGCAAGGGAGGTCGCAGCGAGGTGTGTCGACAGTCGGGGGGCACGCGCCAGCTGTCCGGTGATGCGGACGGCGCGACCGTGTCGTACCGCTCGCGGAAGGCTGCGCAGCGCGAGGGCCCAGCCGACATGGGCGCCACGGCCGTGCTGGAGACGGAGACGGAGACCAGCAAGGATGCGCAGTCCATCTTCGAGAACGCTCTTAAGATAAACAAGGTGAGTGCTCACTCTTAAGGTTATTTTTAAACTTTGCTCTGCATCATGACAATAGTCATACATATTAAGTTTGTAGGTGTAAGGACTGTAATTTGGCTTTTGAATTACATGCACTTTATTTCTCCAATGTAGGAGAAAAAGAATGATCCATTGTTTAATTAATTTCGTCATTTATGACACTGATTCACATGTCTCTAATTACTATATTAAAAACATATTAAGATTATTTTTATTGGCAGTTTCAAGAATGCTAATTTCAATAAATCTAAAAAGCAAGCAAGCAGTGGGGTAGGTAAAGCCATGAACGGTGATTGGCTGGGGCCTGCAGGAGCTGAAGGGAAAGGAAGACGATGGGCTGTACCGCGGCCTCAACAACTACACCCAGTTCTACGAGAAGCGAGACACGGCACAAGGGAACGCCTCCAGTGGGATGGTGAGTGGCATGCTGCAGTCGTGTCCTGCTCCACGATTACCACACAGGGTCTGTTGTCTTCTCAGATTGACTTTTATATTTTACCCTGGTCTTTATCTGTGAGGATCTGACCAGTATTTTTATTTACATTTTTGTTAAATCTAGATCTTAATATAAACTATCACAGCCAGAGTCACAAACTAACATTTGCTTCAGGTTTGAGGCAACATCCATCAAAATGAAATTGTTTCCCATCAATTTTTCATGCCATCTTTTTTGTTTGACTAATTTGCCCTTACAGTCACTTTGCTGTTAAAAGCCTAAGTATTTATGCAAACTTAGGACAGAGCCCTGTTTCTGAACTGCAGCTTAAAAACTAAACAGTCTTAATTTATGACACAGCCTACGGGCACTCACATCAGTGCTAGGCCCGGAGAAAGCAACATGCCTGAGTGGTGCTGTTCCTGACCCGTGTGTTGTTTCAACTTCATAAGTGAATTGTTCATGTTGAAACATGCCACTTTGTTCTCTCTGCAAGCAAGCCAGAACTGACTGTGTGCTGGTGTCTCAGGTGAGGAAGGGCCCCATCAGAGCACCGGCCAATCTGAGAGCGACGGTGCGGTGGGACTACCAACCCGACATCTGCAAGGACTACAAGGAGACTGGCTTCTGTGGCTTTGGAGGTGTGTGTTCCTGCGTGTGGTAGCTTGCGAGTGGAGTGCCTGGTGCACCACGAGAGCCGTGCTCTGCCGTGCTGCAGACAGCTGCAAGTTCCTGCACGACCGCTCAGACTACAAGCTGGGCTGGCAGCTGGAACGCGAGATGCAGGACGGCACGTACGGAGACGCGGACGAAGACCCGCGTCAGTACGAGGTGGACTCTGATGACGAGCACCTGCCCTTCAAGTGCTTCATCTGCCGCTCGTCGTTCAGCGAGCCTGTCGTCACCAAGTGAGTGCCGTCGTGTTCGCTCAGGACCAGTTCCACTGTTACACCTTCTGAAATCTTCTTGAAATGAACCATTTTTTGAAATAACTTGCCAAGATAGTAAAGTACATGTTTATTTAGAGCAAATAGTCAAATTTACCTAATTAAAATATATTTTTGTTGTATAATTTATGCAAAAAAAATTTACAAAGTTAAAACATGTTTGATTTTATTTTGAATTGTTATCAATAGTATAGTTATTTAGGACTGTGTAGCGTAAATTAGAATATTAGTATATGAAAATTGGTAGACAGAGTATCTAACAATTTGTTGTAAGGTGGAGATTTTCAAACTTATAAAAAATTGTTACAGCTTGCACATTACGACAATTAAGTTTCTTTGCTTTTAGATTCAGAACCAAGATTTATTATCCTACCATCTTTTCCCACCGTAACATTGAGTTCTGTGACATCCTGCATTTATGTGTGCATGTGTGTGTGCTTGTGGGTATAAGGTATAAGAGTAATAAAGAAAACAAAGTAATATTTCTCTTTTGCTAAATGCGACCCACAGTCCCCTAGCCTGAACAATTATTTCAGCTGTTTAATATTTTTTAAGTGACATTACTTTAAGTGCGTTGAGGGTGAAATCTTAGTAAGCAGTGGAAATGCAACGAAGTGTACAGTAGAACCCGTTTATAGTGAACCCGCCTATAATGAATTCCCGTTTATTGTGAATTTCCGTCTCAGTCCCGGCAAAATGATGTGAGGTTATGTATTAATTTATTGGATATAGCGTACAACTTTTGTCAATGTTGATACGTTTTCCCGTGTACCACGAACAAATTTTGCCGACATAATGCACATTTATCTCTAATATTTTCATATAATTACAAGTTTTTTCACAAAACGTCTATTCTGGATCACATTGAAGTTTTTCTCCGCAATACGCTACTCGATTGTCCACTGTTCATATTATAAACAAGTCGTATTCGAGTCTCCTCGGTAGGCTACGTGTAGCCATAAATGGTGATCAGGTGAAAATAAAAAATAGTTTTCCCTGCATAGTTAAATATGGGCGAACGCGTGTACATTTATTATGTTATCAAAATTAAACATAAATTATCACCACACAAATACGTATGTACGTTATAGCAGCAAATTCAATATTTTTACGTCTCATTCTTATCGTTCATGTTTCGGACATTTTGATCGAGTAAGGTTCGTAAGACTACCACTAGATAGAACTCTGTGGACTGCAGAAAATTTCGTTCCAGCTTTAGCAACTGCGATACTAAATGATACGTAGTGATCTTTGATGCGCCAGACTCGTTATTTTTCGTTTATTTACTTATGACAGTAAAAAGAATTTTGTGTTATTAAGCTGCAAATGTGCTTCAATAAGAAATACGTACATAAAAATGGGTGAAAAACGCGGTAAAAAAACGTAAGGCATTATCTGTGCGAGATAAACTGGACATTATTGAAAAGGTAGACTCAAACCCCACTGTCCCGCACGTGTTAATAGCAAAGGAACTGGGAATTGCAACATCCACATTAAGTACAATATTAAACAAGCTGAACAATCTTCTTTCTCAAGCTGCGAAAACGTCACAGAGTATTAAATGCTTGAAAAAAGGATAATACGCCGATGTCCAGGAACCATTAGGTAATAGAAAGTTTGTAAATGTGTAGTTCATTAAAAATAATATATGCATTTGCTCATAAAACTGTTGCTTTGAGTATTTTCATTCGTTCTATTCTTGGCTTAGGCCTATGTGTAGTTAAGATTTTGCTTTTGAGTATGTATTGCCAATATAAAAGTTTTCCCAGATATAAAGTTTCCCCTCTATAGTGAACATATAAATGACTCCCTTCAGATTCGTTATAACAGGGTTCTACTGTATATATAAAGAAGTGTTTATGTTTTTGCATGCCTTTTTTTTATGCAAATCTACTTTTTACTTTAACTTTGATGAAATTATGATCACTTAACCTTCAGAACTAGAGGAAAAATATCACTGTGTACATGAAATTTTGTGCAGCCACCTCAACCAGATTCCCCCCCCCCCCCCCCCCCCCCCCCAAACTTTCCATAAAATTAATTTTTTTTATTTTGAAAGAAATTTTGCCCAGCTGATAAATAAAGTAAAATGAAATGATTGTCTATATCTGTTTCGAAAAAGAGTAGTCCACATGTGATTTAGAAAAACCACCTTATTCTAATCCCATCCCTTTTTGCTGTAATTTGGTACTAAATGAAATTCTGTACATTTTCAAAATAAGACAAAAATTAATATCTATGTCTGATTTGGAAAAATACATTTTTTCATCTCCCATCCATCAGTAGTTCAAATTTCTGAAATAAAACAATGCATTTTTGTATTCTAAAAACTCTAAAAAAATATCTGTCTTTACTGTGTAAAGCCTGAGCCGTAGTAAGTACTTTGGCTTACATGTATCTATAAATGTAATTAACACTACATACATATATCCTTTGTGCTGAAAAACATTTTTCTGTTACAAAAGTTATGTAACCAATATGAACATTTTTTTAAACTTATTATTTCAAAAAGTTTAGTTTATTAAATCTAAAAGAAGTATAACTTATAATGCGCGTACACTTTTTTTTTCCCTCATTGAGAATTAGCAGATTCATTTATGCCACATAATCCCGGAATTAGTCAGGTCAGTTTGCTGAAACTGTGCCTGAATCGTGAGTGTCAACTGCTAGTTCCACCCCAGATGTCTTGCGACCGTAGCCCATGCCTGGGGCATATAGGCTGCGGCGCGATTCTCCGTGCACATACAGTAAAACTCGCTTAAGACGTTCCCACGTAACACGTTTTCCCCGTTTATTAAGTTGAAAAAATTATTCCCTTGATCACTTCCATATATCCCTATGTTAATATTTCCCTTTCATAACGTTTGTCTTTATATATGCTTCCTGCATATAACGTTCAGCATTTGTGGGAAAAAAATAAAATAATATTGTTTATCTTTAAGCTTTTGAACAATTTTTAAGGTTAATTTTAAAAATTTACATATTTCCAAATGTTTAATACGTTTATTGGTCCGAATATAAGGCGGCCATTTTTACATAAACGAGAGATGCGAAAATTGGAAGACTCCTTATTTTCGCACCCAAGACGTCAGCACCGCTAACATTAGTTCCAAGCTGAAAGCTACAGTAGAAACATTGTTAAACAAAATGTTCACGATTTTTTATATTAACTAAAACATCGTTACCTCACACGGGGAAAACGATAAATCCACCCAATATTGCAGTAATTCACAATTGTTTAAAGTTGAAAATTAAAATATATGTTCTTGAGTAAAAATGTGAATGTTGAAGCATCTCAAAATGGCAACCTTTTATTACACAATTCATATTTGTACTTTGTGTACAATCGCGTGTTAACATTTACGGTAATTTAATTTCAGATTTTTAACGGAAATATTTGTAATAAAATATCACAGCTATTTTCAGAACGATTGTTTACGTTTACAAACAGAAAATATTAAGAACATTTTGGATGTTATGTTTGGTAATTCACGGCTGCCAACTGTCTTTCCACAATATTTCTTTGTTGTAAAACAAACATTGCCGAACACGCCATATTTACAGGAATTTGGTTCGTTACTACAAAAGCTATTTTAATAATTTCACAGTAATCCACTCTTTATTTATGTAAAAACCTTTCAAACAACATAATTATCATAGATTTTTCTTTAAAATTCATAGGACAGAGACTCTCTGTCAGAGAGTAATATGGACAAATATTCGCGGTCACGTCACCGAAGTTATTCATGGCCGTATGCTTCACCATGGCAGCTAGCCACTTGTTTTGTTCCGGCAAGCTGCATTCTTTGTTTGCTTTGTTACGCTTAACACACTACTAAATAGTAATACGTAGCTTAAGTGAAACGGAAAGTTAAATGCGGTATACATAAATGCAAAAACGATTTTTATCAACACAAAACTTATGTCTAATGAATTTTCACATTAATTTCTACCAAAATTATTTTTACATTTGTTTGGCCTCCTGAAACTGTAGGTCGCCTTATATTCGAGCCAATACGGTAGTTATTTGAACAGAACAAGACCGTCTAAAAACCTGCGCCGCACGCCACACACTCTTCTATCTGTGCGCCATTTCGAGTGACGAATGAGAAACGCGCACGATCGTCGAAACCTGCGCCGCACACCACACACTGTTACTTGTGTGTATTTCGGCGAATCATATGCCTGCGTTTGTTTGGACTGAGAGGCTGTTCCACCAGCAGAGCATTTTCCCCATTCGTGGCTTAACTGACGAATGAGAAACGCCAACGATCTTCAAAACCTGTGCCGCACGACCAATCACCTGCTTGCATTCTCAGGGACTAGAGGCTGTTCCATCAGTACACCAATTTTCCAATTCAAGACACTTGACGAAAACAAAGTAAACCATATAGCGCCAGCTATTACTTTCTTTGAATTCTTTGCGTATATTTTTTAAAACAATAAATGTTAGTTATTGCTTTTTTTGCTAGTGTTTTGATAATACTAATTTTAATGTGCTTATTAAATTAAATACAGTTTTAATAATTCAATTTACTGATAAAAAATACGTCATTAGTTATTCCATTATTCCAGCATGCCAATGATAGTAAGTGTATTTTTGTGTGAAACAGTACATGTCATGTGAGTAAAATCGATTTTTATGTTGGAAATTACTTTTCCCTTTTAAGAAGTTTTCCCTGTTAACAAGTTTTAAGCATCCAGTCCCTTGAAAAACTTCTTAACAGTGTTTTACTGTATCTCTCACGACTCCTAGTTGAACACCAGCAACAAACTATTCCGACTGTGACCCTGCGAGTTGGCATAACTTAACACAGAAGATGCCTCAGTCATCATGCCAGCTGCAATCTTTAGTGGACTACACAGCAGTTGAAACTCCTAAGTTCTGGAATGATATGTACCTTTGTGTTGCATATCCAGACAACAAAATAAAGTACAAATAAAAATTTATATTTAACTAAGTTCTAAACTAGCAACGAATGTTAGGAGGAGAACTTCACAAACACACTTGCCATGCTTCTGCACTAGCTGTGGTGAGCCAGGCAGAGTGGCGTTGGAGCGCGCCTGGCAACATCCTAGTGAAGCCTGTGTTGTATCATTACACATGTTTGCTAGACCTTATGATTCTGTGTAACCAGATGTCCAGGAATTAACTCTTTGCCTTCAGAAATTAGCCAGTGGCCATAAATAGAAGTTAATAAAATGATTATAACCTCGATGAAAGCTAGTCTCTATCTAATGTTTGCTCACTTGATACAGTTTTCAGTAACTAATAGTACAATTCCTAAAATAAAAGGGTGACTTTTATTCAGACAGACACTGTTGTTTGGATTGTGTATTAAATCTTTAAGTTTCCCAACAATGGAACCGTATTCCCAAATGGAACAGGACCGCATCGTGTCAACTGTGGAGACTAGTGTGTCTTGTGAGTCTAATGTGAATGCATTTTGTGCAGGTGCGGCCATTACTTCTGCGAGAAGTGCGCACTAGCACAGTACAAGAAGTCGACGCGCTGTTACATCTGCAACCAGCAGACCAACGGCGTGTTCAACCCGGCGAAGGAGCTGAGTGCGCGTCTCAGGAAGGAGGCAGAGTTGGCAGAGACTCGGGTGTTGAGTCACTCTGACTCGGACTAACACGGCCATGTGAGGCGTGACCTGTGTCACTGGAGTACTGTGTGACATGCAGCCACTCTGACTCGGACTAATGTGGCGATGCGAGGCGTGACCTGTATCATTGGAGTACTGTGTGACATGCAGCCATCTCAGCTCACTGGTCATAACCATGAAGCCATTATCAGTTCTGAAGCTGGTCAAACCAGACATGTGTGTGTCTTCTAAATGCTCTACATGTAACATTCTTGAACTCTGTACAGCCTCACTTGTGCTGTATAATGAAAGTATCTTATAGTGTAGTATTATGAAATGTACTAATTCCTTAAATTTTTTTTGAACACATATATTTCTTAAAACTTAATTGATTTTAATGATGCTAACTTGGTGCCACAGTTTCATTGTTGATTGTAAGACACTGACAGGTTAAGTGACTGCCTAGGGTTGCAGACTGTGTGGCCATGTTTTTATGGTCTTCCATTTATTTACTTCCTAATTATATGAAAATTACTTTTATTAGAACTATCAGAAAGTTATTAATTTACTGTGGGCCTCTATTCAGAAAACAATAGTTGCATTCAATTAGGATTGGTAAGTATTTGACTAGGAAACATTATTTCAGTGGGTTTTTTTTAAGGATAAATGGTGCATTTGCGAATTCTTACTAAAAATTATCAAGTGTTTGTCAATGAAATGTTAATTTGATTATGTGTTTTGGTTACATCAAAAACATAGTTCCAATAACATATTGATTATTCTTATGGGTTGATTCATATCACACTTGCTCACCATTAGCCTTCATTGTAAACATATAGGAGTTGTCCTCGGACAACCATCAGACACAAATTCGAAATGTATGTTTTGATAACGACTGCTTTAAGAGGGACTTCGGCTTACACCTTCTTGCACTGAAGCACAGAGATTGGTAACCTTCGTGGTTCTCGCTAGTGTTCGACGTAAACTGGGCACGGCTGGATCTGTGTTTGCAATTCTTGCACCAACAACGCACTTACATTTGCTGTAAGATAATCTGTTAAAGTATGGTTACGAGGCGAGCTACGAGGTAGGCCAGTGGGCCGGCTAGCCAGTAAGATGCCCGTTAGCTCGCTGGTGGGGCGCGGAACATTAGCACAACTCTCTCTCCCACGCCCTCTTCAGTAACACGTCCATCATCCTTGGGAATCCCATTTTGTTCAGTAAGCTTTCGCAGTCCTTCAGTCACTGGATATCTCATGCCTAGGGACCTGAAAAATTCGCAATCACAATAAACTAAATTAACACAAATTGTGATGCTTTGAATTTAAAATATGATTTTTTTTTTTCCCCCAATTTCTGCACAAATAAACGAATGTTGCGTTTCCTACTGTGCCTGTGTTTTGTACCTCTTCTCCCCAACACCAAGAACCATCAACGTATCGTCACATGCCAGACCAAGGGCTGGAACAGCTTGGTTGAAAAACTACACGCTGGGCATCTAAACTGTGTTGCTTATGCCTCTTTTGACAGCTGATTTTTACTGCCTTTGAAATGTGTCGTGTGACAGATGACATCTTTCTTCCTCTCCTCTCTTTCAGGTGGCCACAGACTGGGAAAACTGGAATAAATCAGGGAATTTTTTATGATATGCTTGTTTTAGTATTGTAAGGGTTTGTTCAATGGCTGTTCGTTATTACAAGAACATGAGTTAGCTGTATCATTTTCAATTTAATAATCCACGCAGAATTTTTTTTTAATGTGCGGTTTAAAGTATGGTGCGGCTAATTCAAAACTTGGCAATGCTGCAATTTAAAGCTGCATAACAAAAGTTATGCTCAATGTTAGTTAACTTTATAATGGATCGTTATATAAAAATAAAATTAAAAAATGTGTTAAGCGCCAGTTGTAGTTTTTGTTTTATTTTTCAAAATAGAATGCTGCACAGACGAATCCAATCACTTTCAAAATTCTTCTCACTCATTCAACTCGTACATCCGCCTGTCAAGAATTGCTCGCAGCTCGGGCGATGAGAATTAGCGAAAAATAATGTAGGTTAAGTCCTTCAGTAACATTTTACTGTAAGTACACAAAATCAGTGTGGCCTCAAACATAGCCGCACCCAGCGAAAACGAATCGCCATGAGCCATACTCCGACGTCGGCAGCCGCAATTTCTAGTTAAAAGTGTCCAAAAAGTTTCTAAACAACAAATGATTAATTTACTCTCTTCGGCATGGCTCTAGCTACCGACGTTAAATTTATCCTCCTCAAAATTCATACATATTTGGTGAGAAGCCACCGAACGCGCCCTCCTGGTGCAGCAATCAACAGACGACCGGTGAAGTCATGCCACCTTCTTCATCACGCAGGAAGGAGAAGTCACATGACCTCACCGACCAATCACACACAATTCAAATCACAAGCCAATAACGGTACACAACATAAGCACTGAAAACCATTTTCCATACATATAGGCAGGGACCAGTGTCTCCAGTTGTTATTTTTTTTTTTTTTTTTTTTTGGGGGGGGGGGGGGGGGGGGGGGTTAATTTCGTGGAAATTTTTGTGGAAAAATATTTCGGAAACGGGGAAACATGAGGAAGTATTTAATCTGCCTGCCTAGTATTACTTCTAATGCCATCTCTTATCCTTTTTCGAACAACACATTTTTACCACCCACCACCTCTGGCTAGCTCAAATTAGGTGATGAGTGGAACATACAGGTTACAGGTCAAGAAGAAAAAAGAAATTTGTACGCAAAGTTCGAGGTATTGCCTGATTTATTTAGTCATTTAAAAATTCATACTAAATTTCGTACAACTGAATATACAAAAATTAAACGTCCATTAAAAAAAATAAACCCCAGAGCCATCGCTCGGCCCAGCGCTCATGTTTTCATCAAAACCGAATAAATTGTACCTTCTATTTTTGAAACATGCCCTAAAAACCATCACTGATTGTAATTGCATGTTTCAGGCTGATAATGTTGAACCTTTAAAGCTATTATCAGATCTACATAGTCTGCTGCTGAACTATCTGTCAATTTTAGTTCCCCCAGAGTGATTAAATTATGTCAGGAGACAATATTTGACAGATTTAAATTTCAGAGATCATGTGATGAATGTTAAATGTATCAACTTGGGATTTAGTTTCAATGAAGCAACAGGTGGTATTGACCACAACGATTTGAGGGTCATAAAAGAATGGTGTGTATCATTTCTTTGTCAATTATGCCAAGAAATCAGAAGAGAATTCCAAAAAATATGAATCTCTTGGAAAAAATTTCCTGTTTCCAGTGGCGTGTGGTGGAGTTATTGTGTGGGTAAGCTGTCTCACCCATCCCCGACCTTAAGGCGGGGGGCCCGGAAAAATTTGGATTTCCAGGTGCAAAATGGGGCTATTTTTGCAGTTTTCCTGGTAGAAGTATAAAATGCACTCGGCCAGCAAATAAGTTTTCCAAGTAATGGGCAGCCTGTTAACCACTCATTTTTTGAATATAAATTACAATTAAAATGTCTAACAAAAGATTTTCCTATTGTTTTTATGTCTAAATCAGGAGTCTGTCTCCACACTGCCAAACACTTTTTTTTTATCTTCAAAAGAAAAATAATTAAAATCAGTACTCAAAAAATTGCAAACAACGCAGTGGCTGTGTTCTCGGCTGGGGCCGGGTTGCAAGTCCTGCTCCATCCCGGGCAGCATACGCTGCGGAACTCACAGCTTACCTTGTTGGCACATGGACGGCAGTCGCAGATGAAGTTTACGTTCTCACTGGCTAGCACTTAAAACGAAAACAGAATAAAATGGGCACTGTTGCACACAATGAAATCATGCCTTATAAGTTGTAAAAATAAAATTTATTGTATTTGTTTGTTGCACGACGCGCACACACAGCTAAGGCCTGCTGCTCTGGGTAGAGCGGGCCTTGAGCGAACATTACCGAAGTAGTCTCACGAAGATACGCGAACCCTTTCCCCCCTCCGCCCGGCCTCCTCACCCGCCCAGTTTTCACGTTACCATGACAACCGGGTGACACACTACCCGACGCGCCCGCTACAGTGATCAGATCGCATTGGCACACAAGATGAAATTACCAGATAGCAAAAATTATTACATTACGCCAAGCAGCATAACAACAGGGTAAGCACTGCTTACCTAACGTCTATTGAATACATGCCACTGCCTGTTTCTCACCCGACTCTGCTACTAGCCAAGTCTGGCCTGACGTGGAGGATATAATGGCCAATTTCAAAGAATTGCTTGGAGCTGACAATGTTGACAGCGCTTTGGATGAATGGCGGGTTCTTCCGTATCAACAATGGAACAAAGTTAATTCAACAGCAGAAGCATTTTGGGGTGATGTGGCTGCCTTTGAAGATGCTGCTGGTGAGAGAAAATTCTCGACTATCAGCAAGTTGGTGACAGGTGTTCTGAACTTGCCGTTCTCGAATGCTAGTGTGGAGAGAGCATTCTCCATAATGAATGTGGTGAAAAACAAATTGATAAATAGAATGCACACAATCACAGCAGATCACATAATTAGAGTGTGGTACAGTTTCAGAAACGAAGGCTGTAATAAATTTGAGCCAAGCACTAAAATGCTCGCCAAGTTTAAGTCAGAGGATGTATATAATAATCATAACGATGTCAATGTCATGTTGCTTTTGGCATAAGTATGGTTGTACTGACATTATTGTTGTTTTATTCCAGTATAAATGATATATAGTTTGAATTAGTAAAATAGTACCTAATAGTAGATGTCGCTTAATTTCATTCGTTAATTGTACTATAATAGGTCAGTCTACTGTAATATTTATCACAGAGAAAAAGTATATTTTGTGTTGGTATATACTCAATATTATCAAAAATAAATAAATAAAATTATGCTGTTTGTAATTGTACTTTAGTCAGTCATTAGACCACAAATTAGTTCTCTTGTATATTTCTGAATTTATTATACCATTGATGGGGTACATAGTCAATGTATTGTATAACTTAAAAATATCTATAGCCTAATCATAAAAATAAAAAAAACCATCGTGATGTGGTAAATCAATAGAACAATGAAAAAACAAAATAATAAAAAAATTCAAAGTGACGCCCGTGCAGCAGGTTTTATTATTTTTTTTTATTTTTCTGGTTAGACTCAATTTTTTTATATATTAAAAAATTAATTTATATACTTTTATTCTTGATACGTACGATAGTTTTACAGCTCTGAACATATAATACCACACCTTTAAGCGGCCAACACTGATAATAAATAATATTTTTAAGGAATAGATAAGGTAGGTTAAAGATTTTTGGGGAAATTTTTTGTCAGCTATGGGGAAATTATGAAAACTTAATCTGGAGACCCTGACAGAGACTTCCCATTCTCCGTCCCTTCTTAATTTTATCAAAAACGTCTGGCCTTGGTTTCCCACGCTCCGAAGAGATATCGTTTCTGTCTCTCTCTTGGTGGGGAATCACCGTTTCTATCTCACTCGCACTTATACGTCTCATACTCATATACCTGCCTCTTTCTAATACTTACATCCCAGATCCCACACCAAGTCCATTGTTCTAGAACTTTATGTAACAGCCCGTTCTGAATAAAAATGTAATATAACACTATAGTACCATATTAAAATCAAAATAATTATTTTAGAAAACATTGATACACAGTGTTAGACAAATATAATTAGTATGTAAACAAAGTTTAAAAGCTTTCTTGAAAACCCTAAATACGTGATTATCAGACAATTATGTAACACGTTAATGAAAGTTATAAACAGCAATCCTAATACAAATTACTTGACAATATTAAACTTATTTAGAAAAACCTGAAAAACTAGGCCAAAACAATAAAAAAATCCAGTACAACGACTTATTTGTGAACAATTACATAAAAAATAGTAATGATTTAAAATGTCTGTTAAAATACAAAGTACATTTTTAAAACACCCAGCAAGTGCAAATATCAATCCTAAAATACATAAAAACGGTAAAATATTCTTAGCGATACTTTTTAAGAAATGTAAACACCCACGGCTGTATGTATGTACACACAGTAACAAAAAGTTACTAGTAAACATTACATATAGTTTATAAAAAAACGCAATAATCAGCTTATACGAAATATGTCGGTAAGACCGGAAAACAGCAGAAGTCATTGTACGCCTACACAATAGCTATTCTAGTGACGTGGTGAGAAGTGTATCCTATTTACACGTCTGGTGTGCGTTTCACCGAGTACATGCTTCGAAAAACTTGATAAAAATACATAAAAGCTGTTTGAAAATGAAATTATTTTACTAATTAGGTATGTGGTTCATCATCCTGTGGCATTCTATAGAGTATAGCTGCTGAACGTTATTAACGTTATTGGAGACATGTGACATGTGAGGCTTTTAAACTCAGGAGCTAAAGTCACGAATCACGATTCGTAATCTTTTCCCCCTGAAATTAAACAACAAAGTTTTGTATCATAGAACTACGGTAATCCCGCACAACCCTCCAGCGAGCTCCCTGTACAGGACTGCCAACTTAACAATATACGATTAGTTAACTCGTGAATAGCACACTCGTAGGGCGGTTGTAATTTTATACTCAATCAACGGCTATTAAACAGAAATCTCTTGTTCGTTTAGTTTAAATTGAACTCGTATGATATAGAAGTATAATGGTAAGGTTTTTGAACTCATACGTAGTTAGATGATCACGTCATGAGAGACCAGGTAGTTGGCAAGCCCGGCTGGAGAGGTCGGGCTGTACCTCGCTGGCTCGACTCAGCGGGGAGCCCCCTTCTGTTTAGGGTGATATATATACACAGGAATAACATTCCGTGGCAGATTCAACAACCAGCACTAGTAAGACCCGCGAGACGTCGTTCTGTTCAAATCAGCGCTGTTTATTGGTAAGTTTATACTTAATACATAATATATGTCATTTGCTACTTCTCGTGTGTTTACTACGTGAATCATTTTCATTTGAGGAAATTTCAATGTAAGTGTAGCTGATATGTTTGTTATTATTTTCGGGACGTGTAAGTTTTAATAAGTCATCCACGCTTTAAATTTCAATATATATTGTGGTGTAGTTTTAAGGAAGATAGTCTACATCCTATCTGAAACTGCGTAGTTTAACACCTTCCATGATATAGTTTTGTCACAGGAAGTTGCAATTCAGATATGGCTGGTACCACCGTGATTTGGAGCCCAGGAAACATTTGATTAACCTGTCATGATGTAACAGTGTAGGTTCTGTTGGTTTGTAATGGCACGACTCAAGAGACTGATCACGTAAACGGAAACCGATCTCGCGGAAAATTTCATTATTGCCATTGCGTGTCTTGCTTCCACAATGCACGAAAACTTAAAAAAATTGCAACCAAAGAGATGATCATTTCAAGGTTACGTAATATTTAGTTTTAAAAAATTCTATGCTTAAAAAGATCATAGCACGGGCAGAATGTCTGTATAACAAGAAACTACAAAGTAATACTAGACCACTAGATATTCTTGTGCTGGAAACAATTTTTTAACATAATTTATTTATAAAAATAAAACATGGCTACAAACGCTGCTAAGTACTCTGCTTCTATTGGTCGCGTGGAGAAACGTAAACGGAAAATCTGCATATCACTTGCAAGGTTATCCATAAATTATATTAGCAATAGGTTTGAAATTTTCGTCCTAACGGTTACTGCCAGGCATAAAAAAATATCAAAACTCATCCCCCACCCTCTGGTGAGAGAACTCCAGGGAATTGGCCCGCCGCCCCTCCCTTTAGTATTTTGCCGGGTATAACCATTAGGTTCATAAGCTTTTTTAATAATTTTGCTTAAGAAAAGGATACTGATCATTTAGTTTGGTTTTTATTTAATATTTCATTAAAACAAGTCATAAATACATGTGTATATGTATATATATATATATAAATGTTATTAAAACCATGGAAACAGATATCAAGTTTATATGAAAGAAACACTTAACAGTAACACGTTTGCAAACTGGTATTAAATGTAGACCACTTAGAAACAATTACTGCTGCTTCTGTGTATGAGACATGTCGGGCTGTAATGGTGAGGAAATACGTTATTTCATTTTTCATTTCATTTATTAGCGTCCTATATTTGACAGTACATATGTCCACGTTTTGTCAGTAACATTATAAATAAAATACAACATCATAATACACTAACAAAACAATATAAAAAAAATAATACATTATAACACAATAATATATGTTACAATAAAAAATGATAATAAAAAACAATGCAGCAATTTATGTAGATGCACTGAGGAATTCATTAACAGAGTATGGAGTATGGAGTAGGTAATCTTTGAGATGTCGTTTAAATATGGTATGTGATTGGGATGCTGTATTTAACAGGGATATCGGTAGAACATTTATTAGTTTAAGGGCCATGTAAAAAGGGTTCAATTCGTATTTTTTTGTTGAATGAAAAGGAATATGATTCTTATAAATAGATCTGGTAAAGTGATTATGTATTTAATTATTCTTTACATACTTAATATTTTGAATTACATAAATGACAACCGAATATATATAAATGGCTGGAAATGTTAAGATTTTGTTATTCAGGAAAATAGGCCTACAAGAATCTGTCTTACTAAGATTATAAATAATTCTAATAACCCGTTTTTGAAGCTTAAATATCATTAGCCAATTTAAGGAATTTCCCCAAAAAATAACACCATATCTCATTATTGAATATATGTTTGCATAATACATAGCCATAACTGCTTTATGTGAAGTTACAGTATTAATAGTTTTTATGGCAAAACAAAGAGAACTAAGTCTACGACACAGAAAAGATATATGATTAGTCCAATTTAGATTCTCATCAAGATTCAGTCCCAGTAATTTTGCTGTTTTTACAGTATTAAGAATATTATTGCCAATAGTCACTTCAATATTATTTAATCTATTTATTTGAGAGTTAAAATATATAATAGAAGATTTTTGAATATTTAGAATCAGTCTTGCATTTGGTTGAGGGTTATGGAAATTCTTTTTTGTAGTTCCTGTAAAGTCTGGCCTGTTACTATAATGGAGGTATCATCTGCAAACATGATAGTCTGGCCATAATCTAGAAACAAAGGTAAATCATTAATAAAAAGCAAGAACAAAAGTGGACCGAGAATTGAACCTTGGGGAACACCAATACCAATTTTCAAAATTTTTGACCTAGAAGTAGTGGTAATATTATTATAAGTCACATTAATACTAGTAATTTGTGAACGATTTGATAAGTAAGATTTTATAATATTGTTTGCAACACCTCTTATACCATATTTACTTAATTTTTCTAATAAAATATCATGGCTTACACAATCAATTAATAAAAATTAATAATAGTTAATTGTAGCCCACTAAGAATTACAATAATCATTCAAAAATAATCTCTGTGCGACATTATGTAGCTAATTTGTTTATGCTATTTTCCACGGACCTACCTCCTAATTCCCTGGTATGACATTTGTTAGGAGTGATTTCGTGAATGAAATGGAAGTTGATTGGAATGTAAATGTGTAAACATTGTGCTTCCTTCTGTGGAAGTCTCAAATCTCGAAACGATGGCAGTGTGTGTGATACATCCGTATGTATTAACTTAAATGAACAATTGGGGATGTCCATAGTGAAAAGTTTAAAAAAAAAAATACGCATTAAATTGTGACACTGGTGCAAGTAGCCACATGTGGGTCTACCATCTTGACTTCAGCTAATGGCTATAGTAGTTTCTGCATTGGACTTTCAACCTATTGGTAATGTGCACTGGTACATATTAAAATTTGACACTCAACGTGCCAAAAAAGTATAACTATCCCTAACTTAGCACGTATAACTATCCCTAACTTAGCACGACTAATTTGTTCCTAAAAATGCTCGTGTTATTCGAAATCGCGTATTCTGAAGCATTAGTTTCCATAAATAGCAAGGCTAATTTAATGTGTTACAAAATTGTGTATATTATATTTACGTAATATAAACGCGTAGAATAACACTCAACTATAAATATGTCACACCATTAATCTTTATATGCCTCCCATCACACTTTGTATGACAAATATGACACAGTGTAACGGGAGATACGTGGTTATGTACTTTATCGTCAATCAGCTGGTTGACTTGCCTGTCCGAGCGTGACCTTCAACTCGCGTTGCATACCTTTTCAAACCATGCTTTACTGACAGTGAAACTGATATTACTGACCGGATAGTTATATTTTATTTTTCAAAAATGAAAGTGTGCTTATTCACGTATCACCACCTGGCTCACACCAATCCTGTCAGGCCAATGATTATTTTTTTAATTGCAACATTCATTTAAAAACATTTTCTATGTGAATCATCTGTAATAGGTGGGGGCCTATTAGGGTTGGAGGGAAACCAGAACCTGGCTAGGACTGGGGTTTACGTGACTGGAGCAGTTAGGTAAGCAAGGTAAATGGTTTCAGGTACACAGACATTTTATTCAAATTCAATATTAATTCAAAATTCATATTACGTTAACATTTCCGATAATGTTAAGTTTAAACAATGCAAAGTTGAATACAAAAAGCAAGAACAAATTCAATATTAATTCACAATTAATATTACGTTAAAATTTCTGATAAAACGAGTTAGTTGACAATTATAATATGAATGGGTAAGCCGGCTACACAGTAGGCGATTCAATCAACGATAGTCAAAAAGGGACATAATTTCCACGTGTGAAGTTATATTACAATAAATGAATTTACAAATCTACCGCAAAGTGCAGGTGCACGAAAGAAAGAAGTTACATTACTCTTTAAAAAACTTTAACAAACAAATACGTGCGACGACGTCTCAGGGGGAGACAGTTACAAACAAAAACGGAAGTGAAGGTTAAGTTAACTTTAAAGCAATAATCCAAACAATTTTTGATCGGTGGCGGCCGAAAAGGAATTTAGACAGAACAAATTCAAACATAAATGATTCTACATTAGGGTGAGGGCCACCGCCTCACTGACGACTCGATCCAACTTACATTTCTCCCCTGAGGTCGCACACGCACGTAGATTAACTAGAAGCTCTTGGACTACATGCTAGTAAAATAACAACAGGTCAGCTACTGCTGACGACCAAGCCTGACAAAGGCAACCAGTAGAAGAAGGCCCTCTACATGGCTGCAGCTGAATTTATAAACTCGCGCGCATGCGCATATTGAAAGGTTGGGGGAAACGAGTACAAATTGAGCAAACACTAGGAGGGGGGGGAATGAGGGAGAAGGATGAGGGGAGTGGCGTGCTGGAGGCCCGCGATGACGCGCGCAGTTCAAACGCTGCGCGCCTAAACACTACACATCTGTTAATTTCTGTTCTGGTATCTAATTTCAAATATATTCTAGCTAGTACAACCAACAGCATCAGACTTATATAATCTTTTGATATGAGTCCTTATTTCGTAGGATTGTGTGCACAGTTGACTTAATTAAAACTTGAGCGCGACCAACATAAGCGTGGCCTTCATGACAATCTGCGCGCCGTAATACTTCTAGTTTTGTCTCATACTTGAACATGATGCATTATGACTTATGTGTGATCAAGCATGTACAGTTACCGGCATCTGAATGGGCAGACATTGCTTTTGTTTGAGTGAATTGCCTGCCACTGGCTAGACTGAGTTCACGGCCCGGTTTGTGACCAGGCGACAACGGCGGCACATCTGTTGTTTACAGAAGTTGAAACAGACTTCATGGCATCATGCCCGACTTTTTTTCCTGCGGAGATTTCGTGTTAACTGGAATTTACAGACGTGCTATTCAAGACTGGGGCAATTAAATTAACATCGCGCTAAATGAATTCGCGCAATCTGAAGACTTGCTAAGTGAGGGATAGGTGTATCTCTAAAATGCAGGCAACAATTTCAGTCTAGAGAGAAATGTCATCAGTTTAGCATTGAGATACTGTCATGTGATGCGTTCGGTACTCCTGTTCAGGTAGCTATGATGAAATAGTGCCATCTTGTTAAACAGATTAATAATTGGATTTTAAAAGAGGGGAAAATTTTTACCAGTTTTCCCTATAATGAATTCTTTTTCATTTATTTACTAATGCCCTGTATTATTTTTAAGAATTCTAGGTTAAATTTTGAGCGCTGAGTTATGTATAAGTTTATTTGCAACATGAAAACACTTTTACTTGTTACTGAGGTTAGATGTTTACAAATCACTGGTGAGAACTGAAAGATTGGCTCACATTTAAAACTATATATTGACGTCCCTCGGCTTGAGGCCCCCGGTTCCCTGCTTGCGTGAATGTCCATTTATGCCCGTACTGCTCTGCGGAGAGTGGGTTTAGGCCAACGTGGCCGGGACCGGGAACTGCGGGACCTGGAGGGAGGAGTTAGGTGGAGAGGAATATTGGTAAATTGTTCCAATAACGATTCCGTGTTGACGGTTTTCACGAGCCCCTTTTATTAACGGTTTATGACCCTGTTGCAGCCTGGCGAAATCACCGCGGAACCAGCTCCCCTCCCACGGCGACCCAGACTCACGTAACACCGTAAGGTCCGCTATGACGCCCCGGCACAGATGCTGCTTACACGTAGTACTAGTCCCGTTAAGCTACACCATGAAGAAGCGCGATGCGCGTGCGTCCTGTTACGTAACGTATGGTCTGGAATTCTCTGCGATTAACGTCTCTCGGAGACTCGTAAACTCAGTAACGCGGCGAATGACTCGCGGAGGCAGCTTGACTGCCGTACTCGGCTGGTAATGTCACTAGACGACTCGTAAACTCCGTAACGCGGCGATAGACTCGCGGAGGCAGCTTGACTGCCGTACTCGACTGGTAATGTCACTAGACGACTCGTAAACTCCGTAACGCGGCGAATGACTCGCGGAGGCAGCTTGACTGCCGTACTCGTGAACTGCAAAACGAGAAGAGGCCACGAGCTCCGGGTACGCGCCTCGCAAGCAGCGCGGAGCGGCGTACGCGACCGTTCTCGTTCGAGCCCTGAACACGACTGACTCTCCCCGCTAGCCCGCGGGCCGGCGCCCACGGGTTGCGGGGAGGGGAGGGGAAATCGGCCGGCGTGGGAGAGAGCCCCGTCTCGCGGCGCGCCAGGCTGCAATTACATACTACATCCTTGCAGAAACACAGAACATTCACAGCTTTGCTCATTAGCCCGCTAGGGCGCACGCGGGTGCGTTCCTGGCCGTCGCACTCCACTGGGGACACACAGGGAGGACGTTGACGAGGCATAACGGCCTGAGGGAGCCGAGGAGACACTTGGGTCGACGTCAATATATATATATATACATATATTCACTATTACTGGCCATCCAAGTTATTTCTCATTTTACCACTATATAATTTTGTGAAATACAAGGTCTCCTGACAGTGATATGCTTCTGTGAAAGAGAATCTGTAAAAATAAAATTATTAACTCATTTGTAAGTAGGTACCCAACTAAAAATTGTGGAGTATTTCATGCAGATTGCTGAAAATACCCGCTGGGAGCAAACCACCAATGATACAGAAGGTGAAATTCAATAAAGCTTAGGACACGTTAGTTAGACGGAAGGGAAATCCTGCATGAAGCAGAACGGGAATGGAGCAGCACTGGGCTTGTTGCAGAGTGGAGCCATGGACAAGGACGCTCAGGCCAACCGCACGAACCAGTGCAACCCGACGCACGAACCGACCGGCCCAGGTGAGCAGCCATCTGCGTCTGTTGTCTTGGCGAGCCTGCTGGATGTTTGTTGTGTTGTGATGGTTTATGTTGTAAGCACCCTAAATGATGATACTGCTGACATTCCAGACCAATAAGAGTCAAGTTTATTATAATTGAATGGCTTACTTTAGGCCCGTAATGGAAAAATGATGACTGTAATTTTTATGTTGCACATGCACCAAGCTACAAAATTTTCACAGGATGGCAGACCCAGGTGTAGCAACATAAACCCATTTATAGTCACTTTCATACAAGTTAGGGGACATACGGTGTGTCATACGAGACTAGTGAAACTACCCTGGAATATATTTGTAAACTAAATAGTTACAGGAAAGAGCAATTTAAAGTTTTAAAAAACATAGGGATTCTGGTATTACAACAATTTAATACATATTCTCCTTACAATCTTCTGTCAGGATTCGTAGGGTTGTAGTTATACTGCGTAGATTATACAAATTGTGCTTTAAGCAAAATATATATGAATACATTTCATTTATCGTATTACTATAATATTAAATAAATGTTCGGTCCATTGGATTGATTATTCCATACTAGATAGGCCTATATGCATATATTTATACTTAAAATATTAAATTAATTATGTTTGTTAGGAAATAATTTCCATGAATACACATAAGTAATAAAAAATTAAACTTTATAACAGCATAACTATCCATTAATTTAATCATTTATAGTCATCTAATGTGTGTGAAAACTTTTTAATGAATTTTAACTAGGTGGGCAGTATTTCAATTAAATTTTTTGTAAAAATCAGGTCGAAGCCAAGGTTTAGTATTTTTGAAGTTTTTTTTATCAGATGTTTTCATTGTATAGTTTAACCTTTTGCTCTGCAAATCTAATGATTTGATAGTAATGTAGCTGCTCCAGTAGCGAATGCTAGTAGTGGGTGCGTAACTACGTGCCAGACGCATTTAGAAATTTAGTGATATTGAATACTGGTCCATATAATTTAAAAAAATTATTGTGAATATTAGTGATAGAAATTGTGTTTATAAACTTTATCAAATGTATAAATATGTTGTTTGTATAATTTATGCATTATTATAAGTCTTTTCATCATTTTACTAAATTAAATAATTTATATGCATGTTTATAATATTATTGAATATGACTACTTAGTATTTATTTAATAAAATTTTATCACAGTAAATTTAAAAAAAAAATTCAGTGTCTTAAATCATAAATAATTATTACTTCTAATGTGTGTACTAAGAACAGACTTAAAAAAAAAAAAAAAAAAATGACAAAATGACAAAAATTGAAATTTTACTTTTTTTTAAATAAGGTAAATACTTAACTAATACTGCTCAACTTAAAATATAACTTATTTAATATATGCAACTTTTTGCACCATTCCACCAGTGAACATAGTAATTAAAGTACTATTGTCATGGAAATGTTGATTCATTGTATAATGTTCTTTGAGCAGTAAGTGTAGACCAATTGTTGTTTTCAAGCATATCTTCATCTAGCTAACTGCACTAAAGGATATTTCTGCTTGAGTAATAGAAATAGGGTGTGCCAAATACATGTCCAATGCAACATTCAGAAAGAAATATGTAAGCTATATTCAGGTCTTAATTTTTTGAGCAGTTTCAGAGGCAGTTGAGTAGATTTAGAAATCATATTACTCGACTTCTGTTATGTATGTGCTCATATGACCATTGTATTTTTAGATGAACTTACTGCTAGCTTTTTCACTGGACTCTTTGCTTCAATTCCTGATAGGAAAGTTATTGTTAAGAATATTCAGTGTTGAATTCTAGAAGTATAATTTCCTGCAAGTCCATAATTAAATTGTAAAATCTATCATCAGGTTCTATCGTATGACTGGTGCCAGAGGTAAATGGAGCCCCATTATGGAAGAGCTTTGGTCACTTGCTGCTTGTCACCATATGCTTATATCACTTGCTACCAGGCCTCAAAATACATTCTGCCTCCAAGCAATAACCTAGCAGTTTCTCCTCTTCATTTAGGACACTACCAAAAATCTTATCCATTTAAATACATTAGTTCTTCCTTCCGGTATTTTATAGTTTCTTGTATCCAGGCAAATTTTCTTGTATAAAGTTGCCATGGTTGTGAGTAAGTTATCTGCGCATATTGCATAACTTGTAAGGTTCCCAATTAATTCTATTAGCAATAAACAATTGACTTTCACGTTTGGACATACACTATCTTGCACATTAAAATAGTTAAGATAAGTGACCGGGCCCAACTATGCCTGCCAGGATTGCCACCGCGCTAGTGGGTTGTGGCTCATGCTAGCAATGTTGGCGGGCCTGTGCAGGTCACCAGGCTGCGTACGGCGGCCAGGGCGGCAAGGCAGACCTGGACAACCGTGCCAACCAACTGAACCCCAACAACCCTCGCTACGACGGCAGCAGCGGCGGAGGCAAGAAGTAGACAGCCTGGCTACGGCAACTCAGCTGTAATGATGTAATCAAACATAATCCTGGTTTACTCTTCTGTACCTCATATTGTCAAATTAGACATCCATGCATTATCTATGTTGTTTATGTAACACAGCAGTGTCAAATAATTAAAGAATTGGATACACTATAAAACTTAGCAGCCTTGTTTCTATTTTGAAATACTAGTTCTCAGTGTTTTGATCTCCAGTCCATGTGGGGGCCAAGTGTGGACGGCCCAACTCCTCTGGTGGATGTGAAGTTCCAGTTAAGGCCTATTGCATGTTTTAACACATTTGGAAACATTATTTTTACCATAATTTATCTTGGGAAGAAACATACCATCTACAATGTTGTGAATGAAGCTCTTAACCAGCAGTCTTCAACTGCACACTCAGACAGTTTCAGCAAGCTCAGTACTGGTGACTACACGAGCGGGTGAGCGACAGGCTTAGCGTGCTGTCTGGAGCATCTGGGGTGTGGCGTGGTGCAGCGAACAAGTGCGTTGAGACCTCAGTTTGTGTTGAGCCGAATAATTGTTTAGCCATCCCAAACATGTGATTTTAGTTTTCATTAATGCAATAAAAATATGTTTAGCCTGTGTATGTACTTGATTCACAAACATTGCCGGATTATTTTTTAATACGTTATATATTGCAGGCTGCTTTTAGATTAACCGAACAATAGTAAACTGACTACGGTACCAGCTGCATTTATTTAAAACTCTGTTTTTCTGGTTTCTAATATTCATTTCTTGAAACTGAAACACTCATTGAGCAATATTATTGTAATTTATTTACATTTGACTATATGTATGTTTACCACATGAAATAGGTTGTGACAAGAACTAACCACACATTAAATACCCTATGGTTATTAGTCACACATTTACAACATAGGCTCAGAACTCTGTGAATTTCAATGTAGGTCAAAAACATCAAAATTTTAAAGAAATACAACTTGGAATGTTAAGATCATAAGCTTCAATACTAAATTAAATAAATGCATACAACCAGATAAAAATTACATTATGTATAAGTAGCCTGAAATGTGTCCTGAGTTCTCTATGTGGTGTTATGTTTATAAAGTTTGTGTGTGAAGTCTTCAATAGAAAAATGGGTTTTTCTTTTTTTCTTGTGATTGATCATTAGTAGAGACCTGAAAAAGTAGATGTTTTTTTTTCTCAAAAATAGGTGTTATATTTCTCAAAACTATGTGTTATTTTTCTCAAAAATAGGTGTTTTTTTTTTAATAGGTATTATTTTCCTTACTTTAAAACTGGTACTGATTTTTTTTTTACAAAATTACGAATTATTGTTTACAAAAACTAACTTGGGAACGCACCACAATGCTGAAATGCCAAATTGACCACAACGCTGACAGCTAGAAAACTGCTGTGTACCACAACGCCGAAATACACTAATGCCGAAAAATGTCATTGCAGGACTGCTACAAAGGTTAGGTTAGACAAGGTTAAGTTAGATTAGATTAGGCTAGGCTAGGTTAAGTTAAGTTAGATTGTGGTATTTCGGTGTTAGGTACATTTAAGAAACACACAAAAATTCATTCAGTTATTTCGGCATTATGGTACACAGTTTTCTAGCTGTCGGCGTTGTGGTAACGACTCCACTAACTTCTGCTGTTCTTGTCTCTTTTTTTAATATTTAACTGTGCAGCTGCATTGTCTGCACATTAACGTTTTTGGGTCAGAAGCGTAGAAACCTTAACGTTTGAATTCTTCTGCCCGTATACACGCATTTACGGGAGGCTTAGGCATTTAAAAAAAAATATGGGTAACTTTATACTTAATTTAACATTAGCTGTACAATTATTTTAAAGCAATGCTCAAAATCCAGAAAACCACAACGAAAACAAACACATATAATCGCACTAACTACGTTACTTGTTGATGATAAAATAATTGGTTTTCGCAGCAAACTTGTTTACAGCTTCGTAGGATTTCATATTTTGAGGTTACGATTGAAGTTCCATACTTGTTGTATGTCTCTTTCGTGTTATTCAACTATAACTTTAAAATATGGGTATAGGAAAGTTTAAAAACTAATTTCAATAATTATTTAACAATAAATATTGTCGTTCGTATTATACTACAACGTAATTTATGTATTAAAGTTTTTGTCAGAAGAAACTTGTTTGTTTGAAAATAACGAACAAAACAGAGTGACCAACATAAAATCTCAAACATTCTTAGCAAGGCCGATTTATTTTCAACCCAAACGTAAAGGCACCGTTAAAAATATAAAAGTAAATTTAATCGATGTTATAAGAATATGAGAACAATTTATGAAAGAAATTGAACATTGCATTTTTATAATTATATAATTATGTATAAATATTTTTCAAGCCCGTGACATTTTATTTTTATAGTGCAACAAGTGAACAACCGTTGAGAAAAGGAAGATAGCGACTAAACTAAAAAATTAAAATAACCGTAGTATCTAGAAAAGTAATGAACTTACGGAAAATCTTTGTAAATATACGTATGTATAATTAATTACGATATATCTTTATTTTGATACGTAATTTTTAGGCGGCTTTAACAAAATTTCTTTAAAATGTGCCAAAATCATGATAAATAGGCATTTTCAATTAAAAGTGCAGAAATTCGCGTTTTACATGTGAAAATGCTTAAATTCGCGTTATCGCGGTAGCGAATTTTTCAGGTCTCTAATCATTAGTCAGGGGCCCCCACAAAATCAAAAAGATGTGTACAAATCTATTATTTCCACTAATAGAAGGAATAAATTCAAAGCAAACAGCAAGAAAGTGGTTCTACAACACCCCCTCCTTTCCAAGTTTTGGATATTTCTTATATCCTTGTAACTGTTCATGATTCTTTTTTTTTATTTCAAGACAAACCCATTTTGAGGTTAGTTTAACCCTCTAGCAAAACTGTTTTTGCCCACATTAATTTTAATTGTGTGCTGATGGAATAAATATGAAAAAAAGTTTGCACTCTTACACCCAGCCACCAGTTACAAGATTAGTAACAAAATACTACATTTAAAATTCATTTTGTTATTTTGTTCCTCCTCACACATCTATAAATCTCCAAAATACCAACCTTTTACTTTATTTAGGCCTGTGCAAATATTATTTTTTTATTAATATGAATAGTTTTTTTTTTTATTCATATTTGTAACACTTAACTTAAATGAGTATTCAATTGGTTATTTGACATCGCACACCTCGTAAGTTTGTTGTATAGGTACCAATGTTCACTGTTGTCTCATTATGAGCTATAAATACCCATTTCACATGTTTTAACAAGATTGCATAGTTAATTAAAAACATGAAAATCATATTTCTGATTTTACACGGAACAAGTATTCACAGTAACTTCACTATGACAAGAATATGTGCATAACTAGGGTTCTAAGTAGGTAAATATTACCTCAATTAATTACTATTTCATGAATGCAGCATTAAAAAACTTCAAGATTTTTATTAAATAATTGGATTTTGCTCTATTTTGCAGTCAGGAAAAATTTACTTAATCCATATATTGAGTAGCTGGTCCTGGAACATAAAGCAAAATAAAAACAGAAGTGAAAGGTAGGCTGGGTTATGTTATGTTAGCTGCTTAAAACTTTTTTTTTCCTTTAAAATATTAAATAATTTATCAATCATTTTATGTATAGTAATTGAAGCTAATTTAACCTAACCAACCTTACACTTATTTGTCTAATATTTCAGAAGCCACTACACTGAATTCAATATTCATGTTTGAAAATAATTTGGTATTCAACTATTCATATTCAATTGGAACAAAAATTATTGAATAATAATTTTATTTTTCAGCCCCCAAGGGCATAAAATTAATACTGGATGGCTTGTATGAAAAGGAAGCATTTATGCAATTTTTATTGCAATGAATGTAGTATATATGTATACATATAATTTATCTGTGCAGTGCAATACACCCGCTTGAAGTAACGCCCTAATTCATTCCAGGAGAACAGTGCTCATCTAAACAGCGGTAATCATGTACATTTTTTACATAAGACAAAATAATTTGTTATCTAATCAGGTAAGTGTACTTGCTGACAAAAATTTAATCAAGACAAGTCCCATTAAAATCAATTTACAACATTAATACATGTCTACAATACATTTTTTAAAATTTTGAATCATTTTGATATTAAAATACCTGAAATTAAATTTAAAAAATTCACAGACCGCATTTATTACAATATTAGGGCATGGGCATAGTAAGCACTAACAACATTTCTGAGTTACAAAACAATATTAATACGTATATGAGGTTTATTTCAGCTATAATAAGAATTTAAAAAAAGCATAAACTTAATGTATTCTATTAGATTATTTAACTGGTTGATGTATTCCCTACACTAAACATGTGTGTATCATGATATGCTTCTAGCGCATTATAGTAGGTGCCGGCTAAACTAGTGCTGAAAGCTTCTGGCTTTTTTCTCCAGAGCTGCTGACACAAGCTGGCATGGTATAAAGCTATTAAGGAAAGAACAAAATACTTTTTTGTTATTTTTGTCACATTATTTGTTGCACTATATTCAATGCTACACAAGTGCTGTTGATATAGTGTGCACATGGAAATAAAAATTCTTGTTAAAGAAAAAAGCGCTACTTCAGTCATACTGTAATTAATTGGTGTTGCTAATTCAAAACTGTGCAAATTATAACATTGTTACTTCATATGGTGGGTATACTTAGTATTATTACATAGTAGTTTATTCTTTCAATACTTTTAAACAAAAGAAAATTTATTCTTTACAACATAAGTGAAATAAAAAATAATATCACTAAAGTTGAAATTTACATCACTTAAAATAAAAACAAAAAAAGCATGTTCCTAGTTATTACTGAATTTTAAAATTTTATGTAACATGCTTACATAGTAGTCCTAGAGTCTGTCCAATAGTATATGTCAAGGAAAAATTCATAATTATAGTAAGAGAATGCATGTTCCTAGTTATTACTGAATTTTTTTAAATTTTTATGTAACATGCTTACATAGTAGTCCTAGAGTCAGTCCAATAGTATATGTCAAGGAAAAATTCATAATTATAGTAAGAGAATATAAAATGAGCTCAAGCATAACAAATCTTTGAGTTACTACGTATATTATAATACGTAAATAGCAGAAGAGCATTGCATGCTGAAGAACTTAATCTAAGAAAATACTTTCTTTTTTTATTTTTGCATCAACTAATCACATTTTCTAATAAAATACTCTGTACAACCTTCACAATTACTAAGTACTACATAATTATATACTAATCCTATATTACTCCAGACTTGTGTGAGTAAAGTTTCACTAGTATTATATCGTTTCCCCTAGTCAAAACAGTATAAGTTCCAATTTTTAAAGCTTTAAAATTAGGTTAGGTCGAATACTTGCCAAAAACCAGTGCACCCATAAAATAATTTTGTATTTACAGTGAGTTGTTCTGTAGGAAACTGGTACATGTAATTTCCCCTTAAAACAAGATAATCAGAACTAATTCAAAATCTATAAACAGAGAAGGGAGCACTCACGGTAATGCTGGAAACTAAAAGTGCTCAAGTGTCAAGTATGTGTCGAACGACTTTGAAACAGCATAGGTTACAGTTAAATAAGGAACAGGGAGTCAATCAAACTGACTGAAATGAGTATTTGGAGATCTGTAATTTTAAACACCCAATGACATGACAAGTTCAGTATACGATGTACACACTCCACACAGCTATTGGTCCAGTCACCGTAGAGAGCACATTCTCCACGCCTGCGCGGAGCCCGGCCGCTCAGCGGCGCTGTCATGCGCTGAAGTCCATGCGCGCCACCAGCGCACGCACGGTCGTCAGCAGAGTCTCGCGCTCCCGTGCGGTCGGGTCAGTCAGCACGGCATGCAGCCGCGCCATGTAGGAGTCGATGTTGCCGACCGTCGGCAGCTCGTTGGAACCTGCGCACGCACCAGTCGCGTGTCCGCCACGACCATGATACTTCATTGATACATGAGAGAGAGAATTTTTTTACAAGTCTGCTTTAAAAGCAGTAAAAATTACATACTGTACTTACTTTAATAATCATTACAACATAGTTGAAACCGAACTATAACTTTACATCATCTAAATCTAAATGGTAACCAAATACCCAGAGAAGGGGTGACTCGCACCTGGCACGGGGATGGAGGCGAAGTTGGAGGCGAGCGTGCCGCGCATGCTGTCCAGGTGCTGCTGCAGCGCGAGGTTGTTGCTGCGCTGCTGCGCCGTCTCCACCTCCAGCTTCTCCACGGCCGCCTGCATCGTCTCTATGTGCTTGTGCAGCACGGCGTTCTGCTGCTCGTAGTCCGTGTTGGCCTTGCGCAGCTGCCGCAGCTCCGCCTCTCGCCCTGCGCACCCCCTCGCGCTCTCACCTCCTCCCCCTCTCACCCTCCGTCCACTTGCACAGCACGACAGCTTCCTACTTCTTCGCAAGCTTTAAAGGTTAAACCAATATTCGTTTCAGAGACGTTAAAATGCCGATATCTCGTTCTCAACTCCGATAACAAAGCAAATTTTTTTAAAATATCTGCGAAATTGAATCTGCTAATGTTATTCTCGTCAAAGCTGCGTTACACTTACTTTATGGAATACAGGATTGAGTAAAAAAATTTGTTTAACAATTGTAATGTTAGAACTGATGTAAAACCATTCAATAAAAAATAATAAAATAACAATGCTAATATTAATACTGAGAATTCTTTAAACCAAATGAAGATTGAATGTGAAACATTAGTTAGGTTAGGTTACTAACATTTAAATATTTAGAATCTACCAGAAATTAAAAAATACCCTTTCACAGGATAATAAAAATACATTATTCATGAATTTAAGAATTACGTTTGTGGATATTTGGTTTTTTTGAATAGAAAAATCACTATTCCTGACATTATCTCCAGTGTATGTGCTGCGTCCAACTCGACGGGATAATCCAAGCATGTGAGCCACGGACAGTACTGTTTCTGTTGGACAGTAAAATTATGATTGTATTTAATTTTAAAATTTATCAATTTGAATCCTTCAGTTCTACTGGAATCAATTAAATCTGTCAATATTCATTTCCATGCTTGACATCAACCCATCACTACAGCAAATATTATATTTATATAGCTTTCACAAAATATTTATGCAATTTATTCCATGGTTTTATGATATTTAAGGAAGTTTTTAATATTCAAAATCAATAAATTTGTTCTTGAGAATCTTCCAATTTTATTAATGGAAGAGATGCTTGGCTGATATTTAGCAAATGAAGTAGTCTATTAAAAATTGATCCTATCGTTAGAAGCTATTAACTTTATATTCTTCTACCCAGGCCTATACACTACCTATTTTCTGGGTTTAGATTAGTTACTTTTAAACTACGTATTTTAAATATACATAATCACATATTTAATTATCAAGTTTCATAACCCACCTTTGTTATGATCCAAAAATTCTTCAGTGAATATCGGTATGTCGAAGCCGGGCATGTCGGATTCCTGCTCCGGCTCCTGAGCAAGCACACGGTCAATAACAACTGTCCCCCAGCCATGCTACGAACCGTACAAGTACATGTAGTCAGTAGCGGATAAGTGCGCACCTCCTCGTGGGCCGCCGCGTCGGTCGCCATCTTGTCGTCACGCTGCTTCTTCTGGGCCTGCTTCTGCATGAACAGCTTGTAGGCCTCCGTCTGCTTGTACGCATGCAGCTCCTTGAGGTAGCGCTCGCGGTCCTGTTCCGCAGCGTCCAGGTACATCTGCGGCAAGACACGGTGCAACACTGCCCTGCACTCGTCCGTGCTGTACCGCTGCCCGCCGTGCACAGGCAAGGTAATCAGTTGTACTGCTGTGGTAACAGCACGACAACACCCAGGGTGTAGCTACCCCTGTAGTCCAGCCGCGACCCCGACCATCACTGGGACTACGAGTTCTGCAACGGCAACAAAAGGTTTGACGATGGTGTTGGACTGCGCTGCGTTTCCCCTGCAAGGCAGCGACACCATGACCGAGGATACACGATGATGGAAAACAAGAAGGCGAAGCCATCCACCGTGAAATGGATGCAGGGCCCTACCCTCTCACCCCACCAAGAACCACAGGTTAAACCCCAGTTTGTCTTCCTCGAACAGGGGCTACACCATGCTCAGAAACAACCAGCTACAGGTCAACACGGTCAGCGTCCCAGAGTGCCATCATGCCATTACACAAGGCTTTAAAGCCATCGACGCGCAGCACTCGGTCCTTCAGAGTGACGAGATACCCAACAAGTTTGTCTTGTGCGGTTGTTGCCTGGATTACCTAAGAAACTATTAGCTATATCATTAATTTGATTTGCTCAAAGAGTAAAAATAAAACATAAGGTAATTTTTTTTAATATATCCAGAACTTATTACTATTTTCCTTGGTTAATAAATTAAAATACATAAAATTGAAGTAATTTACAAGTTAAAAACCAAGGAATGTACTCTACATAATTCTTTAAATTTTGTACTTTTAGTAAATATAAGTTTATGTTTATGGAACTAAACGAGACCTAAATATATAAATACAGAAACAATACCACATTGTTTGCTGATGAATGGCAGTGAAATATTTCAAGTGGTTTTTTTACCTCTGAAGGTTGTAGTCGTAGCTTCCGAGAAACAAGTTAAATACCAAGCAAAAAGTTGGTTAGGTCAGCTACATTAGTAACTAGTAATTTTTTTTTGTTAAAACTGTAATTCCAGAAGCAATACTCTACAACTTTCACAAGTAAATTAAAAAAAAAAATCTTCTTGAAAAATTTATAATTCCATAAACAGGGAATTCCGATAATTCAAGTATTTTACTGGCGGTTGACTGTTTTATTGGTTACCTTAGATTATGTTAGCAACATTACAATAGGTTAATTCCTATTTTACAGCAGTTTAAAAGTATCAGACATTGTCGAATGAACCACTGCGTAAAGCAATGATGGGTTACAGAGGAGAGTTTTGGTCTGTGGATCTAAAAGCTCTAAAGTGTCATGGCACCACACACAATGGGAGTTTTTCACCATTGTAATTCTCCATGTAGTTCACCAGTGGCAAGGAACGTAAATATTTACAGGAATAATTTAACATTGCTGTTTTTGCCAATGAGTTTTAACTTTCAAATATAAAAGAAAACTTTCAAAATATGCAGGCCTGGTTTAAGCACCAAAAATTTAGTTACTTAAATGAAGCATTTTATTTTAAAAATTCTGTACCTCTATTTTGTTTATAATTTTTGTGCATACATTAACCAGCAATAAATTAATTGTTTTATAAGTAGACGATCAATTTAATTGAAAAAAGACTAATAAAATGTGTATAGTTCATATTACCAAATGATAAATAATTACTTATAATTAAGCCAAAATTATTTTACCTATTAAGTAAAAAAAAAGTAATACCACATGGTTATTTTACTGATGAAATAATCTAAATCTATTAAAGTAAAGGTAGGTTTCCAACTAAGTTTGCCAGTCACGCTACGAGGACATGCAGTGGTAGCCACCTGCTTCTGGTCAGCCTGCAGCTGGCTCCACTCCACAGCCAGACGCTTCGTGATCTCCGGGAACGGCAGGTTGGGGTTCTCCGCTCGCACCTTCTCGCGCCTGTCGTTCAGGAACCTCACGTACCCTGCATCAGTTCCCTGTACTGCACTCTTCAAATATACAAGACAGTTGTGCTGTTTCCAAGCACAGACACTGACCGTATTTGGATAATATCTCAACCATAACGCTGCTCTAAATAGCAGCAGCGTGAGAGGCAGCACGTGTAATCACAGTTCAAAGTTATGTAATTAATTAGTGCAACTAAACGAGAATAAAACATGCAAGTGATGGCCACCCGTACGTGTGGCAGAACCGGAACACCTCCCTCCCAGAGGTCATCTCTACAACCCAGCGCGGGAGTGGCTACCTGTGAGTGGCTGGCGCGGTGCCGTCTGGTCGCGCTGGCTCTTCTTACGCTTCTTGCCTTTGGGGAACTTGACGCGTGCCTTGCCGCCGTTGTCCCCGGAGTCCGGCGCCTTCTCGTCGGAGCTGGCCTCCGGCTTGGAGGGGACGCCGGCCTTGGCTGTCCACACACACCGCTCTTCACTACTTGTTGCCATACAAGCCAGTCAACAGATGATCAATTTTTTTTTAAATATGTATGGAAGATAAAACAAGCCAATGTTAAGTATAAACGAAAAAAAAGGAATCAAGCCAGTGTAACCATACAAACAACATTAGTGTGGCTAATCTGCTAATTGTATCAAATTTAAGGTTTCTAAAAGCATCTCTTGAAAGTTCTGAGCAGATAAAACTGAAATAAATTATAATAAAGTATTTCTCCTGAAAATAATTTGGTAGCATTCAAAGTTGCCTTAACATTGAATCATCAATTAAAAGAATAATTTTAACAAAACCCCAACACAGCTTCTTGTTTATAGAAAAGCATATCCTGTGTCTGAACATTAACTGACTTAAGGGACAATCTTTCTCAATCACCAGTAGTATACAGATTTTACCCCCTGACTCACTTGTTTGAATACATCTTGAACACAGATTTTGCAGTGAAACTTCTTTGCTGAGGGGACTACAATTTTCGAGTGTTATAAATTCAGATCGCATGAGACGAATCGTTAAGTACGTGGTGAGGAAACCGGTAGAGGAGAGTGTGTCAGTGGCGAAGCCACTCCAACGCATGCTCTAGCGGCTGAATGGGAAAACATCAAGAGCAAAGGGGATAGGTATGTAGTGAAGCATGCTATACGCCAGTTGTAACGGCCGGAAGGCAGGCGGCAGGGGATGCCATGGGATTCTCGTTCGGCTGCTTGTGTTTTGTCTACTCCTCAGTTTCGTTAATGGCTAACTATTGACACTACCATATTGCTTTTATTTTATTTAAAGTATCTAAAATTTATTTTTTCATGTGAATGGTGTGATTGAAAATGTAAAAAAGACATACAGACTTCAAATGTTAGCTTTATAAGTGTAATTTATGTTCAATTGGAGTGTTTTTTTTCATTTTTTTACATTATTCAGGTGGAGATAGTGATTTAATATCATGCCTAAAAATAATAAAAAGACAGTTGCAGTTAAGAGTATTATCAAAGGCAACATGGGAATATACCACCAAAAGACATGCCAAAAAGTGTCAGTGAACGATGCGAGAGTACAGAATACAGAAAAAGGTTTTTTTTTTTACTTGAGATCATACCCGCATCCATTATGTATCTCTTGTTCAATAAAAAAATACAAATAATTTACCTCTATTCTTATAAGCCAGATTTTTCACTTCAGTCATGTGTGGACTTCACACACACCTTTTTTTTTAAAAATTCTCTTTAAGCCATCTCCCACTAAGCTACCTGAACAAATGGCAGGAAATAATGTTCTCTAATACAAAAATAATAATAAATGACCTTGCTTCTGCCTAAAAAGAGTGGGTCTGCAGTTCTAGACTGCAGCCTACCATTGATGCGGGAGACTTGTAACAGTGTGTGTTATGGTCTAGTCTATCTAAAACAGCAGTTACCAAAAGGTGTTCCGCAGAACTCTGGGGTCCGTGGTAGGGTCACAGGGGTTACCGTGAGTCAGGACAATGTCATATAAAGCAGGCACAGTTATTGTCAAATATCTTTCTTTGAAGGAGTTGGGGTTCCGCCAAAAAAAGTCGATCATAGGGTTCCCTGGCCAAAAAAAAATTGGGAACTGCTGGTCTAAAAGTCTCAACTGGCTGGAAGTCTGCGATAACAGCTTTTCATGTGTAAAATCACATATAACTGTATGCTGTATTTTAAAACTGTGTTGCATTTGCAGTCGTTGCTGACAGGCTTGTGTTGTCTGTTAGGTCTGATACAACGCTCAAAAATGATATGTGTGACACATTTTGTAGGCATGCTGTGTACTTTTTGAACTAAGCTGTTTCCAACTTGCTAGAAAAACAAGTTCTTGCTGATTGCTTTCAAAAATTGACAGGTTTCTTCCGGAATTCACAACTCATTCAAGGGTTCTGTATTTGCCTGATTGGGTGGCCGCTCTGAACAAGGAAGAGAACCAAACATGGACCACATCAAACTGCGGATAGCCGACACACAGCTCTGAACAATACCACGAAGGCAGCACAGATGGCGACAGTCATGACACACAGCACAGTTGTAAACGTCAACACACGTGGGGTTTTTAAGTCCTGACTGCCTCTCCTACCGCAGCCAATGGGCCAACACCACCAAGCATGCTCCTGGTCGGTTGGGCATCTGCGAGTCTTTGATACAGGTGCATGTTCTCTTGCGATGGTTGTAGATACATCTCCTTCCCCCCCCCCCCACAAAAAAAAAATCTAATTTTAAGTGTTACATTAATAAGAAACTCATTAGATTAGATTAGAGAGGCATGCATCTGTACAAATAACTAAAGAGAAATGTGAGGAAGAAACATGGGCGTACCTGACGGGGGCTCTGGGAGGACGGGTGACTGTGTGGGGGTGTCGTCCCGGAGGGGTGCTCCTGGTGATGCCGGCACGGGCTGCTCCATGGCCTCTGGAGCGCTGGGACTGCAAGAGAGCAGGGGCTGCACTCGGACAGAGATGGATGAGTGATGGGTATACAATGGAGCAGGGAAGGGTCATCTGAGGTGATGAGAAATATGAAGGGGTGCGTTTCAGGGGAGAAGTGGGTGGAAAGGCTGGTAAGGCTATTCAAGGTGGTGAAGTGTGAGGGGGGCTGGGGAAAGCTAGAAAATAGCTTCCACAGAGGAAGAATAGACCATGAGTGGAATACATATGGAGGAGACTTTCAAGGGTAAGAATTGTTCTGGTGACAAAAGTGCGGGATTGAAAAGGGCTTGCGGGATTATGAGTGGGGGTGAAGGAACTAAGGAGTAATCTAAGTGAGACTGTGTTAAAAAAATTCTCATAATTTTAAATAATTTGTTTTCTAGTTACCAATAACTATAACGGTTCGCATTCAATAATTATTTTACCATTAAACTTTTCACAATTTTTTTTAGTACGACGCCCCACTTATATGGTATTAAGTACCATAGAATTAATGTGTGGGAGGGCAAAGTAGGCAGAGGACTCTGCTACTGAACGGAAGTCCAATTGCAGATTTTAAAAAAAAATGTTATTTCTAATTTCAAAATGAATAGTATTTTAATTTTTTTTACTTGCTGTGACATTTAAAATTTACCTCAGTGGGTACTATAATTATAACCTCAAAGCTAACTTATCCTTTCCCATTGTAGCAGGACCTTTACAGCCTATGAGGTAATGTCAGGAATAGTGACTTCTCTATTCAAAAAACCTAATATCGACGAAAATAATTTTTAAATTCATGAATAATATATTGTTATTATCCTGTGAAAGGGTATTTTTAAATTTCTGCTAGATTCTAAATATTTAAATATCTGTAACCTAACCTAACTAATGTTTCACATGATTATTTTAATGGCTCTCACATAACCCAAATAATCTTTTGCACATTTTTTTAGTATTTTAGTCATATCACTTACAAACCAAAACACAATTTTACAATTTTTAAAATGTTGCTGACCTGACCTAACCTAACCAACCTTTGGCAATACCTTGGATACCGTGGGTTGGATTGGTGACTTCCTAAGCAACAGGACACAGAGGGTACGTGTGGAGGAAGGAAGGGCTACGTCAGGGATGCCGTAGGGCAGTGTGCTCGGCCCACTGCTCTTCACCATAATGATGAATGATATAGGAGAGGAGATACAACGGCATATTAGGCTTTTTGCATACGACTGCGTTGTATACATGGATGCTGAGAGGAATGGCCTACAGGATGATCTGAAAAGGCTGGAAGAGTGGGTGGAAAATAATGGTATGAAAATAAATGTGGCTAAGACAAAAGTGGTCAGGTTTACTGGGAAGAGGAAGATTGTCAGGAGGGAATATCACTGGAGGGGAGACGTGATAAGTGAGGCCGACAGCTATAAATATCTAGGGGTGGTGCTGCAAGGTAACCTGGGGTGGGTGAGGGGCAGGTAGACAAGGTAGTGAAGAAGAGCAGACAGGCACTGGGCATGCTGGGACGAGTGCTCAGGGGGGGAAGCAGCAGAATACGTGACAAGGCCTATAAAACTATGGTCCGCCCCATGCTGGAGTATGCCGCAGCAGTGTGGGACCCATACACGGCAGCACTTGAGGGAGCTGGAGGGGGTGAAGAGGAGAACAGCTAGATGGGTGAAGGGCAAGTGGAGGAGAATGGACAGAGAAGGGAAGGGGGAGTGCAGTACCACAGAGATGTTGATAGGAATGAGATGGGAGAGCTTAAAGGATAGAAGACAGGAGAGATTGGTCAAGATGTACCAGGTGCTGAGTGGAGTGGGAGGATGGGGAGAGCTGGGGGGAAAAGTCAAAATGGGAATGCCTAGAAGTAGGACGGAAAATACTAGGAAGGTTTTCAAAGAGAGGAGGAGAACAGAAAGGGGAAAGAATGCGATGGTCGTGAGGACGGTAGGGGAATGGAATAGGCTGGAGGAGGAGTGTGTCGGCTGGGAGCGTGGATCAGTTCAGAAGAAGATTGCGGGGAAAGTAGGGAATATGATTGCCACCGGGTACTTCTGTACCCAATTGCAGCTATTATTATTATTATTATTATTATTATTATTATTATTATTATAAAGTTCTTATGGGAAATAAGGCAATTGAAACTTAAAGAGAGAAATGTTGGTTGGTAATTCTGAAGGTGACACTCCTTTCCACAAAAAAGAAATAAAAGTTCTAAAATGATTTTACTATAATTCTTCAAATGTGTGTTATAATAGTCAAATAGTTAATCAATAGTTCACAGTTTAAATCAGTGAATAGATTAGGAAAATTAAATACAAAATTTAAATCGTGAGAACAGTTGGTTAAGTAAAAATACTGTGCCACTGTATTCATAAATTACGTACACAGTAATACAAAACAGTAAAATAAAAAATAAATAGTAAAGTAATAAAAATTAAAAGAAGCTATCCTTCAGAATTACCGTAAAAAGGTACATGGAAAATAGGTTCTACAATAGGACCGATGACTAAAAAACGCTATGGTATTGACGACAGCAGCATGGATATCTTGGATGAGAAGCTTATGATAGCAAGGAATGTGGCTCATTTAAGGATAACAGTGAAAGGAAAGGAGGTTGAATGCTTGACATCGGCTTGTGTCAAATTGAAGAAGTTTTCAAAACCAAATTCAAAATTTAAATATTTACCACCGTGACAAATCTAACGTGAGATATGTGTCTCAACAAGTATAATACCTTTTATTACAGGAAAGAGTTTCAAAAGATTAGTAATTCGATGGCGTAAATATCATAAACATTTACACAATATACACATCAACACAGCAATCACATAGAGTAGCAATCCCTTCGACAACGCAATGAGTATTTGACGCCGACCGCCGGTGCTCCCTCTGGTTCGCACAGGCCGTTATGTCACAACACTTAAGTGTATCAAACACACGCGAGCGTGATGTCCGCCGAGTGTGTAAAAGTGCGCCGCGACGAACACCGAAACGACGACAGCGCCCGGCCGGGTGTGGCAATGCGCCTAATTAAATATGTAATTATTCTGTTCAAATCAAAAACAACCATTTTAATAACAATTTAAAAGATATTTAATTCAAGGGAAATTATGTCTAATTGTTTTATAATCATATATTGTGTAACATGTCTTTTAAGCCCAAAACTGGCCGGGTCTGTTTTCCCGCGCTCCACGTGTTTAGGCGCGAGGCTGCAGGGCGGTCTTGAGTTCAGTTACCGTCGGGAGCTCACAGGGGTCTCACGCTCCGCGAACGCAGAGCCATCAACTTTCACGCTACATCCACGTCTCAGCAATAGTGTAAGTTCTTAAAAATCCTTTTACCAGCTCTGCGCCGACCCCACCCAGTCGCACGATATTTCGTGCGACTCGTCACCAATTAATTTTATCCCAACAGGGAACTTTGCATTTTCTACGTAATTTCGTGTCCAGAGATTAAGGACAGCGTAATTGAGTTACGCAGTTTCGGCTTCACAGCCAATTAATTGTTATCATCGAAGACTCGTAGCAACGTGTGTCGAGTTCTTACTCGCTAACTTTCGCCTTTTAACTTTCATCGTCTGTAAATGTGTTACTGCAAATGTGAAATCTAACCGAGTAATTTCTGATTAATAAGTGACTGTAACGTGTATGATTCCAGCGTACCGGGTTACGTACTTTTTGGGACCTCAATATTTCGCCACAGGTTAGATTGCAAATAACTTTGGAACGTCTGTTTGTATGTGCTGTTTTCCATGTTAATGTAACTGCCTGTAGAAACTCTTGCAGCACAGGAGATCTGTGACTATCCACCGCACCTTTCACATTTATAATCGGCCACTGTATAAGTCGGTGTACACCACTTTGCAACCTATCCTGGTCGCACGTACCGTTGACGTAGAGAGATACGCGTGTCGCAGCGGTCAGACAACAGACACGGCCAGTACCTGGACCAATAAGTGTATCAGTTCTGAATATAGTGCTGTGTCGTGTCAATTCGTTTACCAGTTATTTATAAGGTGTCCCGGGTGGCCTGAACAGCCCGGGTAGGTTTCGAACCGCGACGCGCTCCTGCCTGCAGCCACGAGGCTGAACCCCCATTAAAATCCCTGGGATCACTTTCAACATTAATAATCACTTAAAAAACTTAGACAGGCAGCGGGAGTGGCGTCATATTGTATGCCGATGGACACCGGTATCGACTATCGCTCGGCAATAGTCGCCAACAGAATTATTTAATTTTACAGGGAAAATTAAAGGACCTAACCATGGACCTAACACATTGTAATTAAATAAAAACTCTATGAAAAATGTTAGTGCACTTACTCAAATATGACTCGATATAGCTTTAATTTGATGCACGTCTCCCACAAAAATCACTATGTGCAGTTTGCGGAGAAAATTATTGTTTTGGCCCCAATTACTAACTTGTAAATGTGATCTTAAATATTTTCAGAGCGATTCTGTAAGCTTTATGGTGATCTTATCGCGCATCCTACTGTCCTCAACTAAATAGTTGGGTAGGTGTTTTTAACTCGCTACTGACTCAACATCGATAAATAGGTACCTATCTATAGATCTTGCTACTGTCCTTACGGGCCATATGTGGAGATCTCCCTTTTTCTTTTGGGATCCCTAAAACATAAAAGGTAGCCTTAACTACCATGCAAGAACCGTCCCTTCAACCTCCCTTCTTAAATGCGTCCTTAATTTTAAGTAAAGGAAGTGGTCGACCATTAGATCGCCAGATCCGAGCGTTAAGGCTTCCTAAAACATGATGGCAGACATGTTTTCGAAAAATAAAGTTAATTAATAAAACTTTGACTTTAATTTAGAGAGTAATTGGACTTGTGCTGCTTGTAAATAATAATAATAATAATTTATTATATAAACATATATGAAGAGTTCTACTGCCTATTTTAACATTTTAAAACATTCTAGTGATAGACAGATGACGTCGTCCGACCGAAGGCCACCCTAAAGCTCGACCTGCAACCGCCAGTATCCGACCCCGCTAACGGAACGCGCCCCTAGCCATGGTCCACCCGAGACAGGCGAGCCACTGGCAGACAAGGTAGAATCCGGCCACCCACAATAACCAGACCGACACTACAGTTAATCCCTCTGATAAATCACACGCAGAATAAAAACAACATTGCGTATAAGTTAAATGCTCTCTCAATGAAAATGCGACGTAGGAGTGCCCGGGCACTCACGTGTGAAAATGTGTCAGTACGTTGACGTCGTCCGACCGAAGGCCACCCTAAAGCCCGACCTGCAACCGCCAGTATTCACCCCGCTAACGGAACGCGCCCCTAGCCATGGCCCACCCGAGTCAGGCGAGCCACCAACAACTAAGGTAGAACCCGGCCTCCCCTAAATAAACAGACTTCAATCAACCACGTTATAAAAACAAACACTAATTATTAAACTATATTACGTAGTAATTTAAAGTCGGTTGACGGAAGTGCGACGTAGGAGTGCCCGGGCACTCACGTGTGTAACTACAGCAATACGCGTGTGAGTGTTCCCCTGGCGGCCTTCTGCCTGAATCAATCAACCAGACCTTATGACATAATTATTCAAACCTTGTGTTGCGTCATTAACCCCACCAGAGCAATCTGACAAGAGACGAACAGTCGCTGGTGTTACGTAAAACATTCAAACATAATAATTCTTAAATATAATAACTTTCAATTCATAGAAGGGACAAATGACCTTAATTCAGCCTTTATAATTAATATAAGAATTTAGCATCATTAAATTCTCTTATTAACTTATCAGATCAGAAATTAACGTAATGAGGTCAACCCTGGCGCGAGGGCCACCAAGCCTCGGCCGGACGCCATGACATGACGCCAGTTCAACGCGACTCGTGGACCGGGGCGGACGCACGTCCCACGGAGAGACGTCATCCTTTGTCCACACCGAGTTCACTTCTGGTAAATATAGTCATTCTTCAAACCCTTTTAATAATCTCTCCGTGTGTACCCGGTTCAGCTTTTCGGTCCAGGACCTAATCCGGCCGCATAAATATCACACCCCCCCCTGCACCACACTTGGTCCGCGGGGTAGGTGCATTATCCGGTACGGGCCGACTCCCGAGGACAGAACTTTTGTTAATCTCAGTCGCTGCGGCGCTGACACTCCCCGTAAGGGAACTCTTGAGCGAATTTAGCTGCGGTCCGCGCTCCACTGCCGTGGACGCGAGCACCGCCTCAATACGCAGATTTACGGGATTGGCCGCCTCCAATCACCCTCACCCCTCGTTGAGTAACCAGGCTCAGAAACGCCTAGGGACATGATAATACGGAATAATTAGTGACTTTGTAACATTTCTTTGTAACCTTGTGCAACGCACCCTCGTGTAACATTTTATTTTGTAAACTTGTGCAACGCAACTTCATGTAACAATTCTTTTGTAAACTTGTGCAACGCAACCTCGTGTAACAATTCTTTTGTAAACTTGTTCGACGCACCTCTCCACGTAACATTCGTAAACTTGTATAACGCAACCTCGTGTAACATTCCTTTTGTAAACTTGTGCTACGGTAATTCAGTAACTCTCAGACTCAGTTGCGTGTAATTGTGTAATTTGTATCTTGTAACGTCACCTCTTGTACGACGTGGCGTGTAACCAGCAACGTTACACCAGAGCCACTGTCGACTGAATAAATGACGCACGTCATTTATTACCTCACTTCAGCGTACACTTCTTTCAACCTGCTATTCCCAACCCCCGCCGAGTAGGGAAGTCCTCAAACCCACGCAACACCGCCGACGGTCCTAGTGGGCCACGCAGGGCAATCGACCCCACGACCCAACTACCGACTAGCACCAGAACTAGTCTGGCGCCCACCCGGACTCATTACATTTGCAACAGCCACTCCCGCTAGGAACCGCACCGGGACTCGAGCCCGAGACCCCGGACGACGGCAACGTGAGCGAGTGTCCCCCTGGCGGCCTTCTACCTGTATTAATTAAGTGTTTCAGGTGACATAATTAATACCTCCCTATGTTGGGCTTTTACTCCCCACCAGAGCGGTCTGGCAAAAGACGAACAGTCTCTCGTATGACTTACAGTTCAAAAACATAATCCGTAAACAGGCTAAATCTAAATCGTAGAAGGGATGTGTAATTTAAATTTAGCTTGAATAATCAATGTAAGAATTTAGCGCTCTTAAAATCTCTTGTTAACTTGTTAATTTGGAAAATAACATAATGAGGTCAACCCCGGCGCGAGAAGACACCGAGCCTCGGCTGGACGCCATGACACCACGCCAGTACAGCGCGACTCGTGGACCGGGGCGGACGCACGTCCCACGGAGAGGCAGCATCCTTTGTCTACACTGAAGTAACTCCTGGTAAATATAGTCACGCCACCCAAACTCTTTTTATTAAGCTCTCCGTGCGTACCCAGTCCATCCTTTCGGTCTAGGACTTAATCCGGCCGCGTAAATTAAAAACTCCCTGCACCACACTTGGTCCACGGGGCAGTTTGCCAGCATACAGCACGGGCTGCCTCCCGAAACACCGAACTTTTGTTAAAGTCATGCGCCCTGGCGCTGACCTCACCAACGTAGGACTTGGACTAAGTTAACTGTCGTCCGCGCTCCACCACAGTGGGCACGAACACCGCCTTGAAGCAAAGACATACGGGATTGGCCGCCTCCAATCACAGTCAACGCCTTATTCACGTAACATTTTTAGTAATTTTGTGCCACGCCTTATTAACGTAACATTTTTAGTAATTTTGTGCAACGCCTTATTCACGTATCATTTTTAGTAATTTTGTGCAACGCCTTATTAACGTAACATTTTTAGTAACTTTGTGCAACGCCTTATTCACGTAACATTTTTAGAGTGACTCTGTGTAATGTGTAACTTGTGTACTGCGTGACGTCAGCTTCTGTACGACGTGGTGTGTAATCCACTGTATTACGCCAAACCCACAGTCGCACGAATAAACGGCGCACGTCATTTGCCGCATTAATTCAGCGCCTAATTAATCAGCCCTACAAACCCCCAACCACCACCAAGTAGGGAATCCTAAATATCCCACGCAACACCGGCGACGGTCCTAGTGGGCCACGCAGGGGCAACCGCCCCCACGACCCACCTCTCGACTAGGAACAGAGCTAGTCTGGCGCCCACCCGGAGACATTCCATTGAGAACAGCCTTTCCCGCTAGGAACCACACCGGGTCTCGAACCCGAGTCCCCGGACGATGGCACAGATACTACAGTATATAGCCAAGACATGTGTTCACATTTGATGTTTTGTTAAAGTAGAGTTAAATCGTTTCGTGAGTGTTGATGTTATAAAATAACATTGTGGATTGATTTTAGTTTTCAGGGAGAGTTCTTACTGAAATACATAGCATAATTTTGGTGTTTTGTTAATTAATTCGTAGGTATATTGGGAAATTATGGAGTTTGAGATTATTATATTTGCGTTATCATTACTTCTGGCAAATTATTTGTTTTACTTTTACATTCTTAAAAATCAATTTCTACGAGTTTATAAGTGATTTCTTTTATTAAGAACATAATCTGCGAATATTGGAAAAACAACACTGACGTCGACCCAAGTGTCTCCTCGGCTCCTTCAGGCCGTTATGCCTCGTCAACGTCCTCCCTTGCGATATGAGTGCACCATCTGTGTAGTGCGACGGCCAGGGACGCACCCGCGTGCGCCCTAGCATGCCAGTGGGTTTCTTTTAGTGTGTAAATAATGTAATCGTAATTTATTAATTATTGTGTAAATAATCTTGTAATTTTCTCAAATGTCTCGCAGTGCTAATATGTAATCGCGGCCTGGCGCTCGTCCGCGCTGCGAGGGGAGGGCGCTCTCCCACGCCGGCCGATTTCTCCTCCCCTCCCCCGCGTCCTGTGGGCCACGGCCCGCTGGCGGGCGGGGAAGGGCAGTGTTGCTCAGGGCTCGATCGGGGACAGATGTACACGCCGCTCCGCGCTGCTCGCGGGGTGCGTCTTCTGCGCTCGTAGTCCGACGACAGTGTAACTGCACGGGTTGTCGCGGCAGCAGAGCTGCATCTGCCGAGTCGCTCACCCTGTTGAGTTTACGAGTTACGAGTCACGTCTCCGGTCGAACGTACTAGAACGCGGAAGCGTAGTCACGAACCGCCGAATCCTCGCCGTCATTACGAGACTTTTTACGTAACGGACCACGCACGTGTCGCGCATCTTAGTGGAGCAACTTTAATCGGGGACATTGTTACGTGGGGAAATTTGCAGTTTGTGTCGGGACGTGTTAACGGACAGGACGGTCTTCCGGGAGTCCGGGTCGTCGTGGGAAGGGCGCTCGTTCCGCGACGGACCTGCCAGGCTGCTTCAGTCTCTAAAAGATACAATAAAAGGGGCTCGTGGAACTGTTAGCATTGAGTTATCCTTGGTACCGCCTACCATTCTTCCTCCTCACCTCACTCTCCCTCCAGGTCCCGTATTCCCCGGTCCCGGCCACGTCGGCCTGGACCCACACCTCACCGACGAGAGCAGAACAGGCACAACAGGAATTTCAAGTAAACGGGGAAATAGGGACCAGAAGCCGAGGGACGTCATTTGGCGCCCAACGTGGGGCCGTAAACACACACGAACGCACGGAAGCGCACGGAAGCGCACACGGATGCACGTAAACGCACGCAGAAAGGATGGAGGCAGGTGCGGCCGCGCGGCGTGATAGCGACGCGAACCCGAGACGTCGCGCCGGCGCGCCGGCGAGAGATAACGCGGCGTGAGAGCGACGCGAACTCGAGACGTCGGCGCGAGATTACGCGACGTGGGAGCGATGGGAACCCAAGACGTCGGCGAGAGTTATCAAGGCGCGGGAACGTCGCGAACCAGAGACGTTCGGCGCAAGATAACGTGACGTGGAAGCGGTATGAACCGGAGATGGCGGGCGACGGGACAAGGATCGTTGGCGTGACAGATAGTGTGATGTGTGGTGCAATAGAGCCTGTGTAACCTTTGCTGGTTAAGGATGAATGGTTGTATGATGAATTAACATGTTAAATAATATTGTTCAGGAGCAAAATCTTACTTTTTACACACAATGAATTTAATGCAGATTAAGTTCTTATTTAACTTTGAAGGAAAGCTTATCTTAATTCAAGTAGTTTACCAGAAGCTTGCAAATTAATATGTGGTTATGTTAAATCATGTGAACAATCGGTTGTGTTAGGTTTGCTACCTTAAAAAAACTATAAGAATCACTGAACGATTAATTATAAATACCAATTAAAAATGTAGCTATCTTAATCCAACCGAACTTATTTACTATTTAATATTGTTTTTAATGTAGCACAGGTGGGGTGGGCAATTGTTGTTTCGGGACGGAAGGTAATATGTTTACGTGTGTGGCAAGTAGTGTGGTTCGGAACTGCTCAGGTGTGTTGAGTGGAATGAATGGTACATGGTTCGGCAATGGTGACCAGGAGGGCGAAGTCCTGCAAGGCAGCAGTCAATATCCATTGTGTCACACCATACACACCCTACATTTTAAGTTCTATCCATTCTTCGTGTGTGCGCTAGTCCATACAGTCAGGATTCCAGAACATGGCACATCTGTCACATCATGCTCCATCCACACTTCCACCGGGCCACAATGGCTCCACGCCAAACACTGTCATGCCATAAACACAATAGTCATATCAATTACTACACTCCTAAGGTCAGAAATCTTTTGGCCTTGGGTTCTCTGCCAGCGGAGAGTCGTCCAGTCCATGTTATATGGAACACTCCTCGCAGGTTCAGTACTACGAAAATCATGTAGCCACGCTGTCTACGAATGCTCACACAATGTATTGCGTGCGCCGAGAAAGAAGGTTCACTTGTGACACATCACATGCACATCACAGTCGAAACACGTGACATGTTGTTTATGAACATGGGGCCAAGTGAGTCCGACGAGACACGACCATGAACAATGTCCAAAGTTGGATGGGGAAGGGTGTCCAGCTTGATGAAGGGAAGGGGAATGCTTGTTAAGGAGTAGCGATGGGAGGGAAAGGAGCGATGGGTGAAATTTTAGATATCTGGGATTCGAGACGAGGGAGTACGTTATCACCGTCTATATCTGATGTTGCAGTTATCGAATCCTGAAAAGGAGAAAGAGCGGGGAAGGGAGGTAGCTTGGTGTCTTCAAATGACGAGGAGCAATTGTGGTCTAGAGGGGTCCAACCAATTGTCCCGGCTGATGAACCTACGCTTTCTCACAATTTCTGCACTGTTTTGTTGCCACACTGAGATTCTCCCATGGACTGCTGATGTTTGCTCCATGTTCGGGCAGCCAAATGTCGCGGGTCCATATCCAGTGGAGGGGTGGAGACATTGCAGATGTCGCTCGGTCGCTTTGTTGATGATTGGATGGTTGCTTGCTTGGTGCCAGCTCTATGGAAATATCAGCCCCCAGCTCTGAGGTGGGAGTGGACCATCCGGCCTAATGTGGCTGACAGAGGACGTCACCCACACAGAGAACTCTGCAGCGAAAACTAATCCAAGCAACCCACTTTTTATGGCCAAATTTTGTGGACAGTATACAGGTGACAATTCGAGGCAGCTGTAGGGGTGAATTGTGGAGCAAGGATGAGAAGGCAACAAAACTTTTCTTGGCCCTGTAAGGACCCCTGCTCGAGCTGCTTCAGATAATACCAGTTATGGACCTGAATGTCTACGCTGTATTAGTGGAAGCCCTTGAGCTGAGGTATGGTTACCAACAGTCGAGGTGTACAGGACTGCATTGAAAATATCGAGAGACTTGTGCACCTTGCAGACATAGAGGCTCATTCAGACTTCTGACAGCAACTAGCTATTAGCACATTTATAGATATATTCAAGGGTACAGAGGTTCAGAAAACTCTTCGCCTGGTTCGTCACAAGAAGAGTTGCGATGCCCTGTTTTATACTTTAGAGACAGAAACGGGCACTGCTAAGCCACCCCCAGGCAGCCACAAATCCCCTTCCCAGCCCACAGGAGAGATGCGCACGCCTTGAGAGACGACCGCCAACTCGCGCCTTAAGCGTTTTTTTTTTTTTTTTAATTTTCCCAACCTTACTTAAAGCTATGAGATTTTGGGAGAGGTCTGGGTAGGGAAGACTCTAAGTGCGTCTCAGGCCGAAGCCTATACTCTCTAATCATGCAGGGTTTAAGCCATGCGGGAGAGGGAGCATGTATCATGTGCTAGGAGGGGTATTGGCCAGCCATGGCAACGATTGGCGCCATGACTAACTCCCCTCACTATTTTAGATTAAAACTAGATAAGTTGGGCCCAGGTAAAACCTACATAGACACAGGGAAAACGCTGGGCACTGACATGCGGAATGCAAAATTTCATGCATTAATAACAAGCAGGTTGGTTACAGGAACCAGAAGGATGGTTCCGGAAGAAGAGTTGGACAGAGTAGAAAGACTATTAAGCAAAAGGGCGTGAGCTTGGACATTGTTGTCCGCATTTGTTTCTGTTTTTTTTCCTAACCTAAATTAAAACTAAGTGTATTTGGGAGAGGTCTGGGTTAGGGAAAGACTAAGTGCGTCTTAGGCCGAAGCCTATACGCTCTAATCATGCAGGGTTTAAGCCATGTGGGAGAGGGAGCATGCATCATGTGCTAGGAGGGGGATTGGCCAGCCATGGTAGCGATTGGCGCCATGACTAACTCCCCTCACTGACTATTCTAGACTATAAACTAGATAAGGTGGGCCCAGGTAAAACCTGCATAGACACAGGGAAAACCCTGGGCACTTACATGCGGGATGCAAAAGTTCATGCATTATTGGCAAGCATGTTGATTACAGGAAACAGAAGGATGGTTCCGAAGAAGAGTTGGACAGAGTAGAAAAGTGTCTACCATGCGGGGGTTTGGGGGCTTGCACATTGCTGTGCGCATTGGTTTGGGTGGCACTGGTTGTTTCGGGGGCGACTTTAGTCGTTTCCCGTCAGGCTGCCAGCCAGCCAAATTAATTGAAAGAACATAATTATATTTATATGACCGCAGCACCCAGTTTCGGTGCCGAGGTCGGGGGTTTATATATCCCTCGGGCCACCTTCCCCTATGTGGTTACTCCTTCTTCAGTCTGGACGGCTGGAGGGGAGGGTGGTCAAGTGACGAGTCACGTGACCCCTCCTCAGTCATGTGGTTACCCCCTCCACTGCGCCGCTCTGCGTGGGCCGCGAGCGCTCTTGTTCAAGTGGAGCGCCTGTGGGATTGGCCATCCGCTACACAGGCACGTACCGCGGGTGGCAGTCACTTCGTTGTGGGATGCGTAGCTACCACAACGTTAATACAATAAATATGTATAGGCCTAGTTGTTTTAATAACATTATATTTTATTGCATTTGTTTGGTTGCCATTCTTAACTGAAACCTGTATGTTCCTCAGCAGTGAACTATAATGGAAATATTACAAACTTCTTGTATACTATACTTTATTCTGTTGGTTCTGTTGTATTTTAGTGAATTCTATTGGGCTATGATAGTGTTTTTCACTGTATTCTATGGGTTTTTGTTGGTTTCTGTTGTATAGCATTCTGTTGGGATATGTTGTTTGCTAGTGTTTTTCATTTATTCTTTGTTATCTAGTGTTTTTGATTGTATTTTGTTGGTTTCTTTTGTAAGTCTATCTCTTGGGGTCTGTTTTGCTAGTGATCTTGATTGTATTATGTTATTTTTTGTTGGTTTCTGTTGTAAGGCACTCCATTAATTCTGTTGTTTTCTAGTGTTTTTCATTGTATTCTGTTGGTTTTTGGTGCTTTTTGTTGTAAGCCATTCTATTAGTTTTTTTTAATTTTAGTATTTTTTTGTTTCCTCTAGCAAGTCACTATTTTGGGGTCTGTTATTTTTAGCGTTTTAAATTTTATTCGGTTTTATTTTGTTGGTTTCTGTTGTAAGGCACTTTATTGTTTTCTGTTGTTTTGTTTTTTTTTGTAATGCTTTCATGTTTTTTTAATTTTTTTTTTAATATAGTCTGTTGGATTTTGTTGTTTTCTATTGCAAGTTACTATTTTTGGATCTGTTGTTTTCTAGTATTTTTTATTGTTGTATTGTGTTGGTTTTTTTGTAAATCACTCTGTTTTGATATTTTGTTTTCCAGTTTTTCCAATCTTTTCTGTTGGTTTGTATTGGTTTTTGTTGTAAGGCATTCTATTGGTTTCTATTGTTTCAATAGTTTTACTTTTTTGTTGCAATGCATTGTTTTATGATGTTTTTCTACTGTTTTCGATTGTATATAATTTTTTTTCAGTTATACTAATGGTTTTGAGGGCTGTGCGCACGTTCCCGGTGACTTTAAGGTGTTATGAATGGGCGCCACCACGTGTAAGGGCACGTGGACCCGGCGGAGTCTCTCGCTCAGGGCGTGACGTAGCCCAGGTGGGGACGAGTTACTAGCCCTTTCTACCCTATATAGATCCAGACCTGGCCCGCTCTAGGCGTCGGGCACGCCACACTCCTAGGCTAAGTAGACTCACTCGCCACGTGGTTAAATAAAGTACTCAGGTTTTACTTATACCCAGATTTAATTCCACGGACACGCTTCCCTCTACGCACGTTACACTTTACACGGTTAAAAAGCCTGAGGCACGAATCGGCTTAAGTGAATGCATGGTCCACACACGTGGCCATGCTATAAAGTATGCTTCGTACACAGTGGTTAAAAAAACTCGACTGAGACAATTAATTATTAATGCAGCCCGCCGACCGAGAGCTGCCCCGAGGAATGACGGACGAAAGAGATTTAAGAATTAATTAAGATGCAGAATTACTTGATCAGTGGTTCACAACGGTTGAGATCCCCGGGGTGCTGGCGCGTCTGCTCTCGGTCGGTGATGAAGATGAACTGGGGCGAGAGCTCTGCTCGTCTCGACTAACATGGCGCCTCCGCGCCAACACAATTACCGTTATTACCTTCTGTGATTCCGTGCCCCGGCGAAAGTCAAGTAAATTATAGATTAACATTGAAAAATATATAAAAGCCACTGGCAATTTAAAGTTCATTAATATTTACTTAGTTATTGAAAGTTTATATAAAAACATTCCTACCCTCGTCCAAGTCCGTGCCTATTCGGGTCCGCCCGGGCAACGTCTGTGGTTCTTTCAAGTAACATGATATTTAAATTAAAGAATACATGAGTAACTGCACAAACACTGGGGCAAAAAATGGATGAAAACAAAAGTTTTACAATTAACATTAAACTTAGCAAATTAGGGGTCGCCGCACTGCTTCTAAGCGCCCTCTTGCCGGGCTAGCAACACACACACACACGCACGCACGAGCGGGAGGTTTGAATAGAGTGGTTGGGCGGTGTCATATCGGGCTCAAAGGGGCCGCAGGCCCGGACGACGTCAATTTCTAATGTTTACTATTGAATTCTATTTTTTTGTCTGTTTCTGTTGTAATGTTCTTAATTTGAGTATTAGGTTTTCTAATGGTTTCCATTGTATTCTGTAGGATTTAGTGTATTAGTTTTTTATATTACACTCTGTTCTCTGTTTTAGTGTTCCATTGTATTCTGTTAGGTTTTTTGTTTTAGTAGTATTCGTATTGCATTAGTTTTTTATTGTGTTCTATGACATTATTATGACATTGAGAGTTTCTACCGAGTTGTGTTTGTGTATTTTAGGTTTTTTGGTTCAATTGTGTTTTAGTGTTTTTTTTCCTTTATTTTTGCTATTTAGTTTATTTAATAGGTTTTAAAATAAATTCTGTAAGAGTTTTTTATGTTGTTTTACATAAATTTCAGTTTATTATTAGATTATATAGAAAAATATTTAAAACAAGATACCAATAATAGTATAATGATCCAATGAAACCCACAAAAATTCAACACAACCGAACAGCTATTCGTTAGACAGAAATCATATTTAAAAACCACAGAATCCAATAAAAATACAATAAAAAATATAGAAAATTTGAATTTTTTTTTGCAACAGAATGTTTAAAATAAAAGTTACTAAAATAAACATGAAACAACAGACACTAACAAAAAATAAAAACATATGGTAAACTCTAGAAAACAAAAGATCCCAACAGACCAACTTGAAACAAAAAAAACCAACAGTATACAATCAAATAAACTAAAAAAAACAACAGAAACCAATATAATTACTTACAACTGAAAACATCATAAACCAACAGAATACAATGGAAAACACAAAAAATAGACCCCCAACAATGTGACTTACAACATAAACCAAATAAATACAACCAAAGACACTAGAAACCAATAAGATTGCCTACTACAGATAATATCATAAACCAACAGAATGCAATGAAAAATATTAGAAAAAAACATACAACAAACCAGTGCCTTGCCACTGGAGCCAACAAAATACAAGGAAAAGTACTAGAAAACAACAGAATGCTTTACAACAGAAACCAAAAAAATACAATTAAAACCAATAGAAAACAACAGACTCTAACAGAGTGTTTTCCAACAGAAAACAAAAGAACACAATGGAAGGCACAAATTTAAGATAAGAAAAAGGATTCTTTGCAGTGAAAACAAACAAAACACACATATAATACAATGGAAGTAACTAAAATACCACAGAAAACAACAAAACTCCTTTCAAGAGAAACCAATAAAATGCAACAGTACCTATACAATAGGAAACACTAGAAAACAACAGCCCCCAAAGAGTGAACTACATCAAAAAACAACAGAACATATTAAAAACACTAGAAAAAAACAGAATACTTTACTACAGAAACCAACATAAACCACCATAATACAATGAAAAATACTATAAAACAACTAAACCCCAAAAAATGTCCTGAATGAGAAAAAATACAAATGTATACACTATAATGCAACATAAAATAAAAAAAATGCCTTACAACAGAAACTACCAAAACCCACTACTAGAAAACAACTGATACCAACATACTCTTTTTACAAGAGAAACCAACAAGATACAATGGAAAACACAAAAACCCAATAGAAACTAGCATACTGTTTCACAACAGAAAACAACAAAACCCAAAAGATTCTTTTCATAACAGAATCCAACCAAAACCAATATATTCAGTGTGCTTTGGCAATAGAAAATAAAATAATTTTGTTATTATTTCGTATGTGAGCCTATTTCTTCCACAGAAACCACTGAAACCCAATAAAGCCGTTCTGTTTACAACAGAAACCAACAGAATCCAATAAAATACACTTAAATAACATCTGTCACACAACAGGTAACACTGAGATTCCTGTTGGGTTGTTGGTTTATGTTGTAAATATTTGGTAGGGTTGTGCCGTGTATTAGGGATTTAGGCACGTTTTATTTAAAATTTTGTAATCTTAAATATTTTTGGAAATATTTTTTTTTTCTTATCTTATTTTCTTTACGGCCAGGCCCTCAGCCTCTGTTCTCAGAGGCGAGCTGATTCTCTTTCCCAGCCTCATGCTAGGCTAGCATTCTGGCTAGTATTTCTCCCGCCTCCAGGCACGTCGGGGTCGGTAACTTTATTTCTTCGCGTGACTACCTTTTGCCTACAGCAGCTTGTGAAGCAGTGCTGAGCCCTGCTAACTCTGTCACGAATCGGTATAAGGTTCACTAGCAGCAAGACACGACAGGAGGATCCCGTGGGCCTTGCGTCCCACAGACCATGCGTTTTTTGAAGCCATCCCCCTCCTGCTCACCCACCCTTTCTTCTCAGAAGAGAAGCCAGGAGCGACGACCGCACGGGTACGTTAACCGAAGTCAAGGCCATCTCAGGCTTGACAGCCGCAGTTACGATTCTGGACTTTAATGACATCTAGTGACGGCTGTCGTCACTAACGCCACTTGTGGGCGTCGGCAGCGTCGACACCAGCGCTCGCGCGGAGGTAACGACAACCTCTCTCCCCTCCTTATGTCTCAGGCCGCTAGGTGGCACCTCTGGTTACTCCATTACCCCCTAGCTTGACACTCTCGTCGGTCACTAGTCGATTTATTAGTACTTCTTCTCGCCACCAAAAGATAGCGCCTCAGTCGCGCAGTCACTCCAGTAAGATCTAATTTTTTTTATGCCCGACACCTTCGGGTGGACTCGGTAATTTTCGGCTCAGAGCCTACCCCCCTCCCATTCTCTAGAGATCCCGCGCTTATGATATTCTGGTGATATCCCGCTCTGAACTTACTTCGGTGCGCGCCTCCTGACTGACTGGTACCGTTTGTATCTGCGATCTTCGGCGAATCATCGACATCGCATCGTATATTATGTAGTCTTCTCAGACTAGAGGGATGGAGTCCCTAGCTAAAATTATTAAGCAGTCAGTAGTTTAGTTGAAAGTAGAGAAACTTAGTATTTTTTTTATATTTTTTTAAAATTAATCATGATGACTTCCGTGTCTACCGCGCATCGTGGTTCGGGTTTTCGGAGACGAGATGCCCTCTCCTGAGCGCCAGGACCAACACCCTGTTTTGGTAAGTCTTGACGTCATCCCCCCCTTTAATTTTCCTTCTATTGGCCTTTTGCACCATTTAAGTATACTGTCTGGAAACAGGTCTGATTCTTTGGAATTTGGACTTCTGTTTCAGACAGGGTTCCAAGTTTGGGGCAGCCAAAATCTTCTGCCAGATCCTCTGGAGTCGGTTCCTGAGCAGAACCCACCATCTTTAGGCCAACTACCTCGATCACCGTCTACCTACAGCCCCGGGTGATACCCGAATAATTCTATTATTCTATTCACGAACTCAAAAAAAAAATAGTGTAACCCAGTTAAGACAGCGGACAGTAAAAGCAGTTCGAGGAGACGAAATTTATATAATGTTTTGCGAGGACTATAAGTACAACCTGTAAAGTTACCAATGTTAATTTCATTCATGTTTTTAAATATTGTAATTTTTGTTAAGCATTCAGGGCCGGCCCGATAGTAAATAAGTTCAATTAGTAAATAAGTGTAATTGTGAGGAATGTAAATAAGATCACTTATCAATGAAAAACAGACGTTACTAAGGAAAATTTAATCTATAAAAAAGAAAGAACAATGATTAATAAAATAAGGAAGTCTATAGACGTAACAGTTGTTTTTATTTATTTAATATATAATAACGATCCTTTTTCTCCCAAGTGTTCGTAGGGAGTCTCTAAATTTTCTTTGTTTACTCCTAGTGTCGCCTCTGATGTTGACTTTTATAGCTATTAATTCTGGGCCCCAGTATTCAGAGTTTCCAAATCTTTTTAACCACTTATTTAATTATTCTTTAAGACACTTGGGGTATTACAGGGTGCACTCTTCGTTTATAGCGACTCCCATTCAATGTTTTAACGAACAAACACAAACAAATTAATTTATAACTCCACACACGCAGCTAGTACCATCAAAGATACACCTGGAAAATGTGTGTAAATGCATCTTCAGTGTAAACACCCGGGCTCGGGTTTTCAATGAGAAATTCAAAAAATACTAAGTAAATAAAAATGTTTAGAATGCTTTCACTCTAAAAAAAATTAGCGTGAGAAATCCCAGTCAAGAGTAATAAAAATTTTTTGCCATACTTACACAAGTAAATTAGAACTAGACTCCAACAGGAATTAAGTTTTAATTAAAATAATGAAAAAAAAACTGTAAATAACTGTAAAAAAAACTGTTAAATATGACGCGTGCACGTAGTAAGTAGGTAGTTCAGTTAATACTTGCAAAGATTTTAGCAAACAATAAAGCAAACAGACAGTAACAATAAGTCCCTACAAATTTAAAAAAATTGCCAACCTTGTATTATAATCCTAAAGCTTACTTTGTACGTTTATTGTTTTATGATTATTCAAAAATATTGCATTGTTTAGTGGCTAAACAGAAAAATAAATTTTCTTGCGTATTTTGTGAACTCGTGGGTGTGTACGATGTAAGCATGTGAACAGTTAGTTACATGGAAGCATATGAACAGTTAGTTGCATGGAAGCATATGAACAGTTAGTTACATGGAATTTTTGTTATTTTATTTGGCTACGATGTTACTGTTATTGCGACTCACGAGTGAGAAACCATTGTTAACACGTGAATAATTTGGTCAGCCCACAAGAAACAAACACCAGGTAAAAACATACTAATTGAAGGGTCTAAAATAAAATAATATAAAATATTTATTTCTTCATGCATTTTATGTCATATTATAACATTTCAATACATGCCTACATTTTCTCGTCATTATGTAACAACGAAAGATATCGCTACATAAATATAAATTTAGATTTACTTAGAAGGAGCGGCAAAATTAAGTTTGGTAAAACGATAATCACGTGAGTTGTTGAAATTAGAGTAGCCACCTCCTAGATACAAGTAGGCAGTAAATGGATATAAAGTTTTTACCAACAATATGAATGTGACAATTATTAATGCTAATTTCAAAACATTGTGTCAAAATTGAAGTTATGTTAGTAGTGGGCGTTTCATGTGGAAATAAGAGATTTGTTTCAGACGTTAACACTATGCGTATATTGTTTCTTAAATTTTTCTTTCAAAAATTAATTGCTCTGTATCTCTGTCACAGAAAATAAATAGTTTGAACATCGCTACCCACACTATTTTTATTTTAAATAGTTTGAACATCACTACCCACATTATTATTGTTTTACTCCACCACTACTTTTTTCTGTTTCATTCAAAATAAGACATTTACTATAGTCAGTTTTAAATAGAAATATAAAAATTCATACTCTTATTTTAACACTGTAAATATTTACAACTGAATGTCAACAGTGCGTTCACTAAACTAGTTATCAGCATTTATTTTCAAAAATTGAAAGTTACAGAGTAATGAATTCTAAAAAAAATATGCTGCACATTTCATGTGGTCACAAAACAAATTTACATTTACAGCAGTTGTATATAAGTTAATAATTGAGTAAAATAATGTAATTTTATTCATAAATCTACAACATTTGTCATTACTTACAGGATATTCTTTTTGCAGTTATTATCCTGCAAAGATTTTTGTAAATTATTCAAGACAACAGTTAGATAAAAGTTTTTTTATAACTATTTATCAATGAACAGTCATATTTACCTACTGTTTACTAAAACTACATATGTGAGCTAAAAACAAATACAAATTACTTATATTGCTATAAAGCCAATTTATTTTCTTTTGTGATTGTACAAATTAATATGATAGCCAGATAGAAAGAAGAAAGTCTTACAATAGAGCTAACACATAAAATGATCTCAGTTAACAGCATGAAGTACACAGTACACCCGTATACACCCTAGGAGGGCGACTTGCAAGTGCGACTCAGCACCAGGAATGCGGTCTGCACCACCGTGTAGCGTGCACAGTGTTCTCATTATTTATGAAAAACTATGTCTGAAAATGCCCTCACCAAATTATCTTGAGATACACTCACACATACTTTTTAGCATCATTGAGTCCCAGCATTGTATCGAGAGACTTAGTGGTAATAGCTCACAATTAGACCAGTTAAGTAAACACTCGTGTCTACAGTGGGATATGAGGCCATAATGCCACATCGAAAGTTAGTTCTCTGACAACTTGACATCTAAAGAAAACTTGAATGGGAAAAGTTCAAATATATGTTCATAAATACATTCTGATAAAAATAATCCAATGATTTTGTCTAAATGAAAAACTTAATTAGTTAAAAAACGTTAAGTAGGTTAATATTCTAAGATTTGATCTACATAGCATACAGATTTATGTAACACTTGTCACTTAAATGTAAAATACATTTTACGAATAGTTTTCGCCAATTTTAAACCGTTAGAATTATCAATGACCAAGGTCAAAGTCCAGTGATATCCTGAAGTTACAATCCGGGCTCATGCCAACTGACTGAGGAAGTGACATTTGGCTCTCATTTTTCATTTGATGCTTGAGTTCACCTTGGGGATTCGCTTATATTTTGAATATGAAAGTTATTATCAATTCAACAGTTTTAACCATATCTCCTTTGTCACTAGGATCCCCAAGCAGCCATAACCTGATAAATGCAGTGGTTACATCAAGCCTGTGAATGAGGGCTACCGAAAACCTGACCACAATTTTCTAGTTAACAATCAAACCATAAAACCTGCCTACTGACAAAGTGTAACGGGGTGTGCTCCCGTTGCCGTTTTCCTCTGAACTTCTGTTTTAAACCTGAGTGGGGGTCAATGGACCCAAGTTTGATGACACGGTCAACCCTGTGTCTGGGTCTGCGGGTCAGTTCAACACCCAGACGGTTAAATAACTTTTTTCTACAATCCACCAACTATGAAACAGCCCACGGGCTGGGTACAATCAAGGCCCGCGCGGACTGTCCTGACACTCAACCACCACCATCGAGTCACATCGTGCTGCTTGCGCACAGCGACCCACCAACACCGAACTACAGGCTACGTCACTCCATCAATACATCATGCTGAGACGTAACTACATCAGCCGAGCATGTGACCAGGAGCTCGCTGATGTCGTTGAGGCACAGCTGCGGGAACGAGTGGACCAGAGGCAGATGCAACTCGCTGGCGAGTGCATCGCAGTGCTACTACCACTCGCTGGTGCCCGACAGGATGAGTGACGAGTGGCATTGACGAGGTCGCTGCCGTATCCTTAAGCACATCACCAGGGAAAGAGTGAACTGAAAGCGAACTCGCTGGCAACATCGTGGGACGAGTGACCCACACAACTACTGCAGGGGAATGAATAGTATAGAATGGTGCGAGCCCAATGCCTGCCTGGAGCGCTGTGGTGTGGTCAACAATCCGAGGAACAACCACCACCTGGACTAAGACATTTGAGGTGAGTAATGCAACCTAGCATATGCCAATGTAGGAAATATCCAGAGGCGACCAGCCCTGTTATCGCATGTGTGACACTGAAGTTACCTGCAGAGGCCACGTGACTGGCCTGAAATACAGCAGCTCATCTCTCCCCTCCTATGTACCCTGTCAAGATGGTACCACTGGAATATGGACCCAGGGCCGGCGACCCTGTGGTCACAACCCTCCTGACTCGGCAAGTTTGGAGACTCCGGAGGTCGTTTGCCTTCTGGATGTTGGGTCCTCATTGAATAACACGAACAGAGGTCTATGAGATATTTATGCAGGCACCCACGCAGGTGTACTAGCACCAGATAACCAATGGCAGTTGTCTGTTGATTAGTGATACCAGTGATTCTTTCGGATTGGCAATACAATAGAATGAATTGGAGCGATGCCATCGATCTCAATGATAAGTGATGGTTCAGCGATTAAGGGAGGCCTCATGGATGTAGGCGTGGTGGAGTTCAGGACACGCTGTGAATCGGCAGTGGCGGACATGTGCTCGGGGACACTGGTGCACGGACACGGACCGACAAGAAAAATGTGTAAATAGTAGATAGGTTTCAATTTTTTTTTGTGACAGACATTAACTGAAAATTGTTTCAATATTAATGTGTGAAAAATAAATAAATATACTTAGACTTAATCAATTGGACTATACCTTCGTATCATGCTATCCCAATTTAAAATCATATAATAGGTGATGAGGATGTGGTGAAGGGACGGCAGTGGGAGAGATGCACAGACCATCGGTGCTGATGGAGCTAGGATGGGACACACTGCCAAGGTAGTAAGACTTGTGAAACTGTTTGAGGTGATTAAGGGAAAGGGGGCTGAAGAAAGCTGGGATATAGGTTGAACAGAAGGGGGATAGAGGTAGGAGGAATCATGAGGGGGAGATCCAGAGGGAATGGAGACGAACAGAAAGAGGGAAGCAATTATTCCTGGTGAGGACTGGGTGAGAGAGGAATGGGCTTGGGGGAAGATAGTAGGTTTAAGCGGAGGGAAGGCCTTAAGGAGAAGTCTTCAGGAATTGGGAGGGGAATCCTTTCCACTTGGCGAAAGCCTAATAATAAGAGTATTAGTATATAGTTTCGACAAAAAAATTATACTTGACTTAACATATTGCATTAAAAGTGATACTATAGTGCTGCCTGTCTAGTTTCTTACTTATCACATAATAATACTACTGTTCACATATACACGATGGTGCATTACTATTCCATTTTCGTCCACTTAGTGTTGCAGTTGTCATTTCTAAGAACATGACTATAACAACTCACTAACATTGAATTTCACTGGAATACACAAGGCCAAACACTATTAAAATAACAAGAATATCTTACATCTGACCCTCACAATAATGTTTCCTTCAGATTCTCGCCTAAGGACTATATTAGCTTCTACACTAAAGCATGTAAAAGCAAGTTCATTAAGCAATTAGCTTCATCGCTTTTTTCATCACCCTCACTATGCCCAATACACAGTGCATTGTTTTGTTTAGGTAGCTCAGCCTTTGACAACATCACAGACCGGTTCTTACCATAGTTTCTTCTCTTTACTTACGACCAAAACATCATTATTTCTTTAATATGTCCAGTTGTTTACATATAAATAAACCCTGGATTAGTTATGTACACGGGAAGAGGCACATTCTGCAACTCAGCACTCACAGCAGTTAACGTGAGCCATTCAGGAGTCGGACTCCTGGCAGTGAGCAGGTAAGAGAGAGACCAAGCCAACCTGCGCTCCGCTCGCAGCACATTCTCACAGCAGTGCCACTGTACTATCTGCCGCCTGCCTCGCGTGCCAGCCTTTAGCTCTGAGGTTGTGCCCGTCCCTAACTATTGCCAACACCTCATCCAACAAGTTGCGAGTTAACTGCTAGAGATGTGTGTCGCGCCATCGACTTGGAACCACAGACGACAATGGTTATTTTATCAAATTTATCTGTGTTAAACTATGCTAACAACTTTATAGGAATGAGATTTGAATGATTGTTACACCAGTTATATTCATTTCACTTGGTTTTTGCAAATTATAAGAATTAAAATTATCTGTGCTTACAAGTGGCTAATATTTCATGACAATATTAAATGATTTTTTTAACAACATGAGGCCCCACATAAATATTTCGATTTGTTTTTATATTCTAAATGTTAAAGTTTATGTAATATCTGTTTTCTACAAAATTCATAAAAATGATATACAGTTTTCATGCAGGGGAGATTCTTTAAATTTTCAAGGTGCTACATCAATATTAATAGATTTAAGACAACCGTCGGTGCTCCACCTGCTCACACAGGCCGTTAGGCCTCATTGTCCCTCCTTCAGGGCGTGTCACCGAGGGATGGGAGTGCTAACGGGTCCAGGAATACGTCACATCGGGGCTTCTCGCCGAGCCATCGGAGTGGTCTCTCAGCCAGCATCGGGACTGGATGTGCTCGCGGCCGTGGAGACCATCGCTGCCTTCAACCACTAGCCATCACCTATTAGCCTCAATAAATGCCCCATGGCCCAAAAATTAAACCTGCGGGTTAAAACATCAACACTGCGTATTGCATACTACGTATTTCTTTTTGTATTTTGCGTGTCTGACAACGAGGTGTAGTGTAGACGCTTAATATGGGACTTTGTGGCAAGCTGTGTGCGCCCACGATGTGGACCAACTACATGGGCCCTCTGGGACAGTGTTCTATCTAGTGTAATTGTATGCCCAACTTTGTTCGTGTAAAATTTATGTAACTGTTATTTTTAGTGCCTGACACAGATACTTGGAACCCTTAGTCCGCGCTACATGCTAGCAACTACATCCCAGTCTATGCGACTACATGCCGAACTGCCCGCGAATAGGCTCTTAGGAAAAATCTGTAAGTGTATGTAACTTTGTACGTGTAATTTGTGCCAAACGCACCAGTGGCTAAGTAACTGGACCAGTGCTTAAGCGCAATGTGTCCAGCCATAAGTGTAAGTCAGTTTCGAATCGTCATACGAACAACCTATGACAGTGCATCAGGAGGAGTCCCGGATCTCAAAGGAGACAGGCTAGGCGCAGAGATATCACTGTGTAGAGAGCTGTGTTACTAGTACCAGAAAAGAGTCCAGAACTTCCGTCTTTCATTTCTAATCTAACAACATACCAATGGACCAACACCTTGGGAATCCCTGTTGAGAATTACATCCACTGCCTCCTGCCAGGTGGCCAGTCACCCACACCCCGAGTTCTCATGTGTACTCGAGCTCGGTAATCCGCTAGTTGGTGCTCCGGGTACAACACAGCAACACAACACTGATTATATGGCTTCGCATAGTTATCTGACCAATCTAATGTCTGTCCAGGGAGATAAACATAAGTATTACAGTGATCAGCACATAATATATTATTCTAAAAAATATGGCAATCTAGCTCAAGCAGTCAAAAGTGCCTGAATTTATAAGCAGAAATGTATTTTGAAGATAATGATAGTGCTCTGGCTCTGAAAAACTTAAACAAGTTTTAAGAAAGCAAGTATTAGAATTCAAAATTAGAGAATAAATTGTAAATGAGTAGCATCATAGACTTGTCAAGTGGCGAAGAAAATATTGATTAAGTAAAATCATATTTAATTGAAGAATTTAATCAATGAATTACATTGGATTTAATAATTAAAAATGTTTTTACTAAAATAAAAGTTCTAAAATAATAATAATATGTTAACATCCAAATTCCGAAAAAAAAAAAAAATTGAACTTTATCATGTACTTTTATGTCGGGCTTATTTGGCATATTAACACACATTTTTTTTGAACAAAATAACATTACAATGAGTGTCTATCGATGGAGTTGCTAATCTTACTGACGGCAACAGAAGCATTTTAAATAATAATTTGACAGAAAACGATGTTCAAACAAGTTTTTTCAGTTTTAAATTGTAAGTTGTAAATAGCGATGGACTGTGTCAAAGTACCACCATTGGCTAGTGGAGGGTGAGACATGGCACGGCACTTGAGTGTAGCGTGGTCAGCGTACTGACTACAGTGATGTGGGGGCTCACGAGATGTGTCAGGGTAAGACATGGCACAGCGCTGCAGTCTCCCTAGCAAGATAGTACAGTAAGCGCTCTGATTACTGTGATGTGCCACGTGTCAGCGCTCACGAGATGCGGCAGGGGGCACCACGCGGGCGCAGGTGTGACTTGGCACGGGGCTATTTGCGCCAGGTTCGGTGGATGGCGCGGGTCTCGGCCGCATCGTCGTCCGAGGTTTCGGCGGACTCCGAGGAGGACGAGACGAGTGCTGCGAGGCGCGGGCAGGAGCTCTTGCGGCGCTCTGGGGGCGAAGTCCGGTCGGGGAACAGCTCTTCCTCCGGGATGGGGTTGACTGAGGCGCCCAGCTCCAGCATGGAGCCCCTGCGCCCCACCATCTGCCTTCGGGCTATGCCGGGTACCTGTAAGGAACCTCCTCTCAATTCCCTGGTGGCCCAACCCACATCACTGAGTCTTGCGGAGGCTTCAAGTAACTGCGTAATCATTGACAGACCTGTTCAGTGACTGCACATACAAGTTGCCAGAAAATTATTATTTTGTTAACAAAACGACGGCCGACTGGCATAATTGCTGGGGCGTGCCAAGTCCCGCGCGCCCAGACCGAGCGTGGCCCGCTGGGGAAAGTTGGTGGCTCGCTTGACTCAGTTTAATACCCATCCTGCTCTCATCTGGCCAAGGTCTTAATTGTGTTCAAGTCCCAGCCCATTACTTTATCTAGATTGGTGCAGATCTCATGACATGCAAGCAGAAAATGTTTATGTTGCATGTATGTAGCCAATCGGCTCTATTATTTACAAGTCCCACTCATAATGAGCGAATAGCGGATGAATATTTGGTATGCAGGATCATAAAAATATACACTCTGGTTACAATAAACTCTTGAAAATAATAAAACATAAAATAGTAAGAAATAATATTTTTCATCACAGATAATATGTGGTATTCCGGGTGATGAGAGTAACAGTGTTATATGTCTATAAAACACACCTTATTATATTTTTACTACATGAAATGCTGCCAGGAGAAGTTGAAAATTTGTTAGTTTGTTTAAGCTAATTAGTTCATAATGGTATGGTATGCTCCCATTACTGACAGACTTGCTCAACATGTCCGTGTGTAAATCACACAGCACTCTTTTTGTTTACATTTGCTCCAAAACTGAGATTACCTCATAAAATGTCCAAGGTTGCGGCAGAGGCATCTTCGTGCGAAAACCAGGCGTCAGAATGTTTGTATACACATAGCGAAACGTCGCCAACTCTCATTCCATTATCAACGATGTCAGACTGTACCACTTGCCACCAATTCAAATACACGCGGAAGCCGGTTGTTATTCTTTTCCGAATATGGGTGGGCACAAATTGCACGCCATCTATCTGTCTGGGGGGGGGGGAAGAACTGATCTGCATTTACTACCTTGAAGAAGAAGGCTGCGCGATAAGACAGAGTCTCACTGTGTTGTTTTACAACGGTATCGCGCCTCGTTATCTCCTCGCCGCCCCGCTGCGCACACATGTGTATCAGGTTGCTCACGCCTTGAACCTGAGCTGGCACATCTGCGCGTCGCGCCAGCCTGTCGCGTCACACGCGATAACGATATTCTGCAGCACTGTTAGGCAGATTTCGTGTGCATCAAAAAGAAGCCCAACGTTGGGCGCCACATGATGTCTGCCATCCTGGAACAAGGGAAGTTAAGTTCGGAATAAAGGGGAATGGGGGTTCAAGCGCGAGCCGATGTTATAACTAGCATAACAACTGTGCACCAGCACACAGCAGGATGAGCATGAGACTTCTCAGAGCGACTCGTGCACAACGGACCTAGCCCTGGCTCAAAGCCTCCAGTACGCCGCTCACTCGGAAACTTAACACACGTTTTATTGAGGAAACAAGAACTTAACCTGCACCTCGCTACTGCCCCTTACAATCACAAACAGTACCAAATATTTATATTAAGTCAATACATCGAGGCCGGTCAGTTAATATGCACTACTAGCAATCTACCATTGGGGAGTGTCCGGGCAACGACCTGTCCACCGCGCGGGCTAAAAGCCAACTCTGTGAAGCGCGCTGGCCCTACTACTCCTGCACGCTCATCTCGCATGCAAACACAAAAAACATGAAAACTGGGCAGCGTAAATATTTATACAAAACTAAGGAGCCATGAAATACTAACATTATACCTAAAACTGAGTACATACAAACTTGAATAACTAAAAACTAATTCTAATTATGTGACACAATTAAAAGCAGAACATGTTCACTGCTTCCAATCTTACACTATCTTGCACTATACACGTTTGTGTTGAGTGGTGACGTTCCGCAGCGATCTCAAAGGTACAGAGGGAAATGAAGTTGCACATCATATTTAACATTGCTGTAAAGATACATTTACGTTAAAACACGATTTTTATTATCATTATCTGTTTTCTATAAAACTAGTAGAATTTTTATAACGAGGAATGATATAGGTACCTAGTGTTGAAAAACACCATTTTCATACTATTAGGATTTCATTTACAAAAATGCCATCACACTGGACATTAAAAAAATAAATACCAAAACAATAATGGCATCACCTGTGGGTTGTGGTTAGAATCCTGGAGTGGGCCTAGTGGCTGCTGGCTCGCTTTAAGAGAGAAAATGCACGAGGCGCGGCCACCAGCCTAGCTAACTTCAACCACTGAGTTGTAATCGTGGGTTGTCAGCTGTAACTAGGGTTACCAGACGTCCGGCAAAAGGAGGACATGTCCTCCTTTTTATGTATTTTTTGCGTCCGGCCGGATTTTCCTTAATGCTCCAAAATGTCCGGCTTTTTTATAAAGTGAGATAATTCCTGCAGTTACACTCTGAGTAAAGCGCGCGGTGCGCACTAATGCGCTGTCCGCAGAGTCACCTCACTAGTAAGTAGTTCAATGACAGCTTGACAGGTAGCAGCACATGCAGAAGCACGTGTTTTTAATATGCTGTATATGCGTAGTTTGTTTGATTATTTATACTGAAACTGTATTAAATGCCATAACATTGTAAATTATCGTACTCCATTGTAATTAATTCATGGCTTTTTAAGAAAATATATTGTCCTCCTTTTTAGTGAAATGTCCTCCTTTTTTATTATCAGTGTCTGGTAACCCTGGCTGTAACGCAGTCCACTAGGTCCGTGGCTGAAGCTACATACAAGCAATTATCTGTTATAATGCTGAACTCCTTAATCAATGGAGACGACTGATTCGTACATGATATTACCATGGTCAGACTATGAAGAAACGTACACGAATTTACCTTAATATGTTGTTTTATTACAAGAGCACACTAGTATCTACATTACATGGTGATACATTAGGGGCATACTAAATAATTGTTGACTATGCTTATATTATACATATAGTCCTAGCAGCATTCCTTTGGTGAAATATCACTTGCTGAGATCGGCTAGTGCCCTAAGTTTGTAAAGTTAACTAAGTGACTCGACATTAGTAAATGAAAAATACTTTGCTGATCCTGGCAGATGTATGCATGGGTGTATTAACTTAAACTTGTTCGTCTTGGAGTCGTCCAGATTATATACACGGGATGATTACACTAAACTCAGAGGTACATTATTTGTGTGTACACACGAGGTTTCGCATTTGCCTGGGGTCGCCTTGGGGGCGGATGATTTCCACCAGCGGGGGTCGCTACTGGCAGGGTGGCGACCAAGTTCTCCTTACACAAGTCCTGCCATCAATTACTGGATTATTAAGTGCAAATATATATACATATACTACTTGCTTACCTTATGCTAATAACACTATTAAATGCATATGCATATGAAAGAAAAAATTAAAGAAATATGTTCAAGCAGAATTGAATACTCTGCTGTGACAGTCAGATTTATCCCAACGAGTAGAGGCTGAGACATCACGGGGAAAATTTACATCTTAACGAATTTAAGTTTCCTGTATTGATGTAGGGAAGTCTACCACCACACACGTGAACCCAGACTCGTGCTGATGTAATGCGCAACAGGGAGGTTACCGCCAGCGAGGTGGGCGCGTCCTGCGAGCTGTCCTCGATGAGCAGCACGGAGGTCGGGGCTCGGGGGGACTCCACGCAGCTCTGGTGCAGGGAAGTCTCGGACGAGCTGCCGTGAGAGTCGTGGCCCGAGCCACAGCTCTCTCTTCTGAACAGGCCGATCACAGACGCCACCTTGGGCGTCTCGATGCCTCCTGCCAGCACATGCCTCAAGTCTACTTCAAACTTACATTCACATATATATGACTGTGTTCGAATTATTTTTATTTCATTTAAATGGGTTTGTAAAACAAATGATATGTTCGTTTTTAAAATTTGTTTGCACCAGGTATAATAACTAAATGAAAAACAATGGATGTAAAAAAAATTTAAAATAGCTCTTATAGTTAAATTTTTATGATGTTATTACATGGAATACACTCGCAAATAACTGCAGAAGTCCATAATACATACAGATCAGATCAATATGTCTCGTTTTCCTTAATCCATTCATGGTGCCAGTAAATAAAAGGTAAAGATTCAGTATCTAATGTCTTGTTAAAAATTTTATGTTTTACTCGTTTATTATTTTATTTGCTTATGCATGCATCTATAGAAAAAGAAAGCTCAATATAATCAAATATTTTTAATAAATGTAATTCTTAAAACTTGAAATGAAAAAGATCAATAGTCAAGACATTTAGACCATGAACAAATTATGTTATATGAATTGAAAAGAATAAATTTAAATTAAACAAATAGCAAAACCGAGTCGCCTAGTTAATCAAATACCGTTTAATCAAAAAATTACCCCTTAAAATAATGAATAATAAATTATTTTTCAATATTACACAGGAAGTGACCAAATCTATTATATGATACAGGCGTATTTGCAATGTTACGCAGAAAGTGTTTAATATAATTCAGGCAAGTTACTATTAATTCACTTCCGTCGGACTCATTTCAGGGGAGGAAAACTAAACAGTTATTACAGTCTAACTATTCTACGACTAAAGCAGTGAGGGCGATGGCCAGTAGTACCAATGTTACTGAGGAATGTTGCTGTAGGCCAGGTACTCCTTGTTGGAACACCAGGCAGGAAACTCACTCTGCTTCACCGGACAAGTGCTCTGACCCCTACAGCCCTGTCACTAGGGTAGAGTGTTCCAGGTCTAGCTATGCTATGACTAAAGCAGTGAGGGTGATGGCCAGTAGTACCAATGTTACCGAGGAATGTTGCTGTAGGCCAGGTACTCCTTGTTGGAACACCAGGCAGGAAACTCACTCTGCTTCACCGGACAAGTGCTCTGACCCCTACAGCCCTGTCACTAGGGTAGAGTGTTCCAGGTATAGCTATGCTATGACTAAAGCAGTGAGGGTGATGGCCAGTAGTACCAATGTTACCGAGGAATGTTGCTGTAGGCCAGGTACTCCTTGTTGGAACACCAGGCAGGGAACTCACTCTGCTTCACCGGACAAGTGCTCTGACCCCTACAGCCCTGTCACTAGGGTAGAGTGTTCCAGGTCTAGCTATGCTATGACTAAAGCAGTGAGGGTGATGGCCAGTAGTACCAATGTTACCGAGGAATGTTGCTGTAGGCCAGGTACTCCTTGTTGGAACACCAGGCAGGGAACTCACTCTGCTTCACCGGACAAGTGCTCTGACCCCTACAGCCCTGTCACTAGGGTAGAGTGTTCCAGGTCTAGCTATGCTATGACTAAAGCAGTGAGGGTGATGGCCAGTAGTACCAATGTTACCGAGGAATGTTGCTGTAGGACAGGTACTCCTTGTTGGAACACCAGGCAGGGAACTCACTCTGCTTCACCGGACAAGTGCTCTGACCCCTACAGCCCTGTCACTAGGGTAGAGTGTTCCAGGTCTAGCTATGCTATGACTAAAGCAGTGAGGGTGATGGCCAGTAGTACCAATGTTACCGAGGAATGTTGCTGTAGGCCAGGTACTCCTTGTTGGAACACCAGGCAGGGAACTCACTCTGCTTCACCGGACAAGTGCTCTGACCCCTACAGCCCTGTCACTAGGGTAGAGTGTTCCAGGTCTAGCTATGCTATGACTAAAGCAGTGAGGGTGAAGGCCAGTAGTACCAATGTTACCGAGGAATGTTGCTGAGGGCGAGCTGTAGGCCAGGTACTCCTTGTTGGAACACCAGGCAGGGAACTCACTCTGCTTCACCGGACAAGTGCTCTGACCCCTACAGCCCTGTCACTAGGGTAGAGTGTTCCAGGTCTAGCTATGCTATGACTAAAGCAGTGAGGGTGATGGCCAGTAGTACCAATGTTACCGAGGAATGTTGCTGAGGGCGAGCTGTAGGCCAGGTACTCCTTGTTGGAACACCAGGCAGGGAACTCACTCTGCTTCACCGGACAAGTGCTCTGACCCCTACAGCCCTGTCACTAGGGTAGAGTGTTCCAGGTCTAGCTATGCTATGACTAAAGCAGTGAGGGTGATGGCCAGTAGTACCAATGTTACCGAGGAATGTTGCTGTAGGCCAGGTACTCCTTGTTGGAACACCAGGCAGGGAACTCACTCTGCTTCACCGGACAAGTGCTCTGACCCCTACAGCCCTGTCACTAGGGTAGAGTGTTCCAGGTATAGCTATGCTATGACTAAAGCAGTGAGGGTGATGGCCAGTAGTACCAATGTTACCGAGGAATGTTGCTGTAGGCCAGGTACTCCTTGTTGGAACACCAGGCAGGGAACTCACTCTGCTTCACCGGACAAGTGCTCTGACCCCTACAGCCCTGTCACTAGGGTAGAGTGTTCCAGGTCTAGCTATGCTATGACTAAAGCAGTGAGGGTGATGGCCAGTAGTACCAATGTTACCGAGGAATGTTGCTGTAGGCCAGGTACTCCTTGTTGGAACACCAGGCAGGGAACTCACTCTGCTTCACCGGACAAGTGCTCTGACCCCTACAGCCCTGTCACTAGGGTAGAGTGTTCCAGGTCTAGCTATGCTATGACTAAAGCAGTGAGGGTGATGGCCAGTAGTACCAATGTTACCGAGGAATGTTGCTGTAGGACAGGTACTCCTTGTTGGAACACCAGGCAGGGAACTCACTCTGCTTCACCGGACAAGTGCTCTGACCCCTACAGCCCTGTCACTAGGGTAGAGTGTTCCAGGTCTAGCTATGCTATGACTAAAGCAGTGAGGGTGATGGCCAGTAGTACCAATGTTACCGAGGAATGTTGCTGTAGGCCAGGTACTCCTTGTTGGAACACCAGGCAGGGAACTCACTCTGCTTCACCGGACAAGTGCTCTGACCCCTACAGCCCTGTCACTAGGGTAGAGTGTTCCAGGTCTAGCTATGCTATGACTAAAGCAGTGAGGGTGATGGCCAGTAGTACCAATGTTACCGAGGAATGTTGCTGAGGGCGAGCTGTAGGCCAGGTACTCCTTGTTGGAACACCAGGCAGGGAACTCACTCTGCTTCACCGGACAAGTGCTCTGACCCCTACAGCCCTGTCACTAGGGTAGAGTGTTCCAGGTCTAGCTATGCTATGACTAAAGCAGTGAGGGTGATGGCCAGTAGTACCAATGTTACCGAGGAATGTTGCTGAGGGCGAGCTGTAGGCCAGGTACTCCTTGTTGGAACACCAGGCAGGGAACTCACTCTGCTTCACCGGACAAGTGCTCTGACCCCTACAGCCCTGTCACTAGGGTAGAGTGTTCCAGGTCTAGCTATGCTATGACTAAAGCAGTGAGGGTGATGGCCAGTAGTACCAATGTTACCGAGGAATGTTGCTGTAGGCCAGGTACTCCTTGTTGGAACACCAGGCAGGGAACTCACTCTGCTTCACCGGACAAGTGCTCTGACCCCTACAGCCCTGTCACTAGGGTAGAGTGTTCCAGGTATAGCTATGCTATGACTAAAGCAGTGAGGGTGATGGCCAGTAGTACCAATGTTACCGAGAAATGTTGCTGAGGGCGAGCTGTAGGCCAGGTACTCCTTGTTGGAACACCAGGCAGGGAACTCACTCTGCTTCACCGGACAAGTGCTCTGACCCCTACAGCCCTGTCACTAGGGAAGAGTGTTCCAGGTCTAGCTATGCTATGACTAAAGCAGTGAGGGTGATGGCCAGTAGTACCAATGTTACCGAGGAATGTTGCTGAGGGCGAGCTGTAGGCCAGGTACTCCTTGTTGGAACACCAGGCAGGGAACTCACTTTGCTTCACCGGACAAGTGCTCTGACCCCTACAGCCCTGTCACTAGGGTAGAGTGTTCCAGGTCTAGCTATGCTATGACTAAAGCAGTGAGGGTGATGGCCAGTAGTACCAATGTTACCGAGGAATGTTGCTGAGGGCGAGCTGTAGGCCAGGTACTCCTTGTTGGAACACCAGGCAGGGAACTCACTCTGCTTCACCGGACAAGTGCTCTGACCCCTACAGCCCTGTCACTAGGGTAGAGTGTTCCAGGTCTAGCTATGCTATGACTAAAGCAGTGAGGGTGATGGCCAGTAGTACCAATGTTACCGAGGAATGTTGCTGTAGGCCAGGTACTCCTTGTTGGAACACCAGGCAGGGAACTCACTCTGCTTCACCGGACAAGTGCTCTGACCCCTACAGCCCTGTCACTAGGGTAGAGTGTTCCAGGTCTAGCTATGCTACGTATAAACCAGTGAGGGTGATGGCCAGTAGTACCAATGTTACCGAGGAATGTTGCTGAGGGCGAGCTGTAGGCCAGGTACTCCTTGTTGGAACACCAGGCAGGGAACTCACTCTGCTTCACCGGACAAGTGCTCTGACCCCTACAGCCCTGTCACTAGGGTAGAGTGTTCCAGGTCTAGCTATGCTACGACTAAAGCAGTAAGGGTGATAGCCAGTAGTACCAATGTTACCGAGGAATGTTGCTGAGGGCGAGCTGTAGGCCAGGTACTCCTTGTTGGAACACCAGGCAGGGAACTCACTCTGCTTCACCGGACAAGTGCTCTGACCCCTACAGCCCTGTCACTAGGGTAGAGTGTTCCAGGTCTAGCTATGCTATGACTAAAGCAGTGAGGGTGATGGCCAGTAGTACCAATGTTACCGAGGAATGTTGCTGTAGGCCAGGTACTCCTTGTTGGAACACCAGGCAGGGAACTCACTCTGCCTCACCGGACAAGTGCTCTGACCCCTACAGCCCTGTCACTAGGGTAGAGTGTTCCAGGTCTAGCTATGCTATGACTAAAGCAGTGAGGGTGATGGCCAGTAGTACCAATGTTACCGAGGAATGTTGCTGTAGGCCAGGTACTCCTTGTTGGAACACCAGGCAGGGAACTCACTCTGCTTCACCGGACAAGTGCTCTGACCCCTACAGCCCTGTCACTAGGGTAGAGTGTTCCAGGTCTAGCTATGCTATGACTAAAGCAGTGAGGGTGATGGCCAGTAGTACCAATGTTACCGAGGAATGTTGCTGTAGGCCAGGTACTCCTTGTTGGAACACCAGGCAGGGAACTCACTCTGCTTCACCGGACAAGTGCTCTGACCCCTACAGCCCTGTCACTAGGGTAGAGTGTTCCAGGTCTAGCTATGCTACGACTAAAGCAGTGAGGGTGATGGCCAGTAGTACCAATGTTACCGAGGAATGTTGCTGAGGGCGAGCTGTAGGCCAGGTACTCCTTGTTGGAACACCAGGCAGGGAACTCACTCTGCTTCACCGGACAAGTGCTCTGACCCCTACAGCCCTGTCACTAGGGTAGAGTGTTCCAGGTCTAGCTATGCTATGACTAAAGCAGTGAGGGTGATGGCCAGTAGTACCAATGTTACCGAGGAATGTTGCTGTAGGCCAGGTACTCCTTGTTGGAACACCAGGCAGGGAACTCACTCTGCTTCACCGGACAAGTGCTCTGACCCCTACAGCCCTGTCACTAGGGTAGAGTGTTCCAGGTCTAGCTATGCTATGACTAAAGCAGTGAGGGTGATAACCAGTAGTACCAATGTTACCGAGGAATGTTGCTGAGGGCGAGCTGTAGGCCAGGTACTCCTTGTTGGAACACCAGGAAGTGAACTCACTCTGCTTCACCGGACAAGTGCTCTGACCCCTACAGCCCTGTCACTAGGGTAGAGTGTTCCAGGTCTAGCTATGCTATGACTAAAGCAGTGAGGGTGATGGCCAGTAGTACCAATGTTACCGAGGAATGTTGCTGTAGGCCAGGTACTCCTTGTTGGAACACCAGGCAGGGAACTCACTCTGCTTCACCGGACAAGTGCTCTGACCCCTACAGCCCTGTCACTAGGGTAGAGTGTTCCAGGTCTAGCTATGCTACGACTAAAGCAGTGAGGGTGATGGCCAGTAGTACCAATGTTACCGAGGAATGTTGCTGAGGGCGAGCTGTAGGCCAGGTACTCCTTGTTGGAACACCAGGCAGGGAACTCACTCTGCTTCACCGGACAAGTGCTCTGACCCCTACAGCCCTGTCACTAGGGTAGAGTGTTCCAGGTCTAGCTATGCTACGACTAAAGCAGTGAGGGTGATGGCCAGTAGTACCAATGTTACCAAGGAATGTTGCTGAGGGCGAGCTGTAGGCCAGGTACTCCTTGTTGGAACACCAGGCAGGGAACTCACTCTGCTTCACCGGACAAGTGCTCTGACCCCTACAGCCCTGTCACTAGGGTAGAGTGTTCCAGGTCTAGCTATGCTATGACTAAAGCAGTGAGGGTGATGGCCAGTAGTACCAATGTTACCGAGGAATGTTGCTGTAGGCCAGGTACTCCTTGTTGGAACACCAGGCAGGGAACTCACTCTGCTTCACCGGACAAGTGCTCTGACCCCTAGAGCCCTGTCACTAGGGTAGAGTGTTCCAGGTCTAGCTATGCTATGACTAAAGCAGTGAGGGTGATGGCCAGTAGTACTAATGTTACCGAGGAATGTTGCTGAGGGCGAGCTGTAGGCCAGGTACTCCTTGTTGGAACACCAGGCAGGGAACTCACTCTGCTTCACCGGACAAGTGCTCTGACCCCTACAGCCCTGTCACTAGGGTAGAGTGTTCCAGGTCTAGCTATGCTATGACTAAAGCAGTGAGGGTGATGGCCAGTAGTACCAATGTTACCGAGGAATGTTGCTGAGGGCGAGCTGTAGGCCAGGTACTCCTTGTTGGAACACCAGGCAGGGAACTCACTCTGCTTCACCGGACAAGTGCTCTGACCCCTAAAGCCCTGTCACTAGGGTAGAGTGTTCCAGGTCTAGCTATGCTACGACTAAAGCAGTGAGGGTGATGGCCAGTAGTACCAATGTTACCGAGGAATGTTGCCGAGGGTGAGCTGTAGGCCAGGTACTCCTTGTTAGAACACCAGGCAGGGAACTCACTCTGCTTCACCAGACAAGTGCTCTGACCCCTACAGCCCTGTCACTAGGGTAGAGTGTTCCAGGTCTAGCTATGCTATGACTAAAGCAGTGAGGGTGATGGCCAGTAGTACCAATGTTACCGAGGAATGTTGCTGAGGGCGAGCTGTAGGCCAGGTACTCCTTGTTGGAACACCAGGCAGGGAACTCACTCTGCTTCACCGGACAAGTGCTCTGACCCCTACAGCCCTGTCACTAGGGTAGAGTGTTCCAGGTCTAGCTATGCTATGATAAAGCAGTGAGGGTGATGGCCAGTAGTACCAATGTTACCGAGGAATGTTGCTGTAGGCCAGGTACTCCTTGTTGGAACACCAGGCAGGAAACTCACTCTGCTTCACCGGACAAGTGCTCTGACCCCTACAGCCCTGTAACTAGGGTAGAGTGTTCCAGGTATAGCTATGCTATGACTAAAGCAGTGAGGGTGATGGCCAGTAGTACCAATGTTACCGAGGAATGTTGCTGTAGGCCAGGTACTCCTTGTTGGAACACCAGGCAGGGAACTCACTCTGCTTCACCGGACAAGTGCTCTGACCCCTACAGCCCTGTCACTAGGGTAGAGTGTTCCAGGTCTAGCTATGCTATGACTAAAGCAGTGAGGGTGATGGCCAGTAGTACCAATGTTACCGAGGAATGTTGCTGTAGGCCAGGTACTCCTTGTTGGAACACCAGGCAGGGAACTCACTCTGCTTCACCGGACAAGTGCTCTGACCCCTACAGCCCTGTCACTAGGGTAGAGTGTTCCAGGTCTAGCTATGCTATGACTAAAGCAGTGAGGGTGATGGCCAGTAGTACCAATGTTACCGAGGAATGTTGCTGTAGGCCAGGTACTCCTTGTTGGAACACCAGGCAGGGAACTCACTCTGCTTCACCGGACAAGTGCTCTGACCCCTACAGCCCTGTCACTAGGGTAGAGTGTTCCAGGTCTAGCTATGCTATGACTAAAGCAGTGAGGGTGATGGCCAGTAGTACCAATGTTACCGAGGAATGTTGCTGTAGGCCAGGTACTCCTTGTTGGAACACCAGGCAGGGAACTCACTCTGCTTCACCGGACAAGTGCTCTGACCCCTACAGCCCTGTCACTAGGGTAGAGTGTTCCAGGTCTAGCTATGCTATGACTAAAGCAGTGAGGGTGATGGCCAGTAGTACCAATGTTACCGAGGAATGTTGCTGAGGGCGAGCTGTAGGCCAGGTACTCCTTGTTGGAACACCAGGCAGGGAACTCACTCTGCTTCACCGGACAAGTGCTCTGACCCCTACAGCCCTGTCACTAGGGTAGAGTGTTCCAGGTCTAGCTATGCTATGACTAAAGCAGTGAGGGTGATGGCCAGTAGTACCAATGTTACCGAGGAATGTTGCTGAGGGCGAGCTGTAGGCCAGGTACTCCTTGTTGGAACACCAGGCAGGGAACTCACTCTGCTTCACCGGACAAGTGCTCTGACCCTACAGCCCTGTCACTAGGGTAGAGTGTTCCAGGTCTAGCTATGCTATGACTAAAGCAGTGAGGGTGATGGCCAGTAGTACCAATGTTACCGAGGAATGTTGCTGTAGGCCAGGTACTCCTTGTTGGAACACCAGGCAGGGAACTCACTCTGCTTCACCGGACAAGTTCTCTGACCCCTACAGCCCTGTCACTAGGGTAGAGTGTTCCAGGTCTAGCTATGCTATGACTAAAGCAGTGAGGGTGATGGCCAGTAGTACCAATGTTACCGAGGAATGTTGCTGAGGGCGAGCTGTAGGCCAGGTACTCCTTGTTGGAACACCAGGCAGGGAACTCACTCTGCTTCACCGGACAAGTGCTCTGACCCCTACAGCCCTGTCACTAGGGTAGAGTGTTCCAGGTCTAGCTATGCTATGACTAAAGCAGTGAGGGTGATGGCCAGTAGTACCAATGTTACCGAGGAATGTTGCTGAGGGCGAGCTGTAGGCCAGGTACTCCTTGTTGGAACACCAGGCAGGGAACTCACTCTGCTTCACCGGACAAGTGCTCTGACCCCTACAGCCCTGTCACTAGGGTAGAGTGTTCCAGGTCTAGCTATGCTATGACTAAAGCAGTGAGGGTGATGGCCAGTAGTACCAATGTTACCGAGGAATGTTGCTGAGGGCGAGCTATAGGCCATGTACTCCTTGTTGGAACACCAGGCAGGGAACTCACTCTGCTTCACCGGACAAGTGCTCTGACCCCTACAGCCCTGTCACTAGGGTAGAGTGTTCCAGGTCTAGCTATGCTATGACTAAAGCAGTGAGGGTGATGGCCAGTAGTACCAATGTTACCGAGGAATGTTGCTGTAGGCCAGGTACTCCTTGTTGGAACACCAGGCAGGGAACTCACTCTGCTTCACCGGACAAGTGCTCTGACCCCTACAGCCCTGTCACTTGGGTAGAGTGTTCCAGGTCTAGCTATGCTACGTATAAACCAGTGAGGGTGATGGCCAGTAGTACCAATGTTACCGAGGAATGTTGCTGAGGGCGAGCTGTAGGCCAGGTACTCCTTGTTGGAACACCAGGCAGGGAACTCACTCTGCTTCACCGGACAAGTGCTCTGACCCCTACAGCCCTGTCACTAGGGTAGAGTGTTCCAGGTCTAGCTATGCTACGACTAAAGCAGTAAGGGTGATGGCCAGTAGTACCAATGTTACCGAGGAATGTTGCTGAGGGCGAGCTGTAGGCCAGGTACTCCTTGTTGGAACACCAGGCAGGGAACTCACTCTGCTTCACCGGACAAGTGCTCTGACCCCTACACCCCTGTCACTAGGGTAGAGTGTTCCAGGTCTAGCTATGCTATGACTAAAGCAGTGAGGGTGATGGCCAGTAGTACCAATGTTACCGTGAATGTTGCTGTAGGCCAGGTACTCCTTGTTGGAACACCAGGCAGGGAACTCACTCTGCTTCACCGGACAAGTGCTCTGACCCCTACAGCCCTTTCACTAGGGTAGAGTGTTCCAGGTCTAGCTATGCTATGACTAAAGCAGTGAGGGTGATGGCCAGTAGTACCAATGTTACCGAGGAATGTTGCTGTAGGCCAGGTACTCCTTGTTGGAACACCAGGCAGGGAACTCACTCTGCTTCACCGGACAAGTGCTCTGACCCCTACAGCCCTGTCACTAGGGTAGAGTGTTCCAGGTCTAGCTATACTATGACTAAAGCAGTGAGGGTGATGGCCAGTAGTACCAATGTTACCGAGGAATGTTGCTGTAGGCCAGGTACTCCTTGTTGGAACACCAGGCAGGGAACTCACTCTGCTTCACCGGACAAGTGCTCTGACCCCTACAGCCCTGTCACTAGGGTAGAGTGTTCCAGGTCTAGCTATGCTATGACTAAAGCAGTGAGGGTGATGGCCAGTAGTACCAATGTTACCGAGGAATGTTGCTGTAGGCCAGGTACTCCTTGTTGGAACACCATGCAGGGAACTCACTCTGCTTCACCGGACAAGTGCTCTGACCCCTACAGCCCTGTCACTAGGGTAGAGTGTTCCAGGTCTAGCTATGATATGACTAAAGCAGTGAGGGTGATGGCCAGTAGTACCAATGTTACCGAGGAATGTTGCTGTAGGCCAGGTACTCCTTGTTGGAACACCAGGCAGGGAACTCACTCTGCTTCACCGGACAAGTGCTCTGACCCCTACAGCCCTGTCACTAGGGTAGAGTGTTCCAGGTCTAGCTATGCTACGACTAAAGCAGTGAGGGTGATGGCCAGTAGTACCAATGTTACCGAGGAATGTTGCTGAGGGCGAGCTGTAGGCCAGGTACTCCTTGTTGGAACACCAGGCAGGGAACTCACTCTGCTTCACCGGACAAGTGCTCTGACCCCTACAGCCCTGTCACTAGGGTAGAGTGTTCCAGGTCTAGCTATGCTACGACTAAAGCAGTGAGGGTGATGGCCAGTAGTACCAATGTTACCGAGGAATGTTGCTGAGGGCGAGCTGTAGGCCAGGTACTCCTTGTTGGAACACCAGGCAGGGAACTCACTCTGCTTCACCGGACAAGTGCTCTGACCCCTACAGCCATGTCACTAGGGTAGAGTGTTCCAGGTCTAGCTATGCTACGACTAAAGCAGTGAGGGTGATGGCCAGTAGTACCAATGTTACCGAGGAATGTTGCTGAGGGCGAGCTGTAGGCCAGGTACTCCTTGTTGGAACACCAGGCAGGGAATTCACTCTGCTTCACCGGACAAGTGCTCTGACCCCTACAGCCCTGTCACTAGGGTAGAGTGTTCCAGGTCTAGCTATGCTATGACTAAAGCAGTGAGGGTGATGGCCAGTAGTACCAATGTTACCGAGGAATGTTGCTGTAGGCCAGGTACTCCTTGTTGGAACACCAGGCAGGGAACTCACTCTGCTTCACCGGACAAGTGCTCTGACCCCTACAGCCCTGTCACTAGGGTAGAGTGTTCCAGGTCTAGCTATGCTATGACTAAAGCAGTGAGGGTGATGGCCAGTAGTACCAATGTTACCGAGGAATGTTGCTGTAGGCCAGGTACTCCTTGTTGGAACACCAGGCAGGGAACTCACTCTGCTTCACCGGACAAGTGCTCTGACCCCTACAGCCCTGTCACTAGGGTAGAGTGTTCCAGGTCTAGCTATACTATGACTAAAGCAGTGAGGGTGATGGCCAGTAGTACCAATGTTACCGAGGAATGTTGCTGTAGGCCAGGTACTCCTTGTTGGAACACCAGGCAGGGAACTCACTCTGCTTCACCGGACAAGTGCTCTGACCCCTACAGCCCTGTCACTAGGGTAGAGTGTTCCAGGTCTAGCTATGCTATGACTAAAGCAGTGAGGGTGATGGCCAGTAGTACCAATGTTACCGAGGAATGTTGCTGTAGGCCAGGTACTCCTTGTTGGAACACCATGCAGGGAACTCACTCTGCTTCACCGGACAAGTGCTCTGACCCCTACAGCCCTGTCACTAGGGTAGAGTGTTCCAGGTCTAGCTATGATATGACTAAAGCAGTGAGGGTGATGGCCAGTAGTACCAATGTTACCGAGGAATGTTGCTGTAGGCCAGGTACTCCTTGTTGGAACACCAGGCAGGGAACTCACTCTGCTTCACCGGACAAGTGCTCTGACCCCTACAGCCCTGTCACTAGGGTAGAGTGTTCCAGGTCTAGCTATGCTACGACTAAAGCAGTGAGGGTGATGGCCAGTAGTACCAATGTTACCGAGAAATGTTGCTGAGGGCGAGCTGTAGGCCAGGTACTCCTTGTTGGAACACCAGGCAGGGAACTCACTCCGCTTCACCGGACAAGTGCTCTGACCCCTACAGCCCTGTCACTAGGGTAGAGTGTTCCAGGTCTAGCTATGCTACGACTAAAGCAGTGAGGGTGATGGCCAGTAGTACCAATGTTACCGAGGAATGTTGCTGAGGGCGAGCTGTAGGCCAGGTACTCCTTGTTGGAACACCAGGCAGGGAACTCACTCTGCTTCACCGGACAAGTGCTCTGACCCCTACAGCCCTGTCACTAGGGTAGAGTGTTCCAGGTCTAGCTATGCTACGACTAAAGCAGTGAGGGTGATGGCCAGTAGTACCAATGTTACCGAGGAATGTTGCTGAGGGCGAGCTGTAGGCCAGGTACTCCTTGTTGGAACACCAGGCAGGGAATTCACTCTGCTTCACCGGACAAGTGCTCTGACCCCTACAGCCCTGTCACTAGGGTAGAGTGTTCCAGGTCTAGCTATGCTATGACTAAAGCAGTGAGGGTGATGGCCAGTAGTACCAATGTTACCGAGGAATGTTGCTGAGGGCGAGCTGTAGGCCAGGTACTCCTTGTTGGAACACCAGGCAGGGAACTCACTCTGCTTCACCGGACAAGTGCTCTGACCCCTACAGCCCTGTCACTAGGGTAGAGTGTTCCAGGTCTAGCTATGCTATGACTAAAGCAGTGAGGGTGATGGCCAGTAGTACCAATGTTACAGAGGAATGTTGCTGTAGGCCAGGTACTCCTTGTTGGAACACCAGGCAGGGAACTCACTCTGCTTCACCGGACAAGTGCTCTGACCCCTACAGCCCTGTCACTAGGGTAGAGTGTTCCAGGTCTAGCTATGCTACGACTAAAGCAGTGAGGGTGATGGCCAGTAGTACCAATGTTACCGAGGAATGTTGCTGAGGGCGAGCTGTAGGCCAGGTACTCCTTGTTGGAACACCAGGCAGGGAACTCACTCTGCTTCACCGGACAAGTGCTCTGACCCCTACAGCCCTGTCACTAGGGTAGAGTGTTCCAGGTCTAGCTATGCTACGACTAAAGCAGTGAGGGTGATGGCCAGTAGTACCAATGTTACCGAGGAATGTTGCTGAGGGCGAGCTGTAGGCCAGGTACTCCTTGTTGGAACACCAGGCAGGGAACTCACTCTGCTTCACCGGACAAGTGCTCTGACCCCTACAGCCCTGTCACTAGGGTAGAGTGTTCCAGGTCTAGCTATGCTATGACTAAAGCAGTGAGGGTGATGGCCAGTAGTACCAATGTTACCGAGGAATGTTGCTGTAGGCCAGGTACTCCTTGTTGGAACACCAGGCAGGGAATTCACTCTGCTTCACCGGACAAGTGCTCTGACCCCTACAGCCCTGTCACTAGGGTAGAGTGTTCCAGGTCTAGCTATGCTATGACTAAAGCAGTGAGGGTGATGGCCAGTAGTACCAATGTTACCGAGGAATGTTGCTGAGGGCGAGCTGTAGGCCAGGTACTCCTTGTTGGAACACCAGGCAGGGAACTCACTCTGCTTCACCGGACAAGTGCTCTGACCCCTACAGCCCTGTCACTAGGGTAGAGTGTTCCAGGTCTAGCTATGCTATGACTAAAGCAGTGAGGGTGATGGCCAGTAGTACCAATGTTACCGAGGAATGTTGCTGAGGGCGAGCTGTAGGCCAGGTACTCCTTGTTGGAACACCAGGCAGGGAACTCACTCTGCTTCACCGGACAAGTGCTCTGACCCCTACAGCCCTGTCACTAGGGTAGAGTGTTCAAGGTCTAGCTATGCTACGACTAAAGCAGTGAGGGTGATGGCCAGTAGTACCAATGTTACCGAGGAATGTTGCCGAGGGTGAGCTGTAGGCCAGGTACTCCTTGTTGGAACACCAGGCAGGAAACTCACTCTGCTTCACCGGACAAGTGCTCTGACCCCTACAGCCCTGTCACTAGGGTAGAGTGTTCCAGGTCTAACTATGCTATGACTAAAGCAGTGAGGGTGATGGCCAGTAGTACCAATGTTACCGAGGAATGTTGCTGTAGGCCAGGTACTCCTTGTTGGAACACCAGGCAGGGAACTCACTCTGCTTCACCGGACAAGTGCTCTGACCCCTACAGCCCTGTCACTAGGGTAGAGTGTTCCAGGTCTAGCTATGCTATGACTAAAGCAGTGAGGGTGATGGCCAGTAGTACCAATGTTACCGAGGAATGTTGCTGTAGGCCAGGTACTCCTTGTTGGAACACCAGGCAGGGAACTCACTCTGCTTCACCGGACAAGTGCTCTGACCCCTACAGCCCTGTCACTAGGGTAGAGTGTTCCAGGTCTAGCTATGCTATGACTAAAGCAGTGAGGGTGATGGCCAGTAGTACCAATGTTACCGAGTAAAGGTTGCTGTAGGCCAGGTACTCCTTGTTGGAACACCAGGCAGGGAACTCACTCTGCTTCACCGGACAAGTGCTCTGACCCCTACAGCCCTGTCACTAGGGTAGAGTGTTCCAGGTCTAGCTATACTATGACTAAAGCAGTGAGGGTGATGGCCAGTAGTACCAATGTTACCGAGGAATGTTGCTGAGGGCGAGCTGTAGGCCAGGTACTCCTTGTTGGAACACCAGGCAGGGAACTCACTCTGCTTCACCGGACAAGTGCTCTGACCCCTACAGCCCTGTCACTAGGGTAGAGTGTTCCAGGTCTAGCTATGCTATGACTAAAGCAGTGAGGGTGATGGCCAGTAGTACCAATGTTACCGAGGAATGTTGCTGTAGGCCAGGTACTCCTTGTTGGAACACCAGGCAGATAACTCACTCTGCTTCACCGGACAAGTGCTCTGACCCCTACAGCCCTGTCACTAGGGTAGAGTGTTCCAGGTCTAGCTATGCTACGACTAAGGCAGTGAGGGTGATGGCCAGTAGTACCAATGTTACCGAGGAATGTTGCTGAGGGCGAGCTGTAGGCCAGGTACTCCTTGTTGGAACACCAGGCAGGGAACTCACTCTGCTTCACCGGACAAGTGCTCTGACCCCTACAGCCCTGTCACTAGGGAAGAGTGTTCCAGGTCTAGCTATGCTACGACTAAAGCAGTGAGGGTGATGGCCAGTAGTACCAATGTTACCGAGGAATGTTGCTGAGGGCGAGCTGTAGGCCAGGTACTCCTTGTTGGAACACCAGGCAGGGAACTCACTCTGCTTCACCGGACAAGTTCTCTGACCCCTACAGCCCTGTCACTAGGGTAGAGTGTTCCAGGTCTAGCTATGCTATGACTAAAGCAGCGAGGGTGATGGCCAGTAGTACCAATGTTACCGAGGAATGTTGCTGTAGGCCAGGTACTCCTTGTTGGAACACCAGGCAGGGAACTCACTCTGCTTAACCGGACAAGTGCTCTGACCCCTACAGCCCTGTCACTAGGGTAGAGTGTTCCAGGTCTAGCTATGCTATGACTAAAGCAGTGAGGGTGATGGCCAGTAGTACCAATGTTACCGAGGAATGTTGCTGAGGGCGAGCTGTAGGCCAGGTACTCCTTGTTGGAACACCAGGCAGGGAACTCACTCTGCTTCACCGGACAAGTGCTCTGACCCCTACAGCCCTGTCACTAGGGTAGAGTGTTCCAGGTCTAGCTATGCTATGACTAAAGCAGTGAGGGTGATGGCCAGTAGTACCAATGTTACCGAGGAATGTTGCTGAGGGCGAGCTGTAGGCCAGGTACTCCTTGTTGGAACACCAGGCAGGGAACTCACTCTGCTTCACCGGACAAGTGCTCTGACCCCTACAGCCCTGTCACTAGGGTAGAGTGTTCCAGGTCTAGCTATGCTACGACTAAAGCAGTGAGGGTGATGGCCAGTAGTACCAATGTTACCGAGGAATGTTGCCGAGGGTGAGCTGTAGGCCAGGTACTCCTTGTTGGAACACCAGGCAGGGAACTCACTCTGCTTCACCAGACAAGTGCTCTGACCCCTACAGCCCTGTCACTAGGGTAGAGTGTTCCAGGTCTAGCTATGCTATGACTAAAGCAGTGAGGGTGATGGCCAGTAGTACCAATGTTACCGAGGAATGTTGCTGAGGGCGAGCTGTAGGCCAGGTACTCCTTGTTGGAACACCAGGCAGGGAACTCACTCTGCTTCACCGGACAAGTGCTCTGACCCCTACAGCCCTGTCACTAGGGTAGAGTGTTCCAGGTCTAGCTATGCTATGACTAAAGCAGTGAGGGTGATGGCCAGTAGTACCAATGTTACCGAGGAATGTTGCTGTAGGCCAGGTACTCCTTGTTGGAACACCAGGCAGGAAACTCACTCTGCTTCACCGGACAAGTGCTCTGACCCCTACAGCCCTGTCACTAGGGTAGAGTGTTCCAGGTATAGCTATGCTATGACTAAAGCAGTGAGGGTGATGGCCAGTAGTACCAATGTTACCGAGGAATGTTGCTGTAGGCCAGGTACTCCTTGTTGGAACACCAGGCAGGGAACTCACTCTGCTTCACCGGACAAGTGCTCTGACCCCTACAGCCCTGTCACTAGGGTAGAGTGTTCCAGGTCTAGCTATGCTATGACTAAAGCAGTGAGGGTGATGGCCAGTAGTACCAATGTTACCGAGGTATGTTGCTGTAGGCCAGGTACTCCTTGTTGGAACACCAGGCAGGGAACTCACTCTGCTTCACCGGACAAGTGCTCTGACCCCTACAGCCCTGTCACTAGGGTAGAGTGTTCCAGGTCTAGCTATGCTATGACTAAAGCAGTGAGGGTGATGGCCAGTAGTACCAATGTTACCGAGGAATGTTGCTGTAGGCCAGGTACTCCTTGTTGGAACACCAGGCAGGGAACTCACACTGCTTCACCGGACAATTGCTCTGACCCCTACAGCCCTGTCACTAGGGTAGAGTGTTCCAGGTCTAGCTATGCTATGACTAAAGCAGTGAGGGTGATGGCCAGTAGTACCAATGTTACCGAGGAATGTTGCTGTAGGCCAGGTACTCCTTGTTGGAACACCAGGCAGGGAACTCACTCTGCTTCACCGGACAAGTGCTCTGACCCCTACAGCCCTGTCACTAGGGTAGAGTGTTCCAGGTCTAGCTATGCTATGACTAAAGCAGTGAGGGTGATGGCCAGTAGTACCAATGTTACCGAGGAATGTTGCTGAGGGCGAGCTGTAGGCCAGGTACTCCTTGTTGGAACACCAGGCAGGGAACTCACTCTGCTTCACCGGACAAGTGCTCTGACCCCTACAGCCCTGTCACTAGGGTAGAGTGTTCCAGGTCTAGCTATGCTATGACTAAAGCAGTGAGGGTGATGGCCAGTAGTACCAATGTTACCGAGGAATGTTGCTGAGGGCGAGCTGTAGGCCAGGTACTCCTTGTTGGAACACCAGGCAGGGAACTCACTCTGCTTCACCGGACAAGTGCTCTGACCCCTACAGCCCTGTCACTAGGGTAGAGTGTTCCAGGTCTAGCTATGCTATGACTAAAGCAGTGAGGGTGATGGCCAGTAGTACCAATGTTACCGAGGAATGTTGCTGTAGGCCAGGTACTCCTTGTTGGAACACCAGGCAGGGAACTCACTCTGCTTCACCGGACAAGTGCTCTGACCCCTACAGCCCTGTCACTAGGGTAGAGTGTTCCAGGTCTAGCTATGCTATGACTAAAGCAGTGAGGGTGATGGCCAGTAGTACCAATGTTACCGAGGAATGTTGCTGAGGGCGAGCTGTAGGCCAGGTACTCCTTGTTGGAACACCAGGCAGGGAACTCACTCTGCTTCACCGGACAAGTGCTCTGACCCCTACAGCCCTGTCACTAGGGTAGAGTGTTCCAGGTCTAGCTATGCTATGACTAAAGCAGTGAGGGTGATGGCCAGTAGTACCAATGTTACCGAGGAATGTTGCTGAGGGCGAGCTGTAGGCCAGGTACTCCTTGTTGGAACACCAGGCAGGGAACTCACTCTGCTTCACCGGACAAGTGCTCTGACCCCTACAGCCCTGTCACTAGGGTAGAGTGTTCCAGGTCTAGCTATGCTATGACTAAAGCAGTGAGGGTGATGGCCAGTAGTACCAATGTTACCGAGGAATGTTGCTGAGGGCGAGCTATAGGCCATGTACTCCTTGTTGGAACACCAGGCAGGGAACTCACTCTGCTTCACCGGACAAGTGCTCTGACCCCTACAGCCCTGTCACTAGGGTAGAGTGTTCCAGGTCTAGCTATGCTATGACTAAAGCAGTGAGGGTGATGGCCAGTAGTACCAATGTTACCGAGGAATGTTGCTGTAGGCCAGGTACTCCTTGTTGGAACACCAGGCAGGGAACTCACTCTGCTTCACCGGACAAGTGCTCTGACCCCTACAGCCCTGTCACTAGGGTAGAGTGTTCCAGGTCTAGCTATGCTACGTATAAACCAGTGAGGGTGATGGCCAGTAGTACCAATGTTACCGAGGAATGTTGCTGAGGGCGAGCTGTAGGCCAGGTACTCCTTGTTGGAACACCAGGCAGGGAACTTACTCTGCTTCACCGGACAAGTGCTCTGACCCCTACAGCCCTGTCACTAGGGTAGAGTGTTCCAGGTCTAGCTATGCTACGACTAAAGCAGTGAGGGTGATGGCCAGTAGTACCAATGTTACCGAGGAATGTTGCTGAGGGCGAGCTGTAGGCCAGGTACTCCTTGTTGGAACACCAGGCAGGGAACTCACTCTGCTTCACCGGACAAGTGCTCTGACCCCTACAGCCCTGTCACTAGGGTAGAGTGTTCCAGGTCTAGCTATGCTACGACTAAAGCAGTGAGGGTGATGGCCAGTAGTACCAATGTTACCAAGGAATGTTGCTGAGGGCGAGCTGTAGGCCAGGTACTCCTTGTTGGAACACCAGGCAGGGAACTCACTCTGCTTCACCGGACAAGTGCTCTGACCCCTACAGCCCTGTCACTAGGGTAGAGTGTTCCAGGTCTAGCTATGCTATGACTAAAGCAGTGAGGGTGATGGCCAGTAGTACCAATGTTACCGAGGAATGTTGCTGTAGGCCAGGTACTCCTTGTTGGAACACCAGGCAGGGAACTCACTCTGCTTCACCGGACAAGTGCTCTGACCCCTAGAGCCCTGTCACTAGGGTAGAGTGTTCCAGGTCTAGCTATGCTATGACTAAAGCAGTGAGGGTGATGGCCAGTAGTACTAATGTTACCGAGGAATGTTGCTGAGGGCGAGCTGTAGGCCAGGTACTCCTTGTTGGAACACCAGGCAGGGAACTCACTCTGCTTCACCGGACAAGTGCTCTGACCCCTACAGCCCTGTCACTAGGGTAGAGTGTTCCAGGTCTAGCTATGCTATGACTAAAGCAGTGAGGGTGATGGCCAGTAGTACCAATGTTACCGAGGAATGTTGCTGAGGGCGAGCTGTAGGCCAGGTACTCCTTGTTGGAACACCAGGCAGGGAACTCACTCTGCTTCACCGGACAAGTGCTCTGACCCCTAAAGCCCTGTCACTAGGGTAGAGTGTTCCAGGTCTAGCTATGCTACGACTAAAGCAGTGAGGGTGATGGCCAGTAGTACCAATGTTACCGAGGAATGTTGCCGAGGGTGAGCTGTAGGCCAGGTACTCCTTGTTAGAACACCAGGCAGGGAACTCACTCTGCTTCACCAGACAAGTGCTCTGACCCCTACAGCCCTGTCACTAGGGTAGAGTGTTCCAGGTCTAGCTATGCTATGACTAAAGCAGTGAGGGTGATGGCCAGTAGTACCAATGTTACCGAGGAATGTTGCTGAGGGCGAGCTGTAGGCCAGGTACTCCTTGTTGGAACACCAGGCAGGGAACTCACTCTGCTTCACCGGACAAGTGCTCTGACCCCTACAGCCCTGTCACTAGGGTAGAGTGTTCCAGGTCTAGCTATGCTATGATAAAGCAGTGAGGGTGATGGCCAGTAGTACCAATGTTACCGAGGAATGTTGCTGTAGGCCAGGTACTCCTTGTTGGAACACCAGGCAGGAAACTCACTCTGCTTCACCGGACAAGTGCTCTGACCCCTACAGCCCTGTAACTAGGGTAGAGTGTTCCAGGTATAGCTATGCTATGACTAAAGCAGTGAGGGTGATGGCCAGTAGTACCAATGTTACCGAGGAATGTTGCTGTAGGCCAGGTACTCCTTGTTGGAACACCAGGCAGGGAACTCACTCTGCTTCACCGGACAAGTGCTCTGACCCCTACAGCCCTGTCACTAGGGTAGAGTGTTCCAGGTCTAGCTATGCTATGACTAAAGCAGTGAGGGTGATGGCCAGTAGTACCAATGTTACCGAGGAATGTTGCTGTAGGCCAGGTACTCCTTGTTGGAACACCAGGCAGGGAACTCACTCTGCTTCACCGGACAAGTGCTCTGACCCCTACAGCCCTGTCACTAGGGTAGAGTGTTCCAGGTCTAGCTATGCTATGACTAAAGCAGTGAGGGTGATGGCCAGTAGTACCAATGTTACCGAGGAATGTTGCTGTAGGCCAGGTACTCCTTGTTGGAACACCAGGCAGGGAACTCACTCTGCTTCACCGGACAAGTGCTCTGACCCCTACAGCCCTGTCACTAGGGTAGAGTGTTCCAGGTCTAGCTATGCTATGACTAAAGCAGTGAGGGTGATGGCCAGTAGTACCAATGTTACCGAGGAATGTTGCTGTAGGCCAGGTACTCCTTGTTGGAACACCAGGCAGGGAACTCACTCTGCTTCACCGGACAAGTGCTCTGACCCCTACAGCCCTGTCACTAGGGTAGAGTGTTCCAGGTCTAGCTATGCTATGACTAAAGCAGTGAGGGTGATGGCCAGTAGTACCAATGTTACCGAGGAATGTTGCTGAGGGCGAGCTGTAGGCCAGGTACTCCTTGTTGGAACACCAGGCAGGGAACTCACTCTGCTTCACCGGACAAGTGCTCTGACCCCTACAGCCCTGTCACTAGGGTAGAGTGTTCCAGGTCTAGCTATGCTATGACTAAAGCAGTGAGGGTGATGGCCAGTAGTACCAATGTTACCGAGGAATGTTGCTGAGGGCGAGCTGTAGGCCAGGTACTCCTTGTTGGAACACCAGGCAGGGAACTCACTCTGCTTCACCGGACAAGTGCTCTGACCCTACAGCCCTGTCACTAGGGTAGAGTGTTCCAGGTCTAGCTATGCTATGACTAAAGCAGTGAGGGTGATGGCCAGTAGTACCAATGTTACCGAGGAATGTTGCTGTAGGCCAGGTACTCCTTGTTGGAACACCAGGCAGGGAACTCACTCTGCTTCACCGGACAAGTTCTCTGACCCCTACAGCCCTGTCACTAGGGTAGAGTGTTCCAGGTCTAGCTATGCTATGACTAAAGCAGTGAGGGTGATGGCCAGTAGTACCAATGTTACCGAGGAATGTTGCTGAGGGCGAGCTGTAGGCCAGGTACTCCTTGTTGGAACACCAGGCAGGGAACTCACTCTGCTTCACCGGACAAGTGCTCTGACCCCTACAGCCCTGTCACTAGGGTAGAGTGTTCCAGGTCTAGCTATGCTATGACTAAAGCAGTGAGGGTGATGGCCAGTAGTACCAATGTTACCGAGGAATGTTGCTGAGGGCGAGCTGTAGGCCAGGTACTCCTTGTTGGAACACCAGGCAGGGAACTCACTCTGCTTCACCGGACAAGTGCTCTGACCCCTACAGCCCTGTCACTAGGGTAGAGTGTTCCAGGTCTAGCTATGCTATGACTAAAGCAGTGAGGGTGATGGCCAGTAGTACCAATGTTACCGAGGAATGTTGCTGAGGGCGAGCTATAGGCCATGTACTCCTTGTTGGAACACCAGGCAGGGAACTCACTCTGCTTCACCGGACAAGTGCTCTGACCCCTACAGCCCTGTCACTAGGGTAGAGTGTTCCAGGTCTAGCTATGCTATGACTAAAGCAGTGAGGGTGATGGCCAGTAGTACCAATGTTACCGAGGAATGTTGCTGTAGGCCAGGTACTCCTTGTTGGAACACCAGGCAGGGAACTCACTCTGCTTCACCGGACAAGTGCTCTGACCCCTACAGCCCTGTCACTTGGGTAGAGTGTTCCAGGTCTAGCTATGCTACGTATAAACCAGTGAGGGTGATGGCCAGTAGTACCAATGTTACCGAGGAATGTTGCTGAGGGCGAGCTGTAGGCCAGGTACTCCTTGTTGGAACACCAGGCAGGGAACTCACTCTGCTTCACCGGACAAGTGCTCTGACCCCTACAGCCCTGTCACTAGGGTAGAGTGTTCCAGGTCTAGCTATGCTACGACTAAAGCAGTAAGGGTGATGGCCAGTAGTACCAATGTTACCGAGGAATGTTGCTGAGGGCGAGCTGTAGGCCAGGTACTCCTTGTTGGAACACCAGGCAGGGAACTCACTCTGCTTCACCGGACAAGTGCTCTGACCCCTACACCCCTGTCACTAGGGTAGAGTGTTCCAGGTCTAGCTATGCTATGACTAAAGCAGTGAGGGTGATGGCCAGTAGTACCAATGTTACCGTGAATGTTGCTGTAGGCCAGGTACTCCTTGTTGGAACACCAGGCAGGGAACTCACTCTGCTTCACCGGACAAGTGCTCTGACCCCTACAGCCCTTTCACTAGGGTAGAGTGTTCCAGGTCTAGCTATGCTATGACTAAAGCAGTGAGGGTGATGGCCAGTAGTACCAATGTTACCGAGGAATGTTGCTGTAGGCCAGGTACTCCTTGTTGGAACACCAGGCAGGGAACTCACTCTGCTTCACCGGACAAGTGCTCTGACCCCTACAGCCCTGTCACTAGGGTAGAGTGTTCCAGGTCTAGCTATACTATGACTAAAGCAGTGAGGGTGATGGCCAGTAGTACCAATGTTACCGAGGAATGTTGCTGTAGGCCAGGTACTCCTTGTTGGAACACCAGGCAGGGAACTCACTCTGCTTCACCGGACAAGTGCTCTGACCCCTACAGCCCTGTCACTAGGGTAGAGTGTTCCAGGTCTAGCTATGCTATGACTAAAGCAGTGAGGGTGATGGCCAGTAGTACCAATGTTACCGAGGAATGTTGCTGTAGGCCAGGTACTCCTTGTTGGAACACCATGCAGGGAACTCACTCTGCTTCACCGGACAAGTGCTCTGACCCCTACAGCCCTGTCACTAGGGTAGAGTGTTCCAGGTCTAGCTATGATATGACTAAAGCAGTGAGGGTGATGGCCAGTAGTACCAATGTTACCGAGGAATGTTGCTGTAGGCCAGGTACTCCTTGTTGGAACACCAGGCAGGGAACTCACTCTGCTTCACCGGACAAGTGCTCTGACCCCTACAGCCCTGTCACTAGGGTAGAGTGTTCCAGGTCTAGCTATGCTACGACTAAAGCAGTGAGGGTGATGGCCAGTAGTACCAATGTTACCGAGGAATGTTGCTGAGGGCGAGCTGTAGGCCAGGTACTCCTTGTTGGAACACCAGGCAGGGAACTCACTCTGCTTCACCGGACAAGTGCTCTGACCCCTACAGCCCTGTCACTAGGGTAGAGTGTTCCAGGTCTAGCTATGCTACGACTAAAGCAGTGAGGGTGATGGCCAGTAGTACCAATGTTACCGAGGAATGTTGCTGAGGGCGAGCTGTAGGCCAGGTACTCCTTGTTGGAACACCAGGCAGGGAACTCACTCTGCTTCACCGGACAAGTGCTCTGACCCCTACAGCCATGTCACTAGGGTAGAGTGTTCCAGGTCTAGCTATGCTACGACTAAAGCAGTGAGGGTGATGGCCAGTAGTACCAATGTTACCGAGGAATGTTGCTGAGGGCGAGCTGTAGGCCAGGTACTCCTTGTTGGAACACCAGGCAGGGAATTCACTCTGCTTCACCGGACAAGTGCTCTGACCCCTACAGCCCTGTCACTAGGGTAGAGTGTTCCAGGTCTAGCTATGCTATGACTAAAGCAGTGAGGGTGATGGCCAGTAGTACCAATGTTACCGAGGAATGTTGCTGTAGGCCAGGTACTCCTTGTTGGAACACCAGGCAGGGAACTCACTCTGCTTCACCGGACAAGTGCTCTGACCCCTACAGCCCTGTCACTAGGGTAGAGTGTTCCAGGTCTAGCTATGCTATGACTAAAGCAGTGAGGGTGATGGCCAGTAGTACCAATGTTACCGAGGAATGTTGCTGTAGGCCAGGTACTCCTTGTTGGAACACCAGGCAGGGAACTCACTCTGCTTCACCGGACAAGTGCTCTGACCCCTACAGCCCTGTCACTAGGGTAGAGTGTTCCAGGTCTAGCTATACTATGACTAAAGCAGTGAGGGTGATGGCCAGTAGTACCAATGTTACCGAGGAATGTTGCTGTAGGCCAGGTACTCCTTGTTGGAACACCAGGCAGGGAACTCACTCTGCTTCACCGGACAAGTGCTCTGACCCCTACAGCCCTGTCACTAGGGTAGAGTGTTCCAGGTCTAGCTATGCTATGACTAAAGCAGTGAGGGTGATGGCCAGTAGTACCAATGTTACCGAGGAATGTTGCTGTAGGCCAGGTACTCCTTGTTGGAACACCATGCAGGGAACTCACTCTGCTTCACCGGACAAGTGCTCTGACCCCTACAGCCCTGTCACTAGGGTAGAGTGTTCCAGGTCTAGCTATGATATGACTAAAGCAGTGAGGGTGATGGCCAGTAGTACCAATGTTACCGAGGAATGTTGCTGTAGGCCAGGTACTCCTTGTTGGAACACCAGGCAGGGAACTCACTCTGCTTCACCGGACAAGTGCTCTGACCCCTACAGCCCTGTCACTAGGGTAGAGTGTTCCAGGTCTAGCTATGCTACGACTAAAGCAGTGAGGGTGATGGCCAGTAGTACCAATGTTACCGAGAAATGTTGCTGAGGGCGAGCTGTAGGCCAGGTACTCCTTGTTGGAACACCAGGCAGGGAACTCACTCCGCTTCACCGGACAAGTGCTCTGACCCCTACAGCCCTGTCACTAGGGTAGAGTGTTCCAGGTCTAGCTATGCTACGACTAAAGCAGTGAGGGTGATGGCCAGTAGTACCAATGTTACCGAGGAATGTTGCTGAGGGCGAGCTGTAGGCCAGGTACTCCTTGTTGGAACACCAGGCAGGGAACTCACTCTGCTTCACCGGACAAGTGCTCTGACCCCTACAGCCCTGTCACTAGGGTAGAGTGTTCCAGGTCTAGCTATGCTACGACTAAAGCAGTGAGGGTGATGGCCAGTAGTACCAATGTTACCGAGGAATGTTGCTGAGGGCGAGCTGTAGGCCAGGTACTCCTTGTTGGAACACCAGGCAGGGAATTCACTCTGCTTCACCGGACAAGTGCTCTGACCCCTACAGCCCTGTCACTAGGGTAGAGTGTTCCAGGTCTAGCTATGCTATGACTAAAGCAGTGAGGGTGATGGCCAGTAGTACCAATGTTACCGAGGAATGTTGCTGAGGGCGAGCTGTAGGCCAGGTACTCCTTGTTGGAACACCAGGCAGGGAACTCACTCTGCTTCACCGGACAAGTGCTCTGACCCCTACAGCCCTGTCACTAGGGTAGAGTGTTCCAGGTCTAGCTATGCTATGACTAAAGCAGTGAGGGTGATGGCCAGTAGTACCAATGTTACAGAGGAATGTTGCTGTAGGCCAGGTACTCCTTGTTGGAACACCAGGCAGGGAACTCACTCTGCTTCACCGGACAAGTGCTCTGACCCCTACAGCCCTGTCACTAGGGTAGAGTGTTCCAGGTCTAGCTATGCTACGACTAAAGCAGTGAGGGTGATGGCCAGTAGTACCAATGTTACCGAGGAATGTTGCTGAGGGCGAGCTGTAGGCCAGGTACTCCTTGTTGGAACACCAGGCAGGGAACTCACTCTGCTTCACCGGACAAGTGCTCTGACCCCTACAGCCCTGTCACTAGGGTAGAGTGTTCCAGGTCTAGCTATGCTACGACTAAAGCAGTGAGGGTGATGGCCAGTAGTACCAATGTTACCGAGGAATGTTGCTGAGGGCGAGCTGTAGGCCAGGTACTCCTTGTTGGAACACCAGGCAGGGAACTCACTCTGCTTCACCGGACAAGTGCTCTGACCCCTACAGCCCTGTCACTAGGGTAGAGTGTTCCAGGTCTAGCTATGCTATGACTAAAGCAGTGAGGGTGATGGCCAGTAGTACCAATGTTACCGAGGAATGTTGCTGTAGGCCAGGTACTCCTTGTTGGAACACCAGGCAGGGAATTCACTCTGCTTCACCGGACAAGTGCTCTGACCCCTACAGCCCTGTCACTAGGGTAGAGTGTTCCAGGTCTAGCTATGCTATGACTAAAGCAGTGAGGGTGATGGCCAGTAGTACCAATGTTACCGAGGAATGTTGCTGAGGGCGAGCTGTAGGCCAGGTACTCCTTGTTGGAACACCAGGCAGGGAACTCACTCTGCTTCACCGGACAAGTGCTCTGACCCCTACAGCCCTGTCACTAGGGTAGAGTGTTCCAGGTCTAGCTATGCTATGACTAAAGCAGTGAGGGTGATGGCCAGTAGTACCAATGTTACCGAGGAATGTTGCTGAGGGCGAGCTGTAGGCCAGGTACTCCTTGTTGGAACACCAGGCAGGGAACTCACTCTGCTTCACCGGACAAGTGCTCTGACCCCTACAGCCCTGTCACTAGGGTAGAGTGTTCAAGGTCTAGCTATGCTACGACTAAAGCAGTGAGGGTGATGGCCAGTAGTACCAATGTTACCGAGGAATGTTGCCGAGGGTGAGCTGTAGGCCAGGTACTCCTTGTTGGAACACCAGGCAGGAAACTCACTCTGCTTCACCGGACAAGTGCTCTGACCCCTACAGCCCTGTCACTAGGGTAGAGTGTTCCAGGTCTAACTATGCTATGACTAAAGCAGTGAGGGTGATGGCCAGTAGTACCAATGTTACCGAGGAATGTTGCTGTAGGCCAGGTACTCCTTGTTGGAACACCAGGCAGGGAACTCACTCTGCTTCACCGGACAAGTGCTCTGACCCCTACAGCCCTGTCACTAGGGTAGAGTGTTCCAGGTCTAGCTATGCTATGACTAAAGCAGTGAGGGTGATGGCCAGTAGTACCAATGTTACCGAGGAATGTTGCTGTAGGCCAGGTACTCCTTGTTGGAACACCAGGCAGGGAACTCACTCTGCTTCACCGGACAAGTGCTCTGACCCCTACAGCCCTGTCACTAGGGTAGAGTGTTCCAGGTCTAGCTATGCTATGACTAAAGCAGTGAGGGTGATGGCCAGTAGTACCAATGTTACCGAGTAAAGGTTGCTGTAGGCCAGGTACTCCTTGTTGGAACACCAGGCAGGGAACTCACTCTGCTTCACCGGACAAGTGCTCTGACCCCTACAGCCCTGTCACTAGGGTAGAGTGTTCCAGGTCTAGCTATACTATGACTAAAGCAGTGAGGGTGATGGCCAGTAGTACCAATGTTACCGAGGAATGTTGCTGAGGGCGAGCTGTAGGCCAGGTACTCCTTGTTGGAACACCAGGCAGGGAACTCACTCTGCTTCACCGGACAAGTGCTCTGACCCCTACAGCCCTGTCACTAGGGTAGAGTGTTCCAGGTCTAGCTATGCTATGACTAAAGCAGTGAGGGTGATGGCCAGTAGTACCAATGTTACCGAGGAATGTTGCTGTAGGCCAGGTACTCCTTGTTGGAACACCAGGCAGATAACTCACTCTGCTTCACCGGACAAGTGCTCTGACCCCTACAGCCCTGTCACTAGGGTAGAGTGTTCCAGGTCTAGCTATGCTACGACTAAGGCAGTGAGGGTGATGGCCAGTAGTACCAATGTTACCGAGGAATGTTGCTGAGGGCGAGCTGTAGGCCAGGTACTCCTTGTTGGAACACCAGGCAGGGAACTCACTCTGCTTCACCGGACAAGTGCTCTGACCCCTACAGCCCTGTCACTAGGGAAGAGTGTTCCAGGTCTAGCTATGCTACGACTAAAGCAGTGAGGGTGATGGCCAGTAGTACCAATGTTACCGAGGAATGTTGCTGAGGGCGAGCTGTAGGCCAGGTACTCCTTGTTGGAACACCAGGCAGGGAACTCACTCTGCTTCACCGGACAAGTTCTCTGACCCCTACAGCCCTGTCACTAGGGTAGAGTGTTCCAGGTCTAGCTATGCTATGACTAAAGCAGCGAGGGTGATGGCCAGTAGTACCAATGTTACCGAGGAATGTTGCTGTAGGCCAGGTACTCCTTGTTGGAACACCAGGCAGGGAACTCACTCTGCTTAACCGGACAAGTGCTCTGACCCCTACAGCCCTGTCACTAGGGTAGAGTGTTCCAGGTCTAGCTATGCTATGACTAAAGCAGTGAGGGTGATGGCCAGTAGTACCAATGTTACCGAGGAATGTTGCTGAGGGCGAGCTGTAGGCCAGGTACTCCTTGTTGGAACACCAGGCAGGGAACTCACTCTGCTTCACCGGACAAGTGCTCTGACCCCTACAGCCCTGTCACTAGGGTAGAGTGTTCCAGGTCTAGCTATGCTATGACTAAAGCAGTGAGGGTGATGGCCAGTAGTACCAATGTTACCGAGGAATGTTGCTGAGGGCGAGCTGTAGGCCAGGTACTCCTTGTTGGAACACCAGGCAGGGAACTCACTCTGCTTCACCGGACAAGTGCTCTGACCCCTACAGCCCTGTCACTAGGGTAGAGTGTTCCAGGTCTAGCTATGCTACGACTAAAGCAGTGAGGGTGATGGCCAGTAGTACCAATGTTACCGAGGAATGTTGCCGAGGGTGAGCTGTAGGCCAGGTACTCCTTGTTGGAACACCAGGCAGGGAACTCACTCTGCTTCACCAGACAAGTGCTCTGACCCCTACAGCCCTGTCACTAGGGTAGAGTGTTCCAGGTCTAGCTATGCTATGACTAAAGCAGTGAGGGTGATGGCCAGTAGTACCAATGTTACCGAGGAATGTTGCTGAGGGCGAGCTGTAGGCCAGGTACTCCTTGTTGGAACACCAGGCAGGGAACTCACTCTGCTTCACCGGACAAGTGCTCTGACCCCTACAGCCCTGTCACTAGGGTAGAGTGTTCCAGGTCTAGCTATGCTATGACTAAAGCAGTGAGGGTGATGGCCAGTAGTACCAATGTTACCGAGGAATGTTGCTGTAGGCCAGGTACTCCTTGTTGGAACACCAGGCAGGAAACTCACTCTGCTTCACCGGACAAGTGCTCTGACCCCTACAGCCCTGTCACTAGGGTAGAGTGTTCCAGGTATAGCTATGCTATGACTAAAGCAGTGAGGGTGATGGCCAGTAGTACCAATGTTACCGAGGAATGTTGCTGTAGGCCAGGTACTCCTTGTTGGAACACCAGGCAGGGAACTCACTCTGCTTCACCGGACAAGTGCTCTGACCCCTACAGCCCTGTCACTAGGGTAGAGTGTTCCAGGTCTAGCTATGCTATGACTAAAGCAGTGAGGGTGATGGCCAGTAGTACCAATGTTACCGAGGTATGTTGCTGTAGGCCAGGTACTCCTTGTTGGAACACCAGGCAGGGAACTCACTCTGCTTCACCGGACAAGTGCTCTGACCCCTACAGCCCTGTCACTAGGGTAGAGTGTTCCAGGTCTAGCTATGCTATGACTAAAGCAGTGAGGGTGATGGCCAGTAGTACCAATGTTACCGAGGAATGTTGCTGTAGGCCAGGTACTCCTTGTTGGAACACCAGGCAGGGAACTCACACTGCTTCACCGGACAATTGCTCTGACCCCTACAGCCCTGTCACTAGGGTAGAGTGTTCCAGGTCTAGCTATGCTATGACTAAAGCAGTGAGGGTGATGGCCAGTAGTACCAATGTTACCGAGGAATGTTGCTGTAGGCCAGGTACTCCTTGTTGGAACACCAGGCAGGGAACTCACTCTGCTTCACCGGACAAGTGCTCTGACCCCTACAGCCCTGTCACTAGGGTAGAGTGTTCCAGGTCTAGCTATGCTATGACTAAAGCAGTGAGGGTGATGGCCAGTAGTACCAATGTTACCGAGGAATGTTGCTGAGGGCGAGCTGTAGGCCAGGTACTCCTTGTTGGAACACCAGGCAGGGAACTCACTCTGCTTCACCGGACAAGTGCTCTGACCCCTACAGCCCTGTCACTAGGGTAGAGTGTTCCAGGTCTAGCTATGCTATGACTAAAGCAGTGAGGGTGATGGCCAGTAGTACCAATGTTACCGAGGAATGTTGCTGAGGGCGAGCTGTAGGCCAGGTACTCCTTGTTGGAACACCAGGCAGGGAACTCACTCTGCTTCACCGGACAAGTGCTCTGACCCCTACAGCCCTGTCACTAGGGTAGAGTGTTCCAGGTCTAGCTATGCTATGACTAAAGCAGTGAGGGTGATGGCCAGTAGTACCAATGTTACCGAGGAATGTTGCTGTAGGCCAGGTACTCCTTGTTGGAACACCAGGCAGGGAACTCACTCTGCTTCACCGGACAAGTGCTCTGACCCCTACAGCCCTGTCACTAGGGTAGAGTGTTCCAGGTCTAGCTATGCTATGACTAAAGCAGTGAGGGTGATGGCCAGTAGTACCAATGTTACCGAGGAATGTTGCTGAGGGCGAGCTGTAGGCCAGGTACTCCTTGTTGGAACACCAGGCAGGGAACTCACTCTGCTTCACCGGACAAGTGCTCTGACCCCTACAGCCCTGTCACTAGGGTAGAGTGTTCCAGGTCTAGCTATGCTATGACTAAAGCAGTGAGGGTGATGGCCAGTAGTACCAATGTTACCGAGGAATGTTGCTGAGGGCGAGCTGTAGGCCAGGTACTCCTTGTTGGAACACCAGGCAGGGAACTCACTCTGCTTCACCGGACAAGTGCTCTGACCCCTACAGCCCTGTCACTAGGGTAGAGTGTTCCAGGTCTAGCTATGCTATGACTAAAGCAGTGAGGGTGATGGCCAGTAGTACCAATGTTACCGAGGAATGTTGCTGAGGGCGAGCTATAGGCCATGTACTCCTTGTTGGAACACCAGGCAGGGAACTCACTCTGCTTCACCGGACAAGTGCTCTGACCCCTACAGCCCTGTCACTAGGGTAGAGTGTTCCAGGTCTAGCTATGCTATGACTAAAGCAGTGAGGGTGATGGCCAGTAGTACCAATGTTACCGAGGAATGTTGCTGTAGGCCAGGTACTCCTTGTTGGAACACCAGGCAGGGAACTCACTCTGCTTCACCGGACAAGTGCTCTGACCCCTACAGCCCTGTCACTAGGGTAGAGTGTTCCAGGTCTAGCTATGCTACGTATAAACCAGTGAGGGTGATGGCCAGTAGTACCAATGTTACCGAGGAATGTTGCTGAGGGCGAGCTGTAGGCCAGGTACTCCTTGTTGGAACACCAGGCAGGGAACTTACTCTGCTTCACCGGACAAGTGCTCTGACCCCTACAGCCCTGTCACTAGGGTAGAGTGTTCCAGGTCTAGCTATGCTACGACTAAAGCAGTAAGGGTGATGGCCAGTAGTACCAATGTTACCGAGGAATGTTGCTGAGGGCGAGCTGTAGGCCAGGTACTCCTTGTTGGAACACCAGGCAGGGAACTCACTCTGCTTCACCGGACAAGTGCTCTGACCCCTACACCCCTGTCACTAGGGTAGAGTGTTCCAGGTCTAGCTATGCTATGACTAAAGCAGTGAGGGTGATGGCCAGTAGTACCAATGTTACCGAGGAATGTTGCTGTAGGCCAGGTACTCCTTGTTGGAACACCAGGCAGGGAACTCACTCTGCTTCACCGGACAAGTGCTCTGACCCCTACAGCCCTGTCACTAGGGTAGAGTGTTCCAGGTCTAGCTATGCTATGACTAAAGCAGTGAGGGTGATGGCCAGTAGTACCAATGTTACCGAGGAATGTTGCTGTAGGCCAGGTACTCCTTGTTGGAACACCAGGCAGGGAACTCACTCTGCTTCACCGGACAAGTGCTCTGACCCCTACAGCCCTGTCACTAGGGTAGAGTGTTCCAGGTCTAGCTATACTATGACTAAAGCAGTGAGGGTGATGGCCAGTAGTACCAATGTTACCGAGGAATGTTGCTGTAGGCCAGGTACTCCTTGTTGGAACACCAGGCAGGGAACTCACTCTGCTTCACCGGACAAGTGCTCTGACCCCTACAGCCCTGTCACTAGGGTAGAGTGTTCCAGGTCTAGCTATGCTATGACTAAAGCAGTGAGGGTGATGGCCAGTAGTACCAATGTTACCGAGGAATGTTGCTGTAGGCCAGGTACTCCTTGTTGGAACACCATGCAGGGAACTCACTCTGCTTCACCGGACAAGTGCTCTGACCCCTACAGCCCTGTCACTAGGGTAGAGTGTTCCAGGTCTAGCTATGATATGACTAAAGCAGTGAGGGTGATGGCCAGTAGTACCAATGTTACCGAGGAATGTTGCTGTAGGCCAGGTACTCCTTGTTGGAACACCAGGCAGGGAACTCACTCTGCTTCACCGGACAAGTGCTCTGACCCCTACAGCCCTGTCACTAGGGTAGAGTGTTCCAGGTCTAGCTATGCTACGACTAAAGCAGTGAGGGTGATGGCCAGTAGTACCAATGCTACCGAGGAATGTTGCTGAGGGCGAGCTGTAGGCCAGGTACTCCTTGTTGGAACACCAGGCAGGGAACTCACTCTGCTTCACCGGACAAGTGCTCTGACCCCTACAGCCCTGTCACTAGGGTAGAGTGTTCCAGGTCTAGCTATGCTACGACTAAAGCAGTGAGGGTGATGGCCAGTAGTACCAATGTTACCGAGGAATGTTGCTGAGGGCGAGCTGTAGGCCAGGTACTCCTTGTTGGAACACCAGGCAGGGAACTCACTCTGCTTCACCGGACAAGTGCTCTGACCCCTACAGCCCTGTTACTAGGGTAGAGTGTTCCAGGTCTAGCTATGCTACGACTAAAGCAGTGAGGGTGATGGCCAGTAGTACCAATGTTACCGAGGAATGTTGCTGAGGGCGAGCTGTAGGCCAGGTACTCCTTGTTGGAACACCAGGCAGGGAATTCACTCTGCTTCACCGGACAAGTGCTCTGACCCCTACAGCCCTGTCACTAGGGTAGAGTGTTCCAGGTCTAGCTATGCTATGACTAAAGCAGTGAGGGTGATGGCCAGTAGTACCAATGTTACCGAGGAATGTTGCTGTAGGCCAGGTACTCCTTGTTGGAACACCAGGCAGGGAACTCACTCTGCTTCACCGGACAAGTGCTCTGACCCCTACAGCCCTGTCACTAGGGTAGAGTGTTCCAGGTCTAGCTATGCTATGACTAAAGCAGTGAGGGTGATGGCCAGTAGTACCAATGTTACCGAGGAATGTTGCTGTAGGCCAGGTACTCCTTGTTGGAACACCAGGCAGGGAACTCACTCTGCTTCACCGGACAAGTGCTCTGACCCCTACAGCCCTGTCACTAGGGTAGAGTGTTCCAGGTCTAGCTATGCTACGACTAAAGCAGTGAGGGTGATGGCCAGTAGTACCAATGTTACCGAGGAATGTTGCTGAGGGCGAGCTGTAGGCCAGGTACTCCTTGTTGGAACACCAGGCAGGGAACTCACTCTGCTTCACCGGACAAGTGCTCTGACCCCTACAGCCCTGTCACTAGGGTAGAGTGTTCCAGGTCTAGCTATGCTACGACTAAAGCAGTGAGGGTGATGGCCAGTAGTACCAATGTTACCGAGGAATGTTGCTGAGGGCGAGCTGTAGGCCAGGTACTCCTTGTTGGAACACCAGGCAGGGAACTCACTCTGCTTCACCGGACAAGTGCTCTGACCCCTACAGCCCTGTCACTAGGGTAGAGTGTTCCAGGTCTAGCTATGCTATGACTAAAGCAGTGAGGGTGATGGCCAGTAGTACCAATGTTACCGAGGAATGTTGCTGTAGGCCAGGTACTCCTTGTTGGAACACCAGGCAGGGAATTCACTCTGCTTCACCGGACAAGTGCTCTGACCCCTACAGCCCTGTCACTAGGGTAGAGTGTTCCAGGTCTAGCTATGCTATGACTAAAGCAGTGAGGGTGATGGCCAGTAGTACCAATGTTACCGAGGAATGTTGCTGAGGGCGAGCTGTAGGCCAGGTACTCCTTGTTGGAACACCAGGCAGGGAACTCACTCTGCTTCACCGGACAAGTGCTCTGACCCCTACAGCCCTGTCACTAGGGTAGAGTGTTCCAGGTCTAGCTATGCTATGACTAAAGCAGTGAGGGTGATGGCCAGTAGTACCAATGTTACCGAGGAATGTTGCTGAGGGCGAGCTGTAGGCCAGGTACTCCTTGTTGGAACACCAGGCAGGGAACTCACTCTGCTTCACCGGACAAGTGCTCTGACCCCTACAGCCCTGTCACTAGGGTAGAGTGTTCAAGGTCTAGCTATGCTACGACTAAAGCAGTGAGGGTGATGGCCAGTAGTACCAATGTTACCGAGGAATGTTGCCGAGGGTGAGCTGTAGGCCAGGTACTCCTTGTTGGAACACCAGGCAGGAAACTCACTCTGCTTCACCGGACAAGTGCTCTGACCCCTACAGCCCTGTCACTAGGGTAGAGTGTTCCAGGTCTAGCTATGCTATGACTAAAGCAGTGAGGGTGATGGCCAGTAGTACCAATGTTACCGAGGAATGTTGCTGTAGGCCAGGTACTCCTTGTTGGAACACCAGGCAGGGAACTCACTCTGCTTCACCGGACAAGTGCTCTGACCCCTACAGCCCTGTCACTAGGGTAGAGTGTTCCAGGTCTAGCTATGCTATGACTAAAGCAGTGAGGGTGATGGCCAGTAGTACCAATGTTACCGAGGAATGTTGCTGTAGGCCAGGTACTCCTTGTTGGAACACCAGGCAGGGAACTCACTCTGCTTCACCGGACAAGTGCTCTGACCCCTACAGCCCTGTCACTAGGGTAGAGTGTTCCAGGTCTAGCTATGCTATGACTAAAGCAGTGAGGGTGATGGCCAGTAGTACCAATGTTACCGAGTAAAGGTTGCTGTAGGCCAGGTACTCCTTGTTGGAACACCAGGCAGGGAACTCACTCTGCTTCACCGGACAAGTGCTCTGACCCCTACAGCCCTGTCACTAGGGTAGAGGGTTCCAGGTCTAGCTATGCTATGACTAAAGCAGTGAGGGTGATGGCCAGTAGTACCAATGTTACCGAGGAATGTTGCTGAGGGCGAGCTGTAGGCCAGGTACTCCTTGTTGGAACACCAGGTAGGGAACTCACTCTGCTTCACCGGACAAGTGCTCTGACCCCTACAGCCCTGTCACTAGGGTAGAGTGTTCCAGGTCTAGCTATGCTATGACTAAAGCAGTGAGGGTGATGGCCAGTAGTACCAATGTTACCGAGGAATGTTGCTGTAGGCCAGGTACTCCTTGTTGGAACACCAGGCAGATAACTCACTCTGCTTCACCGGACAAGTGCTCTGACCCCTACAGCCCTGTCACTAGGGTAGAGTGTTCCAGGTCTAGCTATGCTACGACTAAGGCAGTGAGGGTGATGGCCAGTAGTACCAATGTTACCGAGGAATGTTGCTGAGGGCGAGCTGTAGGCCAGGTACTCCTTGTTGGAACACCAGGCAGGGAACTCACTCTGCTTCACCGGACAAGTGCTCTGACCCCTACAGCCCTGTCACTAGGGAAGAGTGTTCCAGGTCTAGCTATGCTACGACTAAAGCAGTGAGGGTGATGGCCAGTAGTACCAATGTTACCGAGGAATGTTGCTGAGGGCAAGCTGTAGGCCAGGTACTCCTTGTTGGAACACCAGGCAGGGAACTCACTCTGCTTCACCGGACAAGTGCTCTGACCCCTACAGCCCTGTCACTAGGGTAGAGTGTTCCAGGTCTAGCTATGCTATGACTAAAGCAGCGAGGGTGATGGCCAGTAGTACCAATGTTACCGAGGAATGTTGCTGTAGGCCAGGTACTCCTTGTTGGAACACCAGGCAGGGAACTCACTCTGCTTAACCGGACAAGTGCTCTGACCCCTACAGCCCTGTCACTAGGGTAGAGTGTTCCAGGTCTAGCTATGCTATGACTAAAGCAGTGAGGGTGATGGCCAGTAGTACCAATGTTACCGAGGAATGTTGCTGAGGGCGAGCTGTAGGCCAGGTACTCCTTGTTGGAACACCAGGCAGGGAACTCACTCTGCTTCACCGGACAAGTGCTCTGACCCCTACAGCCCTGTCACTAGGGTAGAGTGTTCCAGGTCTAGCTATGCTATGACTAAAGCAGTGAGGGTGATGGCCAGTAGTACCAATGTTACCGAGGAATGTTGCTGAGGGCGAGCTGTAGGCCAGGTACTCCTTGTTGGAACACCAGGCAGTGAACTCACTCTGCTTCACCGGACAAGTGCTCTGACCCCTACAGCCCTGTCACTAGGGTAGAGTGTTCCAGGTCTAGCTATGCTACGACTAAAGCAGTGAGGGTGATGGCCAGTAGTACCAATGTTACCGAGGAATGTTGCCGAGGGTGAGCTGTAGGCCAGGTACTCCTTGTTGGAACACCAGGCAGGGAACTCACTCTGCTTCACCAGACAAGTGCTCTGACCCCTACAGCCCTGTCACTAGGGTAGAGTGTTCCAGGTCTAGCTATGCTATGACTAAAGCAGTGAGGGTGATGGCCAGTAGTACCAATGTTACCGAGGAATGTTGCTGAGGGCGAGCTGTAGGCCAGGTACTCCTTGTTGGAACACCAGGCAGGGAACTCACTCTGCTTCACCGGACAAGTGCTCTGACCCCTACAGCCCTGTCACTAGGGTAGAGTGTTCCAGGTCTAGCTATGCTATGACTAAAGCAGTGAGGGTGATGGCCAGTAGTACCAATGTTACCGAGGAATGTTGCTGTAGGCCAGGTACTCCTTGTTGGAACACCAGGCAGGAAACTCACTCTGCTTCACCGGACAAGTGCTCTGACCCCTACAGCCCTGTCACTAGGGTAGAGTGTTCCAGGTATAGCTATGCTATGACTAAAGCAGTGAGGGTGATGGCCAGTAGTACCAATGTTACCGAGGAATGTTGCTGTAGGCCAGGTACTCCTTGTTGGAACACCAGGCAGGGAACTCACTCTGCTTCACCGGACAAGTGCTCTGACCCCTACAGCCCTGTCACTAGGGTAGAGTGTTCCAGGTCTAGCTATGCTATGACTAAAGCAGTGAGGGTGATGGCCAGTAGTACCAATGTTACCGAGGTATGTTGCTGTAGGCCAGGTACTCCTTGTTGGAACACCAGGCAGGGAACTCACTCTGCTTCACCGGACAAGTGCTCTGACCCCTACAGCCCTGTCACTAGGGTAGAGTGTTCCAGGTCTAGCTATGCTATGACTAAAGCAGTGAGGGTGATGGCCAGTAGTACCAATGTTACCGAGGAATGTTGCTGTAGGCCAGGTACTCCTTGTTGGAACACCAGGCAGGGAACTCACACTGCTTCACCGGACAAGTGCTCTGACCCCTACAGCCCTGTCACTAGGGTAGAGTGTTCCAGGTCTAGCTATGCTATGACTAAAGCAGTGAGGGTGATGGCCAGTAGTACCAATGTTACCGAGGAATGTTGCTGTAGGCCAGGTACTCCTTGTTGGAACACCAGGCAGGGAACTCACTCTGCTTCACCGGACAAGTGCTCTGACCCCTACAGCCCTGTCACTAGGGTAGAGTGTTCCAGGTCTAGCTATGCTATGACTAAAGCAGTGAGGGTGATGGCCAGTAGTACCAATGTTACCGAGGAATGTTGCTGAGGGCGAGCTGTAGGCCAGGTACTCCTTGTTGGAACACCAGGCAGGGAACTCACTCTGCTTCACCGGACAAGTGCTCTGACCCCTACAGCCCTGTCACTAGGGTAGAGTGTTCAAGGTCTAGCTATGCTACGACTAAAGCAGTGAGGGTGATGGCCAGTAGTACCAATGTTACCGAGGAATGTTGCCGAGGGTGAGCTGTAGGCCAGGTACTCCTTGTTGGAACACCAGGCAGGAAACTCACTCTGCTTCACCGGACAAGTGCTCTGACCCCTACAGCCCTGTCACTAGGGTAGAGTGTTCCAGGTCTAGCTATGCTATGACTAAAGAAGTGAGGGTGATGGCCAGTAGTACCAATGTTACCGAGGAATGTTGCTGTAGGCCAGGTACTCCTTGTTGGAACACCAGGCAGGGAACTCACTCTGCTTCACCGGACAAGTGCTCTGACCCCTACAGCCCTGTCACTAGGGTAGAGTGTTCCAGGTCTAGCTATGCTATGACTAAAGCAGTGAGGGTGATGGCCAGTAGTACCAATGTTACCGAGGAATGTTGCTGTAGGCCAGGTACTCCTTGTTGGAACACCAGGCAGGGAACTCACACTGCTTCACCGGACAAGTGCTCTGACCCCTACAGCCCTGTCACTAGGGTAGAGTGTTCCAGGTCTAGCTATGCTATGACTAAAGCAGTGAGGGTGATGGCCAGTAGTACCAATGTTACCGAGGAATGTTGCTGTAGGCCAGGTACTCCTTGTTGGAACACCAGGCAGGGAACTCACTCTGCTTCACCGGACAAGTGCTCTGACCCCTACAGCCCTGTCACTAGGGTAGAGTGTTCCAGGTCTAGCTATGCTATGACTAAAGCAGTGAGGGTGATGGCCAGTAGTACCAATGTTACCGAGGAATGTTGCTGAGGGCGAGCTGTAGGCCAGGTACTCCTTGTTGGTACACCAGGCAGGGAACTCACTCTGCTTCACCGGACAAGTGCTCTGACCCCTACAGCCCTGTCACTAGGGTAGAGTGTTCCAGGTCTAGCTATGCTATGACTAAAGCAGTGAGGGTGATGGCCAGTAGTACCAATGTTACCGAGGAATGTTGCTGAGGGCGAGCTGTAGGCCAGGTACTCCTTGTTGGAACACCAGGCAGGGAACTCACTCTGCTTCACCGGACAAGTGCTCTGACCCCTACAGCCCTGTCACTAGGGTAGAGTGTTCCAGGTCTAGCTATGCTATGACTAAAGCAGTGAGGGTGATGGCCAGTAGTACCAATGTTACCGAGGAATGTTGCTGTAGGCCAGGTACTCCTTGTTGGAACACCAGGCAGGGAACTCACTCTGCTTCACCGGACAAGTGCTCTGACCCCTACAGCCCTGTCACTAGGGTAGAGTGTTCCAGGTCTAGCTATGCTATGACTAAAGCAGTGAGGGTGATGGCCAGTAGTACCAATGTTACCGAGGAATGTTGCTGAGGGCGAGCTGTAGGCCAGGTACTCCTTGTTGGAACACCAGGCAGGGAACTCACTCTGCTTCACCGGACAAGTGCTCTGACCCCTACAGCCCTGTCACTAGGGTAGAGTGTTCCAGGTCTAGCTATGCTATGACTAAAGCAGTGAGGGTGATGGCCAGTAGTACCAATGTTACCGAGGAATGTTGCTGAGGGCGAGCTGTAGGCCAGGTACTCCTTGTTGGAACACCAGGCAGGGAACTCACTCTGCTTCACCGGACAAGTGCTCTGACCCCTACAGCCCTGTCACTAGGGTAGAGTGTTCCAGGTCTAGCTATGCTATGACTAAAGCAGTGAGGGTGATGGCCAGTAGTACCAATGTTACCGAGGAATGTTGCTGAGGGCGAGCTATAGGCCATGTACTCCTTGTTGGAACACCAGGCAGGGAACTCACTCTGCTTCACCGGACAAGTGCTCTGACCCCTACAGCCCTGTCACTAGGGTAGAGTGTTCCAGGTCTAGCTATGCTATGACTAAAGCAGTGAGGGTGATGGCCAGTAGTACCAATGTTACCGAGGAATGTTGCTGTAGGCCAGGTACTCCTTGTTGGAACACCAGGCAGGGAACTCACTCTGCTTCACCGGACAAGTGCTCTGACCCCTACAGCCCTGTCACTAGGGTAGAGTGTTCCAGGTCTAGCTATGCTACGTATAAACCAGTGAGGGTGATGGCCAGTAGTACCAATGTTACCGAGGAATGTTGCTGAGGGCGAGCTGTAGGCCAGGTACTCCTTGTTGGAACACGAGGCAGGGAACTCACTCTGCTTCACCGGACAAGTGCTCTGACCCCTACAGCCCTGTCACTAGGGTAGAGTGTTCCAGGTCTAGCTATGCTACGACTAAAGCAGTAAGGGTGATGGCCAGTAGTACCAATGTTACCGAGGAATGTTGCTGAGGGCGAGCTGTAGGCCAGGTACTCCTTGTTGGAACACCAGGCAGGGAACTCACTCTGCTTCACCGGACAAGTGCTCTGACCCCTACACCCCTGTCACTAGGGTAGAGTGTTCCAGGTCTAGCTATGCTATGACTAAAGCAGTGAGGGTGATGGCCAGTAGTACCAATGTTACCGAGGAATGTTGCTGTAGGCCAGGTACTCCTTGTTGGAACACCAGGCAGGGAACTCACTCTGCTTCACCGGACAAGTGCTCTGACCCCTACAGCCCTGTCACTAGGGTAGAGTGTTCCAGGTCTAGCTATGCTATGACTAAAGCAGTGAGGGTGATGGCCAGTAGTACCAATGTTACCGAGGAATGTTGCTGTAGGACAGGTACTCATTGTTGGAACACCAGGCAGGGAACTCACTCTGCTTCACCGGACAAGTGCTCTGACCCCTACAGCCCTGTCACTAGGGTAGAGTGTTCCAGGTCTAGCTATACTATGACTAAAGCAGTGAGGGTGATGGCCAGTAGTACCAATTTTACCGAGGAATGTTGCTGTAGGCCAGGTACTCCTTGTTGGAACACCAGGCAGGGAACTCACTCTGCTTCACCGGACAAGTGCTCTGACCCCTACAGCCCTGTCACTAGGGTAGAGTGTTCCAGGTCTAGCTATGCTATGACTAAAGCAGTGAGGGTGATGGCCAGTAGTACCAATGTTACCGAGGAATGTTGCTGTAGGCCAGGTACTCCTTGGTGGAACACCATGCAGGGAACTCACTCTGCTTCACCGGACAAATGCTCTGACCCCTACAGCCCTGTCACTAGGGTAGAGTGTTCCAGGTCTAGCTATGATATGACTAAAGCAGTGAGGGTGATGGCCAGTAGTACCAATGTTACCGAGGAATGTTGCTGTAGGCCAGGTACTCCTTGTTGGAACACCAGGCAGGGAACTCACTCTGCTTCACCGGACAAGTGCTCTGACCCCTACAGCCCTGTCACTAGGGTAGAGTGTTCCAGGTCTAGCTATGCTACGACTAAAGCAGTGAGGGTGATGGCCAGTAGTACCAATGTTACCGAGGAATGTTGCTGAGGGCGAGCTGTAGGCCAGGTACTCCTTGTTGGAACACCAGGCAGGGAACTCACTCTGCTTCACCGGACAAGTGCTCTGACCCCTACAGCCCTGTCACTAGGGTAGAGTGTTCCAGGTCTAGCTATGCTACGACTAAAGCAGTGAGGGTGATGGCCAGTAGTACCAATGTTACCGAGGAATGTTGCTGAGGGCGAGCTGTAGGCCAGGTACTCCTTGTTGGAACACCAGGCAGGGAACTCACTCTGCTTCACCGGACAAGTGCTCTGACCCCTACAGCCCTATCACTAGGGTAGAGTGTTCCAGGTCTAGCTATGCTACGACTAAAGCAGTGAGGGTGATGGCCAGTAGTACCAATGTTACCGAGGAATGTTGCTGAGGGCGAGCTGTAGGCCAGGTACTCCTTGTTGGAACACCAGGCAGGGAATTCACTCTGCTTCACCGGACAAGTGCTCTGACCCCTACAGCCCTGTCACTAGGGTAGAGTGTTCCAGGTCTAGCTATGCTATGACTAAAGCAGTGAGGGTGATGGCCAGTAGTACCAATGTTACCGAGGAATGTTGCTGTAGGCCAGGTACTCCTTGTTGGAACACCAGGCAGGGAACTCACTCTGCTTCACCGGACAAGTGCTCTGACCCCTACAGCCCTGTCACTAGGGTAGAGTGTTCCAGGTCTAGCTATGCTATGACTAAAGCAGTGAGGGTGATGGCCAGTAGTACCAATGTTACCGAGGAATGTTGCTGTAGGCCAGGTACTCCTTGTTGGAACACCAGGCAGGGAACTCACTCTGCTTCACCGGACAAGTGCTCTGACCCCTACAGCCCTGTCACTAGGGTAGAGTGTTCCAGGTCTAGCTATACTATGACTAAAGCAGTGAGGGTGATGGCCAGTAGTACCAATGTTACCGAGGAATGTTGCTGTAGGCCAGGTACTCCTTGTTGGAACACCAGGCAGGGAACTCACTCTGCTTCACCGGACAAGTGCTCTGACCCCTACAGCCCTGTCACTAGGGTAGAGTGTTCCAGGTCTAGCTATGCTATGACTAAAGCAGTGAGGGTGATGGCCAGTAGTACCAATGTTACCGAGGAATGTTGCTGTAGGCCAGGTACTCCTTGTTGGAACACCATGCAGGGAACTCACTCTGCTTCACCGGACAAGTGCTCTGACCCCTACAGCCCTGTCACTAGGGTAGAGTGTTCCAGGTTTAGCTATGATATGACTAAAGCAGTGAGGGTGATGGCCAGTAGTACCAATGTTACCGAGGAATGTTGCTGTAGGCCAGGTACTCCTTGTTGGAACACCAGGCAGGGAACTCACTCTGCTTCACCGGACAAGTGCTCTGACCCCTACAGCCCTGTCACTAGGGTAGAGTGTTCCAGGTCTAGCTATGCTACGACTAAAGCAGTGAGGGTGATGGCCAGTAGTACCAATGTTACCGAGGAATGTTGCTGAGGGCGAGCTGTAGGCCAGGTACTCCTTGTTGGAACACCAGGCAGGGAACTCACTCTGCTTCACCGGACAAGTGCTCTGACCCCTACAGCCCTGTCACTAGGGTAGAGTGTTCCAGGTCTAGCTATGCTACGACTAAAGCAGTGAGGGTGATGGCCAGTAGTACCAATGTTACCGAGGAATGTTGCTGAGGGCGAGCTGTAGGCCAGGTACTCCTTGTTGGAACACCAGGCAGGGAACTCACTCTGCTTCACCGGACAAGTGCTCTGACCCCTACAGCCCTGTCACTAGGGTAGAGTGTTCCAGGTCTAGCTATGCTACGACTAAAGCAGTGAGGGTGATGGCCAGTAGTACCAATGTTACCGAGGAATGTTGCTGAGGGCGAGCTGTAGGCCAGGTACTCCTTGTTGGAACACCAGGCAGGGAATTCACTCTGCTTCACCGGACAAGTGCTCTGACCCCTACAGCCCTGTCACTAGGGTAGAGTGTTCCAGGTCTAGCTATGCTATGACTAAAGCAGTGAGGGTGATGGCCAGTAGTACCAATGTTACCGAGGAATGTTGCTGAGGGCGAGCTGTAGGCCAGGTACTCCTTGTTGGAACACCAGGCAGGGAACTCACTCTGCTTCACCGGACAAGTGCTCTGACCCCTACAGCCCTGTCACTAGGGTAGAGTGTTCCAGGTCTAGCTATGCTATGACTAAAGCAGTGAGGGTGATGGCCAGTAGTACCAATGTTACCGAGGAATGTTGCTGAGGTCGAGCTGTAGGCCAGGTACTCCTTGTTGGAACACCAGGCAGGGAACTCACTCTGCTTCACCGGACAAGTGCTCTGACCCCTACAGCCCTGTCACTAGGGTAGAGTGTTCAAGGTCTAGCTATGCTACGACTAAAGCAGTGAGGGTGATGGCCAGTAGTACCAATGTTACCGAGGAATGTTGCCGAGGGTGAGCTGTAGGCCAGGTACTCCTTGTTGGAACACCAGGCAGGAAACTCACTCTGCTTCACCGGACAAGTGCTCTGACCCCTACAGCCCTGTCACTAGGGTAGAGTGTTCCAGGTCTAGCTATGCTATGACTAAAGCAGTGAGGGTGATGGCCAGTAGTACCAATGTTACCGAGGAATGTTGCTGTAGGCCAGGTACTCCTTGTTGGAACACCAGGCAGGGAACTCACTCTGCTTCACCGGACAAGTGCTCTGACCCCTACAGCCCTGTCACTAGGGTAGAGTGTTCCAGGTCTAGCTATGCTATGACTAAAGCAGTGAGGGTGATGGCCAGTAGTACCAATGTTACCGAGGAATGTTGCTGTAGGCCAGGTACTCCTTGTTGGAACACCAGGCAGGGAACTCACTCTGCTTCACCGGACAAGTGCTCTGACCCCTACAGCCCTGTCACTAGGGTAGAGTGTTCCAGGTCTAGCTATGCTATGACTAAAGCAGTGAGGGTGATGGCCAGTAGTACCAATGTTACCGAGTAAAGGTTGCTGTAGGCCAGGTACTCCTTGTTGGAACACCAGGCAGGGAACTCACTCTGCTTCACCGGACAAGTGCTCTGACCCCTACAGCCCTGTCACTAGGGTAGAGTGTTCCAGGTCTAGCTATGCTATGACTAAAGCAGTGAGGGTGATGGCCAGTAGTACCAATGTTACCGAGGAATGTTGCTGAGGGCGAGCTGTAGGCCAGGTACTCCTTGTTGGAACACCAGGCAGGGAACTCACTCTGCTTCACCGGACAAGTGCTCTGACCCCTACAGCCCTGTCACTAGGGTAGAGTGTTCCAGGTCTAGCTATGCTATGACTAAAGCAGTGAGGGTGATGGCCAGTAGTACCAATGTTACCGAGGAATGTTGCTGTAGGCCAGGTACTCCTTGTTGGAACACCAGGCAGATAACTCACTCTGCTTCACCGGACAAGTGCTCTGACCCCTACAGCCCTGTCACTAGGGTAGAGTGTTCCAGGTCTAGCTATGCTACGACTAAGGCAGTGAGGGTGATGGCCAGTAGTACCAATGTTACCGAGGAATGTTGCTGAGGGCGAGCTGTAGGCCAGGTACTCCTTGTTGGAACACCAGGCAGGGAACTCACTCTGCTTCACCGGACAAGTGCTCTGACCCCTACAGCCCTGTCACTAGGGAAGAGTGTTCCAGGTCTAGCTATGCTACGACTAAAGCAGTGAGGGTGATGGCCAGTAGTACCAATGTTACCGAGGAATGTTGCTGAGGGCGAGCTGTAGGCCAGGTACTCCTTGTTGGAACACCAGGCAGGGAACTCACTCTGCTTCACCGGACAAGTGCTCTGACCCCTACAGCCCTGTCACTAGGGTAGAGTGTTCCAGGTCTAGCTATGCTATGACTAAAGCAGCGAGGGTGATGGCCAGTAGTACCAATGTTACCGAGGAATGTTGCTGTAGGCCAGGTACTCCTTGTTGGAACACCAGGCAGGGAACTCACTCTGCTTAACCGGACAAGTGCTCTGACCCCTACAGCCCTGTCACTAGGGTAGAGTGTTCCAGGTCTAGCTATGCTATGACTAAAGCAGTGAGGGTGATGGCCAGTAGTACCAATGTTACCGAGGAATGTTGCTGAGGGCGAGCTGTAGGCCAGGTACTCCTTGTTGGAACACCAGGCAGGGAACTCACTCTGCTTCACCGGACAAGTGCTCTGACCCCTACAGCCCTGTCACTAGGGTAGAGTGTTCCAGGTCTAGCTATGCTATGACTAAAGCAGTGAGGGTGATGGCCAGTAGTACCAATGTTACCGAGGAATGTTGCTGAGGGCGAGCTGTAGGCCAGGTACTCCTTGTTGGAACACCAGGCAGGGAACTCACTCTGCTTCACCGGACAAGTGCTCTGACCCCTACAGCCCTGTCACTAGGGTAGAGTGTTCCAGGTCTAGCTATGCTACGACTAAAGCAGTGAGGGTGATGGCCAGTAGTACCAATGTTACCGAGGAATGTTGCCGAGGGTGAGCTGTAGGCCAGGTACTCCTTGTTGGAACACCAGGCAGGGAACTCACTCTGCTTCACCAGACAAGTGCTCTGACCCCTACAGCCCTGTCACTAGGGTAGAGTGTTCCAGGTCTAGCTATGCTATGACTAAAGCAGTGAGGGTGATGGCCAGTAGTACCAATGTTACCGAGGAATGTTGCTGAGGGCGAGCTGTAGGCCAGGTACTCCTTGTTGGAACACCAGGCAGGGAACTCACTCTGCTTCACCGGACAAGTGCTCTGACCCCTACAGCCCTGTCACTAGGGTAGAGTGTTCCAGGTCTAGCTATGCTATGACTAAAGCAGTGAGGGTGATGGCCAGTAGTACCAATGTTACCGAGGAATGTTGCTGTAGGCCAGGTACTCCTTGTTGGAACACCAGGCAGGAAACTCACTCTGCTTCACCGGACAAGTGCTCTGACCCCTACAGCCCTGTCACTAGGGTAGAGTGTTCCAGGTATAGCTATGCTATGACTAAAGCAGTGAGGGTGATGGCCAGTAGTACCAATGTTACCGAGGAATGTTGCTGTAGGCCAGGTACTCCTTGTTGGAACACCAGGCAGGGAACTCACTCTGCTTCACCGGACAAGTGCTCTGACCCCTACAGCCCTGTCACTAGGGTAGAGTGTTCCAGGTCTAGCTATGCTATGACTAAAGCAGTGAGGGTGATGGCCAGTAGTACCAATGTTACCGAGGTTAGTTGCTGTAGGCCAGGTACTCCTTGTTGGAACACCAGGCAGGGAACTCACTCTGCTTCACCGGACAAGTGCTCTGACCCCTACAGCCCTGTCACTAGGGTAGAGTGTTCCAGGTCTAGCTATGCTATGACTAAAGCAGTGAGGGTGATGGCCAGTAGTACCAATGTTACCGAGGAATGTTGCTGTAGGCCAGGTACTCCTTGTTGGAACACCAGGCAGGGAACTCACACTGCTTCACCGGACAAGTGCTCTGACCCCTACAGCCCTGTCACTAGGGTAGAGTGTTCCAGGTCTAGCTATGCTATGACTAAAGCAGTGAGGGTGATGGCCAGTAGTACCAATGTTACCGAGGAATGTTGCTGTAGGCCAGGTACTCCTTGTTGGAACACCAGGCAGGGAACTCACTCTGCTTCACCGGACAAGTGCTCTGACCCCTACAGCCCTGTCACTAGGGTAGAGTGTTCCAGGTCTAGCTATGCTATGACTAAAGCAGTGAGGGTGATGGCCAGTAGTACCAATGTTACCGAGGAATGTTGCTGAGGGCGAGCTGTAGGCCAGGTACTCCTTGTTGGAACACCAGGCAGGGAACTCACTCTGCTTCACCGGACAAGTGCTCTGACCCCTACAGCCCTGTCACTAGGGTAGAGTGTTCCAGGTCTAGCTATGCTATGACTAAAGCAGTGAGGGTGATGGCCAGTAGTACCAATGTTACCGAGGAATGTTGCTGAGGGCGAGCTGTAGGCCAGGTACTCCTTGTTGGAACACCAGGCAGGGAACTCACTCTGCTTCACCGGACAAGTGCTCTGACCCCTACAGCCCTGTCACTAGGGTAGAGTGTTCCAGGTCTAGCTATGCTATGACTAAAGCAGTGAGGGTGATGGCCAGTAGTACCAATGTTACCGAGGAATGTTGCTGTAGGCCAGGTACTCCTTGTTGGAACACCAGGCAGGGAACTCACTCTGCTTCACCGGACAAGTGCTCTGACCCCTACAGCCCTGTCACTAGGGTAGAGTGTTCCAGGTCTAGCTATGCTATGACTAAAGCAGTGAGGGTGATGGCCAGTAGTACCAATGTTACCGAGGAATGTTGCTGAGGGCGAGCTGTAGGCCAGGTACTCCTTGTTGGAACACCAGGCAGGGAACTCACTCTGCTTCACCGGACAAGTGCTCTGACCCCTACAGCCCTGTCACTAGGGTAGAGTGTTCCAGGTCTAGCTATGCTATGACTAAAGCAGTGAGGGTGATGGCCAGTAGTACCAATGTTACCGAGGAATGTTGCTGAGGGCGAGCTGTAGGCCAGGTACTCCTTGTTGGAACACCAGGCAGGGAACTCACTCTGCTTCACCGGACAAGTGCTCTGACCCCTACAGCCCTGTCACTAGGGTAGAGTGTTCCAGGTCTAGCTATGCTATGACTAAAGCAGTGAGGGTGATGGCCAGTAGTACCAATATAACCGAGGAATGTTGCTGAGGGCGAGCTATAGGCCAGGTACTCCTTGTTGGAACACCAGGCAGGGAACTCACTCTGCTTCACCGGACAAGTGCTCTGACCCCTACAGCCCTGTCACTAGGGTAGAGTGTTCCAGGTCTAGCTATGCTATGACTAAAGCAGTGAGGGTGATGGCCAGTAGTACCAATGTTACCGAGGAATGTTGCTGTAGGCCAGGTACTCCTTGTTGGAACACCAGGCAGGGAACTCACTCTGCTTCACCGGACAAGTGCTCTGACCCCTACAGCCCTGTCACTAGGGTAGAGTTTTCCAGGTCTAGCTATGCTACGTATAAACCAGTGAGGGTGATGGCCAGTAGTACCAATGTTACCGAGGAATGTTGCTGAGGGCGAGCTGTAGGCCAGGTACTCCTTGTTGGAACACCAGGCAGGGAACTCACTCTGCTTCACCGGACAAGTGCTCTGACCCCTACAGCCCTGTCACTAGGGTAGAGTGTTCCAGGTCTAGCTATGCTACGACTAAAGCAGTAAGGGTGATGGCCAGTAGTACCAATGTTACCGAGGAATGTTGCTGAGGGCGAGCTGTAGGCCAGGTACTCCTTGTTGGAACACCAGGCAGGGAACTCACTCTGCTTCACCGGACAAGTGCTCTGACCCCTACAGCCCTGTCACTAGGGTAGAGTGTTCCAGGTCTAGCTATGCTATGACTAAAGCAGTGAGGGTGATGGCCAGTAGTACCAATGTTACCGAGGAATGTTGCTGTAGGCCAGGTACTCCTTGTTGGAACACCAGGCAGGGAACTCACTCTGCTTCACCGGACAAGTGCTCTGACCCCTACAGCCCTGTCACTAGGGTAGAGTGTTCCAGGTCTAGCTATGCTATGACTAAAGCAGTGAGGGTGATGGCCAGTAGTACCAATGTTACCGAGGAATGTTGCTGTAGGCCAGGTACTCCTTGTTGGAACACCAGGCAGGGAACTCACTCTGCTTCACCGGACAAGTGCTCTGACCCCTACAGCCCTGTCACTAGGGTAGAGTGTTTAAGGTCTAGCTATGCTATGACTAAAGCAGTGAGGGTGATGGCCAGTGGTACCAATGTTACCGAGGAATGTTGCTGTAGGCCAGGTACTCCTTGTTGGAACACCAGGCAGGGAACTCACTCTGCTTCACCGGACAAGTGCTCTGACCCCTACAGCCCTGTCACTAGGGTAGAGTGTTCCAGGTCTAGCTATGCTACGACTAAAGCAGTGAGGGTGATGGCCAGTAGTACCAATGTTACCGAGGAATGTTGCTGAGGGCGAGCTGTAGGCCAGGTACTCCTTGTTGGAACACCAGGCAGGGAACTCACTCTGCTTCACCGGACAAGTGCTCTGACCCCTACAGCCCTGTCACTAGGGTAGAGTGTTCCAGGTCTAGCTATGCTACTACTAAAGCAGTGAGGGTGATGGCCAGTAGTACCAATGTTACCGAGGAATGTTGCTGAGGGCGAGCTGTAGGCCAGGTACTCCTTGTTGGAACACCAGGCAGGGAACTCACTCTGCTTCACCGGACAAGTGCTCTGACCCCTACAGCCCTGTCACTAGGGTAGAGTGTTCCAGGTCTAGCTATGCTACGACTAAAGCAGTGAGGGTGATGGCCAGTAGTACCAATGTTACCGAGGAATGTTGCTGAGGGCGAGCTGTAGGCCAGGTACTCCTTGTTGGAACACCAGGCAGGGAACTCACTCTGCTTCACCGGACAAGTGCTCTGAACCCTACAGCCCTGTCACTTGGGTAGAAAGTTCCAGGTCTAGCTATGCTATGACTAAAGCAGTGAGGGTGATGGCCAGTAGTACCAATGTTACCGAGGAATGTTGCTGAGGGCGAGCTGTAGGCCAGGTACTCCTTGTTGGAACACCAGGCAGGGAACTCACTCTGCTTCACCGGACAAGTGCTCTGACCCCTACAGCCCTGTCACTAGGGTAGAGTGTTCCAGGTCTAGCTATGCTATGACTAAAGCAGTGAGGGTGATGGCCAGTAGTACCAATGTTACCGAGGAATGTTGCTGTAGGCCAGGTACTCCTTGTTGGAACACCAGGCAGGGAACTCACTCTGCTTCACCGGACAAGTGCTCTAACCCCTACAGCCCTGTCACTAGGGTAGAGTGTTCCAGGTCTAGCTATGCTACGACTAAAGCAGTGAGGGTGATGGCCAGTAGTACCAATGTTACCGAGGAATGTTGCTGAGGGCGAGCTGTAGGCCAGGTACTCCTTGTTGGAACACCAGGCAGGGAACTCACTCTGCTTCACCGGACAAGTGCTCTGACCCCTACAGCCCTGTCACTAGGGTAGAGTGTTCCAGGTCTAGCTATGCTACGACTAAAGCAGTGAGGGTGATGGCCAGTAGTACCAATGTTACCGAGGAATTTTGCTGAGGGCGAGCTGTAGGCCAGGTACTCCTTGTTGGAACACCAGGCAGGGAACTCACTCTGCTTCACCGGACAAGTGCTCTGACCCCTACAGCCCTGTCACTAGGGTAGAGTGTTCCAGGTCTAGCTATGCTATGAATAAAGCAGTGAGGGTGATGGCCAGTAGTACCAATGTTACCGAGGAATGTTGCTGTAGGCCAGGTACTCCTTGTTGGAACACCAGGCAGGGAACTCACTCTGCTTCACCGGACAAGTGCTCTGACCCCTACAGCCCTGTCACTAGGGTAGAGTGTTCCAGGTCTAGCTATGCTATGACTAAAGCAGTGAGGGTGATGGCCAGTAGTACCAATGTTACCGAGGAATGTTGCTGAGGGCGAACTGTAGGCCAGGTACTCCTTGTTGGAACACCAGGCAGGGAACTCACTCTGCTTCACCGGACAAGTGCTCTGACCCCTACAGCCCTGTCACTAGGGTAGAGTGTTCCAGGTCTAGCTATGCTATGACTAAAGCAGTGAGGGTGATGGCCAGTAGTACCAATGTTACCGAGGAATGTTGCTGAGGGCGAGCTGTAGGCCAGGTACTCCTTGTTGGAACACCAGGCAGGGAACTCACTCTGCTTCACCGGACAAGTGCTCTGACCCCTACAGCCCTGTCACTAGGGTAGAGTGTTCCAGGTCTAGCTATGCTACGACTAAAGCAGTGAGGGTGATGGCCAGTAGTACAAATGTTACCGAGGAATGTTGCCGAGGGTGAGCTGTAGGCCAGGTACTCCTTGTTGGAACACCAGGCAGGGAACTCACTCTGCTTCACCAGACAAGTGCTCTGACCCCTACAGCCCTGTCACTAGGGTAGAGTGTTCCAGGTCTAGCTATGCTATGACTAAAGCAGTGAGGGTGATGGCCAGTAGTACCAATGTTACCGAGGAATGTTGCTGAGGGCGAGCTGTAGGCCAGGTACTCCTTGTTGGAACACCAGGCAGGGAACTCACTCTGCTTCACCGGACAAGTGCTCTGACCCCTACAGCCCTGTCACTAGGGTAGAGTGTTCTAGGTCTAGCTATGCTATGACTAAAGCAGTGAGGGTGATGGCCAGTAGTACCAATGTTACCGAGGAATGTTGCTGTAGGCCAGGTACTCCTTGTTGGAACACCAGGCAGGGAACTCACTCTGCTTCACCGGACAAGTGCTCTGACCCCTACAGCCCTGTCACTAGGGTAGAGTGTTCCAGGTCTAGCTATGCTATGACTAAAGCAGTGAGGGTGATGGCAAGTAGTACCAATGTTACCGAGGAATGTTGCTGAGGGCGAGCTGTAGGCCAGGTACTCCTTGTTGGAACACCAGGCAGGGAACTCACTCTGCTTCACCGGACAAGTGCTCTGACCCCTACAGCCCTGTCACTAGGGTAGAGTGTTCCAGGTCTAGCTATGCTATGACTAAAGCAGTGAGGGTGATGGCCAGTAGTACCAATGTTACTGAGGAATGTTGCTGTAGGCCAGGTACTCCTTGTTGGAACACCAGGCAGGGAACTCACTCTGCTTCACCGGACAAGTGCTCTGACCCCTACAGCCCTGTCACTAGGGTAGAGTGTTCCAGGTCTAGCTATGCTATGACTAAAGCAGTGAGGGTGATGGCCAGTAGTACCAATGTTACTGAGGAATGTTGCTGTAGGCCAGGTACTCCTTGTTGGAACACCAGGCAGGGAACTCACTCTGCTTCACCGGACAAGTGCTCTGACCCCTACAGCCCTGTCACTAGGGTAGAGTGTTCCAGGTCTAGCTATGCTATGACTAAAGCAGTGAGGGTGATGGCCAGTAGTACCAATGTTACCGAGGAATGTTGCTGTAGGCCAGGTACTCCTTGTTGGAACACCAGGCAGGGAACTCACTCTGCTTCACCGGACAAGTGCTCTGACCCCTACAGCCCTGTCACTAGGGTAGAGTGTTCCAGGTCTAGCTATGCTATGACTAAAGCAGTGAGGGTGATGGCCAGTAGTACCAATGTTACTGAGGAATGTTGCTGTAGGCCAGGTACTCCTTGTTGGAACACCAGGCAGGGAACTCACTCTGCTTCACCGGACAAGTGCTCTGACCCCTACAGCCCTGTCACTAGGGTAGAGTGTTCCAGGTCTAGCTATGCTATGACTAAAGCAGTGAGGGTGATGGCCAGTAGTACCAATGTTACTGAGGAATGTTGCTGTAGGCCAGGTACACCTTGTTGGAACACCAGGCAGGGAACTCACTCTGCTTCACCGGACAAGTGCTCTGACCCCTACAGCCCTGTCACTAGGGTAGAGTGTTCCAGTTCTAGCTATGCTATGACTAAAGCAGTGAGGGTGATGGCCAGTAGTACCAATGTTACTGAGGAATGTTGCTGTAGGCCAGGTACTCCTTGTTGGAACACCAGGCAGGGAACTCACTCTGCTTCACCGGACAAGTGCTCTGACCCCTACAGCCCTGTCACTAGGGTAGAGTGTTCCAGGTCTAGCTATGCTATGACTAAAGCAGTGAGGGTGATGGCCAGTAGTACCAATGTTACTGAGGAATGTTGCTGTAGGCCAGGTACTCCTTGTTGGAACACCAGGCAGGGAACTCACTCTGCTTCACCGGACAAGTGCACTGACCCCTACAGCCCTGTCACTAGGGTAGAGTGTTCCAGGTCTAGCTATGCTATGACTAAAGCAGTGAGGGTGATGGCCAGTAGTACCAATGTTACTGAGGAATGTTGCTGTAGGCCAGGTACTCCTTGTTGGAACACCAGGCAGGGAACTCACTCTGCTTCACCGGACAAGTGCTCTGACCCCTACAGCCCTGTCACTAGGGTAGAGTGTTCCAGGTATAGCTATGCTATGACTAAAGCAGTGAGGGTGATGGCCAGTAGTACCAATGTTACCGAGGAATGTTGCTGTAGGCCAGGTACTCCTTGTTGGAACACCAGGCAGGGAACTCACTCTGCTTCACCGGACAAGTGCTCTGACCCCTACAGCCCTGTCACTAGGGTAGAGTGTTCCAGGTCTAGCTATGCTATGACTAAAGCAGTGAGGGTGATGGCCAGTAGTACCAATGTTACCGAGGAATGTTGCTGTAGGCCAGGTACTCCTTGTTGGAACACCAGGCAGGGAACTCACTCTGCTTCACCGGACAAGTGCTCTGACCCCTACAGCCCTGTCACTAGGGTAGAGTGTTCCAGGTCTAGCTATGCTACGACTAAGGCAGTGAGGGTGATGGCCAGTAGTACCAATGTTACCGAGGAATGTTGCTGAGGGCGAGCTGTAGGCCAGGTACTCCTTGTTGGAACACCAGGCAGGGAACTCACTCTGCTTCACCGGACAAGTGCTCTGACCCCTACAGCCCTGTCACTAGGGAAGAGTGTTCCAGGTCTAGCTATGCTACGACTAAAGCAGTGAGGGTGATGGCCAGTAGTACCAATGTTACCGAGGAATGTTGCTGTAGGCCAGGTACTCCTTGTTGGAACACCAGGCAGGGAACTCACTCTGCTTCACCGGACAAGTGCTCTGACCCCTACAGCCCTGTCACTAGGGTAGAGTGTTCCAGGTCTAGCTATGCTATGACTAAAGCAGCGAGGGTGATGGCCAGTAGTACCAATGTTACCGAGGAATGTTGCTGTAGGCCAGGTACTCCTTGTTGGAACACCAGGCAGGGAACTCACTCTGCTTAACCGGACAAGTGCTCTGACCCCTACAGCCCTGTCACTAGGGTAGAGTGTTCCAGGTCTAGCTATGCTATGACTAAAGCAGTGAGGGTGATGGCCAGTAGTACCAATGTTACCGAGGAATGTTGCTGAGGGCGAGCTGTAGGCCAGGTACTCCTTGTTGGAACACCAGGCAGGGAACTCACTCTGCTTCACCGGACAAGTGCTCTGACCCCTACAGCCCTGTCACTAGGGTAGAGTGTTCCAGGTCTAGCTATGCTATGACTAAAGCAGTGAGGGTGATGGCCAGTAGTACCAATGTTACCGAGGAATGTTGCTGAGGGCGAGCTGTAGGCCAGGTACTCCTTGTTGGAACACCAGGCAGGGAACTCACTCTGCTTCACCGGACAAGTGCTCTGACCCCTACAGCCCTGTCACTAGGGTAGAGTGTTCCAGGTCTAGCTATGCTACGACTAAAGCAGTGAGGGTGATGGCCAGTAGTACCAATGTTACCGAGGAATGTTGCCGAGGGTGAGCTGTAGGCCAGGTACTCCTTGTTGGAACACCAGGCAGGGAACTCACTCTGCTTCACCAGACAAGTGCTCTGACCCCTACAGCCCTGTCACTAGGGTAGAGTGTTCCAGGTCTAGCTATGCTATGACTAAAGCAGTGAGGGTGATGGCCAGTAGTACCAATGTTACCGAGGAATGTTGCTGAGGGCGAGCTGTAGGCCAGGTACTCCTTGTTGGAACACCAGGCAGGGAACTCACTCTGCTTCACCGGACAAGTGCTCTGACCCCTACAGCCCTGTCACTAGGGTAGAGTGTTCCAGGTCTAGCTATGCTATGACTAAAGCAGTGAGGGTGATGGCCAGTAGTACCAATGTTACCGAGGAATGTTGCTGTAGGCCAGGTACTCCTTGTTGGAACACCAGGCAGGAAACTCACTCTGCTTCACCGGACAAGTGCTCTGACCCCTACAGCCCTGTCACTAGTGTAGAGTGTTCCAGGTATAGCTATGCTATGACTAAAGCAGTGAGGGTGATGGCCAGTAGTACCAATGTTACCGAGGAATGTTGCTGTAGGCCAGGTACTCCTTGTTGGAACACCAGGCAGGGAACTCACTCTGCTTCACCGGACAAGTGCTCTGACCCCTACAGCCCTGTCACTAGGGTAGAGTGTTCCAGGTCTAGCTATGCTATGACTAAAGCAGTGAGGGTGATGGCCAGTAGTACCAATGTTACCGAGGTATGTTGCTGTAGGCCAGGTACTCCTTGTTGGAACACCAGGCAGGGAACTCACTCTGCTTCACCGGACAAGTGCTCTGACCCCTACAGCCCTGTCACTAGGGTAGAGTGTTCCAGGTCTAGCTATGCTATGACTAAAGCAGTGAGGGTGATGGCCAGTAGTACCAATGTTACCGAGGAATGTTGCTGTAGGCCAGGTACTCCTTGTTGGAACACCAGGCAGGGAACTCACACTGCTTCACCGGACAAGTGCTCTGACCCCTACAGCCCTGTCACTAGGGTAGAGTGTTCCAGGTCTAGCTATGCTATGACTAAAGCAGTGAGGGTGATGGCCAGTAGTACCAATGTTACCGAGGAATGTTGCTGTAGGCCAGGTACTCCTTGTTGGAACACCAGGCAGGGAACTCACTCTGCTTCACCGGACAAGTGCTCTGACCCCTACAGCCCTGTCACTAGTGTAGAGTGTTCCAGGTCTAGCTATGCTATGACTAAAGCAGTGAGGGTGATGGCCAGTAGTACCAATGTTACCGAGGAATGTTGCTGAGGGCGAGCTGTAGGCCAGGTACTCCTTGTTGGAACACCAGGCAGGGAACTCACTCTGCTTCACCGGACAAGTGCTCTGACCCCTACAGCCCTGTCACTAGGGTAGAGTGTTCCAGGTCTAGCTATGCTATGACTAAAGCAGTGAGGGTGATGGCCAGTAGTACCAATGTTACCGAGGAATGTTGCTGAGGGCGAGCTGTAGGCCAGGTACTCCTTGTTGGAACACCAGGCAGGGAACTCACTCTGCTTCACCGGACAAGTGCTCTGACCCCTACAGCCCTGTCACTAGGGTAGAGTGTTCCAGGTCTAGCTATGCTATGACTAAAGCAGTGAGGGTGATGGCCAGTAGTACCAATGTTACCGAGGAATGTTGCTGTAGGCCAGGTACTCCTTGTTGGAACACCAGGCAGGGAACTCACTCTGCTTCACCGGACAAGTGCTCTGACCCCTACAGCCCTGTCACTAGGGTAGAGTGTTCCAGGTCTAGCTATGCTATGACTAAAGCAGTGAGGGTGATGGCCAGTAGTACCAATGTTACCGAGGAATGTTGCTGAGGGCGAGCTGTAGGCCAGGTACTCCTTGTTGGAACACCAGGCAGGGAACTCACTCTGCTTCACCGGACAAGTGCTCTGACCCCTACAGCCCTGTCACTAGGGTAGAGTGTTCCAGGTCTAGCTATGCTATGACTAAAGCAGTGAGGGTGATGGCCAGTAGTACCAATGTTACCGAGGAATGTTGCTGAGGGCGAGCTGTAGGCCAGGTACTCCTTGTTGGAACACCAGGCAGGGAACTCACTCTGCTTCACCGGACAAGTGCTCTGACCCCTACAGCCCTGTCACTAGGGTAGAGTGTTCCAGGTCTAGCTATGCTATGACTAAAGCAGTGAGGGTGATGGCCAGTAGTACCAATGTTACCGAGGAATGTTGCTGAGGGCGAGCTATAGGCCAGGTACTCCTTGTTGGAACACCAGGCAGGGAACTCACTCTGCTTCACCGGACAAGTGCTCTGACCCCTACAGCCCTGTCACTAGGGTAGAGTGTTCCAGGTCTAGCTATGCTATGACTAAAGCAGTGAGGGTGATGGCCAGTAGTACCAATGTTACCGAGGAATGTTGCTGTAGGCCAGGTACTCCTTGTTGGAACACCAGGCAGGGAACTCACTCTGCTTCACCGGACAAGTGCTCTGACCCCTACAGCCCTGTCACTAGGGTAGAGTGTTCCAGGTCTAGCTATGCTACGTATAAACCAGTGAGGGTGATGGCCAGTAGTACCAATGTTACCGAGGAATGTTGCTGAGGGCGAGCTGTAGGCCAGGTACTCCTTGTTGGAACACCAGGCAGGGAACTCACTCTGCTTCACCGGACAAGTGCTCTGACCCCTACAGCCCTGTCACTAGGGTAGAGTGTTCCAGGTCTAGCTATGCTACGACTAAAGCAGTAAGGGTGATGGCCAGTAGTACCAATGTTACCGAGGAATGTTGCCGAGGGTGAGCTGTAGGCCAGGTACTCCTTGTTGGAACACCAGGCAGGGAACTCACTCTGCTTCACCAGACATGTGCTCTGACCCCTACAGCCCTGTCACTAGGGTAGAGTGTTCCAGGTCTAGCTATGCTATGACTAAAGCAGTGAGGGTGATGGCCAGTAGTACCAATGTTACCGAGGAATGTTGCTGAGGGCGAGCTGTAGGCCAGGTACTCCTTGTTGGAACACCAGGCAGGGAACTCACTCTGCTTCACCGGACAAGTGCTCTGACCCCTACAGCCCTGTCACTAGGGTAGAGTGTTCCAGGTCTAGCTATGCTATGACTAAAGCAGTGAGGGTGATGGCCAGTAGTACCAATGTTACCGAGGAATGTTGCTGTAGGCCAGGTACTCCTTGTTGGAACACCAGGCAGGAAACTCACTCTGCTTCACCGGACAAGTGCTCTGACCCCTACAGCCCTGTCACTAGGGTAGAGTGTTCCAGGTATAGCTATGCTATGACTAAAGCAGTGAGGGTGATGGCCAGTAGTACCAATGTTACCGAGGAATGTTGCTGTAGGCCAGGTACTCCTTGTTGGAACACCAGGCAGGGAACTCACTCTGCTTCACCGGACAAGTGCTCTGACCCCTACAGCCCTGTCACTAGGGTAGAGTGTTCCAGGTCTAGCTATGCTATGACTAAAGCAGTGAGGGTGATGGCCAGTAGTACCAAAGTTACCGAGGTATGTTGCTGTAGGCCAGGTACTCCTTGTTGGAACACCAGGCAGGGAACTCACTCTGCTTCACCGGACAAGTGCTCTGACCCCTACAGCCCTGTCACTAGGGTAGAGTGTTCCAGGTCTAGCTATGCTATGACTAAAGCAGTGAGGGTGATGGCCAGTAGTACCAATGTTACCGAGGAATGTTGCTGTAGGCCAGGTACTCCTTGTTGGAACACCAGGCAGGGAACTCACACTGCTTCACCGGACAAGTGCTCTGACCCCTACAGCCCTGTCACTAGGGTAGAGTGTTCCAGGTCTAGCTATGCTATGACTAAAGCAGTGAGGGTGATGGCCAGTAGTACCAATGTTACCGAGGAATGTTGCTGTAGGCCAGGTACTCCTTGTTGGAACACCAGGCAGGGAACTCACTCTGCTTCACCGGACAAGTGCTCTGACCCCTACAGCCCTGTCACTAGTGTAGAGTGTTCCAGGTCTAGCTATGCTATGACTAAAGCAGTGAGGGTGATGGCCAGTAGTACCAATGTTACCGAGGAATGTTGCTGAGGGCGAGCTGTAGGCCAGGTACTCCTTGTTGGAACACCAGGCAGGGAACTCACTCTGCTTCACTGGACAAGTGCTCTGACCCCTACAGCCCTGTCACTAGGGTAGAGTGTTCCAGGTCTAGCTATGCTATGACTAAAGCAGTGAGGGTGATGGCCAGTAGTACCAATGTTACCGAGGAATGTTGCTGAGGGCGAGCTGTAGGCCAGGTACTCCTTGTTGGAACACCAGGCAGGGAACTCACTCTGCTTCACCGGACAAGTGCTCTGACCCCTACAGCCCTGTCACTAGGGTAGAGTGTTCCAGGTCTAGCTATGCTATGACTAAAGCAGTGAGGGTGATGGCCAGTAGTACCAATGTTACCGAGGAATGTTGCTGTAGGCCAGGTACTCCTTGTTGGAACACCAGGCAGGGAACTCACTCTGCTTCACCGGACAAGTGCTCTGACCCCTACAGCCCTGTCACTAGGGTAGAGTGTTCCAGGTCTAGCTATGCTATGACTAAAGCAGTGAGGGTGATGGCCAGTAGTACCAATGTTACCGAGGAATGTTGCTGAGGGCGAGCTGTAGGCCAGGTACTCCTTGTTGGAACACCAGGCAGGGAACTCACTCTGCTTCACCGGACAAGTGCTCTGACCCCTACAGCCCTGTCACTAGGGTAGAGTGTTCCAGGTCTAGCTATGCTATGACTAAAGCAGTGAGGGTGATGGCCAGTAGTACCAATGTTACCGAGGAATGTTGCTGAGGGCGAGCTGTAGGCCAGGTACTCCTTGTTGGAACACCAGGCAGGGAACTCACTCTGCTTCACCGGACAAGTGCTCTGACCCCTACAGCCCTGTCACTAGGGTAGAGTGTTCCAGGTCTAGCTATGCTATGACTAAAGCAGTGAGGGTGATGGCCAGTAGTACCAATGTTACCGAGGAATGTTGCTGAGGGCGAGCTATAGGCCAGGTACTCCTTGTTGGAACACCAGGCAGGGAACTCACTCTGCTTCACCGGACAAGTGCTCTGACCCCTACAGCCCTGTCACTAGGGTAGAGTGTTCCAGGTCTAGCTATGCTATGACTAAAGCAGTGAGGGTGATGGCCAGTAGTACCAATGTTACCGAGGAATGTTGCTGTAGGCCAGGTACTCCTTGTTGGAACACCAGGCAGGGAACTCACTCTGCTTCACCGGACAAGTGCTCTGACCCCTACAGCCCTGTCACTAGGGTAGAGTGTTCCAGGTCTAGCTATGCTACGTATAAACCAGTGAGGGTGATGGCCAGTAGTACCAATGTTACCGAGGAATGTTGCTGAGGGCGAGCTGTAGGCCAGGTACTCCTTGTTGGAACACCAGGCAGGGAACTCACTCTGCTTCACCGGACAAGTGCTCTGACCCCTACAGCCCTGTCACTAGGGTAGAGTGTTCCAGGTCTAGCTATGCTACGACTAAAGCAGTAAGGGTGATGGCCAGTAGTACCAATGTTACCGAGGAATGTTGCTGAGGGCGAGCTGTTGGCCAGGTACTCCTTGTTGGAAAACCAGGCAGGGAACTCACTCTGCTTCACCGGACAAGTGCTCTGACCCCTACAGCCCTGTCACTAGGGTAGAGTGTTCCAGGTCTAGCTATGCTATGACTAAAGCAGTGAGGGTGATGGCCAGTAGTACCAATGTTACCGAGGAATGTTGCTGTAGGCCAGGTACTCCTTGTTGGAACACCAGGCAGGGAACTCACTCTGCTTCACCGGACAAGTGCTCTGACCCCTACAGCCCTGTCACTAGGGTAGAGTGTTCCAGGTCTAGCTATGCTATGACTAAAGCAGTGAGGGTGATGGCCAGTAGTACCAATGTTACCGAGGAATGTTGCTGTAGGCCAGGTACTCCTTGTTGGAACACCAGGCAGGGAACTCACTCTGCTTCACCGGACAAGTGCTCTGACCCCTACAGCCCTGTCACTAGGGTAGAGTGTTCCAGGTCTAGCTATGCTATGACTAAAGCAGTGAGGGTGATGGCCAGTAGTACCAATGTTACCGAGGAATGTTGCTGTAGGCCAGGTACTCCTTGTTGGAACACCAGGCAGGGAACTCACTCTGCTTCACCGGACAAGTGCTCTGACCCCTACAGCCCTGTCACTAGGGTAGAGTGTTTAAGGTCTAGCTATTCTATGACTAAAGCAGTGAGGGTGATGGCCAGTGGTACCAATGTTACCGAGGAATGTTGCTGTAGGCCAGGTACTCCTTGTTGGAACACCAGGCAGGGAACTCACTCTGCTTCACCGGACAAGTGCTCTGACCCCTACAGCCCTGTCACTAGGGTAGAGTGTTCCAGGTCTAGCTATGCTACGACTAAAGCAGTGAGGGTGATGGCCAGTAGTACCAATGTTACCGAGGAATGTTGCTGAGGGCGAGCTGTAGGCCAGGTATTCCTTGTTGGAACACCAGGCAGGGAACTCACTCTGCTTCACCGGACAAGTGCTCTGACCCCTACAGCCCTGTCACTAGGGTAGAGTGTTCCAGGTCTAGCTATGCTACGACTAAAGCAGTGAGGGTGATGGCCAGTAGTACCAATGTTACCGAGGAATGTTGCTGAGGGCGAGCTGTAGGCCAGGTACTCCTTGTTGGAACACCAGGCAGGGAACTCACTCTGCTTCACCGGACAAGTGCTCTGACCCCTACAGCCCTGTCACTAGGGTAGAGTGTTCCAGGTCTAGCTATGCTACGACTAAAGCAGTGAGGGTGATGGCCAGTAGTACCAATGTTACCGAGGAATGTTGCTGAGGGCGAGCTGTAGGCCAGGTACTCCTTGTTGGAACACCAGGCAGGGAACTCACTCTGCTTCACCGGACAAGTGCTCTAAACCCTACAGCCCTGTCACTTGGGTAGAGTGTTCCAGGTCTAGATATGCTATGACTAAAGCAGTGAGGGTGATGGCCAGTAGTACCAATGTTACCGAGGAATGTTGCTGAGGGCGAGCTGTAGGCCAGGTACTCCTTGTTGGAACACCAGGCAGGGAACTCACTCTGCTTCACCGGACAAGTGCTCTGACCCCTACAGCCCTGTCACTAGGGTAGAGTGTTCCAGGTCTAGCTATGCTATGACTAAAGCAGTGAGGGTGATGGCCAGTAGTACCAATGTTACCGAGGAATGTTGCTGTAGGCCAGGTACTCCTTGTTGGAACACCAGGCAGGGAACTCACTCTGCTTCACCGGACAAGTGCTCTGACCCCTACAGCCCTGTCACTAGGGTAGAGTGTTCCAGGTCTAGCTATGCTACGACTAAAGCAGTGAGGGTGATGGCCAGTAGTACCAATGTTACCGAGGAATGTTGCTGAGGGCGAGCTGTAGGCCAGGTACTCCTTGTTGGAACACCAGGCAGGGAACTCACTCTGCTTCACCGGACAAGTGCTCTGACCCCTACAGCCCTGTCACTAGGGTAGAGTGTTCCAGGTCTAGCTATGCTACGACTAAAGCAGTGAGGGTGATGGCCAGTAGTACTAATGTTACCGAGGAATTTTGCTGAGGGCGAGCTGTAGGCCAGGTACTCCTTGTTGGAACACCAGGCAGGGAACTCACTCTGCTTCACCGGACAAGTGCTCTGACCCCTACAGCCCTGTCACTAGGGTAGAGTGTTCCAGGTCTAGCTATGCTATGAATAAAGCAGTGAGGGTGATGGCCAGTAGTACCAATGTTACCGAGGAATGTTGCTGTAGGCCAGGTACTCCTTGTTGGAACACCAGGCAGGGAACTCACTCTGCTTCACCGGACAAGTGCTCTGACCCCTACAGCCCTGTCACTAGGGTAGAGTGTTCCAGGTCTAGCTATGCTATGACTAAAGCAGTGAGGGTGATGGCCAGTAGTACCAATGTTACCGAGGAATGTTGCTGAGGGCGAGCTGTAGGCCAGGTACTCCTTGTTGGAACACCAGGCAGGGAACTCACTCTGCTTCACCGGACAAGTGCTCTGACCCCTACAGCCCTGTCACTAGGGTAGAGTGTTCCAGGTCTAGCTATGCTACGACTAAAGCAGTGAGGGTGATGGCCAGTAGTACAAATGTTACCGAGGAATGTTGCCGAGGGTGAGCTGTAGGCCAGGTACTCCTTGTTGGAACACCAGGCAGGGAACTCACTCTGCTTCACCAGACAAGTGCTCTGACCCCTACAGCCCTGTCACTAGGGTAGAGTGTTCCAGGTCTAGCTATGCTATGACTAAAGCAGTGAGGGTGATGGCCAGTAGTACCAATGTTACCGAGGAATGTTGCTGAGGGCGAGCTGTAGGCCAGGTACTCCTTGTTGGAACACCAGGCAGGGAACTCACTCTGCTTCACCGGACAAGTGCTCTGACCCCTACAGCCCTGTCACTAGGGTAGAGTGTTCCAGGTCTAGCTATGCTATGACTAAAGCAGTGAGGGTGATGGCCAGTAGTACCAATGTTACCGAGGAATGTTGCTGTAGGCCAGGTACTCCTTGTTGGAACACCAGGCAGGGAACTCACTCTGCTTCACCGGACAAGTGCTCTGACCCCTACAGCCCTGTCACTAGGGTAGAGTGTTCCAGGTCTAGCTATGCTATGACTAAAGCAGTGAGGGTGATGGCCAGTAGTACCAATGTTACCGAGGAATGTTGCTGTAGGCCAGGTACTCCTTGTTGGAACACCAGGCAGGGATCTCACTCTGCTTCACCGGACAAGTGCTCTGACCCCTACAGCCCTGTCACTAGGGTAGAGTGTTCCAGGTCTAGCTATGCTATGACTAAAGCAGTGAGGGTGATGGCCAGTAGTACCAATGTTACCGAGGAATGTTGCTGAGGGCGAGCTGTAGGCCAGGTACTCCTTGTTGGAACACCAGGCAGGGAACTCACTCTGCTTCACCGGACAAGTGCTCTGACCCCTACAGCCCTGTCACTAGGGTAGAGTGTTCTAGGTCTAGCTATGCTATGACTAAAGCAGTGAGGGTGATGGCCAGTAGTACCAATGTTACCGAGGAATGTTGCTGTAGGCCAGGTACTCCTTGTTGGAACACCAGGCAGGGAACTCACTCTACTTCACCGGACAAGTGCTCTGACCCCTACAGCCCTGTCACTAGGGTAGAGTGTTACAGGTCTAGCTATGCTATGACTAAAGCAGTGAGGGTGATGGCCAGTAGTACCAATGTTACCGAGGAATGTTGCTGAGGGCGAGCTGTAGGCCAGGTACTCCTTGTTGGAACACCAGGCAGGGAACTCACTCTGCTTCACCGGACAAGTGCTCTGACCCCTACAGCCCTGTCACTAGGGTAGAGTGTTCCAGGTCTAGCTATGCTATGACTAAAGCAGTGAGGGTGATGGCCAGTAGTACCAATGTTACCGAGGAATGTTGCTGAGGGCGAGCTGTAGGCCAGGTACTCCTTGTTGGAACACCAGGCAGGGAACTCACTCTGCTTCACCGGACAAGTGCTCTGACCCCTACAGCCCTGTCACTAGGGTAGAGTGTTCCAGGTCTAGCTATGCTATGACTAAAGCAGTGAGGGTGATGGCCAGTAGTACCAATGTTACTGAGGAATGTTGCTGTAGGCCAGGTACTCCTTGTTGGAACACCAGGCAGGGAACTCACTCTGCTTCACCGGACAAGTGCTCTGACCCCTACAGCCCTGTCACTAGGGTAGAGTGTTCCAGGTCTAGCTATGCTATGACTAAAGCAGTGAGGGTGATGGCCAGTAGTACCAATGTTACTGAGGAATGTTGCTGTAGGCCAGGTACTCCTTGTTGGAACACCAGGCAGGGAACTCACTCTGCTTCACCGGACAAGTGCTCTGACCCCTACAGCCCTGTCACTAGGGTAGAGTGTTCCAGGTCTAGCTATGCTATGACTAAAGCAGTGAGGGTGATGGCCAGTAGTACCAATGTTACCGAGGAATGTTGCTGTAGGCCAGGTACTCCTTGTTGGAACACCAGGCAGGGAACTCACTCTGCTTCACCGGACAAGTGCTCTGACCCCTACAGCCCTGTCACTAGGGTAGAGTGTTCCAGGTCTAGCTATGCTATGACTAAAGCAGTGAGGGTGATGGCCAGTAGTACCAATGTTACTGAGGAATGTTGCTGTAGGCCAGGTACTCCTTGTTGGAACACCAGGCAGGGAACTCACTCTGCTTCACCGGACAAGTGCTCTGACCCCTACAGCCCTGTCACTAGGGTAGAGTGTTCCAGGTCTAGCTATGCTATGACTAAAGCAGTGAGGGTGATGGCCAGTAGTACCAATGTTACTGAGGAATGTTGCTGTAGGCCAGGTACTCCTTGTTGGAACACCAGGCAGGGAACTCACTCTGCTTCACCGGACAAGTGCTCTGACCCCTACAGCCCTGTCACTAGGGTAGAGTGTTCCAGGTCTAGCTATGCTATGACTAAAGCAGTGAGGGTGATGGCCAGTAGTACCAATGTTACTGAGGAATGTTGCTGTAGGCCAGGTACTCCTTGTTGGAACACCAGGCAGGGAACTCACTCTGCTTCACCGGACAAGTGCTCTGACCCCTACAGCCCTGTCACTAGGGTAGAGTGTTCCAGGTCTAGCTATGCTATGACTAAAGCAGTGAGGGTGATGGCCAGTAGTACCAATGTTACTGAGGAATGTTGCTGTAGGCCAGGTACTCCTTGTTGGAACACCAGGCAGGGAACTCACTCTGCTTCACCGGACAAGTGCACTGACCCCTACAGCCCTGTCACTAGGGTAGAGTGTTCCAGGTCTAGCTATGCTATGACTAAAGCAGTGAGGGTGATGGCCAGTAGTACCAATGTTACTGAGGAATGTTGCTGTAGGCCAGGTACTCCTTGTTGGAACACCAGGCAGTGAACTCACTCTGCTTCACCGGACAAGTGCTCTGACCCCTACAGCCCTGTCACTAGGGTAGAGTGTTCCAGGTATAGCTATGCTATGACTAAAGCAGTGAGGGTGATGGCCAGTAGTACCAATGTTACCGAGGAATGTTGCCGAGGGTGAGCTGTAGGCCAGGTACTCCTTGTTGGAACACCAGGCAGGGAACTCACTCTGCTTCACCAGACAAGTGCTCTGACCCCTACAGCCCTGTCACTAGGGTAGAGTGTTCCAGGTCTAGCTATGCTATGACTAAAGCAGTGAGGGTGATGGCCAGTAGTACCAATGTTACCGAGGAATGTTGCTGAGGGCGAGCTGTAGGCCAGGTACTCCTTGTTGGAACACCAGGCAGGGAACTCACTCTGCTTCACCGGACAAGTGCTCTGACCCCTACAGCCCTGTCACTAGGGTAGAGTGTTCCAGGTCTAGCTATGCTATGACTAAAGCAGTGAGGGTGATGGCCAGTAGTACCAATGTTACCGAGGAATGTTGCTGTAGGCCAGGTACTCCTTGTTGGAACACCAGGCAGGGAACTCACTCTGCTTCACCGGACAAGTGCTCTGACCCCTACAGCCCTGTCACTAGGGTAGAGTGTTCCAGGTCTAGCTATGCTATGACTAAAGCAGTGAGGGTGATGGCCAGTAGTACCAATGTTACCGAGGAATGTTGCTGTAGGCCAGGTACTCCTTGTTGGAACACCAGGCAGGGAACTCACTCTGCTTCACCGGACAAGTGCTCTGACCCCTACAGCCCTGTCACTAGGGTAGAGTGTTCCAGGTCTAGCTATGCTATGACTAAAGCAGTGAGGGTGATGGCCAGTAGTACCAATGTTACCGAGGAATGTTGCTGAGGGCGAGCTGTAGGCCAGGTACTCCTTGTTGGAACACCAGGCAGGGAACTCACTCTGCTTCACCGGACAAGTGCTCTGACCCCTACAGCCCTGTCACTAGGGTAGAGTGTTCTAGGTCTAGCTATGCTATGACTAAAGCAGTGAGGGTGATGGCCAGTAGTACCAATGTTACCGAGGAATGTTGCTGTAGGCCAGGTACTCCTTGTTGGAACACCAGGCAGGGAACTCACTCTGCTTCACCGGACAAGTGCTCTGACCCCTACAGCCCTGTCACTAGGGTAGAGTGTTACAGGTCTAGCTATGCTATGACTAAAGCAGTGAGGGTGATGGCCAGTAGTACCAATGTTACCGAGGAATGTTGCTGAGGGCGAGCTGTAGGCCAGGTACTCCTTGTTGGAACACCAGGCAGGGAACTCACTCTGCTTCACCGGACAAGTGCTCTGACCCCTACAGCCCTGTCACTAGGGTAGAGTGTTCCAGGTCTAGCTATGCTATGACTAAAGCAGTGAGGGTGATGGCCAGTAGTACCAATGTTACCGAGGAATGTTGCTGAGGGCGAGCTGTAGGCCAGGTACTCCTTGTTGGAACACCAGGCAGGGAACTCACTCTGCTTCACCGGACAAGTGCTCTGACCCCTACAGCCCTGTCACTAGGGTAGAGTGTTCCAGGTCTAGCTATGCTATGACTAAAGCAGTGAGGGTGATGGCCAGTAGTACCAATGTTACTGAGGAATGTTGCTGTAGGCCAGGTACTCCTTGTTGGAACACCAGGCAGGGAACTCACTCTGCTTCACCGGACAAGTGCTCTGACCCCTACAGCCCTGTCACTAGGGTAGAGTGTTCCAGGTCTAGCTATGCTATGACTAAAGCAGTGAGGGTGATGGCCAGTAGTACCAATGTTACTGAGGAATGTTGCTGTAGGCCAGGTACTCCTTGTTGGAACACCAGGCAGGGAACTCACTCTGCTTCACCGGACAAGTGCTCTGACCCCTACAGCCCTGTCACTAGGGTAGAGTGTTCCAGGTCTAGCTATGCTATGACTAAAGCAGTGAGGGTGATGGCCAGTAGTACCAATGTTACCGAGGAATGTTGCTGTAGGCCAGGTACTCCTTGTTGGAACACCAGGCAGGGAACTCACTCTGCTTCACCGGACAAGTGCTCTGACCCCTACAGCCCTGTCACTAGGGTAGAGTGTTCCAGGTCTAGCTATGCTATGACTAAAGCAGTGAGGGTGATGGCCAGTAGTACCAATGTTACTGAGGAATGTTGCTGTAGGCCAGGTACTCCTTGTTGGAACACCAGGCAGGGAACTCACTCTGCTTCACCGGACAAGTGCTCTGACCCCTACAGCCCTGTCACTAGGGTAGAGTGTTCCAGGTCTAGCTATGCTATGACTAAAGCAGTGAGGGTGATGGCCAGTAGTACCAATGTTACTGAGGAATGTTGCTGTAGGCCAGGTACTCCTTGTTGGAACACCAGGCAGGGAACTCACTCTGCTTCACCGGACAAGTGCTCTGACCCCTACAGCCCTGTCACTAGGGTAGAGTGTTCCAGGTCTAGCTATGCTATGACTAAAGCAGTGAGGGTGATGGCCAGTAGTACCAATGTTACTGAGGAATGTTGCTGTAGGCCAGGTACTCCTTGTTGGAACACCAGGCAGGGAACTCACTCTGCTTCACCGGACAAGTGCTCTGACCCCTACAGCCCTGTCACTAGGGTAGAGTGTTCCAGGTCTAGCTATGCTATGACTAAAGCAGTGAGGGTGATGGCCAGTAGTACCAATGTTACTGAGGAATGTTGCTGTAGGCCAGGTACTCCTTGTTGGAACACCAGGCAGGGAACTCACTCTGCTTCACCGGACAAGTGCACTGACCCCTACAGCCCTGTCACTAGGGTAGAGTGTTCCAGGTCTAGCTATGCTATGACTAAAGCAGTGAGGGTGATGGCCAGTAGTACCAATGTTACTGAGGAATGTTGCTGTAGGCCAGGTACTCCTTGTTGGAACACCAGGCAGTGAACTCACTCTGCTTCACCGGACAAGTGCTCTGACCCCTACAGCCCTGTCACTAGGGTAGAGTGTTCCAGGTATAGCTATGCTATGACTAAAGCAGTGAGGGTGATGGCCAGTAGTACCAATGTTACCGAGGAATGTTGCTGTAGGCCAGGTACTCCTTGTTGGAACACCAGGCAGGGAACTCACTCTGCTTCACCGGACAAGTGCTCTGACCCCTACAGCCCTGTCACTAGGGTAGAGTGTTCCAGGTCTAGCTATGCTATGACTAAAGCAGTGAGGGTGATGGCCAGTAGTACCAATGTTACTGAGGAATGTTGCTGTAGGCCAGGTACTCCTTGTTGGAACACCAGGCAGGGAACTCACTCTGCTTCACCGGACAAGTGCTCTGACCCCTACAGCCCTGTCACTAGGTTAGAGTGTTCCAGGTCTAGCTATGCTATGACTAAAGCAGTGAGGGTGATGGCCAGTAGTACCAATGTTACCGAGGAATGTTGCTGAGGGCGAGCTGTAGGCCAGGTACTCCTTGTTGGAACACCAGGCAGGGAACTCACTCTGCTTCACCGGACAAGTGCTCTGACCCCTACAGCCCTGTCACTAGGGTAGAGTGTTCCAGGTCTAGCTATGCTACGACTAAAGCAGTGAGGGTGATGGCCAGTAGTACCAATGTTACCGAGGAATGTTGCTGAGGGCGAGCTGTAGGCCAGGTACTCCTTGTTGGAACACCAGGCAGGGAACTCACTCTTCTTCACCGGACAAGTGCTCTGACCCCTACAGCCCTGTCACTAGGGTAGAGTGTTCCAGGTCTAGCTATGCTACGACTAAAGCAGTGAGGGTGATGGCCAGTAGTACCAATGTTACCGAGGAATGTTGCCGAGGGTGAGCTGTAGGCCAGGTACTCCTTGTTGGAACACCAGGCAGGGAACTCACTCTGCTTCACCGGACAAGTGCTCTGACCCCTACAGCCCTGTCACTAGGGTAGAGTGTTCCAGGTCTAGCTATGCTACGACTAAAGCAGTGAGGGTGATGGCCAGTAGTACCAATGTTACCGAGGAATGTTGCCGAGGGTGAGCTGTAGGCCAGGTACTCCTTGTTGGAACACCAGGCAGGGAACTCACTCTGCTTCACCGGACAAGTGCTCTGACCCCTACAGCCCTGTCACTAGGGTAGAGTGTTCCAGGTCTAGCTATGCTATGACTAAAGCAGTGAGGGTGATGGCCAGTAGTACCAATGTTACTGAGGAATGTTGCTGTAGGCCAGGTACTTCTTGTTGGAACACCAGGCAGGGAACTCACTCTGCTTCACCGGACAAGTGCTCTGACCCCTACAGCCCTGTCACTAGGGTAGAGTGTTCCAGGTCTAGCTATGCTATGACTAAAGCAGTGAGGGTGATGGCCAGTAGTACCAATGTTACCGAGGAATGTTGCTGAGGGCGAGCTGTAGGCCAGGTACTCCTTGTTGGAACACCAGGCAGGGAACTCACTCTGCTTCACCGGACAAGTGCTCTGACCCCTACAGCCCTGTCACTAGGGTAGAGTGTTCCAGGTCTAGCTATGCTTTGACTAAAGCAGTGAGGGTGATGGCCAGTAGTACCAATGTTACCGAGGAATGTTGCTGAGGGCGAGCTGTAGGCCAGGTACTCCTTGTTGGAACACCAGGCAGGGAACTCACTCTGCTTCACCGGACAAGTGCTCTGACCCCTACAGCCCTGTCACTAGGGTAGAGTGTTCCAGGTTTAGCTATGCTATGACTAAAGCAGTGAGGGTGATGGCCAGTAGTACCAATGTTACCGAGGAATGTTGCTGAGGGCGAGCTGTAGGCCAGGTACTCCTTGTTGGAACACCAGGCAGGGAACTCACTCTGCTTCACCGGACAAGTGCTCTGACCCCTACAGCCCTGTCACTAGGGTAGAGTGTTCCAGGTCTAGCTATGCTATGACTAAAGCAGTGAGGGTGATGGCCAGTTGTACCAATGTTACCGAGGAATGTTGCTGAGGGCGAGCTGTAGGCCAGGTACTCCTTGTTGGAACACCAGGCAGGGAACTCACTCTGCTTCACCGGACAAGTGCTCTGACCCCTACAGCCCTGTCACTAGGGTAGAGTGTTCCAGGTCTAGCTATGCTATGACTAAAGCAGTGAGGGTGATGGCCAGTAGTACCAATGTTACCGAGGAATGTTGCTGAGGGCGAGCTGTAGGCCAGGTACTCCTTGTTGGAACACCAGGCAGGGAACTCACTCTGCTTCACCGGACAAGTGGTCTCGCTCTCGTCATCTCTCTTCCAGGGCAGCATCGTCTCTGTCGCAGTTGGCGTCGTCACACGACTGCTGTCACCTGCAACATTGTAACTATTCTGTCTCCGCTCCCTTCATGCTTTCATAACTTACAACAACTGAACAAGAAGGTGCATATGGTAAAGAACAAAAAAAAAAATTCATTTTCAACAAGGATAGTTTTATTTTGTTTATGTAATTGATACGTGTACCATATGTTTTCACCATGGTAAGAGATGTATTTCAATCATTAGGTGTTGGGAGGGACATTTAAAGAATAGTTGAAATGGGGAAATTAGAACTTAAAAATTAGGCAAATGGAACAATCCAAGAGTAGAAAAATTTAAATGCCTTAACACATGGATCAATGATCAATCTGACCTAAAACAATAAATAAATGAGAGTATCATGAAATTATCCAAGACAAACTACAGCATGAGCCAGATACTGAATTCGTGAGAATTGTTATCAAAAACAAAGCTTACAGTGGCGTCCTGGCCCCTCAATGGCACAACAACTCTAAGGAGAAATAAAAGTGAAAGAAAATGTCTGGTATTTGAAAAAGAGATATTAGACCTGTAAATACGTAAATGCATGGAGCAAGTGAAAATTGAATAACCCAATGTGTCTCAAAACTGAACTCTTTATGCCTTAGATGGGCAGGGTAGGCGACTAGCATGCGTTAAAAGTGAAAGACCTGGAGGCACTAGACCACGATCAAAGTGGCAAGATGACGTGAAGAAAGACTGAAGAGAGTTGTGGGAGCCTGATGACTAGTGGCAGCCAATAACAAAACAGATTAGTCACATTGAGAAGTCAGCGAGGGACATAACATTTATTTATCGACTTATTTTATGTGGTGAAGTCGACCACTTAACCACAGACTTGTTATACAAATAAATGTAAAGTAACAACAAAAAAGAAAACATACATAACTAAGCTAACCAAAATAAAAGATAATAAACAAGATGATAAACAATGTATAAAATGAAATACAAACTAAATAAACAAAACAATTACTAGCAAATAATGAAACATTATTCATGCATTTTGAGCTACATGTTACTGATATCACAATTAATACTTTTTTTTCAATAGTAAACACACAAATAAATTTTATTTAACAAAACAATTAAAATAAAACTCATGTCAATTACATTTTCAAAACTACTTATCGTTAATTCTGCTTGGTAAAACTTGTAAATTAGCCCCGCATGAAATACCCTGTCGAAGGCTTTCTCTACATCTACATAGTCTTGTACGTTAAAGGCACTCCGCCAAACTGTTCAGCATTGATAAATTTAGACAATTTTTGGAACATAGATAATTCCTTCTGGAAATTTATAACCAAGCCAAAAGCCATTGCTGCAGAATTTATAGTTGTGAATTTTTACTACTTTGAAAAGAAATTTAGGTGTTGGCGCTTTGACTTAATAAAAGATTTCGGAGATGCAAGGCCCATATTTCTTTGTCACTCACCATTTTCCGAGTCTTTGGACAGCTTTTTGGCAAGGTCTGCGCCACTGGGGTCCCCTGCAAGCACACAACACACATAACATAGTAGTGATTCGCGTACACAACGCACAATACAGCAGCGGTATGCACACACAAGGAACAACATAGCAGTGGCCTACGTACATAATGCACAACATAGCAGTGGTTTGCGTACATTATACAAAACAGGGTTATCGCGAAATAATGAAAACTGCGATTGTTGTGTGATCTACTTAAAATAAATGTTGTATGTCAAAATAGTTTTTCACAGCTCTAGTTTTACCTTTTATGATTTTATAACTTATCTAATTTTTTGAAGATACATATATAATTATTCTAGCATAGAAAAAGAACCCTCGAACAAAAGGTTTCGCTAGAGGCTGTCTTCAAATTATTATTTATGTTAAGGTAATACTTACATTATATTTTAGGTTGTACCATTTCTTTAACTATCTTGAAATATACCATACATCTGAAGATCTGTGACAAGCCAGCTGTGGATCATGTTTACCCTGAGCTATGCCATTTAGGCAGTAGCTCGATCCTGGACTCCAAAAGTTCTAAAATAGACAGGATATAAGGAACAGCGAAGGCATAGAAAAACTATATTTAAAGGTTGAACACAGATGATGAAGGTATGTAGTTGAACTCGATAAGGTTGCAGTTAAATCTTGAACTGGTAAACTGGGTGAGCACCACTGCAATCAAATGCAAGGTAAAATAATTAATTACAAAATGCAGAAGAATATGATGGGGAAAATTTTTGTTGATTTGCATCCACCTAACAAATATATATGTTTTTAATAAGTTACCGATTTAAAATGGTGCTAATCCCAAATTTTGTTGATGAACGTTCAGGAGAAAACACTTATCCCTACACATTTGACTGGTAGAGGCAAATGGAATAAAATTCTTCTAATAAGCAACTAAATTCTGTATTGTAGATGGTTTCACAAATGTTTTACTTGAGCTAATGCAATGACGAAGTGAAACGCCGGCCGACCCAAAAAAAAACCTGGAGAACATGCAGTGGTTCAGTCGCTTGGTCCGTCAAAATCCTGTCTGTCAACATTTAATGGCAAATAAAGATGGTGTTACCCTGTGAGGGGTTTAATAGAAAAACTGTGATTGGCATGTTCTGAGTATCTACTTGTGTGGCAGGGCACGCACAGCCGTGCGGCAACACTGCCGGTGGTGCAGTGAGAAGAAATGTGAGGCCCCGATTGTCCGCGGGCCGATTTAAGTGGAAAGTCACTTGTTGGTGACGCGACTGGAGAGTGATGGATTGGGGGAACGATGTCACACGACGCAGAGAGAGATGTGCAGGTGGCAGCATCGTGAGGCCCCTCATTGGTCGCTGCCGTTAGGGGTCGTTCGCACGAAAAACGCGGATTGAACTTAGGTTTGAGTGATGCCAGGTTTTGAGCTCTAGTGGACTCGTGAAAAACCATTGATAGTTAAATTTAATGAATGTTAAACGATGAGATATGTTATTACCATGAATGTCCCTGAAAATGTATTTAAAGAAATACATGAAAATTGCTGGTCGACCGTCGATTGTCAACCGGGTGACATTTGATTCGCCGGTGGCGGCGTCTGTTTGTTGCGCTGCACTTGAGGTCGTGCACGCAGTTCAGTTGTTACCTGCGCCGTGCACCCCTAGCAATCCGCCGATGAGGCAAACGGCCTGAGCGTCAGGTGGGGCACCGATGGGTGTAGTTAGCGCTATTGTCATGTGCCTAGCATTTAGCGCAGGGAATATAGACTTGCGCACTATTGTCAAGTACACGTCGATAAGGCCCTGCTTTGGATGGCAATTTTTATTTCCTTACAGAAATTATTATTTTTTTTTGTTTGGGCCTTTGTTGGGAATGGTAATGATTCCCTTTCTCATTTACTATAGATAATTCAAAATAAAAATTTAGGTGCTAGAGATATTATCAGGTAGGTAAGTATTTTAAGAAGAAACATTCTATATCAAGAATCTTTAAGCAACACAGTTTATTCCTTAAACCAACTAGATCTGCAAACATATTGATTGATGTACTCTGTTAACATGAACATTATTACACATATAAATGAATCTGTACCACGATTATCAAGTGCACTATTATAATATAATAGTGAACAAATCAATCAATTAACACATTTAGGTTTCGAGTAAGCTAGAATCTAGTTCATTACAGGTGTACTTAGAGTTTACATCTGAAAGTGATCCCTAATATGTATCTACACCGCTTTTCCAGGATAAATCTCGCATATAATGAATATAAGATGTTAAAGCAAGTTAGTCATATACAATTACGATTGTAAAATAATGCAAGACTACTTAAGTATAAGAAAATATTTCTAACATTTATTCAAGCGAGAGATAAGTGATTAATTTTATGTAAAGAAAATAATTGAGCTAATATTTATAGTAATGTGTATAATTATATTGCTCGTGCAACTGAAATATAAAGTTTCTAAACCACTTAAAGTTTACTCAAAAATAATTAAAGTAACACATCCAGAGAGTTCTTAATTCTATAACATACACGAGTATGAGTATTGTTCATGGTAATTCCTTCACATATGTCCACCGATAAGTTCATCGCTGCAGGCTCCCCAAGCATCTTAAAGGATACTCGGACACGGAATCATGGAACTGGAACACACAGCTCCGGAAGATGCCTCATTCTCCTCGAAACCATGAACTCTCGAAGATGGAGCACCATGATTTGCAGTTAACTCTTGGATGCAGACAGGGGCGCAACAACAGGGGGGGCAAGGGTATTTTCCCCCCCCCCCCTTCTGAAACCTTGAAGTGGGGGCAAACGGGGGCAAAGAAAGTGCTATGTAATCAATTTTTAGATAATAAAACTGCTTAAATAGCACCATTTTCCACCTTGAAATACAAATTTTCCCGGGGGTCCCCCGCTTCTATATGGGGGATCGATGATTCTTTATAAAGAGGTTTATTGCCCCCCCTTTGGAAATTTAGTTGTTGCGCCCCTGGATGCAGAACAGTTTACTTTGTAACGATTCTCTGAAGTTCTGCACTGGCACTAGATGAAGCTGATTCTGAAGAGGAGTCCCTGTCTGTCAGGTCACTGCGGCACAGAAATTATTGTTAAAATCAATTTATCTATTTTTTCAATTTCTGGGATAATTTATAAATACATCTGGTCAGCGCTTATCATATAACGTATACAATATAATACATACATGGTGGTTATTGCTGCTACATGTAATTTGCGAACAGCAATGCTTAAGACTAACAACAGCTTTTTCTCTTCGTAAAATCCATTAATCTTACATAAATAACAATCCTTATAATCACAGGATAGTTTAGACATAGTCTTCTTAGGCTGGAGATTTCTTTGATGCGAATTACGACATCGAATGTCCCATTCGAAGTTACTCCCTCGACTAACTCGTTCCTAATAGTCTTTAGCAATACATTTCATTCACTGCTGTTCCTTTCAACCACTCAGAAGGGTTATTACAAAATTTACTTAGCAATGAAACCACACGTTATTATCAAAATCACATACATCAGACTGATATTATATTTATAATATTGTTACATGCATGCTGGGAGGCAAGGCCGCGACGCCCGGGCGGGCCTTCCAGCGAGCCCCAGCGGCCCGCATGGGTGCTGACGTCATGCGAGTCATGCGTGCCCCCTCCGCTCCCCGCTCGCCCTCCCGCCACGAACTATTGTCACCGACACTTTGAGCGGCCTGGGAATTCTGCGGCTTTCCAAAGGCCGCCGCGCGGAGTGGCGCGAATAAACGTCGCCTTTCTGGACTTTTCGGGCGTCGGGTCGGCCCGGGATGACACGTCTCAACACAGCCGCTCTCGTTCCTTCGAGGACGCCATGGGGATATAAGCGACGACGCCGGCCTTCACGGTAGTTCGTGAGTTTGGGGAGTTCCGCGAGTGAAGGGAGTGCGACATCGGCGAAGAGGGCGAGAGACCCCCTCGAGAGTGGCGCGACGGGATCGAGAGAGTGCGAGTGAGTGGCGCGAGACTGTGTGTGAGGACTGTCGAGCCAAGCAACAGTGAGGAGTGCGAACTGTGGAACTTTATAGACATTGAGTGACTTGAGAATAAACATTTTTAAGTGTCAGTGATTGGTGATCAGACATTTTTAAGTACAAAAATTTATTGGTAAAGTAAATATTATTAATTAATAAAACTGTAATAAAACTTAATTTGGCATTCTCTTACGAACCCAGTTTCCCCCACATTATTCGTAACAATGTTTCTTACGAATATGCACTTCTAAGCTAAGAATAATTTACTACACAGAAAAACAATTAACTAATTGAACAAGGACATTCATGAATTGAGCATAATTAGCACTAACACGACTTCCTATTTGATTCCAAGAGAAACTAAATATATATATATATATAATTTAAAAAATCAACATACGTTATGTAAGTGAATAAAAAAAATTGATAACATTACGAGATTATATTAAATCATTGTAAAAAATTTGGAATAAATTGCAAAATTATTCGATAGAAATAAAATTACCTACTACAATAATGTGACTATGAGAGAATACTTTCCACAATGGCATTAAGGCGCAGATGATCTAACTAGCAACTGCTACTGTACAAGTCCGCTAAGGCTCTACTGTAGTGTTCTTATAATTAAGGAGCAGGCTTCTAAATGAGCAAATACTACTGTACAAGACCTCAAATGCACTACTTCAATGTGCCTATACTGAATGCGCAGGAACTCTAGACTAGCGACTGCTACGGCACCTACGCAAGACAAGAGGCTCGCTAGGATGCAGTGCGCAGGACCACCTACCGCCGTCGGGGTTCCGGCGCCAGGGTAAGGACACTTCAGCTGCTGTGGGCAGATCGGCGAGGCTGCCGGCGGCTCTAGAATACTGCGTGACGACCCGGCACGGGCGAGGTGGCGGGGCCAGCAGGGAACTGGGGGGCTCGCCTGGCAGGACACACACACTTCAGGCGGGGACACACACTTCAGGCGGGGACACACACTTCAGGCGGGGTCATACACTTCAGGCGGGGACACACACACTTCAGGCGGGGACACACACACTTCAGGCGGGGACACACACACTTCATGCGAGGACATAGCGGGCAGAACACACACACTTCAGGCGAGGACATAGTCTGGCAGGACATACACACTTCAGGCGAGGACATGGCCTGGCAGGACACACACTTCAGGCAAGGACATGGCCTGGCAGGACACACACACTTCAGGCGGGGACACACACACTTCAGGCGGGGACACACACACTTCAGGCGGGGACACACACACTTCAGGCGGGGACACACACACTTCAGGCGGGGACACACACACTTCAGAGGCGGGGACATAGCCTGGCAGGACACACACACTTCAGGCGAGGACATGGCCTGGCAGAACACACACACTTCAGGCGAGGACATAGTCTGGCAGGACATATACACTTCAGGTGGGGACATAGTCTGGCAGGACAAACACACTTCAGGCGAGGACATTGCCTGGCAGGACACACACTTCAGGCGAGGACATGGCCTGGCAGGACACACACACTTCAGGCGGGGACAGTCTGGCAGGACATACACACTTCAGGTGGGGACATAGCCTGGCAGGGCACACACACTTCAGGTGGGTACATGGTCTGGCAGGACATACACACTTCAGGCGAGGACATGGCCTGGCAGGACACACATACTTCAGGCGAGGACATGGCCTGGCAGGACACACACACTTCAGGCGGGGACATAGCTTGGCAGGACACACACACTACAGGCGGGGACATAGCCTGGCAGGACACACATACTTCAGGCGAGGACATGGCCTGGCAGGACACACACACTTCAGGCTGGGACATAGTCTGGCAGGACATAGACACTTCAGGTGGGGACATAGCCTGGCAGGACACACACACTTCAGGTGGGTACATGGTCTGGCAGGACATACACACTTCAGGCGAGGACATGGCCTGGCAGGACACACATACTTCAGGCGAGGACATAGCCTGGCAGGACACACACACTTCAGGCGGGGACATAGCCTGGCAGGACACACATACTTCAGGCGAGGACATGGCCTGGCAGGACACACACACTTCAGGCGGGGAAATAGTCTGGCAGGACATAGACACTTCAGGTGGGGACATAGCCTGGCAGGACACACACACTTCAGGCGGGGACATAGCGGGCAGGACACACACACTTCAGGCGGGAACATAGCCTGGAAGGACACACACACTTCAGGCGGGGACATAGCGGGCAGGACACATACTCTTCAGGCGGGGACATAGCGGGCAGGACACACAAACTTCAGGCGAGGACATGGCCTGGCAGAACACACACACTTCAGGCGAGGACATAGTCTGGCAGGACATATACACTTCAGGTGGGGACATAGTCTGGCAGGACAAACACACTTCAGGCGAGGACATTGCCTGGCAGGACACACACTTCAGGCGAGGACATGGCCTGGCAGGACACACACACTTCAGGCGGGGACAGTCTGGCAGGACATACACACTTCAGGTGGGGACATAGCCTGGCAGGACACACACACTTCAGGTGGGTACATGGTCTGGCAGGACATACACACTTCAGGCGAGGACATGGCCTGGCAGGACACACATACTTCAGGCGAGGACATGGCCTGGCAGGACACACACACTTCAGGCGGGGACATAGCTTGGCAGGACACACACACTACAGGCAGGGACATAGCCTGGCAGGACACACATACTTCAGGCGAGGACATGGCCTGGCAGGACACACACACTTCAGGCTGGGACATAGTCTGGCAGGACATAGACACTTCAGGTGGGGACATAGCCTGGCAGGACACACACACTTCAGGTGGGTACATGGTCTGGCAGGACATACACACTTCAGGCGAGGACATGGCCTGGCAGGACACACATACTTCAGGCGAGGACATAGCCTGGCAGGACACACACACTTCAGGCGGGGACATAGCCTGGCAGGACACACATACTTCAGGCGAGGACATGGCCTGGCAGGACACACACACTTCAGGCGGGGAAATAGTCTGGCAGGACATAGACACTTCAGGTGGGGACATAGCCTGGCAGGACACACACACTTCAGGCGAGGACATGGCCTGGCAGAACACACACACTTCAGGCGAGGACATAGTCTGGCAGGACATATACACTTCAGGTGGGGACATAGTCTGGCAGGACAAACACACTTCAGGCGAGGACATAGTCTGGCAGGACAAACACACTTCAGGCGAGGACATTGCCTGGCAGGACACACACTTCAGGCGAGGACATGGCCTGGCAGGACACACACACTTCAGGCGGGGACAGTCTGGCAGGACATACACACTTCAGGTGGGGACATAGCCTGGCAGGACACACACACTTCAGGTGGGTACATGGTCTGGCAGGACATACACACTTCAGGCGAGGACATGGCCTGGCAGGACACACATACTTCAGGCGAGGACATGGCCTTGCCGGACACACACACTTCAGGCGGGGGAATAGCTTGGCAGGACACACACACTACAGGCGGGGACATAGCCTGGCAGGACACACATACTTCAGGCGAGGACATGGCCTGGCAGGACACACACACTTCAGGCTGGGACATAGTCTGGCAGGACATAGACACTTCAGGTGGGGACATAGCCTGGCAGGACACACACACTTCAGGTGGGTACATGGTCTGGCAGGACATACACACTTCAGGCGAGGACATGGCCTGGCAGGACACACATACTTCAGGCGAGGACATAGCCTGGCAGGACACACACACTTCAGGCGGGGACATAGCCTGGCAGGACACACATACTTCAGGCGAGGACATGGCCTGGCAGGACACACACACTTCAGGCGGGGAAATAGTCTGGCAGGACATAGACACTTCAGGTGGGGACATAGCCTGGCAGGACACACACACTTCAGGCGGGGACATAGCGGGCAGGACACACACACTTCAGGCGGGAACATAGCCAGGAAGGACACACACACTTCAGGCGGGGACATAGCGGGCAGGACACATACTCTTCAGGCGGGGACATAGCGGGCAGGACACACAAACTTCAGGCGAGGACATGGCCTGGCAGGACACACACACTTCAGGTGGGGACATAGCCTGGCAGGTCACACACACTTCAGGCGGGGATATACACACTGTAGGGGTGTTAGGCTGGTTTTGCCCCGCACAATGGGACCAATAAAAAACCTACTAATCACAATTATTCATCTGTCACCACACCTCTCTGCCCCTTCTACCCTGCCTCCCAAACCCAATTTAATCTAACTTAATGACTCTTCAATCTCAATAATTTTCAATTACTCACCCGCAACCGTCCTCTTTACCATATCATTCAACATTCAATTAGTCTTAGTTTGTGTTTATCAATTAGTCTCATTAATATTTCCCCTTCACTTAGTTAAGATATTTTATTGATTGGTCCTAAGAGGTGTGATCTTAGTATCGAACTTTGTTGGTAGATGTCAGTAGTGTAGGCCATTTTTTAATGTTGGTTTTTGAAATTATTCCTAGGTGTCGCTGGTGGTGTCTAACTCGGATGATGTCACAGAAGTTTGAAGGCTTTGCTGATGGATAGCGCCACCGCTGCCGCACATTTTTGATTTTTATATTAATTTTTTATAAAACCGTCTTATTGGCGGGTAGGATTTGAAACACGATAGCAGTGGGTGATCTCGAGAACATGTGGCAAGCATGCTAACTACAAGATCACATGACCAGCTGAGTATGAGAGGATTAAATAAGGTCAACAAGATTAGCAGAGAATAAAATTAACAAAGGAGGAGGATAAAATGATTCAAACATTTTGTCTGGGTATTCAAATGAAATGGTGGAAGGAGAAGACAAATATGAGAGTTTTAAAGTATCGGTGACCATATTTTAAAACATCTCTGGAGTATGTTGCAAATAAATGTATATGTCTCTCGCTCAATCTTCAATGGAGAATATTAAAGTGATGGCTATCTTTGCCAACATCTACCAGGTTCTGGAGTAACCTGAAATGTGTGTAGGCTCTCTGTGCAGGTCGCATTGTCTCAGCAGATTGTAGTCTTGCGTATCTTAAAAGTGCATATGTTTCTTAACACATTTTACCATCTTAAAATGAAGGGGTTTATTTATAATAAGAGCACTTAATAAATACTTGGAGTAAATTGATCATTATTTTAATAGTTAGTTTTCATTACAAGCACTATGTATACTCTCTCTTATTTCTTCAGAACATCTTTACAACCAAACTACAGAACTAAAATGGACATTTAAAATTAATTTCCAAATTTGATAGCTTGACATTATTTAAAAGAACACACATGCACAGAAATATAGTGAATAGAAATAATATGTTCAAAAGAGTAAACATATACAGAAATAAAAAACAAGTTTAGATATTTTATGGGCCAGGCATCCAGCCAATTTGAAAGACTCCATGGGCAATAGACCAGAAACCTAACCACATCCATCCCTGCATGTGACAACATCCCCACAACACTATTTAAATATGTAACTTCTTATGCAAGATGCAAGCCCTCAAGAACAGGAATCCACCGCACTTGAACCTCGCCCACACTGGCTCGAAGATTCACGTGCAGTCTTGAGTTCTGTCCACCACAGCAAACACTGGATGTGGCAAACCAGCAAGAGCGCTGTTAGACACATCGTGTGGAGCAGATACCCACATGCACATGTGTCGAAGATGAGTTCATGGATGGAACAGGCGTGGCAAGCACATAACGCGAGCCCTCCTCCACATCACTTGGACTTGGGTCGCTCAAAACTATGAGGGAGGGGAGGTAGTGGAGCGTGAGAGCCAGGTACTTCGATGTCTGAGGCAGGGGGCAGCAGCATTCGCTGCTATAATTTTTTCAGCTATTTCTTCTGCAGCAGCCTCAGATGCACACGGAGCAGCCACAGCGGCAGCTGGTAGCTGTGGAGCGGCGGCAGCTGGTAGCTGTGGAGCGGCGGCAGCTGGTAGCTGTGGAGCGGCGGCAGCTGGTAGCTGTGGAGCGGCGGCAGCTGGTAGCTGTGGAGCGGCGGCAGCTGGTAGCTGTGGAGCGGCGGCAGTTAGAACTCTATCCTCGCTCAACAAAGGAGAAGTTCACAAGCTGGCAGAAGCTTTTTTTGTAATTTTTCCTTCAATTTTTATTTTATTTTTTATTATTTTTGTGGTTATCTGATATTAAGGGCCCCGCCTACCTGGGCACACATACGGTGTGCAGAGCTTCAGGAAAAACAACGCGATTTCAAAACTACTCAAGATATCCGATTGGGGCCTATTTACGAATAGCATTTAAGAGTTCGCTGAGGACCGAAAAGTACTTTTAATTTCGGATTAAGTTTTTAAACTGTATTTTTAGAAGCGTTAAAATGCATAAAACGCGTGTTTTCAGAGTAATTTTTAAGCATAAAACAATCAGTACAGATTCTTGAATGCACTTAAGGGGCTTGCATAACACCTTTATCTTCATTTCTCCGCCATATAATGTTACGGTCACCGCTCAAATTTCACAGTTATCCTGTGACGACGAGACGAATGCGCGCCAGTTCAGAGACTTGCGCTTAGAGACTATACCGCGCTGGAAGCACCAGCGAAAGTCGCGCTCATCACCCCGCCTCACTAACACACATACACCCCTGACGAGGCGGGCCCCTTAAGGAGAACATGGGTTAGTTTTCTCCGTGTGCTCCTGATTATTCCTGTCAAAACTTCTGCTGCTGATATTCTCCGAGTGTTTATGGTTATTTCTGAATATTGATCTTTCCACAAATTATTTGTTACTTAACGAGTCAAGCAATTTTATTTTGAGTTACATTTAAATTGTGAATTTCCGCTACCAAATTATCACTAAAAAAAACGTGGAATTCAAACAAAAAAACATTTCTTCCTTCTTTTGCGATCGTTAGTGAGCATCCCGCATCCCACATAAAATAAATAAATAATATTTACCTACATGCAACACGTGGCGTCATCTGTTGACAAGAATCGGGACTACTTACAAGTTCCTTAGAATGAGATAAATTAATTCTCGTCCTTTTCGTTAAATGAGCTTCCTTTTTTTTGTGCTTCCTTTTTTTATTGTGCTTCCTATTCGTTTATCGTGCTTCCTAATGTGCTTCCTTTTCTATGATTATGCTTCCTCTTTGTCGAATGTGCTTCCGATTGTGCTTCTTCTTTGTCGAATGTGCTTCCGATTGTGCTTCCTTTTCTATGATTGTGCTTCCAATTGAGTTTCCTTTTCGTTGATTGTGCTTCCAAATTTGCTTCCTTTTCTATGATTGTGCTTCCAAATATGCTTCTAAATGTGCATCCTTTTCTATGATTGTGCTTCCTCTTTGTCGAATGTGCTTCCGATTGTGCTTCCTTTTCGGTGGTTGTGCTTCCAAATGTGCTTCTTTTTTCGTTGATTGTGCTTCGGTGCTTATATTTAATTTTGTCAGGGTTAATTTTGTAATTTCAATGAATATCCAAAGAAAAATAATCTTAATTAACAATAAAACAGGTAGAAGATAAGCAAACCAGATGTTTTTTTTTTTAAATTCGGTTACGATCCACCTTCCTAGTTCCTATTGTGAGAACTCATTAAATTTTAAATGTTTCTCCTTTGTGTCATCTGATTATACAGTTGTTACTGTGTAGCCCATATAAGGCAGCTTCCAGAACTTTTATAAATAAATGTATATACAGTTTTTCTTTAATAACACAAGGGCAGTAACACCACCTACTGGATGCGCCTGACTACCAGCTAGATATGACTTGCCACCTAATGGACGTACGTTACTGAACGCTGAATAGACATTCCTGGTCACCAGCTGGTCCTGCCTTGTTGCTGACTGTACATGCCTAGCTGACAAACTGAATGCACCTGGACGCCGATTACGTGCCTGGCTACTGAATAGAAAGGTTTAACTACCAACTGGATACGTACTCACCTTTCAGTATCTTCGAATATTTAACCATGAAGCGATGAAAAACGGTCCTACACGCCGTGACTCCTCGTGGTTTCTTGTACACGTTCAGCGCTGTTGCGCTACGCGGCTGGAGCTGCTACTGGATGTGCCTGACTACTGACATGGTGTGCCTGTCCGCCTATTACGTGCTTGGCTACTCAATAGACATGCCTTGTTATTCAACTGTTATGTATAACTGACTTGAAAACACATGTCAAGGAATGCAAAGGACTCGCTTCGCCTTCTGTGAAGACTGCAGAAATCGAGAAACGCTAGTAATTTACTTGTTTGTATTTGTAGAATTTATGTTGTTTTTTTTTTTAATTTGAATTTGTGTTGCTTTATTTCTCGAGCCTGTAATCTTTATGATAATATTAATTAAATAAGTATGCTGAAATTATATTGTTTTGCATCGATCAAGGATAGAATCGAGGACGGATATCGTTCAAATAAATCATTATTTTAATAAGTGTTTTTTTTTTATGAATTTTGGTATTTTTCGGAATTTCAAGGTCAATAATTACGAATTTCTAAGGTGTTATCCAAATGTCAAGATGGCGGATACTGTGAGAGATAACTGTCTGTTAATAAATAATACTGCACACTAGTGGCTAAGAATTAAACTAATATAACGGCAACACACACTAGCAGATGACATGTGTACTACATGACACTAGTGCTCTTAGTAACAAGTATTGAAAACAAGATGGCGGTGATGTTCTCTAGCAGGCGATGTGTGTTAACTAGTGCTCCTGGTAGCGAGAACTGAAAACAAGATGGTGGATCCAAGATGGTCACTGTTGTCAAGGTCAACGGTCAAATTTTTAGGTCAAAGGTCAAGGTCAAAGTCAAGGTCAAAGTCAAGGTCAAATGTCTAGTGAACAAAAATTAAACTAACATTGTGGTAGCACACTCTAGCAGGCAAAACAATATGGTGGCCACCAGCAGATGAAAACAAGATGGCGGACATGATGCATACTAGCTGTCGATATATACCTTGGCATTAGTGGTGAGAGGCCAGTCTGCCGGCAGCTTCCATAGAGGAAGAATCTGTCATATATGTATATTTTTATTTTTGCCTGCACCGGGTTCAAACGAAGGATGTGAAGTGCATGTTTTCAATAATACTTTATTAATGTTTGATTAATTTAATATTATATAAATTTAAAACATTTTCCATTAAAATCTGATAACAATTACAGTTTTTGAAGATTGTGTATGAGACATCATAACCCAAGATGGCGAAATGTTTTTATATAAATTTTTATAAATTTCAAAAAAAATTCCCGATTTTATAGCATAATAATTACGGATTTTCAAGATGGTGACCATAACAAAAATTGCAACATTGTTTTTAAATTTTTTATTAAAAATTTTAAATAAATTTTTTATGATTTTTTTTATTTTTTCCCGATATTCTAGCATAATAATTATGAATTTTCAATATGGCGACTTAAACGAAAATTGCAACATTAGGGAGTTTGGCATTCGATTACAATATGGCGGGAAGTTCGAGAAAACAAAATGGCGGAATTCAAAATGGCAGAAAGATCCAGAAAACCAAATGGCAGATCCAATATGGCCGCCGGGATGAAGGTCAAAGGTCAAAGGTCATCCAAGGTGGCCGCCGTTACGTCACAATCCAAGATGGCGGTCCGGTCCTCTCGACTACTCCTGTGGAAGCCTGGGCCAGAAGGAACTATTATTTACTACTCACATGCTAACAAACCACAAAATGAATATTGAAGTAGAGCTCGGCCGTAGACTACCTACAAACACGTAACAATTGTGGACTAATCAGAATTAAGGATTTGTGCCGAAAAACGGACATTTGTTTCCATGTGAGCGTTACCAAAGCAACTCAATTTAACCTACACAGTAATTGATTTAAAATCATTTTTTTAACACATCTGCATTTCATCACAAGGAAAGACATTTACGAACATCACACTTCAGGAAAACAAATTGCACAGACCTAGAAATATTTCAATTTCTTAAACATTGGCTCTGAATTTATATCAGCTATATCAGGAGGGGGGATAGGAAAAGCAAAATCGCTCGCTATAGCTGTATCCACTTTACACAAAGAACATGTTAAATGGCAAACAATATGGGAACTGCTGAAATACAGTTTTTTTGGATATACGCCATTGCAGTTTTAATTGTCATAAAAAAAATCCGAACTTAAAAACATAAAAATATCACAAAAAACAAGACTGAATCAACTTATGTTGGACAAACAGAACCAACAATGAAACTAAACAAGTATTATGAACAACACAACGACGACAGCACGGACAAAAGTTATTCAACCTCTAAGAATCAGACAGCACAAGAATCCCGTTGAAGGAACTTAGTTATGAAAAATAATATAACAACACTGTGCCGTTAATTACTAATTTCGACACTATATATTTTAAATTTTTATTATGATTTTAAATTTTTTTTGTGTGGAAATTTTATTTGCTCTACTATAGTGTGATTTTACTTTGTTAGTCTGGTGTACTCCTCTGAGTTAAACTTTGTCTCAGTGCTCTGAAGCCCCTTTCCCATCGGCGTATCGGATATTTTGCTGGCCTAATCCCTGACTGGCAGACAGCTTACCATTTCCCCCACCTTCAGTCACGCCTCAAGCCTGTAATATCATTTCTCTTCGAGACCCAAACTGCATAGACAAGCCTGTAGCTTGCAGGCGACCAGTTCTCAGAGACGAGCTGAGATTGGCCTTTTTCATCACGTATTAGTGTTAAGTTCGCTCCTCTGCAGGCACGACGGGACGTAGATTCCCAGCAGCGTTGCATTTTACCCTCACCCCCCCCCCCCCTTCTCAGTTCCAAGTAAGACCAATGACCGGTCGTAACCCCCTGGGCAACTGTGACCGTCCTCAAGGTCTCCTCGCAAAAAAACGAGTGCGCCAAAACTGATCGCAAGCGCTACCTAGCGACCAAGTCGCGAACTTCTCCGCTAGCCTACCCTCTAGGGCGCCAGAGAGCAGCACCTGCTTTCCCTTGAGTTATATGGACGCCGTGGGCGAGTCGATTGTTTTCAACTCAGACCCCTCCGACAGAGTTCTCTACTGTCGCCTAGTGATGCCAACTTCAAAACTCCTGCCAGAGTTTTTTTTTCCGCCCGCATTCGGGCAAGTTCGGAATCTTTCGGCGGCCCAGACCCCCTCCACCTGTAAGAGCCGGCGCCCCTTTTTAATTACGAGACGCGGTTTGCCGCGACACAGATCAGCGCGCGTCACGTTTGCAGACAGATCTCCGGCGAGCTCAGAAGACTCTGGAAGACTTCATCCGACCGCTAGCGACTATGTAATCGTCCTAAATAAGGGATGCTATCCCTCAACTAAATTCAAGTAGATTAGTCTGTCTGCATAGTGTTAGTAATTTTTTTGTTTTGAAATTTTCCCTTTTAATTTTTTTAACTATTAAGAAATCGTCCGCGCCCAGCCGCGCAAATCGCGAGCTACGGACCATGGCTGACTCCGCGATGGCAGCTTGAAGGCAACTTCCCTGTTTTGGTGAGTGATAATTCGCGACCTCCCCTACCTCCTCTTAGATTTTTCCGGGCATTTCTTGCCCCATGTACTGTCTGTATTCAAGTCCTAATCAGTCTTGATTTGGCTTGTTACAGTCAGGGGTTCGACCTCCCAGCGATGCACATATTCAGCTAGATTCGAGATCCAGCAACTACTGGTGGACGAATTGTCCACCAGTATGTTTTTCGGCAGTCCGAGATCCATCCATTAGAAGAAGCAGCTTTCTTCCATTCTACAGTTCGGCATTTTTAACTCCACACCTGGAAGACTCGGGTGATATGGTTTCTATTTCTATTCCCCCCCTTTTTAAAGACAAACCAGCGATAAGTGACTATCCACTTAATCCACTGATATGGTAAACTAATCAGCGACAAATTTAATGTAGTAGAACATTGCAAGTTGTAATAATGTATCAATACAATGTACTTTGTTTTAAATAATCGCGGGCCGGCCCCTTTTCGTTTTTCTTTTGTTTTTTTTTAAAAATCTTTGAAACTTGTTAAAACCTTTTGTATGTAAAGTAATGGAAACAAGATAATTCATCAGGGCAAATAAAACAGGGAAACTATAGATGATAATCGTGTAGTTTTTATTTATTGATTTTAACGATCCACCAACTTCCTCCTTGCTTGTTACAGGAAGTACCTAAATTTTGTTTGTTCCCCACCTCGTGCCGCCTCTGGTAAATCAATTTATTTAACTTATTTTTTTATCCAGCAAGTTTCCAAGGCTCTTTTTAATTAATTCAAAATAATTCAATTTTGAGGCTCGAGGGGTGTTACAACACAGACGAACACAGTTGGCTAACAACGTGGAGACAGATTAAATGCAGGCAGACAACAAACCTGAACAACGCAGCAAACATATAAACACAACGATGAAGATAAACAAGTACTATGGACAACACAACGATTATAGCACTGACGAACACAGAAGGTTTCCAATGACAACAGTTGCGACGTTTCAGGAACTGACGTCTGTTCTCATCAGGCACAAACAGACTGATCAGTTCCGTTTGTCGTACACCAGCTGATTCATTCTTGTTTTTTTTGTAAATTTTTTATCTTTATTTTTATTTATTTTCTGAATATTTCCTTGACAAACTGCAAAGGCGTATATTCAAAAAACTGCACTAAATTAAAATTCTCATTGCATTAATCATTTGAAGAACGAATATGGAAATTGCTTCAAGGACCAACGAATTTCTACTTCCATCGAGTATTAAGCTTGTATTCTGCAGTCGAAGTTCGCTCTCAAGGCGATATATAGCAGCACGGTGCTTGCCGTTGTAACCTAGGCCTCAGTATCGATCCTATCGATCGTAGTCAGCTGAGCCGTTTTCCCTGGCTCGAGTGCCAGGAAACAGGCTCCGCCTCCTCCGGCTGACGTCACCCAGTCTGCTCTTCCAGGACACGGCGCACACTCCGAGGCCAAAGTTTTGTTTGTGCCGAATAAGGAATCGCCTATAAATTGTTTCAAAACATTTAGCTTCAGAAATTCATTTGCTAAATAATATTTAATGGGAAGATAAACTCATGCTGAAAACATGACAAAAAAATTATAGTTTAACCGTTTAACACAAGCAAATATTCTAGCTTTGACTCACCATAAATTCATAAGAATACGGACTATTTATCGTTACAGTTGATTTAAAGTGAATATTGAGGCTTCACTTTGATGAAAAGTGCCTAAACACTTGCTTTTTGCGGTGACAGATATATCGATATCAGTGGTGGATACAGAAATGTTTTCGGGAAGTTGGGATATATCCGCCCCTCTCTTCCCTTGCGTTCGCCACAATCAGTAATGACACATTACTCAACGGCCAAGTTAGATCCATATAATCAAGTGAGTAGTGGCCCAAGCTGGGACTTGTTTTATTCTCTGAAGAGCACGGATAGAGTGGGAAGAGCGTCACTACCATGAGGGTGCACCCCTTGGTGGGAGTAAAGTACTTCCCAATAACATTCTACAGTTTAAAGGAGAAAATCCAGCTTTCAATTATTATGGAGAAATATACAATAAAAAAAGGCAAAACTTATATTCCCATCACATTACTATCAGACCTACTGAAGGCAGCGTGGGCCAGTAGACGACGCTGGCGCCTCTGGTTCGACCCCAATATGGATATGTTATTTTTCCCGTTTTTAAAGTTATCTTCGATAACTGAAAATTCCTATTTATTTATAGAAAAAAAAATTTTATATACTAAATTCAACTGCTAGAATGAAGGTCATGAAATAAGCAAAACACTGTTATAAATGCACAACATACTTTATTTTTCAAACGCATACCAAAATGTAACAATATTTACACATCGTTGCCACAGTAACTTTTACAACACGTAAAACACATGTTCTCTTCGTACCAACCACATTGTACAAATGTCACAGTTTGCATTAACATTTTTTTTTATGTGTAAACATATTTTCTCTCGGTATTCCACATTTGGCCGAAGTAAGTTCGTGAAAATATATATTTTATCCCGCTCAACATATTTATAAGGAATTCTAGTTTAAATTTGGTGTCCTAGTTTCTTATTATAGGTTTTTTTTTCAACAGCAGAACACACGAATTTGCTCGTTATCGAGGCTAGATGTTTACACATCACTGGCGAGAACTAAAAGACTCGTTCTCAACATTTTTTTTACAAATTCAAATGGAAGTAGATTACATTAATATAATTTTCGAATGTGACTCTTGTTTCTATCTGTTTTACAGAAGACCAAGCATATTTAAACATGTTTGTAGTAAACTTTGGAGTGCTAAATTGGTGAAGTACTGTAACCCCTCCCCTTATCACTGACAGAAGCGAGGCACGGGGGGGGGGGGGGAGATAAATGTAACAGAGATAGTGTCAAAGTACTGAGTACTACTATAAACATATTTATTAACAAACTCCATTTACAATTCAAGCCATAAAGCTGATCAATTATGCAGTTTATTCAGTTATTATTGGTCTTCCAATATACTGCCTTATTCCTCCATAGCTCTGCGAACATAAATGTTTAAGGGTAAAACACTAGCCTTAAATCAGATGTATACATTACCCTTAATTACAATAACTGAATGATAGATCTTTAATGTTCCGTTATTGCACCCAAAAAAAAGGGTAAGTAGTGTCTAATGAGGCAGTTACACTGTCAAAAAACTATTAACAGTTGTCACATTATACTTGACCCATAAATCGTTTACAACATGTTAGTTAACCGAAAAATCAACATATTGCCATTATTTTTAAACGAGATCAGAACTGTGAATATATTTAATCATTTACCAAATTTATTGTACTGTATACCAGATAAAATGCGTTAAACACGAATATAATATAATTTTAGTTTTACAAATTATATGAACAGCAAAACCTCAAGCATATAGGTAGTGAAATTTATGTAAGCTATAAACCAATCATAGTTCACGATTGACCAAGCACTTGAGCACATAATGGCCGGTAACATACAGTATTTAGAAGGCCGCACATACAGCACACTACAAGAACGACACTATGGGAAGAAGAGGCCAGCCAGAGGTGTCCACTGCTGACGGCTGCCTCCTGCTCGACGAGCCCACCTGGTGCGTCACGGCATCCCCTCTCATCGCCGCGCTGCTCGGTCACCGGAGCCTCGTCCCACTTCCTCGACCAGCCAGGCTCAGGTGCGCTGCGACCCCAGTACATCTCTCATTCCACACACACCCAGAGTTCAACGATTGTTTGCGTCACCGCTATCGCTAACTGCAAATCATGATCATATAAGTCTTGTAGGCGACGTCTTTCCTGCTTCTTGTTACAAGTCGTGAAACACAGTCTGTCACTCGCTAACATCGCCTGCTCCAAAACAAGACGTCACCCTTAGCCAAAGTTCACTTCACTCGTGGCGCCGAAAATATTCCAAGTCAACTTCTGCGAAATTTTTCCAAGTCCCAGTACCTCAACGAAGTACTCCTTGAACAGTGTTGGGGTGTCTACTGGTACTCAAAGGGCTTGCCAGAAATGAAGTCCTCGTGCGGGCTCTTGTGGTGACGACAGCTGGTGGCAGTGACTTCTTCATTGCCTCCCTCACAGGCCGTCGGCACACGCGCGCCGGCGACACCAGGAACTACTGTGTTCCCGGGACTCTGGGTGGGGTACCAGTCAACATTGCGACGGCGTGCGAAGTGGTAGATTAGCTGTCGCTTGTTGCTTCATTCTGATTTAGTGTTCGCTGAATGGCGGTATTTGTACCCAAAACCCGACCATTCATAAGCTGTTGGAAACTCTAGTTGGTTGGCCGGATATTTTTTTTTCCTAACCTAACTAAAACTAAGTGTATTTGGGAGGGGTCCGGGTTAGGCAGGGACCTAGGTGCTTCTCAGGCCGAAGCCTATACGCCTAGTCATGCTGGGATTAGCCATGCAGGGAAAGGGTCGCATGCATCATGTGCTAGGAGGGGATTGGCCAGCCATGACAGCGATTGGCGCCATGACTTCACGGCGCGGGAATCCGAAGACGCCCGAACCTCTCCGAGCGGCTCCGATGTCGTGACTAAGCGCGCAAACACCTGGCGCGCGCGTCGTTCTGGATCTCTGTGTACGTTCACCGAAGTTAATGAAACAGTACTAATTAGTGTATTTTAGTAGCGTCTTAACGCGACGCTATTTCCCGCTGTTCTTGTGATAGAATATGGACATGGGTGAGTACAGAGCTTCGAGAAATATCTGTTTTAGTTAACATACACAAAAAATTACAGTGAGTAAAATTTTTACACTGATAGTCCGTACTGTGGTAAATTAAAATTTATTTTTTGTATTTTCAATAAATAAACATTAATGTTCAAGTAATCAATAAAAATCTATTAGAATTGAAAAATAAAGTATCCAAATTGGTATTAAGTCTGAGTTGCCAGAGATTTTGTAAAGAAATTTCATAAGACAATATATATGCCAATTTAATTCAAGTATTGTAATTAAACCAAATATATTATGATAAAGATAAAATGATTCGCTTTATGCGATTAAAATTTAAATGTTTTAAATTCAACATGTTATTGACACTATAAAAAATCATTGGAATGATGTTTATTCTGTTTATATAGTACGTAATGAATATCTAGTCATATAAAAACTGTTGTTTAAGCTGCAAAAAGTTAAGTTTCTTAGAATATCATTTTAAATATAACAATTTTGACACTCATACAAATCAGATGTGCAATCTTCAGCCATTGGTTTAATGGTAGTTCAACGATGAATTGTACAAGATTAAGTTCTTAAATTGAAGTTATAAAATCAGGATAGACCTTTAATACATTTTAAGTATTACTGGTGGTTTAACATGAAGGAAAGTAATGTTTTAAAATTGGCCGAAGAAGACATTCTACAAACATAATGAAGATTTAAATCGTTACCACGTCGATACGAAGTATACCAATAAGCTTAACTAAGCAGAAGAATTGAGTTCTTGTCAAGAAACGATTGAGAAGCATTATTTTGAAAATAGCGTATATCCAAATCAAGAAAAGCTCAACTAACTACATTAGACAATATTGTTATAAAAGGGATACACACGACTAGTAATCGAAGCTAGTAAAGAATTTGATAGTTCTGTGTGGACTACATAATTTCGTGCCCAGTAAATAATTTGTCACTCCAACGTGTGACTATAAATGTTATAATTCATACTGCAGTCAGAGGCTCTAGCCGCTGGCTCATGCTGCCTTAGCGATTCTGAGTGCAACGTAACGGAAAATATAAGATGAACATCGTTTTTCAATAATTGACTGTTTCTAGAGAACTATTGAGAGTTGGGTTTTCTCTTTTACAGGATGAAATTCTATTGGGAAGTCGTAAAGGAAAGTCAAAATCGATGAACCAAAGATCGCGCCACCTCCTTGTTAGCCAAAGACCATCCTCACGAGTGCATGAGCCGCAGTGGGGCGATATGGGCGATACTCACGTGACGTCTTGGCTGTGAAGGTGATGCCGCTGTCCCAGTCGTCTTTAGTGGACTTGCTGGGCGGCCGCGGCAGACCCTCCGCATCATCCTCAGCCTCCTGCAGCACCTCGTCGATGTAGTCTGCAACCACCACCACACGTCACCCAGGTGCAGATACCGCCACACGTCACCCAGGTGCAGATACCGCCACACGTCACCCAGGTGCAGATACCGCCACACGTCACCCAGGTGCAGATACCGCCACACGTCACCCAGGTGCAGATACCTCCACACGTCAAACAGGTGCAGATACCACCACACGTCAAACAGGTGCAGATACCGCCACACATCTGTCGTATGCAGATGCCACCACATATCAGCCAGGTGCAGATACCACCTATATGGAGAAATATTCTGACAACTTTGAAATTATTATTTAATTATTTTTCTTCATGTTAAAATTAATAGAGGTATGCCAGGTTATATTACTGATGTGTAATAGTCTTTAGTGTATCCTTTCTGTATGAAAACTGTATAAACATGCTTGTTATATTGCAATTACTGGACCTATACGATTTTTTTGGTTCAATTCCACTTTAAAAAAAACTGACTGGGAGTGGGAGCAACCAGAAAAGAAGATTCTGTTTTCAAGATTGGAGTTGAATTCTAGCTTCTGGTTGAACAAGAAGTTTTGTTTATTTGATAGAGAGTTAAAATATTTTTACACATGGTTTTGGTGTGAATTATAACTAAAGACCACGAACATTAATTTACGAAGAACTGTCGTTATTGGTAGAACAACATTTGAGTGAATAATTCGTCGATACTGAGTTATGGAGTTAGTCAAGGTGTAGACTCCGCCGATGTAATTCTATGGTACATGTGGATAAAAAAGTCAAGAGCCACATTGTTCGAACTAACTACAAGATTCTGTGAAATGACAACGACCCATCCGAGTGCTGTAGGTTTTTAGGCAGTTTCTTCGAGAAAACTCTCAGTGTCTGCGGTGAGCCACCAGTCGAATCATCTTCAGCTATGTCGCTGCTGCGATTCACATGGTCAACGGACAACCGGAGATTGCTTCTCTCCACAAGTCCAGTCTGCAACTATTTCCGACAGTTGAACACTCCACAAAATTCACATTGTATTGTGGCAAAAATAGGTATGGTTCATGGTATGTAAAACTTGTCATTCTGTTTCAGGGTAAATGTTGTGTTATATGATATTAGGTAACTAGCATTCTCTTTCGAAAAGTTAGTCAATTTAATTTGATGATTGCTGCTTCAATTTAACTCTTTACGTGAATTGCTAATAGATTTTTGAAACCATATTTTAACGTTAACTCCTTTACTGTTTCTCACTATATCCCATAGGATCCCTGAGTATTAAATTTATCTTGTTTGTTTACTGTACTGACTGACTAGTTGTGCAAAGGTAATTGGTAATATTTGAACCATATCATGCACAACTAAATAACTTAATTTTTCTTTAGTTAACTTGATGACATGAAGCCAACTGATTTAATTATTTAATCCCAGCGGAGGAGCTGTTGTCAGGAGGAGCTAGCGCTGCAGTCAGTGGGCAAGTACCAGAGCAGCGAGGAGTACCACGAGGGTACATGACCTGACCTGACCTGGCTGCACGAGCATGCAGTGAATCCAAGTGGTAGGCAGCAGTCCAGTCCGGACTATGGTCATCAGCACAGCCAAGAGAAGCAAGGCGAGTAAGGTCTACAATATTTGCCTTCACTTCTCTTGGAATAATCACTGAACATTTTAACATCAGTAAAGCAGCTGTCATGAATTTCTCAAGAATTATTTTGAACTTTAAAATAAATAAAGTGTCCATACTATATTTTATTTATACAGTCTGTTTAACTACGATTAATTATATTTAGTCGGCGTGTGTCTTACCCTGAAAATATTGCCTTAATAATGGTAGATAATATGAAAAAACTAGTTTTTACTGATTAACGGCCCTAACTAATATTTGGTTACGTGGAATAATGGTTAAATGCATTGTTTTGTCCTAAGTTTAGCGAGTCGAGCGAGTTAAAGTGATCGGCGGGAGCTCGACTTATAACTAAAAGATGATGTCAATACGAGCAATATTGTGTTTCATCCTTTTTGGCTTTGTAATAATTTTTATCGACTGAATTTGGTCTTGCTGCTGTGTACCCTGTCCACCTGCAATTTTCTATTTCCTTCCATAACGAGTTTAGAAAACCAGTTAATCCGTCACATAACAGAACCATTACTAAGGAGAAGTCCAGTTACGCAGTGGAGCTGCCATGCCATTGGAAAAATGTTGTGTATTTCCTCATTGAATGTAATGTGTGAATGTTCTTGTGGAGAGTGGTGGAACTACTTGCCGTGGGAGAACTGCTTGGCGGTGCCGTTCTGCGTGATGCCCGGGAAACTGACGTGGTTCTGCTTGCCTTCCTGCAACACCACGTGACCATGCATCATTCCAGCGGCCAGCGCATCCGTGGCAGTTATCTGCATTCCAGCCAGTGCTCCTCGTGTGCAACAAAAACACGATCGAGCACACAACTACCAAAACTCTCAAACTAAAACTGGCACATGTGCCCGTGATATTCAGGAGTCTAACCCGTGCCAGCGACTCTTCGAAAGTTTTACACATTCCCTGAAGGCAAAGATTTAAAATGCCAATGGATAAATGCATGTAAGAGATTACAACAAATGTTTTACAAGCTGTAAACAAACATTTGCGCGCACGTTCAAACCAGTTATTTTGTGAGCAATCGGTAACACACAAAAACTAAATGTACAATGTAATTTACATAATCTTTAAGTCATGCTAAACAAACGCAAGACCGTTGTAACACTTTCATAGACGAAGCGAGTTAAGTGTTTAGCCATCAGTGTTCACATTTTTGGACTGTTTATTGGTACCGAATAACAGTTTTGAATGCCCTGGCTGGAGCGTGGACGGGAGGGCATCAAGGAGCAGTTGGGCACCAGCGACGCGACACCTCAGAGGCCGGAGACTCCTGGGCGACGAGATTCTCTTTTTCCTAACCTAACTAAAAATAAAGTGTATTTGGGACGGTTCCAAGTTAGGGAGGGGGCCTATGTGCGCCTCAGGTCGAAGCCTATACGCTTTACTCATGCAGGGTATTAGCCTTGCAGGAGGGGTCGCATGCATCATGTGCTAGGAGGGGATTGTCCAGCCATGGAGCGATTGGAACCATGACTAACTCCCCTCACTTCTTAACTCTAGACTAAACCTAGATAAGTTGGACCCGGGTAAAACTAGCATAGACACGGGGTAAACCCTGGGATCTTTCATGCGAGAAGCCACGCACATTGCTGTAGGCAGGCGGGTTCTGTATGAGTTATCCGTGATCATCTCGTTGTCTTAACTACCCCGATGTTGAAGACATACCAAGCCCTAATTAATTCAATCAGGTGTACACAATATCTGCTGCCTGTGTTACGAGCTAGGAAGTGCCCGGGCAAGCCCAGAAGCAATGTAGCGCATGCGGTAGCACAGGGCATTAGCGCGGAGGTACCTTGCCCAGGCGCTTGCTGCGCTTGTGGTGGTGCCGTCGCTCGCCCACCAGCCGCCTCATGTTCATGTGCATGCGGTAGTTGACCTGCGTGGACAGGTCTCTGTCGTGCACCGCGTGGCGGCTGTAGCTGAGGCGCCGGTGCTGCGACAACAACCAACACTCCACTCAGCAACACGTCACCAGGCCTGTCGTCTGTCACGGGCGTGGCTCTGGGAAGGGAGTGCTCACCCGGCGGTAGGGCTGGCAGAGTTCCTCGGCCAGTAGGTGGTGTATCCTGGCGTCTGTCAGGTCCTTCTTGGACGGATTGTACTCCAACTCCTGCATGTCGATGTTCCACGTGCTGGAGTCGAGATGGCTGAAGCTGGTGCTGTGGACAAGCACGAGGTCACTGCTTGCTCCCTGCTTCTGGCTCTGCCGCTATACTTCCCTTCCTTCTGCTTCTTGCCCTCGCCCATACCCTGTCGCTCACCTCCTGGCCCTAACACACACCCCTCTTTGCTATAACTCTCCCTATTCTCTTCCCCTCCTTCTTCTTCTTTCCCTCGCCTCCTGGCCATAACACACCTCTCCTTGCTATATCTCTCCCTATTCTCTTCACCACCTTCTGCTTCTTGCCCTCGCCTCCTGGCCCTAACACACCCCTCCTTGCTATATCTCTCCCTATTCTCTTCACCACCTTCTGCTTCTTGCCCTCGCCTCCTGGCCCTAACACACCTCTCCTTGCTAAACCTCTCCCTATTCTCTTTACCGCCATCTGCTTCTTCACCTAACCTCCTGGCCCTAACACACCTCTCCTTGCTAAACCTCTCCCTATTCTCTTTACCGCCTTCTGCTTCTTCACCTCACCTCCTGGCCCTAACACACCTCTCCTTGCTAAACCTCTCCCTATTCTCTTTACCGCCTTCTGCTTCTTCACCTCACCTCCTGGCCCTAACACACCCCTCCTTGATATATCTCTCCCTATTCTCTTTACCGCCTTCTGCTTCTTCACCTCACCTCCTGGCCTTAACACACCTCTCCTTGCTAAACCTCTCCCTATTCTCTTTACCGCCTTCTGCTTCTTCACCTCACCTCCCCATCCTTTTTCTTAATCTTTTGTATACCTACCATCAACAGAAATTGACAACCTACAGATAAAACAAAAAAAAACATGTAAACATGTAAACACATAAATACAAAATTATATACTAATGGAATTTCTACCAATAAAAGTAAAAATTATTTATCATTAGTGTTTAAGTATAATTTTCTATGTAAAATAAATACACTAGTATGCATAAGTATTGAAGTCGGTGTGTGTAGGTGTGTGTGTGTGTGTGTGTGTCAGGCCATGTTAATATTCATCGAGGCTTGGCAAGTCTGTGCACTGGCCGTCTGGTCACCCGTATGCGTATGTCCAAACCCTAGATTGACTCACACGCTGGGATTGCTCGCGGCTAGGGCGCAATAGGAGGAGGGTGTTGGGGGCTCGGGCGCGTTAGGAGGAGGGTGTTGGTGGCTCGGACGCAATAGGAGGAGGGTGTGGGTGGCTTGGGCGCGCTAGGAGGAGGGTGTTGGTGGCTCGGGCGTGCTAGGAGGAGGGTGTTGGTGACTCGGGCGTGCTAGGAGGAGGGTGTTGGTGGCTCGGGCGTGCTAGGAGGAGGCTGTTGGTGACTCGGACGCAATAGGAGGAGGGTGTGGGTGGCTTGGGCGCGCTAGGAGGAGGGTGTTGGTGGCTCGGGCGTGCTAGGAGGAGGGTGTTGGTGACTCGGGCGTGCTAGGAGGAGGGTGTTGGTGGCTCGGGCGTGCTAGGAGGAGGGTGTTGGGGGCTCGGGCGCGCTAGGAGGAGGGTGTTGGTGACTCGGACGCAATAGGAGGAGGGTGTGGGTGGCTTGGGCGTGCTAGGAGGAGGGTGTTGGTGGCTCGGGCGTGCTAGGAGGAGGGTGTTGGTGACTCGGGCGTGCTAGGAGGAGGGTGTTGGTGGCTCGGGCGTGCTAGGAGGAGGGTGTTGGTGATTAGGGCGTACTAGGAGGAGGGTGTTGGTGGCTCGGACGCAATAGGAGGAGGGTGTGGGTGGCTTGGGCGCGCTAGGAGGAGGGTGTTGGTGGCTCGGGCGTGCTAGGAGGAGGGTATTGGTGACTCGGGCGTGCTAGGAGGAGAGTGTTGGTAGCACGGACGCAATAGGAGGAGGGTGTGGGTGGCTTGGGCGCGCTAGGAGGAGGGTGTTGGTGGCTCGGGCGTGCTAGGAGGAGGGTGTTGGTGATTAGGGCGTGCTAGGAGGAGGGTGTTGGTGGCTCGGACGCAATAGGAGGAGCGTGTGGGTGGCTTGGGCGCGCTAGGAGGAGGGTGTTGGTGGCTCGGGCGTGCTAGGAGGAGGATGTTGGTGACTCGGGCGTGCTAGGAGGAGGGTGTTGGTGGCTCGGGCGTGCTAGGAGGAGGGTGTTGGTGACTCGGGCGTGCTAGGAGGAGGGTGTTGGTGACTCGGGCGTGCTAGGAGGAGGGTGTTGGTGGCTCGGGCGTGCTAGGAGGAGGGTGTTGGTGGCTCGGGCGTGCTAGGAGGAGGGTGTTGGTGACTCGGGCGCAATAGGAGGAGGGTGTTGGTGGCTCGGACGTAATAGGAGGAGGGTGTGGGTGGCTTGGGCGCGCTAGGAGGAGGGTGTTGGTGGCTCGGGCGTGCTAGGAGGATGGTGTTGGTGACTCGGGCGCAATAGGAGAAGGGTGTTGGTGGATCGGACGCAATAGGAGGAGGGTGTGGGTGGCTTGGGCGCGCTAGGAGGAGGGTGTTGGTGGCTCGGGCGTGCTAGGAGGAGGGTGTTGGTGACTCAGGCGTGCTAGGAGGAGGGTGTTGGTGGCTCGGGCGTGCTAGGAGGAGGGTGTTGGTGGCTCGGGCGTGCTAGGAGGAGGGTGTTGGTGGCTCGGGCGTGCTAGGAGGAGGGTGTTGGTGGCTCGGACGTGCTAGGAGGAGGGTGTTGGTGGCTCGGACGCAATAGGAGGAGCGTGTGGGTGGCTTGGGCGCGCTAGGAGGAGGGTGTTGGTGGCTCGGGCGTGCTAGGAGGAGGGTGTTGGTGACTCGGGCGTGCTAGGAGGAGGGTGTTGGTGGCTCGGGCGTGCTAGGAGGAGGGTGTTGGTGACTCGGGCGTGCTAGGAGGAGGGTGTTGGTGACTCGGGCGTGCTAGGAGGAGGGTGTTGGTGGCTCGGGCGTGCTAGGAGGAGGGTGTTGGTGGCTCGGGCGTGCTAGGAGGAGGGTGTTGGTGACTCGGGCGCAATAGGAGGAGGGTGTTGGTGGCTCGGACGTAATAGGAGGAGGGTGTGGGTGGCTTGGGCGCGCTAGGAGGAGGGTGTTGGTGGCTCGGGCGTGCTAGGAGGATGGTGTTGGTGACTCGGGCGCAATAGGAGAAGGGTGTTGGTGGCTCGGACGCAATAGGAGGAGGGTGTGGGTGGCTTGGGCGCGCTAGGAGGAGGGTGTTGGTGGCTCGGGCGTGCTAGGAGGAGGGTGTTGGTGACTCAGGCGTGCTAGGAGGAGGGTGTTGGTGGCTCGGGCGTGCTAGGAGGAGGGTGTTGGTGGCTCGGGCGTGCTAGGAGGAGGGTGTTGGTGGCTCGGGCGTGCTAGGAGGAGGGTGTTGGTGGCTCGGACGTGCTAGGAGGAGGGTGTTGGTGACTCGGGCGCAATAGGAGGAGGGTGTGGGTGGCTTGGGCGCGCTAGGAGGAGGGTGTTGGTGGTTCGGGCGCGCTAGGATGAAGGTGTTGGTGTTAAATTTAAACCATTAAATTGTTTGTATGTAGCTGCGTGGAGGTGTGGAACGTCCACGTTTGCGATCTATTGAGTGCCTCTCCGTCTCGGCTGTTCTACGTCCGCGTGTGTGATTTAAGTTGTACTGAGACGTAATGCACTAGCTGCATGATATAATTTTAATATTAATAATAAATACAATTTTAAAAAGTTCGAACACACATAGGCAAAGTGTAGTTAAAAAAACAATGACAGTCGGTTTTGTGGTAAGTAACCTTAAATAGTAATTTACTTAAAATTTAGGGTTTTGCCTATTCTAAGACACTACATCCAGCCAAAAAAAAAAGCAAAACAAACTTTATGAAAAGTACGTTGACGTTGAAAAAATTTGCAAAACAAAATATTGAAAAAGAGTTTAAGAAACAACACTAATGGTAAGTGGTGCTCGTGAACGCGGAGTATGCCTACTGCACACTCTAGGCGGCTGTGGTGGTTACCTGTCGTCAGTCCTCAAGAGGGGGAGGTCTGCCCCGGGACAGGCCCCGCTGGGGAGACACACACAGGAACACCCTTGTCAAGGCAAGCCATTTCCAACTTACACAATACATTTTTTGACAGTTTTATCTGCCCAGAAGTTTAGTATTAGGTACTAAGCCTTAATTTCTGCAAATTTCTGAAAAAATATTTTAAGAATTTTACTTCGAAGCATAAAAATTAAAAACTACTTTGCTGTTAATACATCAATAATACTAATGTTTGCAAAAAAATGTGATGTGGGCCACGTAGACGACAAAATCGTAGATAAACTATTTTTTGACAGTTGTCTGAAATGTTCCTTGTTGTATAAAATACAAATGACGAGCTCTCACACAAGATTATCATTTTACCATAATCACAAACTCGACCTAAATTTTATGGTTTATGTCATTAACACTATACGAATATGAGGACTGGAACAGTAATCAAAAATGTTAAACAAAAATAGAGACAATATTCAAAAAGTATTTTAAAAAAAACCTTTTCCAATGATTTTAACTGTGACAAATATTATAAGCTTGTTATATAATTATAAAAGTGTTGAAAACCTCTTTTTTTAATTTCCAGCTTTCTCGTTGATGTAGGTCTAATATTTCCTTTTATTTTAGTAAATACTAAAAAATACTAAAAAAAATTATAATATTAGACCTTAGATAAGTATGTTACGTTTAATATTTTATTCAATATGGATTTCAAGGTATCTGATGGTATTGCCATGATAATTTAAAAGATAATAATAACGAAATAAATAAAATCTCTAAACATCAATGCTGGGATAGAACTAGGAATAATTAATTTCTTTTGTTTTAATTTTCCCACGTTACATAATTTTAAAATATCTACGAAGTATTATAATTTTAATTTCATTATCTAAGGTACAAGAAAATGTTTTAACAAATGGATACATTAAATTGACATTTATTTTATGTATCCAAAAAGTAAGCAAATTGTAAATACTCTTGTTCTTTCCTAAACAATTTTATTGCTCTTAACTAACAAATTTTATTGCTTCTTTTAAGACATGTGCATATATAGTAATGAGGTAAGTCTTACTTCCATGAGAGACAGTGTACTATGTTTTTATATTGTCAGTTCGTCTATGGCGGGTGTTTAAATTTCTGTGTTTATTTCTGATATTTTAGAGCTGTTAAACCCGTGGAGATATTAGTCTAGTTAGTATCATTATATTAAAAGTATTAGTATTAGTATTATTATTTCATTGTACCTCCATTTTTCTATCAACAGATTGAAAACTTTATGGACGATAATTTTATAAAAAAAATAAGATTTTTAAAGAAAGTTATTGACCATGAAAGTGATATTAAGATTTGTAAGAGTAGTGACATGTCAATGTGTTTAACACTTCTTTGTATTCATTCATTTGTTAGTATATCCTGTGACTTCACTTCCTGTTAGAATTGAGAGCAAACAGGGCTTTTCCTGCTTCTTTAAAAACTAGAACACGTGATTTATCTGGACTGTATTTCCTAAGAAATACATCAGTAAAAGTACTAACTTATTTTGATATGCTTAATTAAAGCAGGGAAAATCTATGTATGGATTATTATAATCAATTGTACAGATAACGTGAAGATTTTGTGAGCAAAATTTCAGACAGTATTTTACTAATTCATTTATTTAACTTCACCGTTTTGTGTTGTATACAAGATTACTAAATAAACAAACATATAAACCAAGAAAACTGCTAAGTGAAGGATGGAGTGTAAATAATTTCTAGGTCAATATATTTTGGATAGGTAGTTGAAGAAATGCATATATTTGATTATAATTGAAAACTGAAAATTGATTAATTTTTGAGTAACATTAATTGAGAGACATCAATTCGGGATTTTATTCTAAAATTCTCACTCTGTTGTCGTATTTCAAAACTTATTTCTTATATTTCCAAAGCCATATAATACGTCTACTAACAGAATATCTTAACATTGTTTTTCTGTGAGAATTTAATGAAACTGGATACTTGTAAATGATCCACTATTAACTAAATACGTCTAGGCAAGAAACTTTAAGCACCTTTGAGGAAGGAACATTGACACGTTTGCTTAGCTATAGTCATTGAGATGGCTGTTATCAGGGTAATATGCGATTATTTATTTACATTTATGGAACTATTTTGTGTTATTTTGCTTTGAAGTGTCGCGGTGCATGGAAATGTGTTGCACCGCATGGAGAAGTGTCGGGCCGCATGGATAAGTGCCGCGGTGCATGGAAATGTGTTGCACCACATGGAGAAGTGTCGGGCCGCATGGATAAGTGCCGCGGTGCATGGAAATGTGTTGCACCGCATGGAGAAATGTCGGGCCGCATGGATAAGTGCCGCGGTGCATGGAAATGTGTTGCACCACATGGAGAAGTGTCGGGCCGCATGGATAAGTGCCGCGGTGCATGTAAATGTGTTGCACCGCATGGAGAAATGTCGGGCCGCATGGATAAGTGCCGCGGTGCATGTAAATGTTTGCACCACATGGAGAAGTGTCGGGCCGCATGGATAAGTGCCGCGGTGCATGGAAATGTGTTGCACCACATGGAAAAGTGTCGGGCCGCATGGATAAGTGCCGCGGTGCATGGAATGTGTTGCACCACATGGAGAAGTGTCGGGCCGCATGGATAAGTGCCGCGGTGCATGGAAATGTGTTGCACCACATGGAGAAGTGTCGGGCCGCATGGATAAGTGCCGCGGGGCATGGAAATGTGTTGCACCGCATGGAGAAATTTCGGGCCGCATGGATAAGTGCCGCAGTGCATGGAAATGTGTTGCACCGCATGGAGAAATGTCGGGCCGCATGGATAAGTGCCGCGGTGCATGGAAATGTGTTGCACCGCATGGAGAAGTGTTGGGCCGCATGGATAAGTGCCGCGGTGCATGGGTATGTCGTGCCACATGGAGAAGTATTACGCGTATGGAAATGTGTTGCACCGCATGAAGTGTGTGGACAGTGAGAGCGAACACGAACTACAAGTGTCCTTAGCATTTATTTCATCAACTAGGTTTAAAACATTTGTTAGGTGATTGATAAATTGAAAATCATGAGATAATTGTAAATATTAATTTAGTAAACAAATATACATTTTATTAATTGTAATCGCCTTTCGAACTCTCATTCCTCCGTTCGAAACAATTTGTGTTTATAAAAATAAATTTATAGGTACAAATGTAATTTGTGAAAATAAAATACACGTAAACAAATAATATTAAATAAATGTTAAAAGTATATTAATATAAATAAAACTATTAATAAAAATTTATTTGAATAGATCATTAAAAAAATATGTCAGAAACACCAAACCGAAGAGAAATATTTGTAACAATCATTCTGAAATTAACTTATTTAACAAAATAGTATCGTTGGGCAGGATTATGACAGAAAACTGGTTGATACACTTTAAAATACATAAACGTAATATTGTCACGTCCCATAAATTAACGTTTCACTGAATTTAAAATTTTGGTGTCTGTTAAAATTTACGAGAAAAAATTATTACATTAATTATAAAACAAATTTTATCAAACATGATTTGTATAAATATGTAAATAATTCTGTCTTTTGAAAATTATATGTTATATTTTAGAAAAAATCAAGATAAAAAGAAAATGATATAGAAATAAAAAATTCATAACTTTAAAAAAGAACTCGGAAACAGAATGAACTATTAAGTAAAAAATAATATTTTTAAAAATAGAGTAGACTATTCATGTTCGAAAAAAATTATCAAACTTCGTTTCTTTAGGAGATAAACTGAGTAACTATTTTCAAAACAAAAATTGGATCGTAGAAAAAATATTTCAATCAAATTTTAGTCAAAACATTAACCTGATAAAAAATAATTTTAGTAATTAAGAGGCAAAATTGCAACAAATACTTAATTGGTTAATCATGTAAATACTTCTGTTTTTCTTGTAGATGAAAGTTGACGCCAAAAAGGTCATGTTGCAGGAGGCTGGAGACTACAGGTTGAGGTGGAATGGGCCAGAGACTAAAGTATGGATGTTTGGGTGGCAGAGGCAGGAGGCTGGAGACTACAGGTTGAGCTTGAATGGGCCAGAGACTGAAGTATGGAGGTTTGGGTGGTAGAGGCAGGAGACTGGAGACTGCAGGTTGAGGTGGAATGGGCCAGAGACTGAAGTATGGAGGTTTGGGTGGTAGAGGCAGGAGGCTGGAGACTACAGGTTGAGGTGGAATGGGCCAGAGACTGAAGTATGGAGGTTTGGGTGGTACAGGCAGGAGGCTGGAGACTACAGGTTAAGGTGGAATGGGCCAGAGACTGAAGTATGGAGGTTTGGGTGGTACAGGCAGGAGGCTGGAAGCTACAGATTGAGGTGGAAAGGGCCAGAGACTGAAGTATCGAGGTTTTGGTGGTACACGCAGGAGGCTGGAGACTACAGGTTGTGGTGGCAGAGACAAGAGACTAAAGTATGGATGTTTGGGTGGTAGAGGCAGAGGCTGGAGACTACAGGTTAAGGTGAAAGAGACAAGAGACTGATGTATGGATGTTTGGGTGACAGAGGCAGGAGGCTGGAGACTAAAGATTGAGGTGGAATGGGCCAGAGACTGAAGTATGGAGGTTGGGGTGGTACAGGCAGGAGGCTGGAGACTACAGGTTGTGGTGGAAGAGACAAGAGACTGAAGTATGGATGTTTGGGTGGTAGAGGCAGGAGGCTGGAGACTACAGGTTGAGGTGGAAGAGACAAGAGACTGAAGTATGTATGTTTGAGTGGTAGAGGCAGGAGGCTTGAAACTACAGGTTGAGGTGGAATGGGCCAGAGACTGAAGTATGGAGGTTTTGGTGGTACAGGCAGGAGTCTGGAGACTACAGGTTGTGGTGGAAGAGACAAGAGACTGAAGTATGTATGTTTGAGTGGTAGAGGCAGGAGGCTTGAAGCTACAGGTTGAGGTGGAATGGGCCAGAGACTGAAGTATGGAGGTTTTTGTGGTACAGGCAGGAGGCTGGAGACTACAGGTTGTGGTGGAAGAGACAAGAGACTGAAGTATGTATGTTTGAGTGGTAGAGGCAGGAGGCTTGAAGCTACAGGTTGAGGTGGAATGGGCCAGAGACTGAAGTATGGAGGTTTTGGTGGTACAGGCAGGAGGCTGTAGACTACAGGTTGTGGTGGAAGAGACAAGAGACTGAAGTATGGATGTTTGGGTGGTAGAGGCAGGAGGCTAGAGACTACAGGTTGAGGTGGAAGAGACAAGAGACTGAAGTATGTATGTTTGAGTGGTAGAGGCAGGAGGCTTGAAGCTACAGGTTGAGGTGGAATGGGCAAGAGACTGAAGTATGGAGGTTTTGGTGGTACAGGCAGAAGGCTGGAGACTACAGGTTGTGGTGGAAGAGACAAGAGACTGAAGTCTGTATGTTTGAGTGGTAGAGGCAGGAGGCTTGAAGCTACAGGTTGAGGTGGAATGGGCCAGAGACTGAAGTATGGAGGTTTTGGTGGTACAGGCAGGAGGCTGGAGACTACAAGTTGAGGTGGAAGAGACAAGAGACTGAAGTATGAAAGTTTGGGTGGTAGAGGCAGGAGGCTGGAGACTACAGGTTGAGGTGGAAGAGACAAGAGACTGAAAATGTGTATGTTTGAGTGGTAGAGGCAGGAGGCTTGAAGCTACAGGTTGAGGTGGAATGGGCCAGAGACTGATGTATGGAGGTTTTGGTGGTACAGGTAGGAGGCTGGAGACTACAGGTTTAGGTGGAGGAGACAAGAGACTGAAGTATGGATGTTTGGGTGGTAGAGGCAGGAGGCTGGAGACTACAGGTTGAGGTGGAAGAGACAAGAGACTGAAAAAGTGTATGTTTGAGTGGTAGAGGCAGGAGGCTTGAAGCTACAGGTTGAGGTGGAATGGGCCAGAGACTGAAGTATGGAGGTTTTGGTGGTACAGGCAGGAGGCTGGAGACTACAGGTTGAGGTGGAGGAGACAAGAGACTGAAGTATGGATGTTTGGGTGGTAGAGGCAGGAGGCTGGAGACTACAGGTTGAGGTGGAAGAGACAAGAGACTGAAAAAGTGTATGTTTGAGTGGTAGAGGCAGGAGGCTTGAAGCTACAGGTTGAGGTGGAATGGGCCAGAGACTGAAGTATGGAGGTTTTGGTGGTACAGGCAGGAGGCTGGAGACTACAGGTTGAGGTGGAAGAGACAAGAGACTGAAGTATGAAGGTTTGGGTGGTAGAGGCAGGAGGCTGGAGACTACAGGTTGAGGTGGAAGAGACAAGAGACTGAAGTATGAAGGTTTGGGTGGTAGAGGCAGGAGGCTGGAGACTACAGGTTGAGGTGGAAGAGACAAGAGACTGAAGTATGTATGTTTGAGTGGTAGAGGCAGGAGGCTTGAAGCTACAGGTTGAGGTGGAATGGGCCAGAGACTGATGTATGGAGGTTTTGGTGGTACAGGTAGGAGGCTGGAGACTACAGGTTTAGGTGGAGGAGACAAGAGACTGAAGTATGGATGTTTGGGTGGTAGAGGCAGGAGGCTGGAGACTACAGGTTGAGGTGGAAGAGACAAGAGACTGAAAAAGTGTATGTTTGAGTGGTAGAGGCAGGAGGCTTGAAGCTACAGGTTGAGGTGGAATGGGCCAGAGACTGAAGTATGGAGGTTTTGGTGGTACAGGCAGGAGGCTGGAGACTACAGGTTGAGGTGGAGGAGACAAGAGACTGAAGTATGGATGTTTGGGTGGTAGAGGCAGGAGGCTGGAGACTACAGGTTGAGGTGGAAGAGACAAGAGACTGAAAAAGTGTATGTTTGAGTGGTAGAGGCAGGAGGCTTGAAGCTACAGGTTGAGGTGGAATGGGCCAGAGACTGAAGTATGGAGGTTTTGGTGGTACAGGCAGGAGGCTGGAGACTACAGGTTGAGGTGGAAGAGACAAGAGACTGAAGTATGAAGGTTTGGGTGGTAGAGGCAGGAGGCTGGAGACTACAGGTTGAGGTGGAAGAGACAAGAGACTGAAGTATGTATGTTTGAGTGGTAGAGGCAGGAGGCTTGAAGCTACAGGTTGAGGTGGAATGGGCCAGAGACTGAAGTATGGAGGTTTTGGTGGTACAGGCAGGAGGCTGGAGACTACAGGTTGTGGTGGAAGAGACAAGAGACTGAAGAATGGAGGTTTGGGTGGTAGAGGCAGGAGGCTGGAGACTACAGGTTGTGGTGGAAGAGACAAGAGACTGAAGTATGGATGTTTGGGTGGTAGAGGCAGGAGGCTGGAGACTACAGGTTGAGGTGGAAGAGACAAGAGACTGAAGTATGTATGTTTGAGTGGTAGAGGCAGGAGGCTTGAAGCTACAGGTTGAGGTGGAATGGGCCAGAGCCTGAAGTATGGAGGTTTTGGTGGTACAGGCAGGAGGCTGGAGACTACAGGTTGTGGTGGAAGAGACAAGAGACTGAAGTATGGAGGTTTAGGTGGTACAGGCAGGAGGCTGGAGACTACAGGTTGAGGTGGAATGGGCCCGAGACTGAATTATGGAGGTTTGGGTGGTACAGGCAGGAGGTTGGAAGCTACAGGTTGAGGTGGAATGGGCCAGAGACTGAAGTATGGATGTTTGGGTGGTACAGGCAGGAGGCTGGAGACTACAGGATGTGGTGGAAGAGACAAGAGACTGAAGTATGGATGTTTAGGTGGTAGAGGCAGGAGGCTGGAGACTACAGGTTGAGGTGGAAGAGACAAGAGACTGAAGTATGATGTTTGGGTGGTACAGGCAGGAGGCTGGAGACTACAGGTTGAGGTGGAAGAGACAAAAGACTGCAGTATGGATGTTGGGGTGGTAGAGAAAGGAGGCTGGAGACTACAGGTTGAGGTGGAAGAGATAAGAGACTGAAGTATGTATGTTTGAGTGGTAGAGGCAGGAGGCTTGAAGCTACAGGTTGAGGTGGAATGGGCCAGAGACTGAAGTATGGAGGTTTTGGTGGTACAGGCAGGAGGCTGGAGACTACAGGTTGTGGTGGAAGAGACAAGATACTGAAGTATATATGTTTGAGTGGTAGAGGCAGGAGGCTTGAAGCTACAGGTTGAGGTGGAATGGGCCAGAGACTGAAGTATGGAGGTTTTGGTGGTACAGGCAGGAGGCTGGAGACTACAGGTTGAGGTGAAAGAGACAAGAGACTGAAGTATGAAGGTTTGGGTGGTAGAGGCAGGAGGCTGGAGACTACAGGTTGATGTGGAAGAGACAAGAGACTGAAGTATGTATGTTTGAGTGGTAGAGGCAGGAGGCTTGAAGCTACAAGTTGAGGTGGAATGGGCCAGAGACTGAAGTATGGAGGTTTTGGTGGTACAGGCAGGAGGATGGAGACTACAAGTTGTGGTGGAAGAGACAAGAGACTGAAGTATGGAGGTAAGGGTGGTAGAGGCAGGAGGCTGGAGACTACAGGTTGTGGTGGAAGAGACAAGAGACTGAAGTATGGATGTTTGGGTGGTAGAGGCAGGAGGCTGGAGACTACAGGATGAGGAGGAAGAGACAAGAGACTGAAGTATGTATGTTTGAGTGGTAGAGGCAGGAGGCTTGAAGCTACAGGTTGAGGTGGAATGGGCCAGAGACTGAAGTATGGAGGTTTTGGTGGTACAGGCAGGAGGCTGGAGACTACAGGTTGTGGTGGAAGAGACAAGAGACTGAAGTATGGAGGTTTGGGTGGTACAGGCAGGAGGCTGGAGACTACAGGTTGAGGTGGAATGGGCCCGAGACTGAAGTATGGAGGTTTGGGTGGTACAGGCAGGAGGTTGGAAGCTACAGGTTGAGGTGGAATGGGCCAGAGACTGAAGTATGGATGTTTGGGTGGTACAGGCAGGAGGCTGGAGACTACAGGTTGTGGTGGAAGAGACAAGAGACTGAAGTATAGAGGTTTGGGTGGTAGAGGCAGGAGGCTGGAGACTACAGGTTGAGGTGGAAGAGACAAGAGACTGAAGTATGGATGTTTGGGTGGTACAGGCAGGAGGCTGGAGACTACAGGTTGAGATGGAAGCGACAAAAGACTGCAGTATGGATGTTGGGGTGGTAGAGGCAGGAGGCTGGAGACTACAGGTTGAGGTGGAAGTGACAAGAGACTGATGTACGGATGTTTGGGTGGCAGAGGCAGGAGGCTGGAGACTACAGGTTGAGGTGGAAGAGACAAGAGACTGCAGTATGAAGGTTTGGGTGGTAGAGGCAGGAGGCTGGAGACTACAGGTTGAGGTGGAAGAGACAAGAGACTGAAGTACGGATGTTTGGGTGGCAGAGGTTGGAGGCTGGAGACTAAAGGTTGAGGTGGAATGGGCCAGAGACTGCAGTATGGAGGTTGGGGTGGCAGAGGCAGGAGGCTGGAGACTACAGGTTGAGGTGGAAGAGACAAGAGACTGAAGTATGAAGGTTTGGGTGGTAGAGGCAGGAGGCTGGAGACTACAGGTTGAGGTGGAAGAGACAAGAGACAAGAGACTGAAGTATGAAGGTTTGGGTGTTAGAGGCAGGAGGTTGGAGACTACAGGTTGAGGTGGAAGAGACAAGAGACAAGAAACTGCAGTATGGAGTTTGGGTGTTAGTGGCAGGAGGCTGGAGACTACAGGTTTAGGTGGAAGAGACAAGAGACAAGAGACTGCAGTATGGAGGTTGGGGTGGCAGAGGCAGGAGGCTGGAGACTACAGGTTGAGGTGGAAGAGACAAGAGACTGAAGTATGAAGGTTTGGGTCGTAGAGGCAGGAGGCTGGAGACTACAGGTTGAGGTGGAAGAGACAAGAGACAAGAGACTGAAGTATGAAGGTTTGGGTGTTAGAGGCAGGAGGCTGGAGACTACAGGTTGAGGTGGAAGAGACAAGAGACAAGAGACTGCAGTATGGAGGTTTGGGTGGTAGAGGCAGGAGGCTGGAGACTACAGGTTGAGGTGGAAGAGACAAGAGACTGAAGTATGAAGGTTTGGGTGGTAGAGGCAGGAGGCTGGAGACTACAGGTTGAGGTGGAAGAGACAAGAGACAAGAGACTGCAGTATGGAGGTTTGGGTGGTAGAGGCAGGAGGCTGGAGACTACAGGTTGAGGTGGAAGAGACAAGAGACAAGAGACTGCAGTATGGAGGTTTGGGTGGTAGAGGCAGGAGGCTGGAAGCTACAGGTTGAGGTGGAATGGGCCAGAGACTGCAGTATGGAGGTTTGGGTGGCAGAGGCAGCAGGCTGGATGCTGGAGCCCCAGCACACACCTGCAGTTGAGCGCCCCCAGGTGACCGCCACCAGTGTAGTTGCGGAAGATGGCTGACATGGACTCGGTGCCCGAGATGTTGCCGATGGTGGATGCGTTGCGCCGCATGTACTCCATGGCGTCGCGCATCGCCAGCTTGGAGTACGTCTCGAGGATCTTGGGCTCTGCGCCCTGGTGGTTGCGGATGAGCAGGGGGCGGATGAAGCGGTTGTCGAAGCGCTTGAACCTGCAGCAGACGCGCAGTCGGTCACCGCTAGGGGCGCTGCTGTCAGTTCCCACGCCCTCTCAAGCGACAGTCAGTTCGGACCAGGGTGGCGTTTGTATGTTCGGTTACGTCATTTTATGTTTCTTGGAAAAGTATAAATATTGTTTAGAATATCATTCAATGTATTTCATCCTGTTGTAAAATTTTTCATCTGCGAATATTGTAATCATTTTCTGAATCCATAATAATTGTATACACATAAATAAAACTGTTATCATCAGTTCAATGAATAATTTTAGTATGAAGATTGATCTTAGAGTAAGAATTTGGCTAATAAATTTCTGTTATGAGGGCGGAGGAATACATTGTATGTCTGAAGAAATATTCGTTTTATTTTACCTAAACCAACAGCTCTGAGGTCCTTTAATAATATTTATTTTAAACCAAAGTAAATGTTCTCTATTGTGTACCAAACAATTCGTACTGGTATGGCGAAACAGAAACATGAGCCTACCAATCAGCTCCACCCTTGAGACATGACCTCCGTGCCTCGGCTAGCGAGCTGCCTCTGTGTTCAGCCGGCAGGGACCGTGTATGGCCACGCGACACTCCACATGCAGAACACTCTTTGGAGAAATAATTTATTGAATAACAATTTTCCACAATATTCTGTAAAGTTAAAATTATTTTTCTTGTTTGTGTTTTAAAAGTTGTAAAAATAAGGTGAAAGTATTTTTGTAATGAACATGTTTCACTGTTAATAAACAAATAAAAATCTGCACTGAATGCAGACAACTGAAGATCGCCAGACGTGTCCTCGGTAGCGCCTCACCAACCTACCTGTGTTCCCCTCTGCCCCTTCAATTCCTTCCCCTACCTGTGTTCCCCTCTGCCCCTTCAATTCCTTCCCCTACCTGTGTTCCCCTCTGCCCCTTCAATTCCTTCCCCTACCTGTGTTCCCCTCTGCCCCGTAAATTCCTTCCCCTACCTGTGTTCCCCTCTGCCCCTTCAATTCCTCCCAAGCTACTAGACAGGCACTGTGTGGCCGCTACGAGGTAGTGGATTGCCTAACTGACAGGCGTCAGAGAAAGATAGAGAACTTAGTGCTATCAGCAACATCTCTGTGAACTGTTTCGTATAGTAAAACTATATTAGACCATTTAGATAGCTCAAAAGATTGTTATTGGTCCATGGTTATGAAGCACGCCGCGTGGGACCCAGTGGGAGGAAGCACTTGCTACAAAGTGAGAGCCCAGAGATGGAAACGAGCAGAGGAAACCGGGTGTGGCTGGTGAGGAGCTCCATACTTGTCGCGCAGGTGATGGTTGCCATGGTGACCCAGGATGTCCTCCACTCCTGCCATCACGTGGTCCATGATCTGTGAGCAACAACGAGCAACAACATCAGCCACCTCGAATCGAATTAATTTACACTCGCGTAACACCAGTGCCTCTCAGCGAGTAAACCAACAGCAGATGTCACAAGTCTGGCTCCAGGGTGTTAGACGAGTGCACGAGCAACTTCGTAAAGAAGTATTTAGTGTGCAGGAATATGCTCAGAAAGGTTTTAGAGCCGAGTAGTTTAAACTTTGTACCGGCTAGGTAGCGACATGGAACTCATGAAATGCACTTTGCTGTTAGACAGTAAAATGCTATGACTGTTTTCTTAGAACCTGCTCCTTCAACTTTCTTGGATCTACCCGAGGCCAATCAAACTCAAGCCTATTTTTTCTCGGCATCTGTAGTATTTTGCTAACAAAATAAATAAGAAACTATATTATTATAATTTTCTTTTATATTCATTATAATATAGATAAAAATATTTTCCTAGGGTCGTATTTCCACTATATTGATCATATTAAAAGACTGTTTTGATGTCACCATATAACACGAGAATTTGAAACAGTTTGTTCACATACTACACAAGATTTTATATACTTCATATTGTGTTCGTAAAAAAGCAAGTAAGACATTATTTTTAGGTTATTTATTGCATCGCCGGAAATAGTTAATATCTTGTAGTTACTATTTTGTATCACTTAATTTCATTGATTAGGTTTTGCGATAAACATATAAATGGAGAATTGTGTCACCTATAAATCGTTTGTAAACTAATAATTACGTATGATTCTAGCAATTGGTATCGAATTAACTTATTTATTGAATTTGCTTGTAACTACGTTACTTTTCATTTCTAAAACAAACTAGTAACTTATTTCAACAGTATTATTTTTAAAACACAGGTTTCCCGAGCAGCTAATATAAACAACAATGCAAGCATGCACTTTTTAACACTATAACATTAATGTCTTAGGATGAACAAAAAATTGAAAACCATTAATTAACCCAATATTTTCGGGACAACAATCGAAGATATCATGTGACAATCAGGAATCATATTTTGGATTGTTCATTCATGTACAGAATCACTTAACCCTAGATTGGCTGTCACCAGGTTCATTATTAAATTATTATAGCACATTTATTGGCCAATGCTCAGCATAGTTTTATGTTTGCTTCACCTCAAGATGAAACACACGATAGAAACATTGAGAATGAAAGTAATTAGAGCAGATGCAGTCCCGATGAGAGGGACCCCAGAGGGAGGTAGACGTGTGACGTCACGGCGATGACGTACCCGCTCGTGGATGCGCTCGTTCATGGACGGCTTCCTGCGCTCGGCGCGCTTCACGTTCAGGATCCTGACGAGGGGCTTGATGGTGATGCCCTGCGACAGACAGGCATCTTAGGGCGTTTCACTCGGCACTCAGTGTACTGAAGAGTGGCTGGTTTGTGCTGTCCTGTGACATACAAGAATTTTAGAGCACTTGTGAACGTGTTCACCATTTAGCACTCAGGATCCTGACAAGTGGCTTGTTTGTGGTGACCTGCAACAGACAAGTATTGTAAGGCAATTCTGAATGTGATCACCACTTAGCACTCAGGTACCTGATGAGTGGTACCTGATGAGTGGCTGGTTTGTAATTACCAGTAACAGTCAAGCATTAAGGGCATGTCTGAACATGATCACCATTTAGCGCTCAGTATACTGAAGAGTGGCTTGTTTGTGATGCCCTGTAACATAAAAGCATTTTAGGGCATCTCTGGAAATAGTTACCACTTAGTTCTAAAGAGTGACTTGTTTGTGATGACCTGCAACAGTCAAGAATTTGAGGGCATGTCAAAATATGGTCGCCACTTAGCAGTCATTATCCTGAGGAGTGGCTTGTTTGTAAATCCCTGCAGCTGTCAACCATGTGAGGGTAGGATGAATATGGTCACCGCTTACTGCCAAGGATCCTGTTGAGTGGATTTTCGGCGATGCCGTTCAACAGACAACCATGTGAGGTCATGGTGAATGTGGTCACCACTTAGTGCATAGTATTGTGATGTTTGGCTTGTTTGAGATATCCTGCAACAGATAAGCATTTTAGGGCATGTCTGAATACTCATGACTAAGCATCCTGTATTGAATTCAAGTGCTTGTGTATAATGCCCTGCAACTGACAAGGATTTAGAGGCATGTATAAAAGTGGTCATCACTTAGTGCTCAGGATCCTAGTGAGTGGCTTGATTCTGGAGCTCTTCAAAAAATATCAATGAGCATGGTGAACATAGTCACCACTTACTGCTCAGGTTCCTAACTTGTGGTTTTTTTTGTAATTCCCTGCAACGGACAACCATATGAAGATACGGTGAACTTAGTCACTACTTAGCGCTCAATATCCTGAAGAGTTATTTGTTTGCGATGTTCTGCACACCACAACCATCTGAGAGCATGGTGAACATGATAACCACTTTGCGCTCAGTAACCTAAATAGTAACTTGCATGTGATGACCTGCACAGACAGCATTTTAGGGTATGTCTGTAGTTGGTAACCGCTTAGCGCACAGTATCTCAAAGTGTCTTCTTTGTTATTTCCTGTACCAAACAAACATTTTAAGGCATATTTCAATGTGGTCACCAGTTAACACTCTGTATCCTAAAAAGTAAATGTTGTTTGTGATAACCTGTAACAGACAAGCATTTAGGGCCATGGTTGAGCATGGTCAATGCTTAGTGATCGGTATCTTGAAGAGTGTTTGTGTAACCCTGCAACTGACAAGAATTTTAGGGCATATCTGAACATGGTCACCACTTATTCACAGTATCCTGAAGAGTGGCTTGTCTGTGATGACCTTCAACAAACAAGCATTTTTGAGCATGTCTGAACTTGCTCGCCGCTTACCGCTCAGTATCCTAATGAGTGGCTTGCCTGTAACAGTCAAGAATAAGGACGCACGTAAAACATGTTCCCTGCATAGTAACTGGTTTGAGATTCCCTGCCACAGACCCGAATTTTAGCCCACGTCTGATTGTGGTCACTGCTTAGCACCCAGTATCTTGAAGAGTGGCTTGTTTTCATTTCCTTGCAATGGAAAAGCATTTTAAAGCACATTGAATGTTGTCACATCTTAGCTATAAGTATTTCTAGAACAATGTTTTTGTGATTCCCTGCAACAGATAAGCATTTTCTGAAATTGGACACAGCTTATCACTCATTATCTTGAAGAGTGGCTTGTTTGTGATGCCCTGCAACACACAACCATTTGTAGGCATGATAAATATGTTCACCACTTCGCATTCATATCTTTATGAGTAGCTTGTTGGTGAAGCTCTGCAACATACAGCCATGTGAGGGCATGGTGGTTGAAGTCTGGTCTTAGAATTCATTATTCAAAAGTGTAGTTTGTTTGTGGTGCCCTGCAACAAACACCGGGTTAGGAGATGATGATTATAGTTAGCCATTAGCATTTAAGATACTTACTTGTGGCCTGTTTGTATTGCCCTGCAACACACAACCATGTGAGGGCATGTTGAACGTGGTCACTGCTTACCGCTCTGGATTCTGACGAGTGGCTTGTTTGTAATGCCCTGCAACAGACAACAATTTAAAAGCATAGGAAACTTAGTCACTACTTAGCACTCAGTATCCTGAAGAAATGTTGTTTTTAATGCTGTGCAATCACAACGATGTAATGATATATTGGATGCGGTCACCATTTAGAGCACAAGATCTTGACGTGTGGTTTGTTGGTGATCCACTGCAACAGAGAATAAGTAAGTACATAGTTTACTTGGTCATTTCTTAGCTCTCAGATTCCTGATGTATGGATTGTTGGTAATTCCTTGCAACAGACAAGCATATGATGGTATGGTGAACCAGATAACTACTTAGCACTCAGGATCCTGACGAGTGGCTGTTGGCGATTCCTACAATAGACAACCATGTGAGGTCATTGTGAAACTAGTCACAGCTTAGTGCTTGGCATCATGACGAATGTCTTGTTGGTGATGTTCTGCAACAGACAACCTGTAAGGCAAATGGTTAATGCTCAGTCTCTTAACCAGTGGCTTATTGCTGATGGTCTTAACAGGCAACCATGTGAGGTCATGGTGACCATGGTTACCACTTTAGGCCCAGGATTCCTACTTTTAGCTTGTTGGTGATGCCCTGCAACATACAACAATGAGAGAGCATGGTGGGCATGTTGAAAGGGTTCACATCTTAGCGTTCAGAATTCTGAGGAAATCTTGTTGGTAATTTCTTGTAACAGACAATAATGTGAGGATATGGAAATGTGGTTACGACTTAGGGCTCAGGATCCTGGGGAGTGGGTCTGTTTTTTGGGATGCCCTGCAACAGACAAGCATTTGAGGGCATGTTTGCATGTGGTCACTGCTCGGTGCTTAGTCGGGGCATTTATTCTCTGAAATTGCATGTGCTTACCATCACAGTTTGTAGTTAAATTGTATGATGCATATAAATTTAAGCACAGCCACTAGTTATAATATTTCCTAGTAGAAATAAACATTGCTAACAACTCTTAATTTAATATTTTTTGTCAGTGATTTGATAAGTTGTTACGTCTCTGTAAATCCATTTATAGCCAAAATATTTTTATTTTAATCAAAAGTTTTTTTAATTTGGTAATTTAATTTCTATCATTATATTATACAGTAATTGCTTGTTTACTTATATATGTTGTTATGGGGTGAAGTGTATTATCCCCTAACTTATCATAAGTGGACGCTCGCCATATCGGCGATATGCTGTCTGGTATCTTCGAAGCCTGCGAGATAGACTACCAGCATTGCAGTTAATGCCTGAGATACAGTCCACTCGCCGTACGGACAAATATGTGTTCCACTGTATAAAAACCCTACAGTGACAGGAAATGATGTCACAGGAAGTCATAGGAAGTCAGCCATCTCAGATGGTCGAGTATATAAGTAATTTTAAGCTGTTAGTACATTGTTTTGAAAATAAGCTTGCCAATGATTCTGGTGCACAGCAATAAAGTGAAGTGTAGGGATATAATTTTTCATTATATTGTTATAGCATAACAGTACATTAATGCTGCAATATTTGTTACAGTGTCGCTTTCGACATAACCTGGTACACCAGCAAATGGAAACAGTCAGAAACGATAAAAAAATTTGTGAAGCAAGAATTTTATTTTATAATTTGTGTGATATACTATAGCCTTTGTTTTTTGACAAATAATCTTGTGCTGGTACATAGCATGTACTCTATTACTTAGAGGTTTTGGGACGCCCACCCAGTTATTGGGCTTGGTAACAATGTTACCCTATTTTATTTACTTCGGGTCTAAGTTATTACGAGAACTATTTGGGAGAGAGGATGGTTGTTGGCAGTAGGTTTTCAGTACTGCCTTCGCAGTGATGTTCTCTGCAGTGTGTGGAACTGAAGTCAGGCTTGAGGTGTCAGAGTGTGAGCTGCCAAGAGAGTGGAGCTAGCTGCGTGAGGAGTCAGGCACCGTCAACTAGCCTCGGCAACAAGTGTTCGTAGAGTGGCCGTGGTGGAGTTGTGTTCTGGAACTGGTGCAGAAACTATTATGGGCTGCGATCGAGTTGATGTGCTGGGCTGTGGTGGTGTACATTCCGCTAGTTTGAGCCAAGCGAGAAAGCTAGTCTTTTGTTAATCGGTGATTGTCGGCGAAGTATTCTGATGCTGAACTGACATCAGGCCTTGGGTCCCAAAGGCCTTGGAGCAACATGGAGTTCCAAAGGCATAATGGCAAAGGCCGGTCCAGGGCAGATCTTCTGCCCTGAAAACAGACTGCGAACAGGCCGTAAAAGCTTGATCTCAAGGGAGCAGGAGACAATGGGATAACTGAGGAGCTTATCCTGCGGATCTCCTTTCTCAAGGTGACTCTGTGGTCTGTACTGGGACAGTTACCCTGTGAGCTTACACTAACCTGTACGAGCGTACAGGTCGGCGACACCCCAAGTGCCATGAAAAATTCGGCAGAAGTGCGGCACGGGGTTTCCTCAAGGCACCCTGGCCGTGTGGTGTCGATGCCCTTGGATAACCAATCCGAAACGGGCGGAGTTGTGAGCAGCCTCTGCTCTGGTACTAGCTTGGATAGCTAGTAGAGGTTGGATAGAACCTCGTTAGGATCACGGGCTCTCTGGGTTTTCTGAGTGGCCACAGATATGTGATGTGATAGGTTCGGATAGGCATCCTCAGTGCTGCTGGAGGAACTTAGCCAGTAAGATACTGTTGGTTGCTGACTGGGCTAAGGGTGTTGGTGGTGTCGATGCTGGGATGAGTAACCTCCGCCTCTCGACATAGTCTTTCCCCGATGCCTCCAAGCCGCGCTGAAGGGGCGTATCCACTTCTCTCGCCATATGGGCCACGCCACCCTTCTTGGGGTGCATATATCGCCACGTAGGTTACCGGCATGCAATAAATCCGCAGAAGCAATAGCTGTAGATATGGTGACGAAAATGTTATTCTGCTTCACATAGCATGGGATGCTGTGAAACACTGGAGGAATATAGTGTGATGAGAAGGGAGGGAGAGGCATCTATTTGTAAGTACCAGGCAAAGTAGATGACAGCGAGGGTGGTTGTAACGATAATGGGCTGCTCTATGTTGTGTGAGTTATGAGCAGAACTGCAAGACTACGCTGGAAGAAGGGGAGTGAAGGAGAATCATGTACATCGAAGAAAATTGTGAAGTAGATGTTGGCAATAGTGGTGGTGAAGAACATAGTATACAGCTTCATGTGACATAGGTTAATGAGAGCACTGAGCGACTACACACGATGAAGAGGAGAGAATGAATGGCACGTACCTGGAAGAACACGGTGAAGTAGATGACGGCGATGGTGGTGGTGACGAACATAGTATACAGCTTCATGTGACATAGGTTAATGAGAGCACTGAGCGACTACACACGATGAAGAGGAGAGAATGAATGGCACATACCTGGAAGAACACGGTGAAGTAGATGACGGCGATGGTGGTGGTGACGAACATGGGTTGCAGCTTCACGTGGCTTGGGTTAATAAGCAGCACCAGTGCGAAGGCGACGGCACCGCGCAGCCCTCCGTATGACATCACGAACTTCTCCACCTTGTTCAGCTTGTAAAGGCGGAAGCGATTCACAATGGCCGTCAGCAGGATCACGCCTACGCATGAGAATAATTGAAATGTCACTTGTGTAGTTACTGCGGCTTTATTGGCTGCCAATGTTGCCGCTTCAACTGCTTTACACTGTACTGCAATTCGCTTTCCATTCTTGTACCCTAAATGTTTAACCATTGTTATAGTGCGGTTAAGATTGATAAAATAGCATGCACTCAATTTCAGTCCAGTGTGTTAACACAACAATTCGGTGAAATGTTATTTGTAACTTATCGTTTTAGTGCTAATGTATTTTACTGTGTTGAGATTGGTGAAGTTTTTCATGTGTGATCTACTGACAATACTGTAAAACTTGACTTATCCTTTTGTTGTCAGTAATTCACGGACATTTTTTATTTGATGTATCCCAACCTAAGCACCATATCATCTGCACATCTCCGCCACAATCCAACAAGCAGTGCAGTGTTGTGATCAAAACTTTGCTGCGGCCTGTCCCCTCCCCTGGCTCCCGCTGGATCGATGGCAGCAGACCACGCCTAGCTCGGCCCCGTGGCTCGAAGCGGGTCGCACACTGCCTCTCGTTGTTGCGACCGCAGCCTGCTTCAATAACATGTCATGTCTACTGGCATTTATATTTCATCTATTGTGTCATCGTAGTATAATATTTGATATTGCTTGTTTCTTTCTTTCAATATTCTTGCAATGGGGAATATTAATTTAAAACGTTTTTGTAGAATATTCCATTACTGGTTTTCTCTGTATGCCTTAGAGAAACCACAAGAAAAATTTCTCACTGTCACAACAAACTCGTGTTTGTTGCTGTTAAAAATAATTTTGAGTTAGACATGAAAATAATTTTTAATGTATAGAAATATATCTTTGTGGCAGCATAGGTAAAGCCACACACATTGTTACTTGGTCAAACTAACCTCTATTTTTATTAAATATAAAATAATAAACATTAAAACATATTTATATATGTCAACAAACAGAAGTTCTATCGCAAATGCCAGCAAGCAGTGACGCAAGTGTTAGCCCTAACCACTTGGATCTCATGTGCCCTGTCACACCCGCATACTTGGGCGGCTGGAAAGCAGGGGACGTCCTATAGACCCACTCATGAGCCTTGTTTGGTACATCAAGCAGTGGTAGTGGACCTCCCTCCTCAGACCACGTGGCCACGGCGCAGGTACGTACCCACGGCGCGGTACACGGAGCAGAAGAGGATGGTGAGGAAGACGAACCACGTGTTCCAGTCGTGGCTGTCGTTCACCGTGGACACACCCAGCAGCATGAAGATGATGGTCTCCGACGACGAGCTCAGCATCTTCATGGCGTACTTGATGGTGGTGTGCGACTTGTGCGAGATGTTGGCCTCCACGTAGTTCTTCATGGTGATGCCGCAGAACGTGATCCTGGAACACACGACACGCAGTCCGTAATCCGCGCGGCCAGAGCACTTTGTGTTGTGCAAGCAGAGAAGACACAACAAAAATCATACATTTCAATATTAGGTCACAGGAAGACATTGATCGATGTTTCAAATGCCGGGTAGGAATGAAGATAGTTGAACTCATTTTCTGTCAATTTCTCATAGACTTTCTTCGTCATCTTGAGTTATTTAATTTTAAGCAAGTTCTGGCATCAATATCATCTCCTAACTACTTCTTTATGCTCTTATTTTCCGAATTTGCTTAGTCCTAAAACATAGTCCTCGTAGTTATCCAGAGAACTGTACTAAACCTCATTTGTACTACTAACTAAGAGTTAGACATGCTATAATCTTAATGATTGTGTGTTTGAAACAAAATTAAGTATTTTAAACAAATATAAGACTTAAAAATAATTAGGTTGAAATATATGGATGAGATTCCTTAGTGACTATAAAGTAATATTATAAAAGGTGTAGGAAATAAAGAAAGTGTAGCAAATAGATAGTTATTTGGTTTTGCTTCTTGTTTAAACCAATTTAATTAATTCCATTCAAACTTAACAAGTCAGAAAATAAAGGAAAGAAATCAACGATGGGCTGTTATAAGAATAAATTCCAGCATTCATCTTAAGTGAGTTCGGTAAACCATATATATATATAATGATGGATGAACCAGAATTAAAAAAATATTAATCCCGATATCTCAGCGTAGCACCGGATTGCATGGTTGTGGAAATGTAGAGAATGAGACACAAGCGACGATGCAGGACGGCGCTGGGAGACGTGAGTGGCAGGTGCAGAGACACGGAGATGGTAACTCACGCGAGAATGCCGGACATGTGGGAGATCTCGGCGCTGAGAAATGTGAGTGTCAGGTGCAGACAGAGACACGGAGATGGTAACTCACGCGAGAATGCCGGACATGTGGGAGATCTCGGCGCTGAGAGACGTGAGTGGCAGGTGCAGAGACACGGAGATGGTAACTCACGCGAGAATGCCGGACATGTGGGAGATCTCGGCGCTGAGAGATGTGAGTGGCAGGTGCAGAGACACGGAGATGGCAACTCACGCGAGAATGCCGGACATGTGGGAGATCTCGGCGCTGAGAGATGTGAGTGGCAGGTGCAGAGACACGGAGATGGCAACTCACGCGAGAATGCCGGACATGTGGGAGATCTCGGCGCTGACAGATGTGAGTGGCAGGTGCAGACAGACACACGGAGATGGTAACTCACGCGAGAATGCCGGACATGTGGAAGATCTCGGCGCTGACAGATGTGAGTGGCAGGTGCAGACAGAGACACAGATGGTAACTCACGCGAGAATGCCGGACATGTGGGAGATCTCGGCGCTGACAGATGTGAGTGGCAGGTGCAGAGACACGGAGATGGTAACTCACGCGAGAATGCCGGACATGTGGGAGATCTCGGCGCTGAGAGATGTGAGTGGCAGGTGCAGACAGAGGCACGGAGATGGTAACTCACGCGAGAATGCCGGACATGTGGGAGATCTCGGCGCTGAGAGATGTGAGTGGCAGGTGCAGACAGAGGCACGGAGATGGTAACTCACGCGAGAATGCCGGACATGTGGGAGATCTCGGCGCTGACAGATGTGAGTGGCAGGTGCAGACAGAGACACAGATGGTAACTCACGCGAGAATGCCGGACATGTGGGAGATCTCGGCGCTGAGAGATGTGAGTGGCAGGTGCAGACAGAGACACGGAGATGGTAACTCACGCGAGAATGCCGAACATGTGGAAGATCTCGGCGCTGACAGATGTGAGTGGCAGGTGCAGACAGAGGCACGGAGATGATAACTCACGCGAGAATGCCGGACATGTGGGAGATCTCGGCGCTGACAGATGTGAGTGGCAGGTGCAGAGACACGGAGATGGTAACTCACGCGAGAATTCCGGACATGTGGGAGATCTCGGCGCTGAGAGATGTGAGTGGCAGGTGCAGACAGAGGCACGGAGATGGTAACTCACGCGAGAATGCCGGACATGTGGGAGATCTCGGCGCTGAGAGATGTGAGTGGCAGGTGCAGACAGAGGCACGGAGATGGTAACTCACGCGAGAATGCCGGACATGTGGGAGATCTCGGCGCTGACAGATGTGAGTGGCAGGTGCAGACAGAGACACAGATGGTAACTCACGCGAGAATGCCGGACATGTGGGAGATCTCGGCGCTGAGAGATGTGAGTGGCAGGTGCAGACAGAGGCACGGAGATGGTAACTCACGCGAGAATGCCGGACATGTGGGAGATCTCGGCGCTGACAGATGTGAGTGGCAGGTGCAGACAGAGACACAGATGGTAACTCACGCGAGAATGCCGGACATGTGGGAGATCTCGGCGCTGAGAGATGTGAGTGGCAGTGCAGACAGAGACACATATGGTAACTCACGCGAGAATGCCGGACATGTGGGAGATTTCGGCGCTGAGAGATGTGAGTGGCAGGTGCAGACAGAGACACGGAGATGATAACTCACGCGAGAATGCCGGACATGTGGGAGATCTCGGCGCTGAGAGATGTGAGTGGCAGGTGCAGACAGAGACACGGAGATGATAACTCACGCGAGAATGCCGGACATGTGGGAGATCTCGGCACTGAGAGATGTGAGTGGCAGGTGCAGACAGAGACACGGAGATGGTAACTCACGCGAGAATGCCGAACATGTGGAAGATCTCGGCGCTGACAGATGTGAGTGGCAGGTGCAGACAGAGGCACGGAGATGATAACTCACGTGAGAATGCCGGACATGTGGGAGATCTCGGCGCTGACAGATGTGAGTGGCAGGTGCAGAGACACGGAGATGGTAACTCACGCGAGAATGCCGGACATGTGGGAGATCTCGGCGCTGAGAGATGTGAGTGGCAGGTGCAGACAGAGGCACGGAGATGGTAACTCACGCGAGAATGCCGGACATGTGGGAGATCTCGGCGCTGAGAGATGTGAGTGGCAGGTGCAGACAGAGGCACGGAGATGGTAACTCACGCGAGAATGCCGGACATGTGGGAGATCTCGGCGCTGACAGATGTGAGTGGCAGGTGCAGACAGAGACACAGATGGTAACTCACGCGAGAATGCCGGACATGTGGGAGATCTCGGCGCTGAGAGATGTGAGTGGCAGGTGCAGACAGAGGCACGGAGATGGTAACTCACGCGAGAATGCCGGACATGTGGGAGATCTCGGCGCTGACAGATGTGAGTGGCAGGTGCAGACAGAGACACAGATGGTAACTCACGCGAGAATGCCGGACATGTGGGAGATCTCGGCGCTGAGAGATGTGAGTGGCAGGCGCAGACAGAGACACAGATGGTAACTCACGCGAGAATGCCGGACATGTGGGAGATTTCGGCGCTGAGAGATGTGAGTGGCAGGTGCAGACAGAGACACGGAGATGATAACTCACGCGAGAATGCCGGACATGTGGGAGATCTCGGCGCTGAGAGATGTGAGTGGCAGGTGCAGACAGAGACACGGAGATGATAACTCACGCGAGAATGCCGGACATGTGGGAGATCTCGGCGCTGAGAGATGTGAGTGGCAGGTGCAGACAGAGGCACGGAGATGGTAACTCACGCGAGAATGCCGGACACGTGGGAGATCTCGGCGCTGAGAGATGTGAGTGGCAGGTGCAGACAGAGGCACGGAGATGGTAACTCACGCGAGAATGCCGGACACGTGGGAGATCTCGGCGCTGAGAGATGTGAGTGGCAGGTGCAGACAGAGGCACGGAGATGGTAACTCACGCGAGAATGCCGGACACGTGGGAGATCTCGGCGCTGAGAGATGTGAGTGGCAGGTGCAGACAGAGGCACGGAGATGGTAACTCACGCGAGAATGCCGGACACGTGGGAGATATCGGCGCTGAGAGATGTGAGTGGCAGGTGCAGACAGAGACACAGATGGTAACTCACGCTAGAATGCCGGACATGTGGGAGATTTCGGCGCTGAGAGATGTGAGTGGCAGGTGCAGACAGAGACACGGTGATGATAACTCACGCGAGAATGCCGGACATGTGGGAGATCTCGGCGCTGAGAGATGTGAGTGGCAGGTGCAGACAGAGGCACGGAGATGGTAACTCACGCGAGAATGCCGGACATGTGGGAGATCTCGGCGCTGACAGATGTGAGTGGCAGGTGCAGACAGAGACACGGAGATGGTAACTCACGCGAGAATGCCGGACATGTGGGAGATCTCGGCGCTGACAGATGTGAGTGGCAGGTGCAGACAGAGGCACGGAGATGGTAACTCACGCGAGAATGCCGGACATGTGGGAGATCTCGGCGCTGACAGATGTGAGTGGCAGGTGCAGACAGAGGCACGGAGATGGTAACTCACGCGAGAATGCCGGACACGTGGGAGATCTCGGCGCTGAGAGATGTGAGTGGCAGGTGCAGACAGAGGCACGGAGATGGTAACTCACGCGAGAATGCCGGACATGTGGAAGATCTCGGCGTTGAGGTAGGCGAGGTAGGCCATGACGAAGATGAAGATGGGCTCGATGACGCGCACTTCGAGCGTGAAGCGGGTGACCAGGGCCGTGAGGAAGCCCCAGAGGACGCCGATGATGGTCCCGCCCAGAGCCACCACGAAGAAGGAGGCGAGGCCGCTCAGCAGGTCCGAGTACAGGATGTTGGCCGGCCCCATCTCCGAGTACGCCTCGAACATGTGGTACAGCACCTGCCGCGTCGACACCAGCTCACATCCCGGGCCTGCCTTCACCTCTGTGACATCTCCGCACCATCCAGAAGTTACACGTATAATCACTTCAAAAATATTATTTCCTTAACCTAATCTCTACCAATATTTATGAACATATCTCATATTTTTATCAGTGCCCCAATATCAGCTGCTACATTCAAATATTTTGGGTTACTGTCTTATCCATGCTAGGGCGTACTACTTTTCTACTGTACAATAATCGAGCACTATTACCATTCTATAAAAAAATTATTTGATTAAACTGGATAAAGCTGCCATCTATTAACATTCGTGTGAAGTACCTTCTGCTACTTTGAGATGTATCAATCAATTTGTAACATTAATAATTTACCCTCGTGTGATTGTTTTCTTCTTAGGTCTGTTGAAAAGACATTAAAATTAAACAATTTCTCTTTGTGATGAATATAATGTACATTTTATTATGTAACTGTATAAGGGTATATACAGAACGATAAAATAAGGTACCCCTCTTTTTCAAATATGAAAAAAGTTGTTCTTCCTGTTGCTGTTGTGTATTGAAACATGACTATGAAGCACTATTGGTGAAAACAGGCTAAATGGGTCAGCTTTACTAGGCTTTCACCTTCAAGCAACAAGGATCAAGGAGCTGCAGTTAAGAAATTTGTAACTTATCCCCACAAAATATTAAATAGACGTGTTTCCTATTTGTATTTGTGTATAACTGTATTTAAATATGGACCCTCCTACTCCACGAAAGAAGTTGAATTCAGAAAAGAAAAAGAAAATACCCATGTTCTGTTTTGAGCTGGATACACCCTGGTTACTAGATGTTAAAAAACAAGGGTTGGAGGACAAACAAAATCGTAACTCCCTTCGTAGGCACAAAATCGAATTCGTACGAATTATGTATTAATATTATAATTTTTATCTAAAACTTTTGTCTTAAACAATTTTCAATTAGACGAAACATTGCTGCAAGAGATTGAAAAAATTAGAGGTAGAATATTAAAAAAATTATAACTCCCTTAATAAATACACTATCAAATCCACTCAAAATTTTTGTAAATCTTGTAATGTTTATCTAGAACTTTTGTCTGAAAACAATTTTTGATAAGAAAAACCATTGCTTAAAGACGCTTTAAAAAAGGGGGATGACAATTAAAATTTATTTTATAAAATCCGTACCTTTTACACTATTAAGTTAATTCCTTTTTATTTTAAAACTTAAAAATATTATCTACAACTTTCATCCGAAATTATTATTTATAAAACTTACTGCAAGGGGTGGAAAATAACAGGGGTTGAAAGATAAACAAATTCATAACTCCCTTAATATGCACAATATTAAATCCTTTAGAATTGTGTGTACACTGTATAAATATTATCTAAAACATTCTGCTGAAATACTTTTCCATACGACAAACCACAACTGAAAGGGGTGGAAAAAACAAGGGTTGAAAGTCAAACAAAATGTATAACTCCGTTAGTAGGTACACTATCATATCCCTTCAAACTGTTTGTAAATCTTATAACTTGAACTAAAACGTTTGTCTAAAACCATTTATGATAATACAAACCATGATTACAAGAGGTTGAAAAAAAGGGTTGGAATGAGAAAATAAAACTTCCTTTTCCAGGTACACTATCGAATCCATTATTATTTTTGTTTAACTATCTAAATATTGACTAAAACTACTGTTAAAATATTTTTTTTTACCCCACCATTACTGCAAATAAAAAATAATCATTACTTTTAAAAATACATATACTATCATATCCGTTATTTATTTAATGAATCCTAAACTTCATCTAAAACTTTGGCTGAAACAATTTTTGATGGAACGAATTATTACAGTAAAAACATATGTTGAAATTTAAAAAAAAAAAACAATCAAAACTTCCTTAGTATCAAATTCGTTTGAATTTATTTTAAAACACCTTAATATTTTCTTAAATCTCGGTGCAAAGCAAATTTTTATACGACCACGTTATTAGTGCAAGGGATGAAAAATAGTGCGAGAAGGTCAAAAAATTAAACAATTACCTTAATTACCATAACGTATGAAATTTTTTCTAAACTATTCTATGCTGCATTCTAATATATTCAATGCTGGATACATTGAGCTAAAAATTTACGTAATATTTTCACTGCATGGAAAATGAGCAAGTGTTTAATTGATCATTTTGTAATATTGAAGAACATTAATATGTTATGTATATTAGATTCTTAAAATGTTCAGTAGTTTGTAGAAGTTTCCAAAATATTTCCAGAATAAATAGGTTCTTCGAAACTACCTACGCCTGCAGACTGTACCGAAAAGGAATATATATATTTTTTTAATTGTACACAATGATTTGTCATCATAATGCCTATAAAAACCAAACGGTGACCAGGAGCAAAGCCGTACGCGACTGGTGCTTGAAGCTGTTCACTCAGTGAAAGGCTCTGTGGCAGTAACAAGGACAGGGGAAGGAAGACCTACCACGGTGACGGCGTCGTTGAGCAGCGACTCGCCGAACACGATGATGTAGAGGATCTCGTTGACGTGGATCTCCTCGAAGACTGCGAGCACAGCCACCGGGTCCACGGCCGAGATGAGCGCCGAGAACAGGAACATGTCCAGAAGCGGAGTGTCGCAGCCGAACAGCCCGCTCTGGCCCGCGGCCCACAAGGACACACCTGCAGCACACTCGCCTGTCACTCACTCCTGCATGGGGCGCTCTGCTGGCACATGGGCTCTTACAGCATGTAACATTGCTAATTTTAATTGTATGTTTTAGAGCTGTAGGTGTGTGGGATTTATTTTTACCGTTTCTGTGGTTTCAAATATGCATTGTTTTTATTCTAGAATTTTACTGCTGCCGACTACTACTCCACAAACATATCATGTTCTGATAACTTTTGTAATCAACGATAATAATTTTTACTCACATCCCTTTTGGTGTAAGAGTACTTGAAGGTATTGAAGCAGCCTTAGAGTTTTGGTGTGATTTTTATTCAAGTGGATGCCGCTAGTAATAGACGCTACTTCTGGCAGGGTGTGAGGACTGTAGTTACTCACTGTGTAGAGTGAGTAGTAGGCACATAACTGTAAATATATTATTTATTGTATGGGATTTTTTAAGAGAAAAGGTAGCTTATAATTTGTTTTTAAAGTTCACTTGCCATTATTGGAAAGCTTTGTAATTTAATAAAAATAAAAAATAAATAAAAAGATTTAAAACTAACACTTAGGATTTTTAAAAAATTATAAATTTGGGAGGAAGTTACATTTGTGTTGTTAGATTGTTTGTTAATGTTTACTTTGTTCACTAAACCAACGGGCCTTGTTTTCTGTGGTTTGCACGAGAACTGTAGCGATTAAAATCACATACGAAATGTGCATAACATTCCCACAGGTCTTCATGATAGGTTCATGAGGTAAAACACCCCACTTAATTAAACTTGTTTTTATTCACAATAGGAAGATAATATGTTCTAGTAAAAGAAAACCAAGCAGAATTTCATAGTCACCATGAACAAATAGCATATGTAGGCAACAGTGGAAGCTAGCCCTATAATGTAACAAACATATCACTATGTTATGGTGAAGCACATCCAACTAACACTGGACATCCTTGCTCATACTGGGAAACCATTTGTGAGCACTACAGAGTGTTGACTTTAAATAATGATTTCGTTACCATGATTCTACAAAAACTTTTGTCATCAGTATGAGAAAAAATGTTGTAATTAAGAAAACATAGCCAATAATGGCGAATACAATAATATATTGATGGCTTAGGACACAAACATTGCTGTATTCAAATTTCTTAGCTTTCTGATGCTGCGAAGTGAATGATTGCAGATATTATGGTTTATATAACATTAAAACTCAAATAAATTCTTATTTAAAGTTTATTTAGATTGCTTATGTATGCACATATGCAAGAGATGCATCTGATGGTTTACAAAATAACCAAATGACCTCAAAATCAACCATGGCCATTAAATGTTGTTTATTTTTTTATAGCGATGGTTGATGACATGGCAATGCTGTGTGGAGCAGGCAAGTCCAGGCATGGATCATGGAACATTCAGTGTGGAACAGAGCACACATATCACGAGCGTGTTAAAGATGGTGCCCAGCACGGCGAACAGCAGGATGGAGCCCAGGTGGTCGTAGAACAGGCGGTTGGGCATGCAGCATGCAGAATGGACAGGAGCGCACCTATAGCAAGCGTGTTGAAGATGGTGCCCAGCACGGCGAACAGCAGGATGGAGCCCAGGTGGTCGAAGAACAGGCGGTTGGGCATGCAGCATGCAGAATAGACAGGAGCGCACCTATAGCGAGCGTGTTAAAGATGGTGCCCAGCACGGAAAACAGCAGGAAAGAGCCCAGGTGGTCGAAGAACAGGCGGTTGGGCATGCAGCATGCAGAATGGACAGGAGCGCACCTATAGCGAGCGTGTTGAAGATGGTGCCCAGCACGGCGAACAGCAGGATGGAGCCCAGGTGGTCGAAGAACAGGCGGTTGGGCATGCAGCATGCAGAATGGACAGGAGCGCACCTATAGCGAGCGTATTGAAGATGGTGCCCAGCACGGCGAACAGCAGGATGGAGCCCAGGTGGTCGAAGAACAGGCGGTTGGGCATGCAGCATGCAGAATGGACAGAAGCGCACCTATAGCGAGCGTGTTGAAGATGGTGCCCAGCACGGCGAACAGCAGGATGGAGCCCAGGTGGTCGTAGAACAGGCGGTTGGGCATGCAGCATGCAGCATGGACAGAAGCGCACCTATAGCGAGCGTGTTGAAGATGGTGCCCAGCAGGGCGAACAGCAGGATGGAGCCCAGGTGGTCGAAGAACAGGCGGTTGGGCATGCAGCATGCAGAATGGACAGGAGCGCACCTATAGCGAGCGTGTTAAAGATGGTGCCCAGCACGGCGAACAGCAGGATGGAGCCCAGGTGGTCGAAGAACAGGCGGTTGGGCATGCAGCATGCAGAATGGACAGGAGCGCACCTATAGCGAGCGTGTTGAAGATGGTGCCCAGCACGGAAAACAGCAGGAAAGAGCCCAGGTGGTCGAAGAACAGGCGGTTGGGCATGCAGCATGCAGAATGGACAGAAGCGCACCTATAGCGAGCGTGTTGAAGATGGTGCCCAGCACGGCGAACAGCAGGATGGAGCCCAGGTGGTCGAAGAACAGGCGGTTGGGCATGCAGCATGCAGAATGGACAGGAGCGCACCTATAGCGAGCGTATTGAAGATGGTGCCCAGCACGGCGAACAGCAGGATGGAGCCCAGGTGGTCGAAGAACAGGCGGTTGGGCATGCAGCATGCAGAATGGACAGGAGCGCACCTATAGCGAGCGTGTTGAAGATGGTGCCCAGCACAGCGAACAGCAGGATGGAGCCCAGGTGGTCGAAGAACAGGCGGTTGGGCATGCAGCATGCAGCATGGACAGGAGCGCACCTATAGCGAGCGTGTTGAAGATGGTGCCCAGCACAGCGAACAGCAGGATGGAGCCCAGGTGGTCGAAGAACAGGTGGTTGGGCATGCAGCATGCAGCATGGACAGGAGCGCACCTATAGCGAGCGTGTTGAAGATGGTGCCCAGCACAGCGAACAGCAGGATGGAGCCCAGGTGGTCGAAGAACAGGCGGTTGGGCATGCAGCATGCAGCATGGACAGGAGCGCACCTATAGCGAGCGTGTTGAAGATGGTGCCCAGCACAGCGAACAGCAGGATGGAGCCCAGGTGGTCGAAGAACAGGCGGTTGGGCATGCAGCATGCAGCATGGACAGGAGCGCACCTATAGCGAGCGTGTTGAAGATGGTGCCCAGCACAGCGAACAGCAGGATGGAGCCCAGGTGGTCGAAGAACAGGCGGTTGGGCATGCAGCATGCAGAATGGACAGGAGCGCACCTATAGCGAGCGTGTTGAAGATGGTGCCCAGCACGGCGAACAGCAGGATGGAGCCCAGGTGGTCGAAGAACAGGCGGTTGGGCATGAAGTACCCTGCGTCCAGGATGATGGGCGGCAGCATGTACAGGAAGAAGGTGTCGGGGGTGAGCGGCGACACGTGCACGGAGCTGGTGTGGAACAGCAGCACGCCGATCACCACGCCCACCACGATCAGCAGGCACGACTCGGGGAACACCTTGTTCAGCTTCGGGGTCATGTGGAAGCCTGCAACACACAGAGCATCTGGCTCGGCCACTCTGGCCTCTGCCGGCTCGACTCTGCTTGTTTGAGGAGCAGATGTGTTGTTATGGAAGTTCAGGCTACTATATAGGTATGATAACTTTGTCATATTTCTTACACTAAATTGAATATAGCAAACATATTACAAGCATCAAAGGCAAAATGGAATACACACAAGTTCAGGCCAGGATAAAATCATGAGTGAGTATTTCAACACATACATACGTTACGCCTATCTTGTGTGTGTGTATATTTTGTACGGGAATGTCGAACTATTACTAGGGAACCAGTGTAAATCCAGGAAAATGCAAGTATACCACTCGGAGCACAGCGCCAGTATGTCTCAGTGGCTCAGCGGGGCTCAGTTCGCCGGAGGCCTGGGAGGGTGGTTGGCGGGGTGCGGTGGCGGGGGAGGGGGTGAAGCGCCGCTTGTAATTAGACGGCCCACGCGTCTAGGGCTGGTCTCATTAGCGAGAAGCAGTACCGTCACTACAGCCGCAACTGCGGGCGTTTGAGTGCTGGCAAACACACGCGCGTCTCGCCTGCAGTAACGGAACAGCTCTGTGCGCGCTGGTGCGCTGGTGCGGACTGTGACGTCACTGGCTCCCGCTCTGTTCCCCCCCCCCCTCCCAGACTGGATCACGACACTGCTGCCACAGCCCAGGGGTAGCACAACACAGAGTTATCGACGGGGTAGGGTGTCCAAAAGGGTGAGGGTTACAGCTGTTTGTTTGTATGGGGGGGAGGGAGGAAACTTTTTTTTTTGTTAATGTTGCTCATTAGAAAACACTGAACGAATCTTATGACTGCAATACTGAGAACAGAAAAAAGCCCAGTCGTTGCTGGCAATGGTCTGAATTGTATGTTGGGTCCTAAAGGATCCTGTAACTTCGTATGTAAGTACATACGTGTGCATGTCAACGACGTGTCTGGTTGGATATGTTACAGTTACACTAAGGCGAGTGTCCTGACACTCTGCATAGCATTGTTGGGTGTTTATGTTGCATGCCAACAAGGTTCTCACTTAAAGTATTTTGTCACATTTCAACGAGGTTCCTGATAACCCACAGGTATTGATTGGCCACGAAGTTCATTAATTGGTAACAATGTCCCTGCCTGTACATATTTGTTTCGCATTGCAACAAGATTCCTGAGACTCTTATGTGTTTGTGTTGCATGACAACGAGATTCTGATGTAATTTTTTGGTGATATTTCAGTTAGGCTCCTCAGAAGGAAAAGTCTAAGGTTCACACGTGTCCATTCCGTGGCCCGAATAGTTCCGAATTTTACCGAAGTTCGACTCCGTTCGTGCAACTTTGCTCGAACTGGCGGCGGAGTGAGTGGTCAGTGTAACCACTCACCACCAGGGGCGCTTGCGTCCCTGGTCACTAAATCCAGTCCTGGATAAAAAGCAAAGCGGACCACGAGTCCAAGTGCCCAACCCCCGCATGGTAGATTCTTTTCTACTCTGACCAACACATCATCCAGACCATCCTCTGTCTCCTGTAAATTCTTACAGGTAATGCATGCCAAATTGCATCCCGCATGAATGTGCCCAGGGTTTTCCCTGTGTCTATGCAGGTTTTACCTGGGCCCAACCTATCGTCATGGCCCCAATCGCTGCCATGGCTGGCCAATCCCCTCCTAGCACATGATGCATGCGACCCTCTCCCTGCATGGCTAATCCCAGCATGACTAGGCGTATAGGCTTCGGCCTGAGACGCACCTAGGTCCCTCCCTAACCCGGACCCCTCCAAAATACACTTAGTTTTAGTTAGGTTAGGAAAAAAAATCCAAGGGGTGAATAAAAACATGCATCTTTCATAGACGTTAGTGACAGAGAAATGAGAGAATTTTCAAGATACATTTTTAAAAAAAATGTGAGCAAGCCTTTAAGTATCCGCTAATATTGTGAGAACCTGATTTTTGGAACTATTGACAGTGATGACCTAATCATCTTGGAGAAACATTTAAAGGCTGTTACAGAAAGTCAAGATGGAATTTCTTCTAGTGTCCTACTACCACTGGAACTCGCCGCCTCTGTCGTGCTGTGGTGTGCAACTCGCTCGTGCCACTACTCGCCGGCTCCCACTGCGGTGTCTCCCACTGCGGTGTCTCCCACTGCGGTGTCTCCCACTGCGGTGTCTCCCACTGCGGTGTCTCCCACTGCGGTGTCTCCCACTGCGGTGTCTCCCACTGCGGTGTCTCCCACTGCGGTGTCTCCCACTGCGGTGTCTCCCACTGCGGTGTCTCCCACTGCGGTGTCTCCCACTGCGGTGTCTCCCACTGCGGTGTCTCCCACTGCGGTGTCTCCCACTGCGGTGTCTCCCACTGCGGTGTCTCCCACTGCGGTGTCTCCCACTGCGGTGTCTCCCACTGCGGTGTCTCCCACTGCGGTGTCTCCCACTGCGGTGTCTCCCACTGCGGTGTCTCCCACTGCGGTGTCTCCCACTGCGGTGTCTCCCACTGCGGTGTCTCCCACTGCGGTGTCTCCCACTGCGATGTCTCCCACTGCGGTGTCTCCCACTGCGATGTCTCCCACTGCGGTGTCTCCCACTGCGGTGTCTCCCACTGCGGTGTCTCCCACTGCGGTGTCTCCCACTGCGGTGTCTCCCACTGCGGTGTCTCCCACTGCGGTGTCTCCCACTGCGGTGTCTCCCACTGCGGTGTCTCCCACTGCGGTGTCTCCCACTGCGGTGTCTCCCACTGCGGTGTCTCCCACTGCGGTGTCTCCCACTGCGATGTCTCCCACTGCGGTGTCTCCCACTGCGGTGTCTCCCACTGCGGTGTCTCCCACTGCGGTGTCTCCCACTGCGGTGTCTCCCACTGCGGTGTCTCCCACTGCGGTGTCTCCCACTGCGGTGTCTCCCACTGCGGTGTCTCCCACTGCGGTGTCTCCCACTGCGGTGTCTCCCACTGCGGTGTCTCCCACTGCGGTGTCTCCCACTGCGGTGTCTCCCACTGCGGTGTCTCCCACTGCGGTGTCTCCCACTGCGGTGACGGCGACTGTTAGAGATGCTCAGCGCCAGGGCAACTCAAGGTTGAAGTAGAGTGACAACAGTCTAGTGTTGGAGAGAGTTCTTCTAGCGCCCGGGCCTCGGACACATCCACTGACCCAGGGCTAGGCTCGACCGCATCATCGCCGACTCGCGTACTGAGCCCTAGTCAGGTTTCCATGCAAAAAGGTTACTGGGAAAACCATAACTTTCGCACACGCCATTAAAAAATATTAGAATTTTCCTTTTTAATAATAATAATGAAGTTTCACAATGACAGACACATCATAATTCAAAATGGCGAAAAGTTCTAGAATCTAAGATTTCAAAATGATGGAACTTCCTATTATCCAAGAGGGCAGGATCTAAGATGACAGGTTGGTTAAAGGACAAAGACAAAAAGTCAAGGTGAAGTTCATGACCCAAAAGCCTAACTAAACCTATTTTATGATATTTGGATCTTCTAGTGGCAAAACACTTTGAAGTAATAATATTTCGAATTTTAAAAATTTTAAAGGTAATGATTTCATACAAAGTTGTAATACTTGAGATTCTGTATTTTTTAAATTTTTTTCGATAGAAAACCTTTCTTTAAAAAAATTGAGAAATGTTTAGTACTTTAGGTTTTCATATTTTTAAACAATTATTACAATTCTTTTCAAAAATTTGAAGGTCAAGTTCAAAGTTAATTGACAAGGCCAATGCTAAGATCATCCAAGATGGCGGCCGGGTTCAAGGTCAACCAAATAGGCACCCCGCTCCGCACCAGCCACAGGAGTCGCTGTTGTAGACTACTGGAGGAGGAGGGAGGGAGGGGGCGACACTGCAGTGCGCGAGGCGAGGCTGGAGGCAACACGAGCGGCAGGGCCAAGGGCAGACCCCCCCCCCCCCCCCCCCTCTCCTACTCGCGGGTCAGCAGTATTGATTCGGCCCATTCCCCCGCCCCCGCCGCGGGTCTGGTGGACCCTCCTCGCGAGAAGCAGCGCACGCCACTGCCCGGGTCTGCGCTGCACTACGGCCCTTGTGCGGCCCCAGGGCCCAGGACTAGCCCCGAGCATCTGGGGGCCTTTCGAGCAGAGCAAGTGTGGTACATCGACTATGGCATTGTGCTCTCGCACTACGCACATGATGACGTCTCCGTGGCGCCCGATGCTACCCGGCCAACAGCGCCAAGCGTTGGAGCCGCTCGGACGTCGCCTATGCGGCGTTTCCGGTCATGTAGGCCCAGAACAAACTCCGATGTTTTCTATCTCAAGTTCCACTGTATCAAAGGTCCCCAATTTTCCCTGGACGGAGAGACAGCTCCGAGTCGACGACCGAGGCGCGGAGTTGCTGCCGCCCGAAGCTCTGATTTCCATTTCATCCCTTGTGCCCCTCGCGTTAGACACGACAGGTTACAATTGTCTATATTGCACTGGTACAATATGACGAGCAAGCCAAACATGTGAGGTTACTGCTCCTAGCGGTCACGACAACCACAGCAGGCGCGCAGGTAGCTTGAACTATGGTTGCGGCCACGGGAGAGGGGAGGAACAACGCGTCACAGCCACAGGATCACACCAAGTATCCCGCGGTCTCTGTTGGCAGCACTGGTGCGAGTTTTGCAACCAGCCATGAAACCAGTCTTTTTACGACCTACGTCATCATTTCCAGTTTTACAAACCGTGACGTGTGTTATGTATCTGCATGGCGTATTTGGTTGTTGCTGGAATGTACAATACATTCACAGAAGAGAAAGGCGAAGAACGATAGATGGTGCTTGTTCGATGAACATCGCTGTCTCCCGGCGTGTTGTCGAAGTGAAGTCGAACAAGTCAGTTAGTACGTAACATTATTTCCAAAAACTATTTACTTATTTTACTTTAATAAATTGTTGTTACACGATCGTAGTTGTTTATAAAACTTGAGTTATTCAAATACAAATTCTAGAGAAACAATATACAAAATGTTGTTCTGTCTGCGGAATATGGAGGTTATCAGTCTCAACACGGCGTTCTTGGCAACGAGTCGAGGCATGTGGTGAACTTGCAGCAACGCCAGCAACGTCGAGACGCTGCCTAGCAATGGCTGACAAGGAGAAGAGTGTTAGTGCTAGTCATACTGCTGGTACTGGTAAGTGATAATAACTGTCATGTACTGTATAGTCCTTTCACGGTAAAATGAGCTTTTAAGGTACAGGCCAATGTGTCTAAAACCTTTGTCTTCTCTGGCATAGATCTGACAACAGAACACACCTAAGAAAGGACACTGCAAATAGCAGAGATTGTGCATTGGAAGTTAAATTAAGTTAAAATTTATATTTTCTTTCCCTAATTCACTACCAATTTAACTATATAAGAAAAAATAAACTAACTTTCATGTTAAAGTTCGCGCAGTAAGGCCGTCATTTGTTGCTTTGAAAGTGCTCACTTTACCTGTAATGGGCTATAGTGATACTATATATTTTGTTTAAATGTACCATGTCGATAGCCATAACTATAGTGATACTTTTCAGAACAGTGCTCCGAAGATTTAAGGGTGGGGGTGAAACGTAATCTGTAAGGTCGTCTGACTATTTTTTTTTCTATTTTCCTATTACGAGTAAAAAAAGTATTAGTTTTCAAGAAAACTGCGTCGCTACACACACACATGAGACTATACATACAAAATTAGCCAACATACTAACCGTGGTCCACCATTTTAACCATGGTCCAACATACAAAATGGCAAAAAATATAAAAAGGGGGGGGGGGAGGAAGCACAGGGGTTTTGGTCATGACCAGTCCCAGATATTATACTATCGTAATTAATGTATAAATATTTCAATTCAAATTATAATATTTTTTTTATAAAATTTTGTATTATTTATTAGTTTGAGTGCCCCTACAAAACACTTTTCTAGATAGCCCCTGTATAATGGTAAGTAGAAGTATAATACAGACATAAAATTATTACAAGACTACAAATATATATATTGCTTGTTGAGATGCCTGCGCAGATGACTGGAGGAAAACACGCTTCAGAAACAACACTAACGACAGTGAAAGTCACTCACCAGCATGCTGCAATAATGAATTATCTGACAAACTGTACTACTATGTCATACGATTCGGCAACTCCTACTCCCAGAAACCCTTTGAAGTTTCGCGATTGTGTTAAACATGGATCAACAAGGCCCGTTTTGGAAGAGTATCCCAGAAGTACATACAGCAAGATTATTCACAGATCTCGTGAATGCAGTTCTCAGGAGAAGTCTGTCGTACTTTAAGAAAGTAAGAACATTTTGGTGTGGTTTTCAGAGATGCAGTTTGCTTGTCTGACTCCATGAACATCCAGCAGCTAACATTCAGAAAGACAAAGTACAAAATAAGCTTGATAATCATAGGAAAAAAATTTTAATTTGTTTCCTTGGAGCAAGAGATCATAATTCCACATATTTTTCTGTGATTGTTGCTCTGACAAGTGCACTTTATGAACGATTTAGAAAAGAATCAAGTGAACTCATTAGGCCAGTAGGAAATCTTCTGATCCTAAATATCTCTTCACATGATTATGAAGTGATAACCAGCTTAGTTGGAGTAAGAATACCACACTTTTCAGCTGAAGTAAAGCTTCTCAAAAACAGAGAGAACACATCAGGCCGACCAACAAACGCTCCAACTGGGACTGGCTAGGAGATGCTACCCATCACTAGTACTCGCATGTTCAGCATCTCAGCATCTCAGCATCTCAGCATCATGGGGTGGCAAGTTGTGGTGCTGAATGAGCATTTTCCAAATCGATATATGACGAAATGAAATTCCTGTCTACAATGACACCGAATCAATGTGATAAATTTTTTTGTTTCCTTTTTTGTAACAACAAATTATTACTGCAATATCAGTGAATAGAGTCATAGAAGATTTTAAAAACAAAAGTTAGCAACCAGGAGAAAGCAGACTAATTCCATAAGAATAATCAATAATGCGAAATATTTGGGGGGAAAAGTGGCAATTAAAGAGTATTTCGTAATAGTTAATCATTTGAATAATTAAATAGTTCTACTACATCTAATAGTAACACTTTTAAGAAGTATTTTAAGGTAAATATAATTAAAAACCATCGCTTGAATGTTTTTATTTTGTATGCCTAATTATAATGTGTCATTCTCACTATTAAAACTGCCCTGAACTTACTTGTGCATGAAATGTTTGTTGGTTTGAATGCTAAAGAATACTTAGTTGTAATTAAATAATCAGTTAGATTTCAAATAAGACTAGGAAAAGTGATCTCGTTTGAATTACATACTTTGTAAAAGAGGGTTGTTAACAAAATCGAGCTGTATTTCTAATTTAAATTTTTAAAATTAAAAAATAAAAAAGAATATTTTCCTGAAATAAATTTTATTAGTGAAATATAATCCTTTAAATAAATGTGTGATTATTTTGTTTGACTGTTCCAAATTCAAAGTTAAAGTACATGCAAATTCATGTTTGCACATATAAATATATTTTCCAGTTAATTCTAAAAAATAAAAAATATAAATTCTTTACCTAGTAGCGATATGCGTGAAGCCTTGTCATCGCGTTCTAGCATGGAATAATATTTTTTTTTTCAATGTTAAGATTAAAAACCCACTTACCTATAAAACATTTTTTACACCCTAAATCAAAATTGTCGTTGGGGATGGCCACCAGACTAGACTATCCTCTTTAAAAGAGAATTCCCTGACTCACGGCACAGCGCTCTTGCCACTCACCGACCAGTGTCTTAACCCCCCCCCCCCCCCCCCCCCCCCCGGCAACCCAACTGGCACAGTGGCAGATATGGGCCCAACCTGAACTTAGTGTCTGCGATTACTTATGACATACAGTTACTAAACATTTTATTTAATGATTACTTTGGGACTCAAGTTGACTCCTATCAACCTTTGGGACGCTTACACTGAAACTGATCTCTAGTCATGCCCGTCAGTTTACTGGCTGCACATTCATTGAGAATTCACAAACAGCATTCATTGTTAGCAGCGAGACATTATGTTACTACTACAGTTGCTCAAGTCATAAAGTGTACAAGTATTAAAAAAAATATGTTTAGTGTATTCATCCCATCAGCCACTAAACGCTACGGAATTTCTATTCGCTAACTAACTAAAACGGGAGTATTATGAACTTTGTAAACTTTAGAATTTAAAGATTATTTTTAAAAAAGGATTAATATATGTAGTTCTTATAGTTGAAGTAACCTGGTTAGAATATCTTACCTTATCGATTTTAGTAGTCAAGTTTAATGTGACATTTTTTGGTGTACTTGGTGATTCATCTATTTTGCCACTGTGTCCATATAAACTTATGACATTTATTGACATCGTGCAAATTGTGTATGATTCAGGACAAAGGCTTTTGGAGGACGTTTGGAAATATTTATTAAAAGCATTTTGCCCGCATCTAGTGTTTCAGTCTTTTTTTTTTTTTTTTTTTTTGTTCCTTTAGGTTGCATTATTAATTGTCCCGTGCTTTTTTAGTAAGGTCTTCGCAATGCCTCTGCAAAGTTTTGGTTGGGCTTATACAACAGCATGCCTCTTTTACTGTAGCATTTTTTTCTTTGATGAATTTTTTCACTGTGTCGATTTGAGTGGCCATGAAGTTGAGTGGCCATGAGGTCGGGCACCGCACTCTACTGACTCACATTCGGCACCTAGACCGTCCATGCTAGCCGGTGCTGCCAGTGGGCTGAGTGTGCCGTGCCGCATGCAGGTTTGTATTGACTGAAGGCCGCGTGACCCCAGGACAGGACGCGCGGACCTGGCACGCTCCAGCACTAATAATACTCGCCCGACGAGGGCCGGTATAAATAGAGACGGCGAGTTCCAGCCAGCGAGGCGGCCTTGCTGCGTCTCGCCACCATCACACGTCACAGGACAAGCTCCCTTGCCGAGTGGCTGACTGCGTGGGGAAGTGTCTTTTAGACAAGCCATTGGCTTTCTAATGCGGGCTGTCGTTATTTCTGACTGCATTTATTCCACGGAATTATCTATCTAGTCTAAACGTGTAACTTTTGACATCAGCTGATACTGAGTTTTTCTCTGTGTGTTTGTTCATTTGTCTTTGTTTTCATTCCTGAGGTTTTCTGAGCCTACTTACGCCAGGCGCTATTGACACATGTCGTATATTTTCTATTAAATTCACTTTTACACTTTTGAATACCATCACAAATACTTGTAATTTTAACTAATTTCCATTTAAAATTCGTAAAAAAATGTATTTGTAATCGATCACGTTCCTACAACTAAAATTAATTTTCTTATCACTGTTTATAGCAACTTTGTAGAACAAATTCTTCTTAATTTACTTTAATTCCACTCGCAATGCGCACTGCTCATTTGTTACAACAATGCCTTCCATCGCGCACTCTCAGTTCAAGCTTACTCTCACAGCAATGCCTTCCATCTCGCACTCACTCACAAAGCTTACTCTCATTTGTCACAAGCATGCTTCCCAAACTGAAATCTCACATTAAGTCTACACCCATTTGACTATTCTGTAACGGTGTGTATAGTAATAACACTTCTATACCTAACCCTGTGCTGCAGTGAGCCCGAAACATAGATACGTTTAGTCGGTATAATTCACCTAGTGTAAGTGGCGCATATGGTAATCCGTCCCAGGTACCGAGAGCAGGCTGGGACGCAGCGACAAGCAGCGAACAAGAGCTGACGTCACCGCAGCTCCACGAGCTGCCAGTGACAAGAGAGTCCAACACCCACCCAGCTACGACCTGGAGCGAGCAGAGGCTGTGTCAGAGCTAGTGCTCGCTGGGCGAGTACACGAGCCAGTGAGGGGACTCGCCGACCTACTCGCAGTGTCGAGCGAGCAGAGGCTGTGTCAGAGCTAGTGCTCGCCGGGCGAGTACACGAGCCAGTGAGGGGACTCGCCGACCTACTCGCAGTGTCGAGCGAGCAGAGGCTGTGTCAGAGCTAGTGCTCGCCGGGCGAGTACACGAGCCAGTGGGGGGACTCGCCGACCTACTCGCAGTGTCGAGCGAGCAGAGGCTGTGTCAGAGCTAGTGCTCGCTGGGCGAGTACACGAGCCAGTGGGGGGACTCGCCGACCTACTCGCAGTGTCGAGCGAGCAGAGGCTGTGTCAGAGATAGTGCTCGCCGGGCGAATACACGAGCCAGTGGGGGGACTCGCCGACCTACTCGGAGTGTCCAGCGAGCAGAGGCTGTGTCAGAGCTAGTGCTCGCTGGGCGAGTACACGAGCCAGTGGGGGGACTCGCCGACCTACTCGCAGTGTCGAGCGAGCAGAGGCTGTGTCAGAGCTAGTGCTCGCCGGGCGAATACACGAGCCAGTGGGGGGACTCGCCGACCTACTCGGAGTGTCCAGCGAGCAGAGGCTGTGTCAGAGCTAGTGCTCGCTGGGCGAGTACACGAGCCAGTGGGGGGACTCGCCGACCTACTCGCAGTGTCGAGCGAGCAGAGGCTGTGTCAGAGCTAGTGCTCGCCGGGCGAATACACGAGCCAGTGGGGGGACTCGCCGACCTACTCGGAGTGTCCAGCGAGCAGAGGCTGTGTCAGAGCTAGTGCTCGCTGGGCGAGTACACGAGCCAGTGGGGGGACTCGCCGACCTACTCGCAGTGTCGAGCGAGCAGAGGCTGTGTCAGAGCTAGTGCTCGCTGGGCGAGTACACGAGCCAGTGGGGGGACTCGCCGACCTACTCGCAGTGTCGAGCGAGCAGAGGCTGTGTCAGACCTAGTGCTCGCCGGGCGAGTACACGAGCCAGTGAGGGGACTCGCCGACCTACTCGCAGTGTCGAGCGAGCAGAGGCTGTGTCAGAGCTAGTGCTCGCTGGGCGAGTACACGAGCCAGTGAGGGGACTCGCCGACCTACTCGCAGTGTCGAGCGAGCAGAGGCTGTGTCAGAGCTAGTGCTCGCTGGGCGAGTACACGAGCCAGTGAGGGGACTCGCCGACCTACTCGCAGTGTCGAGCGAGCAGAGGCTGTGTCAGAGCTAGTGCTCGCCGGGCGAGTACACGAGCCAGTGAGGGGACTCGCCGACCTACTCGCAGTGTCGAGCGAGCAGAGGCTGTGTCAGAGCTAGTGCTCGCCGGGCGAGTACACGAGCCAGTGGGGGGACTCGCCGACCTACTCGCAGTGTCGAGCGAGCAGAGGCTGTGTCAGAGCTAGTGCTCGCCGGGCGAGTACACGAGCCAGTGAGGGGACTCGCCGACCTACTCGCAGTGTCGAGCGAGCAGAGGCTGTGTCAGAGCTAGTGCTCGCCGGGCGAGTACACGAGCCAGTGGGGGGACTCGCCGACCTACTCGCAGTGTCGAGCGAGCAGAGGCTGTGTCAGAGCTAGTGCTCGCTGGGCGAGTACACGAGCCAGTGGGGGGTACTACTCGCAGTGTCCAGCGAGCAGAGGCTGTGTCAGAGCTAGTGCTCGCTGGGCGAGTACACGAGCCAGTGGGGGGTACTACTCGCAGTGTCCAGCGATCAGAGGCTGTGTCAGAGCTAGTGCTCGCTGGGCGAGTACACGAGCCAGTGGGGGGTACTACTCGCAGTGTCCAGCGAGCAGAGGCTGTGTCAGAGCTAGTGCTCGCTGGGCGAGTACACAAGCCAGTGGGGGGTACTACTCGCAGTGTCCAGCGAGCAGAGGCTGTGTCAGAGCTAGTGCTCGCTGGGCGAGTACACGAGCCAGAGGGGGTACTACTCGCAGTGTCCAGCGAGCAGAGGCTGTGTCAGAGCTAGTGCTCGCTGGGCGAGTACACGAGCCAGTGGGGGGTACTACTCGCAGTGTCCAGCGAGCAGAGGCTGTGTCAGAGCTAGTGCTCGCTGGGCGAGTACACAAGCCAGTGGGGGGACTCGCCGACCTACTCGCAGTGTCGAGCGAGCAGAGGCTGTGTCAGAGCTAGTGCTCGCTGGGCGAGTACACGAGCCAGTGGGGGGACTCGCCGACCTACACGCAGTGTCGAGCGAGGAGAGGCAGTGTCCGAGCTAGTGCTCGCTGGGCGAGTACACGAGCCAGTGGGGGGACTCGCCGACCTACTCGCAGTGTCCAGCGAGCAGAGGCTGTGTCAGAGCTAGTGCTCGCTGGGCGAGTACACGAGCCAGTGGGGGGACTCGCCGACCTACTCGCAGTGTCGAGCGAGCAGAGGCTGTGTCAGAGCTAGTGCTCGCCGGGCGAGTACACGAGCCAGTGAGGGGACTCGCCGACCTACTCGCAGTGTCGAGCGAGCAGAGGCTGTGTCAGAGCTAGTGCTCGCTGGGCGAGTACACGAGCCAGTGGGGGGACTCGCCGACCTACTAGGAGTGTCCAGCGAGCAGAGGCTGTGTCAGAGCTAGTGCTCGCTGGGCGAGTACACGAGCCAGTGGGGGGACTCGCCGACCTACTCGGAGTGTCCAGCGAGCAGAGGCTGTGTCAGAGCTAGTGCTCGCTGGGCGAGTACACGAGCCAGTGGGGGGACTCGCCGACCTACTCGCAGTGTCGAGCGAGCAGAGGCTGTGTCAGAGCTAGTGCTCGCTGGGCGAGTACACGAGCCAGTGGGGGGACTCGCCGACCTACTCGCAGTGTCGAGCGAGCAGAGGCTGTGTCAGAGCTAGTGCTCGCTGGGCGAGTACACGAGCCAGTGGGGGGTACTACTCGCAATGTCCAGCGAGCAGAGGCTGTGTCAGAGCTAGTGCTCGCTGGGCGAGTACACCAGCCAGTGGGGGGTACTACTCGCAGTGTCCAGCGAGCAGAGGCTGTGTCAGAGCTAGTGCTCGCTGGGCGAGTACACGAGCCAGTGGGGGGTACTACTCGCAGTGTCCAGCGAGCAGAGGCTGTGTCAGAGCTAGTGCACGCTGGGCGAGTACACGAGCCAGTGGGGGGACTCGCCGACCTACTCTCAGTGTCGAGCGAGCAGAGGCTGTGTCAGAGCTAGTGCTCGCCGGGCGAGTACACGAGCCAGTGGGGGGACTCGCCGACCTACTCGGAGTGTCCAGCGAGCAGAGGCTGTGTCAGAGCTAGTGCTCGCCGGGCGAGTACACGAGCCAGTGGGGGGACTCGCCGACCTACTCGGAGTGTCCAGCGAGCAGAGGCTGTGTCAGAGCTAGTGCTCGCTGGGCGAGTACACGAGCCAGTGGGGGGACTCGCCGAACTACTCGGAGTGTCCAGCGAGCAGAGGCTGTGTCAGAGCTAGTGCTCGCTGGGCGAGTACACGAGCCAGTGGGGGGACTCGCCGACCTACTCGGAGTGTCCAGCGAGCAGAGGCTGTGTCAGAGCTAGTGCTCGCTGGGTGAGTACACGAGCCAGTGGGGGGACTCGCCGACCTACTCTCAGTGTCGAGCGAGCAGAGGCTGTGTCAGAGCTAGTGCTCGCTGGGAGAGTACACGAGCCAGTGGGGGGACTCGCCGACCTACTCGGAGTGTCCAGCGAGCAGAGGCTGTGTCAGAGCTAGTGCTCGCTGGGCGAGTACACGAGCCAGTGGGGGGACTCGCCGACCTACTCGGAGTGTCCAGCGAGCAGAGGCTGTGTCAGAGCTAGTGCTCGCTGGGCGAGTACACGAGCCAGTGGGGGGACTCGCCGACCTACTCGCAGTGTCGAGCGAGCAGAGGCTGTGTCAGAGCTAGTGCTCGCCGGGCGAGTACACGAGCCAGTGGGGGGACTCGCCGACCTACTCGCAGTGTCGAGCGAGCAGAGGCTGTGTCAGAGCTAGTGCTCGCCGGGCGAGTACACGAGCCAGTGGGGGGACTCGCCGACCTACTCGCAGTGTCGAGCGAGCAGAGGCTGTGTCAGAGCTAGTGCTCGCTGGTCGAGTACACGAGCCAGTGGGGGGTACTACTCGCAGTGTCCAGCGAGCAGAGGCTGTGTCAGAGCTAGTGCTCGCTGGGCGAGTACACGAGCCAGTGGGGGGACTCGCCGACCTACTCGCAGTGTCGACCGAGCAGAGGCTGTGTCAGAGCTAGTGCTCGCCGGGCGAGTACACGAGCCAGTGGGGGGACTCGCCGACCTACTCGCAGTGTCGAGCGAGCAGAGGCTGTGTCAGAGCTAGTGCTCGCTGGTCGAGTACACGAGCCAGTGGGGGGTACTACTCGCAGTGTCCAGCGAGCAGAGGCTGTGTCAGAGCTAGTGCTCGCTGGGCGAGTACACGAGCCAGTGGGGGGTACTACTCGGAGTGTCCAGCGAGCAGAGGCTGTGTCAGAGCTAGTGCTCGCTGGGCGAGTACACGAGCCAGTGGGGGGACTCGCCGACCTACTCGCAGTGTCGAGCGAGCAGAGGCTGTGTCAGAGCTAGTGCTCGCTGGGCGAGTACACGAGCCAGTGGGGGGACTCGCCGACCTACTCGCAGTGTCGAGCGAGCAGAGGCTGTGTCAGAGCTAGTGTTCGCTGGGCGAGTACACGAGCCAGTGGGGGGACTCGCCGACCTACTCGCAGTGTCGAGCGAGCAGAGGCTGTGTCAGAGCTAGTGCTCGCTGGGCGAGTACACGAGCCAGTGGGGGGACTCGCCGACCTACTCGGAGTGTCCAGCGAGCAGAGGCTGTGTCAGAGCTAGTGTCCGCTGGGCGAGTACACGAGCCAGTGGGGGGACTCGCCGACCTACTCGCAGTGTCGAGCGAGCAGAGGCTGTGTCAGAGCTAGTGCTCGCTGGGCGAGTACACGAGCCAGTGGGGGGACTCGCCGACCTACTCGCAGTGTCGAGCGAGCAGAGGCTGTGTCAGAGCTAGTGCTCGCTGGGCGAGTACACGAGCCAGTGGGGGGACTCGCCGACCTACTCGCAGTGTCGAGCGAGCAGAGGCTGTGTCAGAGCTAGTGCTCGCTGGGCGAGTACACGAGCCAGTGGGGGGACTCGCCGACCTACTCGGAGTGTCCAGCGAGCAGAGGCTGTGTCAGAGCTAGTGCTCGCTGGGCGAGTACACGAGCCAGTGGGGGGACTCGCTGACCTACTCGGAGTGTCCAGCGAGCAGAGGCTGTGTCAGAGCTAGTGCTCGCTGGGCGAGTACACGAGCCAGTGGGGGGACTTGCCGACCTACTCGCAGTGTCGAGCGAGCAGAGGCTGTGTCAGAGCTAGTGCTCGCCGGGCGAGTACACGAGCCAGTGGGGGGACTCGCCGACCTACTCGCAGTGTCGAGCGAGCAGAGGCTGTGTCAGAGCTAGTGCTCGCTGGTCGAGTACACGAGCCAGTGGGGGGTACTACTCGCAGTGTCCAGCGAGCAGAGGCTGTGTCAGAGCTAGTGCTCGCTGGGCGAGTACACGAGCCAGTGGGGGGTACTACTCGGAGTGTCCAGCGAGCAGAGGCTGTGTCAGAGCTAGTGCTCGCTGGGCGAGTACACGAGCCAGTGGGGGGACTCGCCGACCTACTCGCAGTGTCGAGCGAGCAGAGGCTGTGTCAGAGCTAGTGCTCGCTGGGCGAGTACACGAGCCAGTGGGGGGACTCGCCGACCTACTCGCAGTGTCGAGCGAGCAGAGGCTGTGTCAGAGCTAGTGCTCGCTGGGCGAGTACACGAGCCAGTGGGGGGACTCGCCGACCTACTCGGAGTGTCCAGCGAGCAGAGGCTGTGTCAGAGCTAGTGCTCGCTGGGCGAGTACACGAGCCAGTGGGGGGACTCGCCGACCTACTCGCAGTGTCGAGCGAGCAGAGGCTGTGTCAGAGCTAGTGCTCGCTGGGCGAGTACACGAGCCAGTGGGGGGACTCGCCGACCTACTCGCAGTGTCGAGCGAGCAGAGGGTGTGTCAGAGCTAGTGCTCGCTGGCCGAGTACACGAGCCAGTGGGGGGACTCGCCGACCTACTTGCAGTGTCGAGCGAGCAGAGGCTGTGTCAGTGCTAGTGCTAGCTGGGCGAGTACACGAGCCAGTGGGGGGACTCGCCGACCTACTCGGAGTGTCCAGCGAGCAGAGGCTGTGTCAGAGCTAGTGCTCGCTGGGCGAGTACACGAGCCAGTGGGGGGACTCGCCGACCTACTCGGAGTGTCCAGCGAGCAGAGGCTGTGTCAGAGCTAGTGCTCGCTGGGCGAGTACACGAGCCAGTGGGGGGACTCGCCGACCTACTCGCAGTGTCGAGCGAGCAGAGGCTGTGTCAGAGCTAGTGCTCGCCGGGCGAGTACACGAGCCAGTGGGGGGACTCGCCGACCTACTCGCAGTGTCGAGCGAGCAGAGGCTGTGTCAGAGCTAGTGCTCGCTGGTCGAGTACACGAGCCAGTGGGGGGTACTACTCGCAGTGTCCAGCGAGCAGAGGCTGTGTCAGAGCTAGTGCTCGCTGGGCGAGTACACGAGCCAGTGGGGGGTACTACTCGGAGTGTCCAGCGAGCAGAGGCTGTGTCAGAGCTAGTGCTCGCTGGGCGAGTACACGAGCCAGTGGGGGGACTCGCCGACCTACTCGCAGTGTCGAGCGAGCAGAGGCTGTGTTAGAGCTAGTGCTCGCTGGGCGAGTACACGAGCCAGTGGGGGGACTCGCCGACCTACTCGCAGTGTCGAGCGAGCAGAGGCTGTGTCAGAGCTAGTGCTCGCCGGGCGAGTACACGAACCAGTGAGGGGACTCGCCGACCTACTCGAAGTGTCGAGCGAGATGAGGCTGTGTCAGAGCTAGTGCTCGCTGGGCGAGTACACGAGCCAGTGGGGGGACTCGCCGACCTACTAGGAGTGTCCAGCGAGCAGAGGCTGTGTCAGAGCTAGTGCTCGCTGGGCGAGTACACGAGCCAGTGGGGGGAATCGCCGACCTACTCGCAGTGTCGAGCGAGCAGAGGCTGTGTCAGAGCTAGTGCTCGCTGGGCGAGTACACGAGCCAGTGGGGGGTACTACTCGCAGTGTCCAGCGAGCAGAGGCTGTGTCAGAGCTAGTGCTCGCTGGGCGAGTACACGAGCCAGTGGGGGGTACTATTTGCAGTGTCCAGCGAGCAGAGGCTGTGTCAGAGCTAGTGCTCGCTGGGCGAGTACACGAGCCAGTGGGGGGTACTACTCGCAGTGTCCAGCGAGCAGAGGCTGTGTCAGAGCTAGTGCTCGCTGGGCGAGTACACGAGCCAGTGGGGGGTACTACTCGCAGTGTCCAGCGAGCAGAGGCTGTGTCAGAGCTAGTGCTCGCTGGGCGAGTACACGAGCCAGTGGGGGGTACTACTCGCAGTGTCCAGCGAGCAGTGGCTGTGTCAGAGCTAGTGCTCGCTGGGCGAGTACACGAGCCAGTGGGGGGTACTACTCGCAGTGTCCAGCGAGCAGAGGCTGTGTCAGAGCTAGTGCTCGCTGGGCGAGTACACGAGCCAGTGGGGGGACTCGCCGACCTACTCGCAGTGTCGAGCGAGCAGAGGCTGTGTCAGAGCTAGTGCTCGCTGGGCGAGTACACGAGCCAGTGGGGGGACTCGTTGACCTACTCGGAGTGTCCAGCGAGCAGAGGCTGTGTCAGAGCTAGTGCTCGCTGGGCGAGTACACGAGCCAGTGGGGGGACTCGCCGACCTACTCGGAGTGTCCAGCGAGCAGAGGCTGTGTCAGAGCTAGTGCTCGCTGGGCGAGTACACGAGCCAGTGGGGGGACTCGCCGACCTACTCGCAGTGTCCAGCGAGCAGAGGCTGTGTCAGAGCTAGTGCTCGCCGGGCGAGTACACGAGCCAGTGGGGGGACTCGCCGACCTACTCGCAGTGTCGAGCGAGCAGAGGCTGTGTCAGAGCTAGTGCTCGCTGGTCGAGTACACAAGCCAGTGGGGGGTACTACTCGCAGTGTCCAGCGAGCAGAGGCTGTGTCAGAGCTAGTGCTCGCTGGGCGAGTACACGAGCCAGTGGGGGGTACTACTCGGAGTGTCCAGCGAGCAGAGGCTGTGTCAGAGCTAGTGCTCGCTGGGCGAGTACACGAGCCAGTGGGGGGATCGCCGACCTACTCGCAGTGTCGAGCGAGCAGAGGCTGTGTCAGAGCTAGTGCTCGCTGGGCGAGTACACGAGCCAGTGGTGGGACTCGCCGACCTACTCGCAGTGTCGAGCGAGCAGAGGCTGTGTCAGAGCTAGTGCTCGCTGGGCGAGTACACGAGCCAGTGGGGGGACTCGCCGACCTACTCGCAGTGTCGAGCGAGCAGAGGCTGTGTCAGAGCTAGTGCTCGCTGGGCGAGTACACGAGCCAGTGGGGGGACTCGCCGACCTACTCGGAGTGCCCAGCGAGCAGAGGCTGTGTCAGAGCTAGTGTCCGCTGGGCGAGTACACGAGCCAGTGGGGGGACTCGCCGACCTACTCGCAGTGTCGAGCGAGCAGAGGCTGTGTCAGAGCTAGTGCTCGCTGGGCTAGTACACGAGCCAGTGGGGGGACTCGCCGACCTACTCGCAGTGTCGAGCGAGCAGAGGCTGTGTCAGAGCTAGTGCTCGCTGGGCGAGTACACGAGCCAGTGGGGGGACTCGCCGACCTACTCGCAGTGTCGAGCGAGCAGAGGCTGTGTCAGAGCTAGTGCTCGCTGGGCGAGTACACGAGCCAGTGGGGGGACTCGCCGACCTACTCGGAGTGTCCAGCGAGCAGAGGCTGTGTCAGAGCTAGTGCTCGCTGGGCGAGTACACGAGCCAGTGGGGGGACTCGCCGACCTACTCGGAGTGTCCAGCGAGCAGAGGCTGTGTCAGAGCTAGTGCTCGCTGGGCGAGTACACGAGCCAGTGGGGGGACTCGCCGACCTACTCGCAGTGTCGAGCGAGCAGAGGCTGTGTCAGAGCTAGTGCTCGCCGGGCGAGTACACGAGCCAGTGGGGGGACTCGCCGACCTACTCGCAGTGTCGAGCGAGCAGAGGCTGTGTCAGAGCTAGTGCTCGCTGGTCGAGTACACGAGCCAGTGGGGGGTACTACTCGCAGTGTCCAGCGAGCAGAGGCTGTGTCAGAGCTAGTGCTCGCTGGGCGAGTACACGAGCCAGTGGGGGGTACTACTCGGAGTGTACAGCGAGCAGAGGCTGTGTCAGAGCTAGTGCTCGCTGGGCGAGTACACGAGCCAGTGGGGGGACTCGCCGACCTACTCGCAGTGTCGAGCGAGCAGAGGCTGTGTCAGAGCTAGTGCTCGCTGGGCGAGTACACGAGCCAGTGGGGGGACTCGCCGACCTACTCGCAGTGTCGAGCGAGGAGAGGCAGTGTCCGAGCTAGTGCTCGCCGGGCGAGTACACGAGCCAGTGGGGGGACTCGCCGACCTACTCGGTGTGTCCAGCGAGCGGAGGCTGTGTCAGAGCTAGTGCTCGCTGGGCGAGTACACGAGCCAGTGGGGGGACTCGCCGACCTACTCGCAGTGTCGAGCGAGCAGAGGCTGTGTCAGAGCTAGTGCTCGCTGGGCGAGTACACGAGCCAGTGGGGGGACTCACCGACCTACTCGCAGTGTCGAGCGAGCAGAGGCTGTGTCAGAGCTAGTGCTCGCTGGGCGAGTACACGAGCCAGTGGGGGGACTCGCCGACCTACTCGCAGTGTCGAGCGAGCAGAGGCTGTGTCAGAGCTAGTGCTCGCTGGGCGAGTACACGAGCCAGTGGGGGGACTCGCCGACCTACTCGGAGTGTCCAGCGAGCAGAGGCTTTGTCAGAGCTAGTGCTCGCTTGGCGAGTACACGAGCCAGTGGGGGGACTCGCCGACCTACTCGCAGTGTCGAGCGAGCAGAGGCTGTGTCAGAGCTAGTGCTCGCTGGGCGAGTACACGAGCCAGTGGGGGGACTCGCCGACCTACTCGCAGTGTCGAGCGAGCAGAGGCTGTGTCAGAGCTAGTGCTCGCTGGGCGAGTACACGAGCCAGTGGGGGGACTCGCCGACCTACTCGGAGTGTCCAGCGAGCAGAGGCTGTGTCAGAGCTAGTGCTCGCTGGGCGAGTACACGAGCCAGTGGGGGGACTCGCCGACCTACTCGCAGTGTCGAGCGAGCAGAGGCTGTGTCAGAGCTAGTGCTCGCTGGGCGAGTACACGAGCCAGTGGGGGGACTCGCCGACCTACTCGCAGTGTCGAGCGAGCAGAGGCTGTGTCAGAGCTAGTGCTCGCTGGGCGAGTACACGAGCCAGTGGGGGGACTCGCCGACCTACTCGCAGTGTCGAGCGAGCAGAGGCTGTGTCAGAGCTAGTGCTCGCTGGGCGAGTACACGAGCCAGTGGGGGGACTCGCCGACCTACTCGGAGTGTCCAGCGAGCAGAGGCTGTGTCAGAGCTAGTGCTCGCTGGGCGAGTACACGAGCCAGTGGGGGGACTCGCCGACCTACTCGGAGTGTCCAGCGAGCAGAGGCTGTGTCAGAGCTAGTGCTCGCTGGGCGAGTACACGAGCCAGTGGGGGGACTCGCCGACCTACTCGCAGTGTCGAGCGAGCAGAGGCTGTGTCAGAGCTAGTGCTCGCCGGGCGAGTACACGAGCCAGTGGGGGGACTCGCCGACCTACTCGCAGTGTCGAGCGAGCAGAGGCTGTGTCAGAGCTAGTGCTCGCTGGTCGAGTACACGAGCCAGTGGGGGGTACTACTCGCAGTGTCCAGCGAGCAGAGGCTGTGTCAGAGCTAGTGCTCGCTGGGCGAGTACACGAGCCAGTGGGGGGTACTACTCGGAGTGTCCAGCGAGCAGAGGCTGTGTCAGAGCTAGTGCTCGCTGGGCGAGTACACGAGCCAGTGGGGGGACTCGCCGACCTACTCGCAGTGTCGAGCGAGCAGAGGCTGTGTCAGAGCTAGTGCTCGCTGGGCGAGTACACGAGCCAGTGGGGGGACTCGCCGACCTACTCGCAGTGTCGAGCGAGGAGAGGCAGTGTCCGAGCTAGTGCTCGCCGGGCGAGTACACGAGCCAGTGGGGGGACTCGCCGACCTACTCGCAGTGTCCAGCGAGCAGAGGCTGTGTCAGAGCTAGTGCTCGCTGGATGAGTACACGAGCCAGTGGGGGGACTCGCCGACCTACTCGCAGTGTCGAGCGAGCAGAGGCTGTGTCAGAGCTAGTGCTCGCTGGGCGAGTACACGAGCCAGTGGGGGGACTCGCCGACCTACTCGGAGTGTCCAGCGAGCAGAGGCTGTGTCAGAGCTAGTGCTCGCTGGGCGAGTACACGAGCCAGTGGGTGGACTCGCCGACCTACTCGCAGTGTCGAGCGAGCAAAGGCTGTGTCAGAGCTAGTGCTCGCTGGGCGAGTACACGAGCCAGTGGGGGGACTCGCCGACCTACTCGCAGTGTCGAGCGAGCAGAGGCTGTGTCAGAGCTAGTGCTCGCTGGGCGATTACACGAGCCAGTGGGGGGACTCGCCGACCTACTCGCAGTGTCGAGCGAGCAGAGGCTGTGTCAGAGCTAGTGCTCGCTGGGCGAGTACACGAGCCAGTGGGGGGACTCGCCGACCTACTCGGAGTGTCCAGCGAGCAGAGGCTGTGTCAGAGCTAGTGCTCGCTGGGCGAGTACACGAGCCAGTGGGGGGACTCGCCGACCTACTCGGAGTGTCCAGCGAGCAGAGGCTGTGTCAGAGCTAGTGCTCGCTGGGCGAGTACACGAGCCAGTGGGGGGACTCGCCGACCTACTCGCAGTGTCGAGCGAGCAGAGGCTGTGTCAGATCTAGTGCTCGCTGGGCGAGTACACGAGCCAGTGGGGGGACTCGCCGACCTACTCGGAGTGTCCAGCGAGCAGAGGCTGTGTCAGAGCTAGTGCTCGCTGGGCGAGTACACGAGCCAGTGGGGGGACTCGCCGACCTACTCGCAGTGTCGAGCGAGCAGAGGCTGTGTCAGAGCTAGTGCTCGCTGGGCGAGTACACGAGCCAGTGGGGGATACTACTCGCAGTGTCCAGCGAGCAGAGGCTGTGTCAGAGCTAGTGCTCGCTGGGCGAGTACACGAGCCAGTGGGGGGTACTACTCGGAGTGTCCAGCGAGCAGAGGCTGTGTCAGAGCTAGTGCTCGCTGGGCGAGTACACGAGCCAGTGGGGGGTACTACTTGGAGTGTCCAGCGAGCAGGAGTGTCTAGGACTGCTCGGTGAATGCGGTGGACCTGTGGGGGATATGCGGCTCTCCAGATGACGAGTACCAGCCGAGCTAGTGACGCCACATTGGCCTCAGCTTGTGCCAACCACGGCATTCACCCCGAGACTGTAATGAGTGGGAATTAATTAGAATTTAAAGTTCAGTGTCTGTTGTGGAGTATAGGAGTTTGGTAATTTTGCATTAAAGATTTATTTTGAATGTACACGAAGTAATTTTTGGGCTGTTGTGTCATGGAGTCGTAAACACTTCCTTTAAATATTAAAGTCCATCTAGAATATTGTTCAAGTTATTAATTTCTCAGTGCTCTTTATTTTGTTAATTATTACAATATGTTATTATGTGTTTAGTATGTGTAGGCTTTAAATTGAGTGCTGTGAAAGGAAGACCCAGCTACGTCAAGTTGTAAACAGCCCAAACTTATACTATATTTTTTATTTATTTATATTATTTTCCGGTAAATATACTGTTTAAAAATAATGGTAGGTACCTGTAGTTTGCATGTCCCCCTATATTTTTTCCAAGTTTGTTGGTCACTATCACAACAATTACTTTAATTGTGGACACTTAAATAATGATGAGTTTACGTCTACGCAAAAATAACTAAATAAATTTAGCTAAAAAAAACTGCTCATTTAAAGATTTAGTTGTAAAATAAGTCCTTTTAAATAAAGCTTATTTATTTTCCATTAAAAGCTAATATACCGTGATCAATTTCACGTGAGATAGCAAATAATAAAATAATACTAAAACAGCTTTGCAATTATTATTTATAATTTGACCTGTTAACACTAGTACAAGTACATTTTTTGCTGTAACTGGGGTATAACAATGTGCATACAAGTTTGTATCGCAGAAGAGAAGAAATAATTCTAAACTCCATACACACGATACCTAGAATGTTAACAGAAAACCAGCCAACGCAGTTGCCTACAACAGTCGCCTACAACAGGTTGTCGCCATTTTTGTTTTGCGCTCACTAGGTTCAAACCGAGGACTCCATGATTTAACCGCGGTTTTGTAAAAATGTTTTTAAATAATTTTCCATTAATTTTAATTTTTTTTCTCGAATTTTTGGTATAATTATTTACAAATTTTCAAGAGGGTGGCCGTGACGTTATAAATTCAAATTGGCGGGACGTTTTAATAAACTTTTTTAATTAATTTCTTTTTAATTTTAAAAATTTTACCATTGAAATCGGATAATAATTTTCAAGATGGTGGCCGTAATGAATATTGTAACGGTGACGACACAATTCAAAATGGCGGCCATAACATCTTAATTGTCAAGATTATGACCTAAGTGGCTTAGGGCGACTTGCTTTTAGGACTCTTAAGCCGTTTTTGGGACATTTAAAGCAACTGGTTTTTGAGGACTACAACGGGAAATTTGTCATCAAAATGGGATTTTTTAATCTCAAATTAGGAAAATTTTAATTTTTCAAATTATTTTGGCAGAATTTTTTTTCAAACAACTGAGTTTTTGGATGATTTTGTCTAATTTTGGGGTAAGTTCAAGGAATTGTAAGTCATTTTTGGCAAATTTTGAAGGTTAAGGTCAAAGGTCAAGGTCATAAAAGATGATCGCCGTGACGTCACAATTCAAGATGGCGGACATCAGCTTCACACCCAGAATCCAGACTGAAAATCATTCGATACTTACTACTATAATTATTTATTTTTTATTTGGTTATTAGATATGTATATTTTTGACAGCTGGAATTATTAAATAAACTTTACTTAAACGAATTATGATATTCTTTCACCCTTTGCTTTCGCTTTTACCCTTTGCTAGATTGCTGGCAATTAGAACTGAAGATATGTTTGCATACAGATTGTTTTGCAAACTATTCAGAACGATAAATAACTTGGTCCCACTAGATAGTCCAACACTCCGGCCCTGGAGTCTAGGCCACACTGTGCGCAGTTGCTGGGGAGGGTAGTCGGAACACGCCTCGATGAAACACGCCCGACGGGAACTGAGGTCGCCATGACACCTGCTTATCTTATCTGCCGCGTGGGCCTTCAGCTCACGAGAAGGTTACTTTTTTATATCAGCAGGTGATTTAGCTCTCGCTGAAGCCAGGCTTCTACTGTTTGCATTCATTACGAGGGGTTGTCAGGACTGCCGTATATCAGCGCAACTCACCCAGTGTACATAGACACTGCTGCATGGCACTCAGCCAATTGTTCAAACTGATATCGAAATTGCTAAGATACTACATCATCTCATATCTAGATGAAGAACGATACATAAAGCCAAGCAATAAACCACATCTGGGCAAACATTAAAGATTGTTTTGGGACTGCGAGACTCTGAAACTGAGAGAGACCTCCTCTGGTTGGCACTAACAGCCGAACAGCCAGGAAGACTTCGGTGCCTGTCTCGCAGGCGTGGTGACAGGACAGCATCTGGACAGCCACATGCTGAGTGTGCTGTCACATCACACTGGACAGTGTTCGACCTTGCTGAGGCAACAACTGCAGTCGCATACCTCAATGAGCACGTCATGGCTGTCAGCGCAGGCTAACACATGCCAGACGGCAGTCCTCGCAGTTGCTCGCATACTTGGTTTAAATGTTGTGTTTTGCATTCAGTGGTTAACTTGGTTATTATTAGCCCTTGACTCTGGTCCATGGTCGGACAACCCACTGCTTCGTCCGCGGACTTCTCGTGGAAAGAGGAGTCTGTTCCTGTTGAGGGCCCAGAAGTGCGGACAGGCCGATAAGTGCAGTCAAGTAGTCATTTAAAAGCACTGAGAGCAGTTTCGAAAGGAAAGTCTTGTCCCGTGTGAGGCTAAAGGAATTTGTCTCTAATGTTGATTTATATGTGCACAAGTGTTGGCACGACACCATGACAGCGGCACGTGCACTAGCCGTTTTAATCAACTTAGCTTTAAGGAATTTTATTCGCGCAACTCATTTAGTGACAGGCAGTGATAAGGTGTGAATTTTGAGATTAATTTTATGTAACATTCTAGATTATTAAAAAGGCACTTATTTTGAATTATTTGTGTTATTATAGATTTGTGTACAGTTTGAAACAAATTTTTATATAGGCCTAATGCGTGAGCTGTATGTGTACGTCAGACATACGGTCGATGTTTAACAGGTCTCTTAAGTAAGTTGGTGACTCACGAATTTAGCGTGTTTTAAAGCTGAAGAAGTGTAACAGGCTTTATTGAGGGTTAGCAAATCTGTTGTCTGTTTGTGGGATTACTGTAACTACATAAATGTTAGTCCGTTCGTGAATATAAACTTTTTCAAATAATGTAAACTTTTTTTAATGAATTTCTACGTGTTCGTGGTGGACTTGACTTCACTCAGTTGGAACTCAGAAGAAGATTATCCACAGTTTTACTGCATGTCAAATTGATTTTAATAATTTGGACTCTGAAATTTAATGTTCACTTCGTTTAATTAAATGTGGCAAATCATTCGGAAAGGACCTCACCAGAGACGTGAGATGTAAAGGCATGAGGCTTAAACAGTTTATATGTTTTTATTTTGTTTAGCAACTTTTATAAAAAAAAAATTTGCGAATGTCTAAATGTTTTCTGTGCAAATATTTGTGACATTGTCAAGTCACATTTTTTATGTAATCTAGCAAGAACAATATAAAATCTGTGTTGCAAGTGGTATAATCCAAGAAGACAAAGTTGTTAAATTTTTGCGACCAATATGCTTTGTTGTTTTTATAGATTTATTGTACTCCTGGGTACCGCTGTGAAATGAGTCAGCACGTGTAGAAATGGACAGGTAATATAATCTCGCGTGCATTAGGAGATGGGGTTGGTGAAACAGCTACGGATTTAAAAGCTTTCCTCGCATCTTCTGCAATTGGGTCAATTATTTTTGGCCCCTCGGTTGTTGAGTGGAGCCGGTAGCAAACATCAATACCGCAGAGGGGCCGCATCCATCACAGTGAAGACTGCGTCGCCTGCAGGGACAGCGGCCATCTGCACTAACCCTAGCAGTAGGCACTCTGACACTGTTCCAGACTGCTCGCGAGTGGAGCCGGACAGCCACTCACCGATCTTGGCGAGGCTGGCGCAGAAAATCCACACTAACCCTAGCAGCAGGCACTCTGACACTGTTCCAGACTGCTCGCGAGCCGAGCCGGACAGCCACTCACCGATCTTGGCGAGGCTGGCGCAGAAGATCCACACTAACCCTAGCAGTAGGCACACTGACACTGTTCCAGACTGCTCGCGAGTGGAGCCGGACAGCCACTCACCGATCTTGGCGAGGCTGGCGCAGAAGATCCACACTAACCCTAGCAGCAGGCACTCTGACACTGTTCCAGACTGCTCGCGAGCCGAGCCGGACAGCCACTCACCGATCTTGGCGAGGCTGGCGCAGAAGATCCACACTAACCCTAGCAGTAGGCACACTGACACTGTTCCAGACTGCTCGCGAGTGGAGCCGGACAGCCACTCACCGATCTTGGCGAGGCTGGCGCAGAAGATCCACACTAACCCTAGCAGCAGGCACTCTGACACTGTTCCAGACTGCTCGCGAGTGGAGCCGGACAGCCACTCACCGATCTTGGCGAGGCTGGCGCAGAAGATCCACACTAACCCTAGCAGTAGGCACACTGACACTGTTCCAGACTGCTCGCGAGTGGAGCCGGACAGCCACTCACCGATCTTGGCGAGGCTGGCGCAGAAGATCCACACTAACCCTAGCAGTAGGCACACTGACACTGTTCCAGACTGCTCGCGAGTGGAGCCGGACAGCCACTCACCGATCTTGGCGAGGCTGGCGCAGAAGATCCACACTAACCCTAGCAGTAGGCACACTGACACTGTTCCAGACTGCTCGCGAGTGGAGCCGGACAGCCACTCACCGATCTTGGCGAGGCTGGCGCAGAAGATCCACACTAACCCTAGCAGCAGGCACTCTGACACTGTTCCAGACTGCTCGCGAGCCGAGCCGGACAGCCACTCACCGATCTTGGCGAGGCTGGCGCAGAAGATCCACACTAACCCTAGCAGCAGGCACTCTGACACTGTTCCAGACTGCTCGCGAGCCGAGCCGGACAGCCACTCACCGATCTTGGCGAGGCTGGCGCAGAAGATCCACACTAACCCTAGCAGCAGGCACTCTGACACTGTTCCAGACTGCTCGCGAGCCGAGCCGGACAGCCACTCACCGATCTTGGCGAGGCTGGCGCAGAAGATCCACACTAACCCTAGCAGTAGGCACACTGACACTGTTCCAGACTGCTCGCGAGTGGAGCCGGACAGCCACTCACCGATCTTGGCGAGGCTGGCGCAGAAGATCCACACTAACCCTAGCAGCAGGCACTCTGACACTGTTCCAGACTGCTCGCGAGCCGAGCCGGACAGCCACTCACCGATCTTGGCGAGGCTGGCGCAGAAGATCCACACTAACCCTAGCAGTAGGCACACTGACACTGTTCCAGACTGCTCGCGAGCCGAGCCGGACAGCCACTCACCGATCTTGGCGAGGCTGGCGCAGAAGATCCACACTAACCCTAGCAGTAGGCACACTGACACTGTTCCAGACTGCTCGCGAGCCGAGCCGGACAGCCACTCACCGATCTTGGCGAGGCTGGCGCAGAAGATCCACACTAACCCTAGCAGTAGGCACACTGACACTGTTCCAGACTGCTCGCGAGCCGAGCCGGACAGCCACTCACCGATCTTGGCGAGGCTGGCGCAGAAGATCCACACTAACCCTAGCAGTAGGCACACTGACACTGTTCCAGACTGCTCGCGAGTGGAGCCGGACAGCCACTCACCGATCTTGGCGAGGCTGGCGCAGAAGATCCACACTAACCCTAGCAGTAGGCACACTGACACTGTTCCAGACTGCTCGCGAGTGGAGCCGGACAGCCACTCACCGATCTTGGCGAGGCTGGCGCAGAAGATCCACACTAACCCTAGCAGCAGGCACTCTGACACTGTTCCAGACTGCTCGCGAGCCGAGCCGGACAGCCACTCACCGATCTTGGCGAGGCTGGCGCAGAAGATCCACACTAACCCTAGCAGTAGGCACACTGACACTGTTCCAGACTGCTCGCGAGTGGAGCCGGACAGCCACTCACCGATCTTGGCGAGGCTGGCGCAGAAGATCCACACTAACCCTAGCAGCAGGCACTCTGACACTGTTCCAGACTGCTCGCGAGTGGAGCCGGACAGCCACTCACCGATCTTGGCGAGGCTGGCGCAGAAGATCCACACTAACCCTAGCAGCAGGCACTCTGACACTGTTCCAGACTGCTCGCGAGCCAAGCCGGACAGCCACTCACCGATCTTGGCGAGGCTGGCGCAGAAGATCCACACTAACCCTAGCAGTAGGCACTCTGACACTGTTCCAGACTGCTCGCGAGCCGAGCCGGACAGCCACTCACCGATCTTGGCGAGGCTGGCGCAGAAGATCCACACTAACCCTAGCAGTAGGCACTCTGACACTGTTCCAGACTGCTCGCGAGCCGAGCCGGACAGCCACTCACCGATCTTGGCGAGGCTGGCGCAGAAGATCCACACTAACCCTAGCAGCAGGCACTCTGACACTGTTCCAGACTGCTCGCGAGCCGAGCCGGACAGCCACTCACCCATCTTGGCGAGGCTGGCGCAGAAGATCCACACTAACCCTAGCAGTAGGCACTCTGACACTGTTCCAGACTGCTCGCGAGTGGAGCCGGACAGCCACTCACCGATCTTGGCGAGGCTGGCGCAGAAGATCCACACTAACCCTAGCAGTAGGCACACTGACACTGTTCCAGACTGCTCGCGAGTGGAGCCGGACAGCCACTCACCGATCTTGGCGAGGCTGGCGCAGAAGATCCACACTAACCCTAGCAGTAGGCACTCTGACACTGTTCCAGACTGCTCGCGAGTGGAGCCGGACAGCCACTCACCGATCTTGGCGAGGCTGGCGCAGAAGATCCACACTAACCCTAGCAGTAGGCACACTGACACTGTTCCAGACTGCTCGCGAGTGGAGCCGGACAGCCACTCACCGATCTTGGCGAGGCTGGCGCAGAAGATCCACACTAACCCTAGCAGCAGGCACTCTGACACTGTTCCAGACTGCTCGCGAGCCGAGCCGGACAGCCACTCACCGATCTTGGCGAGGCTGGCGCAGAAGATCCACACTAACCCTAGCAGTAGGCACACTGACACTGTTCCAGACTGCTCGCGAGCCGAGCCGGACAGCCACTCACCGATCTTGGCGAGGCTGGCGCAGAAGATCCACACTAACCCTAGCAGTAGGCACTCTGACACTGTTCCAGACTGCTCGCGAGCCGCACCGGACAGCCACTCACCGATCTTGGCGAGGCTGGCGCAGAAGATCCACACTAACCCTAGCAGCAGGCACTCTGACACTGTTCCAGACTGCTCGCGAGCCGAGCCGGACAGCCACTCACCGATCTTGGCGAGGCTGGCGCAGAAGATCCACACTAACCCTAGCAGTAGGCACTCTGACACTGTTCCAGACTGCTCGCGAGTGGAGCCGGACAGCCACTCACCGATCTTGTCGAGGCTGGCGCAGAAGATCCACACTAACCCTAGCAGTAGGCACACTGACACTGTTCCAGACTGCTCGCGAGTGGAGCCGGACAGCCACTCACCGATCTTGGCGAGGCTGGCGCAGAAGATCCACACTAACCCTAGCAGTAGGCACTCTGACACTGTTCCAGACTGCTCGCGAGTGGAGCCGGACAGCCACTCACCGATCTTGGCGAGGCTGGCGCAGAAGATCCACACTAACCCTAGCAGTAGGCACACTGACACTGTTCCAGACTGCTCGCGAGTGGAGCCGGACAGCCACTCACCGATCTTGGCGAGGCTGGCGCAGAAGATCCACACTAACCCTAGCAGCAGGCACTCTGACACTGTTCCAGACTGCTCGCGAGCCGAGCCGGACAGCCACTCACCGATCTTGGCGAGGCTGGCGCAGAAGATCCACACTAACCCTAGCAGCAGGCACTCTGACACTGTTCCAGACTGCTCGCGAGTGGAGCCGGACAGCCACTCACCGATCTTGGCGAGGCTGGCGCAGAAGATCCACACTAACCCTAGCAGTAGGCACACTGACACTGTTCCAGACTGCTCGCGAGTGGAGCCGGACAGCCACTCACCGATCTTGGCGAGGCTGGCGCAGAAGATCCACACTAACCCTAGCAGTAGGCACACTGACACTGTTCCAGACTGCTCGCGAGTGGAGCCGGACAGCCACTCACCGATCTTGGCGAGGCTGGCGCAGAAGATCCACACTAACCCTAGCAGTAGGCACACTGACACTGTTCCAGACTGCTCGCGAGCCGAGCCGGACAGCCACTCACCGATCTTGGCGAGGCTGGCGCAGAAGATCCACACTAACCCTAGCAGTAGGCACACTGACACTGTTCCAGACTGCTCGCGAGCCGAGCCGGACAGCCACTCACCGATCTTGGCGAGGCTGGCGCAGAAGATCCACACTAACCCTAGCAGTAGGCACTCTGACACTGTTCCAGACTGCTCGCGAGCCGAGCCGGACAGCCACTCACCGATCTTGGCGAGGCTGGCGCAGAAGATCCACACTAACCCTAGCAGTAGGCACACTGACACTGTTCCAGACTGCTCGCGAGCCGAGCCGGACAGCCACTCACCGATCTTGGCGAGGCTGGCGCAGAAGATCCACACTAACCCTAGCAGTAGGCACACTGACACTGTTCCAGACTGCTCGCGAGTGGAGCCGGACAGCCACTCACCGATCTTGGCGAGGCTGGCGCAGAAGATCCACACTAACCCTAGCAGTAGGCACACTGACACTGTTCCAGACTGCTCGCGAGTGGAGCCGGACAGCCACTCACCGATCTTGGCGAGGCTGGCGCAGAAGATCCACACTAACCCTAGCAGCAGGCACTCTGACACTGTTCCAGACTGCTCGCGAGCCGAGCCGGACAGCCACTCACCGATCTTGGCGAGGCTGGCGCAGAAGATCCACACTAACCCTAGCAGTAGGCACACTGACACTGTTCCAGACTGCTCGCGAGTGGAGCCGGACAGCCACTCACCGATCTTGGCGAGGCTGGCGCAGAAGATCCACACTAACCCTAGCAGCAGGCACTCTGACACTGTTCCAGACTGCTCGCGAGTGGAGCCGGACAGCCACTCACCGATCTTGGCGAGGCTGGCGCAGAAGATCCACACTAACCCTAGCAGCAGGCACTCTGACACTGTTCCAGACTGCTCGCGAGCCAAGCCGGACAGCCACTCACCGATCTTGGCGAGGCTGGCGCAGAAGATCCACACTAACCCTAGCAGTAGGCACTCTGACACTGTTCCAGACTGCTCGCGAGCCAAGCCGGACAGCCACTCACCGATCTTGGCGAGGCTGGCGCAGAAGATCCACACTAACCCTAGCAGTAGGCACTCTGACACTGTTCCAGACTGCTCGCGAGCCGAGCCGGACAGCCACTCACCGATCTTGGCGAGGCTGGCGCAGAAGATCCACACTAACCCTAGCAGCAGGCACTATGACACTGTTCCAGACTGCTCGCGAGCCGAGCCGGACAGCCACTCACCGATCTTGGCGAGGCTGGCGCAGAAGATCCACACTAACCCTAGCAGTAGGCACTCTGACACTGTTCCAGACTGCTCGCGAGTGGAGCCGGACAGCCACTCACCGATCTTGGCGAGGCTGGCGCAGAAGATCCACACTAACCCTAGCAGTAGGCACACTGACACTGTTCCAGACTGCTCGCGAGTGGAGCCGGACAGCCACTCACCGATCTTGGCGAGGCTGGCGCAGAAGATCCACACTAACCCTAGCAGTAGGCACTCTGACACTGTTCCAGACTGCTCGCGAGTGGAGCCGGACAGCCACTCACCGATCTTGGCGAGGCTGGCGCAGAAGATCCACACTAACCCTAGCAGTAGGCACACTGACACTGTTCCAGACTGCTCGCGAGTGGAGCCGGACAGCCACTCACCGATCTTGGCGAGGCTGGCGCAGAAGATCCACACTAACCCTAGCAGCAGGCACTCTGACACTGTTCCAGACTGCTCGCGAGCCGAGCCGGACAGCCACTCACCGATCTTGGCGAGGCTGGCGCAGAAGATCCACACTAACCCTAGCAGTAGGCACACTGACACTGTTCCAGACTGCTCGCGAGCCGAGCCGGACAGCCACTCACCGATCTTGGCGAGGCTGGCGCAGAAGATCCACACTAACCCTAGCAGCAGGCACTCTGACACTGTTCCAGACTGCTCGCGAGCCGAGCCGGACAGCCACTCACCGATCTTGGCGAGGCTGGCGCAGAAGATCCACACTAACCCTAGCAGCAGGCACTCTGACACTGTTCCAGACTGCTCGCGAGCCGAGCCGGACAGCCACTCACCGATCTTGGCGAGGCTGGCGCAGAAGATCCACACTAACCCTAGCAGCAGGCACTCTGACACTGTTCCAGACTGCTCGCGAGCCGAGCCGGACAGCCACTCACCGATCTTGGCGAGGCTGGCGCAGAAGATCCACACTAACCCTAGCAGTAGGCACACTGACACTGTTCCAGACTGCTCGCGAGTGGAGCCGGACAGCCACTCACCGATCTTGGCGAGGCTGGCGCAGAAGATCCACACTAACCCTAGCAGCAGGCACTCTGACACTGTTCCAGACTGCTCGCGAGTGGAGCCGGACAGCCACTCACCGATCTTGGCGAGGCTGGCGCAGAAGATCCACACTAACCCTAGCAGCAGGCACTCTGACACTGTTCCAGACTGCTCGCGAGCCGAGCCGGACAGCCACTCACCGATCTTGGCGAGGCTGGCGCAGAAGATCCACACTAACCCTAGCAGTAGGCACTCTGACATTGTTCCAGACTGCTCGCGAGCCGAGCCGGACAGCCACTCACCGATCTTGGCGAGGCTGGCGCAGAAGATCCACACTAACCCTAGCAGTAGGCACTCTGACACTGTTCCAGACTGCTCGCGAGCCGCACCGGACAGCCACTCACCGATCTTGGCGAGGCTGGCGCAGAAGATCCACACTAACCCTAGCAGCAGGCACTCTGACACTGTTCCAGACTGCTCGCGAGCCGAGCCGGACAGCCACTCACCGATCTTGGCGAGGCTGGCGCAGAAGATCCACACTAACCCTAGCAGTAGGCACTCTGACACTGTTCCAGACTGCTCGCGAGTGGAGCCGGACAGCCACTCACCGATCTTGGCGAGGCTGGCGCAGAAGATCCACACTAACCCTAGCAGTAGGCACACTGACACTGTTCCAGACTGCTCGCGAGTGGAGCCGGACAGCCACTCACCGATTATGGCGAGGCTGGCGCAGAAGATCCACACTAACCCTAGCAGTAGGCACTCTGACACTGTTCCAGACTGCTCGCGAGTGGAGCCGGACAGCCACTCACCGATCTTGGCGAGGCTGGCGCAGAAGATCCACACTAACCCTAGCAGTAGGCACACTGACACTGTTCCAGACTGCTCGCGAGTGGAGCCGGACAGCCACTTACCGATCTTGGCGAGGCTGGCGCAGAAGATCCACACTAACCCTAGCAGCAGGCACTCTGACACTGTTCCAGACTGCTCGCGAGCCGAGCCGGACAGCCACTCACCGATCTTGGCGAGGCTGGCGCAGAAGATCCACACTAACCCTAGCAGCAGGCACTCTGACACTGTTCCAGACTGCTCGCGAGTGGAGCCGGACAGCCACTCACCGATCTTGGCGAGGCTGGCGCAGAAGATCCACACTAACCCTAGCAGTAGGCACACTGACACTGTTCCAGACTGCTCGCGAGTGGAGCCGGACAGCCACTCACCGATCTTGGCGAGGCTGGCGCAGAAGATCCACACTAACCCTAGCAGTAGGCACACTGACACTGTTCCAGACTGCTCGCGAGTGGAGCCGGACAGCCACTCACCGATCTTGGCGAGGCTGGCGCAGAAGATCCACACTAACCCTAGCAGTAGGCACACTGACACTGTTCCAGACTGCTCGCGAGCCGAGCCGGACAGCCACTCACCGATCTTGGCGAGGCTGGCGCAGAAGATCCACACTAACCCTAGCAGTAGGCACACTGACACTGTTCCAGACTGCTCGCGAGCCGAGCCGGACAGCCACTCACCGATCTTGGCGAGGCTGGCGCAGAAGATCCACACTAACCCTAGCAGTAGGCACACTGACACTGTTCCAGACTGCTCGCGAGTGGAGCCGGACAGCCACTCACCGATCTTGGCGAGGCTGGCGCAGAAGATCCACACTAACCCTAGCAGTAGGCACACTGACACTGTTCCAGACTGCTCGCGAGTGGAGCCGGACAGCCACTCACCGATCTTGGCGAGGCTGGCGCAGAAGATCCACACTAACCCTAGCAGCAGGCACTCTGACACTGTTCCAGACTGCTCGCGAGCCGAGCCGGACAGCCACTCACCGATCTTGGCGAGGCTGGCGCAGAAGATCCACACTAACCCTAGCAGTAGGCACACTGACACTGTTCCAGACTGCTCGCGAGTGGAGCCGGACAGCCACTCACCGATCTTGGCGAGGCTGGCGCAGAAGATCCACACTAACCCTAGCAGTAGGCACACTGACACTGTTCCAGACTGCTCGCGAGCCGAGCCGGACAGCCACTCACCGATCTTGGCGAGGCTGGCGCAGAAGATCCACACTAACCCTAGCAGTAGGCACACTGACACTGTTCCAGACTGCTCGCGAGCCGAGCCGGACAGCCACTCACCGATCTTGGCGAGGCTGGCGCAGAAGATCCACACTAACCCTAGCAGTAGGCACTCTGACACTGTTCCAGACTGCTCGCGAGCCGAGCCGGACAGCCACTCACCGATCTTGGCGAGGCTGGCGCAGAAGATCCACACTAACCCTAGCAGCAGGCACTCTGACACTGTTCCAGACTGCTCGCGAGCCGAGCCGGACAGCCACTCACCGATCTTGGCGAGGCTGGCGCAGAAGATCCACACTAACCCTAGCAGTAGGCACTCTGACACTGTTCCAGACTGCTCGCGAGCCGAGCCGGACAGCCACTCACCGATCTTGGCGAGGCTGGCGCAGAAGATCCACACTAACCCTAGCAGTAGGCACTCTGACACTGTTCCAGACTGCTCGCGAGCCGAGCCGGACAGCCACTCACCGATCTTGGCGAGGCTGGCGCAGAAGATCCACACTAACCCTAGCAGTAGGCACTCTGACACTGTTCCAGACTGCTCGCGAGCCGAGCCGGACAGCCACTCACCGATCTTGGCGAGGCTGGCGCAGAAGATCCACACTAACCCTAGCAGCAGGCACTCTGACACTGTTCCAGACTGCTTGCGAGCCGAGCCGGACAGCCACTCACCGATCTTGGCGAGGCTGGCGCAGAAGATCCACACTAACCCTAGCAGCAGGCACTCTGACACTGTTCCAGACTGCTCGCGAGCCGAGCCGGACAGCCACTCACCGATCTTGGCGAGGCTGGCGCAGAAGATCCACACTAACCCTAGCAGTAGGCACACTGACACTGTTCCAGACTGCTCGCGAGTGGAGCCGGACAGCCACTCACCGATCTTGGCGAGGCTGGCGCAGAAGATCCACAGGCCGATGATGAAGGGCGTCTCGACGCGCGCGAACTCCACGGCCGCCACCTCGTAGCGCTTGACGGGGCGGCGGGTGGGCTCGGGGGCGGCGGGGGGCGGGCTGGCCGCCTCCTGGGGCTCGTCGGGGCCGTAGTCCAGGTCGGGGGCGGGCTCCGCCGCCAGCGCGTGGCTCGCGGCCCGCGGCGCGACGGGCGCGACGGGCGCGACGGGCGCGACGGTGCGCACGGACCACAGCGCCGCCCCCGCGCGCGCGGCCAGTAGCGCCAGTAGCGCGAGCAGCAGCAGCCGCCCGCAGCCCGCCATGGCGAGCCTCGCACTGCGCCAGCCGCCCCCCGCCACACCGCCCCCCGCGCAGGCGCCTGGGCGCGCGTAGGTGCTGCCAACCTCACTGCCTGCCGCTGGCTGCCCGGGCTGCCACCACACCGGCACTACAACTGAGTGGGCTGTGTTTTCATACCATTTTTCTTTTCATCGAAGCAAACTTATTATTTCTTATTTGTTTTGCAGTATTTTAGAACTAATTTACTTACATTGTTTTGAAATAATAAAGACCCGTGGGGTTCCACGTCCGCCTGTCTTTCTAATTATTGGTATTTAGTCACAGCTAGCTTAGTTATGGATAATTATTTTCCTTTGAATGTATTTAAAAATTCGGACATTATTTAATTTAAGTTACTAAGCAAGGGTTACGTATTTCACTTGTTTTGGAAACATTTTATCGGTACTCACTAAATACTTCAATTTGCATGTATCTTTTATACTTATATACACTAACATTCGTGCTAACAAATATGTGTAGATTCAGCAGTTATGCTTTACAGCGCAATGCCAGTAACCGAGCTGGAAACTTTCTATAAGTACTTGATACAAAATTAATTTGATTGATACGACAATATTTTATAAGTTATTTATGTCATACGCTAGTATTTGCAGCCACAAAATTACAGTCTGCTTTTAAATTTATCATGTTATATTGATTACACTTACAGAGAAAATCGCCCATCGTTAGTTTGAACTATTATTTTACTTATAGCTAAATACACACATTTTAATAAAGCCTAAAATTATATTTACTTTAATCATAAATTGTAAAAAATTATCCAATTCAGTGACAATCATCAATACTGCTTTCTCACATCAACAACTTCTCACCTCGCAATAGCTGATGATTGGTTCCTCAAAGCGACGTGTGAACAATTAGACTTTATAATCATACTATTTATTTGTTATCGCTGGAAGACATGAATAGACTACGCACAACTAACCAAGATGCAAAAACACGGTAATAGTCACTGTCGTTTTGTCTCACTTTGTTTCACAACAGTCATTACAGAAGGTGCACGCGTGAAGCTGTGAGTCCAGCCAACAGACAGTATACGCTAACACGCTATGCAGTTGTCCTGCGGGCTAGGAGTTGCGTGGTGCCCTGAGCTGCCCCTGCGAGTACCACAGCCCGCATGCAGGCGTGTTGTGCGTTTTTCAGACCTGACAGGCGCGTCTTTAAACATTTTACTAACCCTGGGAGGCATACCTAACATTTCCTAAATCCTTGCTTTGAGGGGAGAGGGGGCGGTTCAAAACCTTCTCGGTTAAAAAAGAATATATAAAATCTTTTATATATACTTATAAATGTTTTCAGTGTTAGTACAGCAGTTTGTCATACTTATTTACTAAAAAAAAAAAAAACTATAAAAAATTTAATCTCATAGTTTAAGATTATGTTGTACACAAAATTCTTTACAGGTTGGGGCTTAAACTTTTTCATTTACACATCCTAACTTTGGAATTTTTATTAGGCATTACTAATATCTAGTACTCACCTTCAATTAAGCATACCTGTATTATCTTGCGTTCATCTTAATTAATTTACAAAAGAGGACTCCAACATATACTATAGAAATAAAATCTGTTAATAATCCTAAACTTGTAATTTTACCAAAGAAATATGTGAGCTATCATGTAGTACATTTAACATTTTCCTAACCAAGTGTAGGACAAATATTACGGATTCGTGAGAATTTTCGCTTACAGTTTCAAAAGTTAAAACAACACCTCTCAGCCTCTGTACTGTATCAATTGTTTGATTGCGTTGTACCAGGTAAAACTGGCACTAAACACGTGACGACTTACATTATGGAAAATAAGTTACGGGAGGAAAATTTCTTACGAAAGAACCATACTTTTGGTTTTTTCTCGCGGAGGATTTTAAATGTTTCAAGTTGCCAGAACTGGGCTAGGCAGGAACGTGCGTATCCTCAGTGCGTGACCGTTGTCATCGCATTTCTCCGAAGCTGCGGCCACGCGTGTAGCTTTGGCATAGCTGTTCCTCCATAGCTTGTATTCAGTTAAAAATAGCATTGTAATGTTGCTAATGCTGAGCATCTGGAAGTACGGAGTGTCGTAGGAACCGGGCTCTGGGGATTGCGTGGGTGAGCGAGGGGAGCCCAACCGCCATTTTGGATTGTGACGTCACGACGGCCATCTTGGATGACCTTGAACTTTGACATTTATCTTTCAAATGAAGCGAAAATTGTCAAAAATTGCCAAAACTTTACCGAAATTAGCCCGAAATTCACCAAAATTTCCGGTTTTTAGGGGAGAAACCTGGCCAAAAAAAATTTTAAAAATTACAATATCGAGGGAAAAATTACCTTTTTGCGGAAAAATTTCCCTTTCAGACCTTAAAAAGTCTATGACTTAAAGATTTCCAAAAGTAGCTTAAAATCTTTATCGAAAACTACCGCAACCCGCTGAGCTCATGAAACAAAAATTAAGTAAACAGATTCTACAATTTTTTTAGAAAGAGGCAACATGTATTTTCTATGTATCTAAGTGAAATTTTAAGACGATAAAGATAACAAGATAAAAATAGTTTATTTACAAGTTCAACATAAAGTCTTAAAAATAAAGGCTACTTAGAGACAAACACATAAATGTAAATAATATTCTATTTATTAGTATAGCTCTACTGATAAAACAAGGAAACATAAATTATTTTAACTAATTAATTATTAAAAGAAAAAGATCACCTGGGCGGTTGCGGTGGCACGGTGGGGCGCAGGTAAGGACATGAGTCTTGTTGTGCCGCTTGCTTCGCTCTGCTTATTCAGGTAGATTTCGAACACATTCTACCTATTGTAGCCGTTACCATAGTGCGCCTTACGGAAAACTTTTATATACTTTTTCTTTTCATTCTCATCCTACTAGCCGGCAATTAATTCGATCGATTATTGTCCTTGGTTCAATCATTGATTGATATAACAAAAAAAAGACAATTTTATGTAAAAAAAACACTTCTTAAAAAAATCCTTGTAAAGTCCTAAAATAAGTTAAATTCCTCATACACCAATCGCCAGTATGCTAACGAGGCCATCTCGAAAATCAGTAATTAATACATTCCAAAAAAAAATGCCTTTGCGAGAATCAATCAAAATTATTTCACAGATATAATTAGAAAACAAAACCTTTAAAAAATACGCCAGTCCAACCATCTTTCGGAAACAAAATCTGTCATTCATTTCAGCGACACACCGCGCGAGACGCGATGGCATATCGCATTTAGTCGGAGAGTCTGTCGCATGTCATTTTTATCGCGTTGAAGTCACTCATGTATAACACGTGATAGCTTAGCGTCCTTCACGCTAGTGTGTTCCCAGAACGAGTTTCCCTTGAAGTCAATTAAGACGTCAAAACTACTTTTATTTTGGATATCATGAAGCAAGCCGGAATACGATTACTTTGTTTTAAACTCTGGACTCATTGCAAGCTGTACAATGTTCTGTATCGAGCCGTGCCTCATGCAAAAGTACGCTCGGTTGCGCAATAACGACGTCACGAAGTTACGCAAGCTCGTCCATTGTGGACGGTAGAAGAGCAGGGCTGGCAACTGTGCTCGTTACGTCGCGTCCGCCTCTTCGCTGCATCGTATTATACATTATTTCTGGAGTGTTGAGGGAATACATACACGTAACAAGCATAGCTCGTAAAAAAAGGGTCTGCAATCGCAACGACTTGCGTAACATGGAATAAAAGTAAGCCTCGTTCTAGGAGCCGGAGGCGCGGGACGATAAAGGCGACAGCTGCTGGATCCTGGAGGCACAGATGCAGCCTATCCTGAATGACGAGTTACTCGCGTCCCCTCACGCTTCTCGTGACTTCTCAGGTTTAAGGCGCTTCTTTTAGTATTTTGTTTGGACAACCAACTACTGCTTATATCCTTTTTTGGTTTATCTACGATAGTAACGTGTTTTATATAAGCATTAAAAGTTTAAAAAAATGTTAAAATTTTGTAAACATAAACAGTTGACTGCCAAAAGTTCATTTCTTTGTGAAAACACAGGTTGGGTTAGTGTCAAATGAATTCAGATATCCTGTTACGGCTGGTTTCTCATTGGAAACAGACACAAAATTAAAGGATTCTTTGGTTGACGCTGTGTTTGTTACTATTCGGGAACAGCAAGTTGCTAACAAGGCGCTACTTGTGTGCTCTACGTGCGAGCAGTGGGACAATACGAGAGGGCGATGCTACGTGAGGACAGCTACGTGAGGACAGCTACGTGAGGACAGCTACGTGAGGACAGCTACGTGAGGACAGCTACGTGAGGACAGCTACGTGAGGACAGCTACGTGAAGACAGCTACGTGAGGACAGCTACGTGAGGACAGCTACGTGAGGACAGCTACGTGAGGACAGCTACGTGAGGACAGCTACGTCAGGACAGCTACGTGAGGACAGCTACGTGAAGACAGCTACGTGAGGACAGCTACGTGAGGACAGCTACGTGAGGACAGCTACGTGAGGACAGCTACGTCAGGACAGCTACGTGAGGACAGCTACGTGAAGACAGCTACGTGAGGACAGCTACGTGAGGACAGCTACGTGGAACATGTGGAGGAAGGAGTGGAAGCATCACGTGCAAGGGACACCTGCCCAAACTGGCCTGCTGCAACTTGCAGGGCCTCAAGTGTTTCCAGAAACAACAATGGACAAGAGAAGGCTGTGTACAGCAGAGCCTGTGTGATGTTACAGCTGTTTGAAGATAACAATTTGAACACTACGATGTAGGAAGCTGAATCGTGTCGGCCGTTGTCTAAAGCGAGATTATCTACCTTTTTGCTATCGAGTGGAGGTGGGATTTTTCGGACTGGAACTAATGGGCCCGTGCCCAACACCAAGTTGGTGTTGCCCGTACCCAATACCGGCTCAGGGGAAGGGATTCCTACTTGTCACGACGCATCGTTGCGCCGCGCTGATTCGAGGCCTTTCCTTTGACAAACTGCCATGCAGACACCATTGTGCGTGCCTTAACACGGGGGTTTCTCCCATGATGGGTCTACACTCGCATCATTTTGACATACAACGTGTCACAATTTCCAGGCGGAAATGGACGTACTACGCACGAGGTGGTGCGTCACGGTTCAGCCACACCGTGTACCACCCTCGCGCTATACTACAGAAGGCGTAACCAGGAAATAAAGGCGCAGCTAAGGCTCCGACTGGTGGAAGACCACACCCAGTGGTACTCTCACATTCCGGGCATATGACGTCTCGTGAACACCTGCCACACCTCTTGTCGAGGGGTGAAACCTCCCCTTACTCGACCAATATCAGCCGCAAGACGGGTGTGCGGGGCAGTGGCGTAGCCAGGATTTGTGTATGGGGGGGTGTTAAGAAGCATGCCCTCCCCCCCCCCCCCCCGTATTAAAGCGGGGGGTCCGGGGGTCCTCCCCCGGGAAAATTTGGATTTTAAGGTGTAAAATAGTGCTATTTTAGCAGTTTTCGGTACTTAAATTTAAATATTGTAATGGTAAAAATTTTATTAATTTTAATATGAAATTTGTTTGAGTGATGAATGAGAAATTAATTAAAGATTTGGTGCTAAGGGGGGGGGGGGGGTTGAACCCCCCAAACCCCCCCCCCCCCCTGGCTGCGCCCTTGTTGCGGGGAAGACATCGATGTCCTGATTGGCAAACAGCCAGAAGAAAGGAAGGCTCTGATTGGCCCACAGCAGCAGCCAATCAGGAAGCACCTTCCCCTCAGGCAAGAGTATATACAGGCAGGACAACTGGTAGGTAACTGCTCCCTGATGATGGCGACTACAATGTCGACCGAAACGTCGGTTAATTATTTGCCAAGGATACTGCTACAACCCAGAAGCCAAGCCACTTCAATTTGTGTATATTCATGATTAGATTTTAAAAATTGGGAATAAAATTAATTTAAAAAGAAATTCACAATTTAAAAGTCAAAAACTACAAAAAAAAGTTTAAAACGTATTTAACTTCTCACTGTTTAATAGTGTTTGATATTTTCTTCACAAATTCACTCTAGATGTAAGTAGGGACAAGATCATGTGGTGAATTTTGATATAACCGAGCAGCATGTCATAACAATGCATAGCACCAGAATACAAGTTATATCATGGAATTAAGTAGCATTTATCCAAAACTTAATTCAAATTATAAAAAAAGTAACTATTTAATGTTTGAAATTCAAGGAATAACTTTTCCAGACAAAAAATTGCACCAGTGTGCATGGATATGAAAAATGAATTTAATTTGTTTTATCATAAGTATATTGTATTATCACCGAGGGTAGGTTTAGCTGTCATGCTTCCCATGGTGCCGGTATTGGGATAATATTTACGTTCTCGGTGACGGTTAACTTGCTAACAGCCGAGAACAGGAACTGACCCATCAGTAGTGGATATCAACCTCTTGATGTGGCAGTTGAATAAATACAAAGTTTCTAAATAGTCTGTTAATGCAATTGAACCAGTTCATCCTTTACAGAACCGATGATAAATATTGTCAAAGTCATGTGTCCACACAAATCTGTATATTCAGATATCCATGACTTTACATGACCTATTAAATCCAAATTTATAGGACTACATTTTTTTTAAATAGTTAATAATTTTGTTGGGCAATTTTCTGAAATAAATAAACAAAATCCAGTCTTCACCCCCTCCCCTAAGCAGGCCTGAACCAACACCACCTTACACTCACCACTCAGTATGTAATACTGCACTACGCACATAGCTACTAACCACAGTCTGAGTCATGGCATACTGAACCTTGGCATTTTCCCTTCAAATTATTATCACTGGGGAATTTCAATTATTTTTTCATTGACTTTCCCTGACCAATTCTAACATCTCTGACTTTTACCTTATTTTCCCTGACTTTCCAGGACACAGGCGGCTTGAAAATTCCTACTGGGGAAGTCAAAGGATAGCACTTATAAATTCCCAGCATCTTCATTATACCCAAAAGAAATTTCCCTTTCCATTCAAAAGACAGCCATTTCTTGTTAAAGGCATACTTTTCAATGAGTAATTTTAAATCAGTAATATTTTTAAATATTCCAATGTGTAAACTGGTTGTGTGTTTCATTTCAACTTTGCATGAGTAACAGATCACAATAAATGTGAGGTGATAGTTTACATTACAACATAAATACCTATGTAGTTAGTAGTTACAGTACACAAATGTAGTTTTACCAAGCCAACATTATCTTCCAAAACAAAAGGATTGTGGGGTTCTAAAAAAAAATAAAAACACACAAGGAAAGACATTATTTTTCATTCTTTTTGAGTTAGTAAATTACTTAATAATATTTTATTCTGTTCTTGATCTTTCAAATAATTAACATGTTTCTTGCACATGTCACACTAGCCTCTTTCATACAACCATGAGAAATATTTTTGCCGAAACAACAAGCAATGGAAAATGCCTATTTATCACCTATACCATATTTTCACATGCGCTAACACTGTGCGGAAAGTAGTTTTTTCTTTGTTCTTGGTATTGAAATAATAACATAAATAATCATGAACAAATTGTCTGGTGCTACAATGACAGCACACGTCACCGAGACTGAATAATGAAACGCAGACGGGCCAGAAGCGCCGGACGGACTAGATGGGGTCGTTCCCGACCACGGGCACGCGCACGGTGGCCGCGCACAGCCCCAGCCGACGCACTTGCATGGAGCTGACGCAGTGCCAGCGGTCCGTGCGCGGGTTGTACTTCTCCACGGTGTTGAGCTGGTGGATGCTGTCGTGGCCCCCCAGGCAGTACACCCGCCTGGAGCACACCGTCGCCCCGAAGTCGCTGCGCGGGAAGCTCATGGTGGTCAGGGGCGTCCACTCGTTGGTCAGTGTGTTGTACCTGCACAGTGGACGCAAAACTCAAGGTTTCGCAAATTTCCAGGGGGGAGGGAGGGGGGAGGGGGGGGGCAATTGTTTTGCACGTGGGGCTAACCGACATGTCATCTCTGGATACGGTGCTTGTATTCTGTACACCGCCCATATTTCAGTCTGCATGCATGCAATAAGCAGAAAACTTTAAAATACACAAAACTTTTTCCATACGACATAGTTTTGACATCAAATACATTTCACAATCACGCGTTTGGAAGTGCAGGCAGGCGCCCCAAGTGATGATACCCTGCTCCCCCCTTCCCATGGATTCTACACCCATGCCCGTGACAATTGCAAACTATGCCAAGTCTCCGAAAACAAAGCATGGTTTTACAAATATAACCAATTGTCCATTAAATTTTTTAACTTTATGCATGAAAACCTTATTAGATATACAATACATCAGCGAAGCTTGTGGTGTGGTTTACAAGAAAAGGTGCAAATTCACAAGAGCGTTCAACAAACATGAGTTTACTTGAGCTGCTCAACAACAACAACATAATACAAGCAGTGCAGGAATATAATAAATATTCACAGCATTTTTAAACAAATTTATTGAAAGGGGTCCCCTTAAAAAGTGAATATACACTATTAGCAACAAACTGTATTCGTTTATATGAGTGGGAAAAAAATCAAGCTCTGCACCCAATCTTTTATAAAATTTGGTCTGACGGTCTCCAAATTACAGAAATCACTAACCTCTCCACGGTCTTGAGGCAGCGAGCCTGTACACAGCCGCCCATCACGTATATGTACTCGTCCATGGCGACACAGCCAAACTTGCTCCTAGCCTGGAGCATGGGGGCCACTGCCTGCCAGCGGCCAATCACAGGGTTGTATCGCTCCGCCGTCCGCAGCACCTCTGTGTCTGTAGCGGAACTGCCACCTGCACACAACACTACCCTTACTGCAGCCAGCGGCCAATCACAGGGTTGTATCGCTCCGCTGTCCGCAGCACCTCTGTGTCTGTAGCGGAACTGCCACCTGCACACAACACTACCCTTACTGCAGCCAGCAGCCAATCACAGGGTTGTATCGCTCCGCTGTCCGCAGCACCTCTGTGTCTGTAGCGGAACTGCCACCTGCACACAACACTACCCTTACTGCAGCCAGCGGCCAATCACAGGGTTGTATCGCTCCGCTGTCCGCAGCACCTCTGTGTCTGTAGCGGAACTGCCACCTGCACACAACACTACCCTTACTGCAGCCAGCAGCCAATCACAGGGTTGTATCGCTCCGCTGTCCGCAGCACCTCTGTGTCTGTAGCGGAACTGCCACCTGCACACAACACTACCCTTACTGCAGCCAGCGGCCAATCACAGGGTTGTATCGCTCCGCCGTCCGCAGCACCTCTGTGTCTGTAGCGGAACTGCCACCTGCACACAACACTACCCTTACTGCAGCCAGCGGCCAATCACAGGGTTGTATCGCTCCGCTGTCCGCAGCACCTCTGTGTCTGTAGCGGAACTGCCACCTGCACACAACACTACCCTTACTGCAGCCAGCAGCCAATCACAGGGTTGTATCGCTCCGCTGTCCGCAGCACCTCTGTGTCTGTAGCGGAACTGCCACCTGCACACAACACTACCCTTACTGCAGCCAGCGGCCAATCACAGGGTTGTATCGCTCCGCTGTCCGCAGCACCTCTGTGTCTGTAGCGGAACTGCCACCTGCACACAACACTACCCTTACTGCAGCCAGCGGCCAATCACAGGGTTGTATCGCTCCGCCGTCCGCAGCACCTCTGTGTCTGTAGCGGAACTGCCACCTGCACACAACACTACCCTTACTGCAGCCAGCGGCCAATCACAGGGTTGTATCGCTCCGCTGTCCGCAGCACCTCTGTGTCTGTAGCGGAACTGCCACCTGCACACAACACTACCCTTACTGCAGCCAGCGGCCAATCACAGAGTTGTATCGCTCCGCTGTCCGCAGCACCTCTGTGTCTGTAGCGGAACTGCCACCTGCACACAACACTACCCTTACTGCAGCCAGCGGCCAATCACATGGTTGTATAGCTCCGCTGTCCGGAGCACCTCTGTGTCTGTTGCGGAACTGCCACCTGCACACAACACTACCCTTACTGCAGCCAGCGGCCAATCACAGGGTTGTATCGCTCCGCTGTCCGGAGCACCTCTGTGTCTGTTGCGGAACTGCCACCTGCACACAACACTACCCTTACTGCAGCCAGCGGCCAATCACATGGTTGTATCGCTCCGCTGTCCGCAGCACCTGTGTCTGTTGCAGAACTGCCACCTGCACACAACACTACCCTTACTGCAGCCAGCGGCCAATCACATGGTTGTATCGCTCCGCTGTCCGCAGCACCTCTGTGTCTGTTGCGGAACTGCCACCTGCACACAACACTACCCTTACTGCAGCCAGCGGCCAATCACATGGTTGTATCGCTCCGCTGTCCGGAGCACCTCTGTGTCTGTTGCGGAACTGCCACCTGCACACAACACTACCCTTACTGCAGCCAGCGGCCAATCACAGGGTTGTATCGCTCCGCTGTCCGCAGCACCTCTGTGTCTGTAGCGGAACTGCCACCTGCACACAACACTACCCTTACTGCAGCCAGCGGCCAATCACAGGGTTGTATCGCTCCGCTGTCCGGAGCACCTCTGTGTCTGTTGCGGAACTGCCACCTGCACACAACACTACCCTTACTGCAGCCAGCGGCCAATCACATGGTTGTATCGCTCTGCCGTCCGGAGCACCTTAGTGTCTGTAGCGGAACTGCCACCTGCACACAACACTACCCTTACTGCAGCCAGCGGCCAATCTCAGGGTTGTATCGCTCCGCTGTCCGGAGCACCTCTGTGTCTGTAGCGGAACTGCCACCTGCACACAACACTACCCTTACTGCAGCCAGCGGCCAATCACATGGTTGTATCGCTCCGCCGTCCGGAGCACCTCTGTGTCTGTAGCGGAACTGCCACCTGCACACAACACTACCCTTACTGCAGCCAGCGGCCAATCACATGGTTGTATCGCTCCGCTGTCCGCAGCACCTCTGTGTCTGTAGCGGAACTGCCACCCGCACACAACACTACCCTTACTGCAGCCAGCGGCCAATCACAGGGTTGTATCGCTCCGCCGTCCGGAGCACCTCTGTGTCTGTTGCGGAACTGCCACCTGCACACAACACTACCCTTACTGCAGCCAGCGGCCAATCACATGGTTGTATCGCTCCGCTGTCCGCAGCACATCCATGTCTGTAGCGGAACTGCCACCTGCACACAACACTACCCTTACTGCAGCCAGCGGCCAATCACAGGGTTGTATCGCTCCGCTGTCCGCAGCACCTCTGTGTCTGTAGCGGAACTGCCACCTGCACACAACACTACCCTTACTGCAGCCAGCGGCCAATCACAGGGTTGTATCGCTCCGCTGTCCGCAGCACCTCTGTGTCTGTAGCGGAACTGCCACCTGCACATGCTACACTTTCTCCTACCAGTAGCCACTGTTAGATCACTTCACTCCCATAAAGGCTATGATAGTTTGATTCCCGTCTTGGTTGAAGCTGAATTTTTTTTGCATTTTTTAAATGCAGTAGATGTTGTAATATGTCAATTGGTCTTCTGGGGTACCACTGTTTTACACACCCTTCTTTATGTCAAATCCGCGTTCTCATCTCGACAGCCCTCATTGTCGTAATGAAACTGACGAGACGACTTGACTTGATGGCAACTCCACAAGCAACAGCCTCTGTGTCACGGACCTGCTACACGCTGGCCGCAACACAATGTTCCTCTAAGCAATCTGAGAGTATCATCCATGGGCTACTCTTCACGGGCACTGCTGCCGAGACTCAACTAAGAGCCCGAGTGCCTCACAACAGACAACTACACTGGAGTTAAATACTGACGTTACAATTAATAGTTGATCATTTAATCCTATAGAACCATGACTGTTCAAAATAACTAGAAATAATTTTTAAAAAAAATGATCAGCTTGATATGAGAAAATCAGCAAGAAAATTTCACAGCAAAAAAAAATTCTTAGTTGTAGTAGCTACACCTGACTTAAGTGCTGTCAACTCACCCACTCCCCCTATGGCGTACATGACTCCAGTGACACACACAACTCCGTGATGTGCGCGGTGCGTCGACATGGGGACGGCATCTCTCCACGCTCCGTGACCAATGGGCGCAGCCTCAAACTTCTACACAGGCAGGACCACGACAGTGTAACATGGGGGTTGTCTCTCTTTTAACTTTGTAAACAATCAACTATGAAGTTGCATTTTCTATTGCAGGCGTGCAGTTGAACACTTTTGGTCACCCTCATTACAACCTTAATTTGACTTGTGTGTATTAATATCCCATTGTTAAGTTGGCAATGCCATGGGCTGAATGTTCTATGGAATTAAACAGACTGCAGAAGTTACTGTTGTGTTGCAACAATTCCCATTTCAATGTGTGACATTAATTAAGGTGTGCTGAAAATAACATTGCTCTTAGACAGAATATTGCTTAAGAATAAATTATTCTTATATGTTAAGGGTTGCAGCACACTTAGTTATCGCGTGGCCTGATACTCTGTTTGGTCATGAAACCATCCTCAATATGCTCACATCACCTCCACAGTGGTCACTGAACTCCACGAGTAAGTATAATTTGTTTAATCCAAACATCTCAGCAGTCACGTGAAGCTCTGCGAGCAGCGCAGTTATTGTAGGTGTGTCGTGTCTGGTCTGCCGCCCAACCGGACGCGTCGCCGGCAAGTGTCGTGTCTGCCTCACTGCGTGAGTAAAGGTGAGGAGGGGAAAATTTTATAATAAACCAGCAAGCAAGAGAGCAAGAGTATGTGTGCGTGTGCATGTGCGAGTGTGTGAGAGGGCATGTCGCATGTGGCAGTGTTGACGGTTCTCCTTCCCTCTCATCATTGTAAATGTCCCGTGAACTAGCACCCACGCAATTAATGTGTCTATCGTAGGGTCCACACCAGGGCCATATTTCATACACACAATTAGCTAAGAAATATAACACTTCAATTGTATCCATGGAATTCTAGTGTGACCTTTATTCGAGGGCAACCCTTTTGATGAAAATGATAGCTTTTTTTGCTCAATATTAAAGGTGCGACCCTTCCGCAGGTAAATACAGTAAGTTACGAGCATTCATTTAGCGATCACACTGAAGCAATACCACTGTTTCCAAACACCAACAAACATGTACAAATTATAACCTCGGTCATTAAAGGTTGATAAACAATTAACGTCGTTAAACAATAAACATGTGGTTGATGCAGCGGTCACTATATAATATGTACTGGTCAGCAGTGTGTTGTGATGCAGGTGAAGGCTAGACAGAGACAGAATTGGAGCCGTACCCAGACAGTGGTGTGAACGCCTGACGGCCCCATTCCGCCCGCGACATGCAAACAGCCGTCCACGAACACGGCTCCCGCTCCCTCCACGGCCGCAGGCAGGCTTGCCAACTGCCGCCAGGTGTAGGACTCTGCGCTGTAGCACTCCACCGACTGCAGTGCACGGCCCTGGTTACTACCACCTTCGAACAACGACACCTCACGATGCACTGCCGAGTTACCGGGACCTTCTCGACACTACTCTCACAGTGCACCATTTCACATACTCCGGTGCTTTCAATAAGAAGTGGGTGGTGCAAGTTTAGCCTTGGCGGCGGTGCTCTTGTAGGGGGGAGAAGAGGTCTGCCTGCCGAACCTTAACCAGCAACGAGCTATAGTATAGTGCTTATGGAAAAGAAGCATTAGTGTGTATCTTCGCCACTTAGAAGTTTGAGGACTGGCAACCAGGCCTGAACCCAGACGACTTGGCACAAGAGGCAGGTGGATCAGCAGAGGAGAGAGGAAGTGCTCCTACCCGCCACGTACACGTGGTTGTCAGCACTGGCGACGGCTGCGTAGAGGCGCGGGCAGCTCATGGCAGCCACCACCGCGCTGTCTGCCAGCGAGCCCGACTCGTGGATCACCTTCGGGACGATGCAACGCCACGTGTCGTAGCCCAGCGTGAAGCACTCCACGCTGCCCACCGCCACGCCGTTGCTCTGCCCACCAACACCCAGTATCACCTGCCACAACCCGACCATCATCCCTCCGAGACGGAAACAACGTTACAGACCTGACTGGTTAATTTTTGACTTTAACTTTGTTTTATAACTTCCATTGTTTGCATACAGACACACTTAAAACCAGAATCTCCGCTCACGAAAGAGAACCTGACGCACCTCTTGCTCGGAGAAGAATCTCTGCCTCTTGAGGAGCCTCCGGGAGCATACAGCATCAGCAGCCTGCTCCTGGCGCTCCTCTAGTGAGCACATTGCCAGGGCCTCGTCAACTGCCTCGCGCAGCACATCTGCCACCTTGGTGCCGAGACCAGGCAGAGTCCTGTACACCAGCAACACTGCCGAGGGTACTTGGTGTAGCCTCAACACGCCCAGAAGCTGTCCCAGGTGCTGAGCCCTCTCCCCCTCGTCGTGACAGGTCCAGCTCACCACGCTCTGCAACACAGCGCAGCACATCTGCCACCTTTGCCTGGCTACTATGCACCTTCTTCTGCATTAGTTGTCTGTAACCAGCACACAAAAAATTATTTTATTGGTTGATTTCATATAGATTGACTCATATAATTTATCAATATACACCCACCTCTCGAAGTAATACCCTACTTAATTACAGGAAAACAGAGCACTAATCAAAATGGTGCTGATAAATTATTATTATTTCATAAGAGCGTATGTTTATCAAAATTATTTGTTTTCCAATCAGTTAAGTGTTGCTTGCCAACAAACATTTTAATGAAGACACTCCTCCTGTTGAATTCAAATAACAGTACTATTTTATGTCTAAATACATTTGAAGTACATTTAAATAAATGCTCAGTAAAATTTTGATATTAAGCAACCTAAAATTAAATTCAAAAATTTCACAGACAGATTGTTGGGCATAACATTCCTAAGAGGCTCGAACAAAATTTCTGAGTTACAAAATAATAGTGTTACTAATATAGGAGATATATTTCAATTCTAATAAGATTTTTAAAAAATCAGGGTGGGTAGTATTGCTACACTATCGTAATTTTTTTTTTAGTGAAAAGTCTTTCGTTGACCATCAGGTATAATGTTAGAGGAAAGAAATGAAACTCACTTTTAATGAATTTATTTATTTGTTTTTCGGATAATCTTAATATGATATTTTACATTTATCAGGTGTAATTAAATATTTACTTTACCTAATAATTAATATATTTCAAATGTGGTAGTGAAATAAATACGTGACAATGGTTTGCAAATATAATCCATGTTGCATGCGTAGGTCAGATCCAGACAGGTCCGAGCAAGTGAATTCTGTTCACGTGGGTCGTTCTTAAGCTCAAGCCTGAATTGTTTATTTAGATTTTCTGTCATTATAAGTCCATCGTCCTTAGCAAGATTGAAATCACCAAGAAGCATCACTGGAACTTTCGAGTCACCGGTTAGGCCCACGTAGTCGATCAACTCGCTATAGGGAAAGAGGTAACCGGTAAGAAAGAGCGCTAGATAGTTGAAAGCGATCTACCGATGTGCATAGCACATGGCGAGCATGAATCGGGAAACATCCGGAAGGTTCACCCTCACCACTGCCAAGTCAGCGACGTGCGTGAATGTCAGTTCGAGGGGAATGGGCATTGCGTTGTAGGGAGAGTCATTCCTTCGGTAGACAGCGATGCCACTCGCTCGAGTTGGCAGGCCGACTGATGCACAAGATGAAAGTTACGTATGTCGACTACGGAACCGCCCCCGAGTCTGTGTGCACGACGAGACCTTGTGTGTTCACACAGTATGTGGTAAGCTTGCCCGAACAGGGAGTAGTCACGTCCACGAGGCGCCGAATATCTACAGAGACTGTATGCAAGTGATGGCTGGCAAGCCTCAGATGATGACGAATGTAAGCTATGTCTGACATGCACATCGTATAAGGTGTGGCAAGCACTTCAACCTGTATGCACCCACCTATTCCGTAGTAGATCGCTGGAAATGACAACTCCTCAGCATACGCGTCGTAGATAATATTCTCGGGTATGTTCTGCCAACCCGGCACAATGTCCAAACAATGCTCTTCATTCCACTAAAACGTGTTCTTTCGAGCGTTGAATGCTCTCAGACTCAGGGACCCTGTTCGCCTATAGAGGCTCAACCGCCTCGAAAATCTTACTCGACCCCGCTACAGTACACGCAAGGCAAACAAGCCCTGAAATCTTCTAGCCTTACTCTCCAGAGCTGCTGCTGAAATACAGGACGGCGTAACATAAACATTGGCTGAATATTCTGGCCGTCGTCAGAGATAAATACGCACTGAATGGTATTGATGTTTTTTTTTTTTATCAATTTATTAGGAACAAGATTATAAGGTCAATTCGAATAAAACCAAAATAACACCGGAAAGCATGTCTACACAACATAGTATAACACCAAAATGCAAGTTAACACAGCATTTGTAAACAAAATTAAACGAAATTCACGAATTCAACCACCAAATTTACAAAATTTTAATCATATCATAATAATGTAATCTTTTATTTAGTAAATTCAATGATTGTAATTTATTTAGCATAAAGTTTGTATGAAAAATTATGAACTAATTTAATTGCAGAAAATGATTTTCACTTTAATTTAGCATCTTTGATTAGTAACACTTATTACATAATGATGTTGGCACATTTTTCAGACATAAAAATTGGCAAATTATTTTCATTTTTCTGAGTACCTATATCTGTCACAGACATGAATATTACATATTATTTTATTGTTAAAAGTGCATTATGTATAAGTCTCAATGTCACTATTTTCTTGAAAAAGGTATTGAAAAATATAATTTTTGTATTTATCACTATTTTTATAAATATAAACAATGCATAAAATAAAAACAATAACACCAAACTCGCCTATTTTAAAAACTAAAGTGACCTAAAAATAAAACCCTGCGTCCTTGTCCCTACACATTATAAATTTGTTGCTTTGTTTTTAAATGCTACACAAGTGTGGTTGCCATTGTGTGGGCACGGAAATATATACATTCGCGTAAAAGAAAAAAAAACTCTACTTCGAATCTATAACGGCACTACTTCAAACCATGCCGTAATTTTCTGGCGTCGTCACTTCAAAACGGTGCTAATCGAACGACGTTACTTCGAGGGGCGGGTGTATTGTAATTGCTACCTTCCACAGCTGTCCAGTGAGAATCACTGGCCCACAAGCAAACTGAAGGGTACACCTGGGCGAACCTCGTCGCCCGGCGCTGCGTGGCTGCCGCTGTGTCCGCGAGGAGAGCTCGACAGGCCGTGCTATCAGCTCACGTGGAGTAGGTGCAGGTGGGGGACTGCCGTGCACGGCGCGGCCCTCACCTCCAGCAGCTGCCCCTCGTCGGAGACGTGCACGGTGCGTGCAGACAGCACGTCCAGTAGGAGGTCTGGTGGCGCGTGCACAAACTCCTCCTCCTTCACCACCTTGTGGAAGTTGTCGAGGGCGTGCTGGAAGGCCTCCCGCGCCAGGTCGTGGGCGTGGCGCAGCCTGGCGCGCACGCACACCGACAGGCAGTTGGCGGGACTGAGTGCAGCCAGCAGGTAGCGCTGGCACGCGAACAGCAGCTCCGGGAGCTGCAGGAAGTCTGCGCCCTCCATCAGCGCATACACGTTGTCCTCAGTCACCTGCAGGCATTCCCCTCCCGACATTCAGCTACCACACTTATGTAGGACTCAAACAAATTTATACTTTAAAACAATTAAATATTTATGCCAGGGTGATTTTCTATGGATAAATATCAAGAAGCGTGTTGGCCAGGAGAACCGTATAAACTGGAATGGTGAAGACATAATTAACAATATTTTGTTATAATTTTTAATAAAGTCTCTCCAACCTACTCATCACAAACCATGATGTCAGATACATATCCACCTAATGATTGTACATGGGGTGCATGTAAGATATGTTAGTAATGGATGTATAAATTAACATTACCTCAGAGAATAATAAAGCTAGTGCTTGACACAGATTCAAACAGGAATTTGTGTTAGACTTACGGTATCTGGTTACCAGTTCATGTTATTAACATGCATGAAGATCCTGCTGGAGTACATCTTGGGGTGTGACACAGACAACTGCAATCCCAACTAATCCAAAACCTCCCTGTTCTCAGCAAAGACGATGTTAGTAACAAGCTGAGACACACCTTACCATGGCCAGAATGCTTAAAGCTTCCCAAATGCCACAGCACAGCGCCAACTTCCTCGCATTTGTTTATTTAGTTGATTCAGAGCACAACTGTTTTAACACTCTAACCGTACTACGTGAGAATGTACCCCGCAATTTAAACATTTTACTTAATGCCGAACAGCGAAATAAGTAAAGGTTAGGGTTGGTGTTCAGGCGTCTGAAATAATTATATTTACACAGCTCAACACAATGACAAAGCTGAAAGAAGTGGCGTAGAGGCGGAGCTAAAGGTACCAAGTGTTCCTTGCGCCTGCTGTGATCCCAGTGAGACCTCTCTCTACTGTGTGAGCTCCCCTCGCTACTGGAGGTAAGTGTTCACGCTGCTCCACTCTAGCCAGCGACCCTGTGGCCTTCGTACCGCTGAGGTACCACCCTCCTAGGAGCAAGCAGTGTACGGCACAGCTCACTGGGATACAGGCTAGCCAGCAGCAGGCAGTTCTTTGAGTCCGGCCCATACTCAGAAGGCCCCGCTGATAAGACATTTGCTGATTCAATTATTGAGCTAATAAAGTTAATGTATCTGCATCTGCTAAGTCAGTGAGTCACGTCCCCGGGGTCAAACTCTGTCTCCATATCTCAAGGAAGCAAGTGTCTGTCGACAAGTGACGGTGTTCGAAACACCGACTGTTGTCTCCTGTCCATGCCTATTTCTTCTTTAATCTTTCAATCCAACACACAACATTACAATATTTTAATTTGTCGAATCAACAATCAAACTTTGCCTTGTGGGGACTAATCGGGAAGCCTTTCACAACAGAAATGAAAATTCATGCCTTCTTATACATGACATGGAAATGAAACATTTGTAACAACAGCTAAGATAACTTTATTCACTACTCACCAATATTTCTGATGTATAAATGTACGTTATAATAGATTTCAAAACCTTGGATTCAATTTCAGAAAGAGAGACTTTTTCTTGTCTTGCTTAGCCTTTCACAACAGAAATGAAAATTCATGCCTTCTTATACATGACATGGAAATGAAACATTTGTAACAACAGCTAAGATAACTTTATTCACTACTCACCAATATTTCTGATGTATAAATGTACGTTATAATAGATTTCAAAACCTTGGATTCAATTTCAGAAAGAGAGACTTTTTCTTGTCTTGCTTCTTTCATGTCTGAAATGAACATCAACCTGTAACAAATGACAAGTCAGCTAGGAGCCCGGTCACTCGCCGAGGAACTAGAACCAGTGACCCCAAGAGACATGCTGCCCACGACACTAACTGCAAAGATACTCCCTCTATCAACTGGTCCCTGCAGCAGATATTTGCAGTGCTGACTTTGACATCACTAATACAGATACTGTTTACTTATCTGGATCTTTTCAATGAAGGCAAATGAACCAACAAAATAATTTTTTGTGTATCTACGATTAAAACTAGGTTACTTTCACTTGGGGCATTGAGTGGTCGTCTCGACAGTCGGGCTCGATTCCCGGCGAGGTCCAACAAGATTGTCCGCAGGTGAGAAGTGGGGTGGACGTTGCCGTGGCCTGAGGGGTTTCTCGGGGCTCCCCCCCCCCCTCCATCTCTGTTCCTCGGGTGGGGCAGCCGGCTCCTGTGTCAGCCCCACCCAACCCCCTCGGGCGGGAACCTACAGGTCAGTCTTCATTTCATGAGATATTACAAGCAGTTAACTATAGGAGAATGTTTTATCATTTTTATGTTTTTGATAGTTAACAATCCTCATATATTACCATTTCTATATATCTTGGTTATGTGGTGACATTGGTACCAATAACATAGCACTAATTAAGATATTTTAGAAGTCATATAATAAATGTTTAACAGTGTTTCTAACCTTTTGTAAATTATTTTTTTTATATATATATTATTTGTGCAAACATCTTGAGTACTTTTCCTAATTTTATTGGCCAGTTTTTAATTGAACTATTTTGCTAAATACTGAACATCTAGTTTTCCTTTCCTGGAATATTCAGGTGTGCTCAAAAGACGCTTGCATCATATTTTCTTCTGCTTTCTTACAAGCAATAGCACCGAGTGGTTTGGTTTGTAAATGAGCCATTAAGGTGCATTTAACATGGTTTTCGACCAACTTTTTACAGAGTGAATGTTTGTGATATTTGAACATTTGACTGAAAACACAGTACACTGCATACTTCTCTAACCAGTGTTAATCTGTGCATGTCCATGATAAATATCAAGGCGTGAACTGTGGATGTACTTCCTGAAATCAGGCTTTTCAGATGTTTCCTTCAAGGTGTTTCTGGTTAATATCGTGGAGAAACTGAATTGATGGAAAAATCATCACCCTCCAGTTGGAAAGCTGGATAGGTATCAAGATGTCATCTGTATGTGGTGTCTGAAGTCTTTCCCGGGCATTGAACTGTTCCTACTGAACCGTCACATAATCCTTCCGATGGGCCGAGGCATAACGATGCCACGCTGCTGCTACACATAATTCCCTTCTGTAAAAACACAGATTAACAAAGTTATTTTGTTCTCATATTGAGCTTCACTAATGGCTGAGATAATAAATTTTGTCCTGTGACTGTTTCTCTGGAACATGTGGACAGCTTTTAGTACTGTGTTTTTTGTGCTTGAGTTTACCTTTATTCTTATCATAAAACAGCAAAGCAATGAACTATTACCAGATTGTTATTCTAGTGGAATGACTGTGATCCATCTTGTATCACAAATTAGTTCTCAGAAAAGATCACACTTACGACTGCATCACTCTCTTCCATATTTAACTTTAGACAAGTGTAGAACTCTCCATTGTTTGTGGGCTAAATACTAACCAACCATTCTCACAATATTGTGATGTATTTGTTATTGTCAATTACTGTTTAACTGCTTGAAGTATAACAACGCCCGCTTAAATAATGATTCGAAAACATGCCAGAATGTAAAATAAAAGTATTATGGAATTTTTATTTAAACGGAAAAGTGGTGCCCCTTCAGAATTACTTTTAAAAAAAGTGCCAAAAACACGTTCTAACAATAAAAGGTCGAAATTTCGAAATTTGGAGAAAGGTTTTCATGGTAACCATACTATTCTAACCTGAAGAACGGTGATGCAGCTGCTAATACCACTTTATGAGCTCTAATTTCCTCTGGACCTACGGTCAGCGTCACATCGCACAGAATACCTTCAATTCGAAATTCCTCAAAATTATAGAGTAAAATTGAAGGGTGCATACTATCACTAAACTTGAATTCAGGACTCATATCCAACAGGCTACGAATCGAAACAAAATAATGACATATCAACCAGTCGTCTCAAGGCGGTTGTTTACATAAACAATAGTAGTGACAGGAATGTTCATAGGAATGTGTATGGCTGCCACTGGCCAGAGAGTCCACACAAGGAAAAAATATTTCGTACCAACTTAAGCGAGAAGAAAGTATTAGATTTGAAAAAAAAAGTACTAAATTATAATTTTTATGGTTTTAACAATTTAGGAAGTTATTATGATATTGCAATGCTCTAACTTAAATATCACACCACACACATACACACATACACAGATACATTCCATAGTTTTTAAAAATAATTATGCTTAATAATAAAACATATTGGAGTTACTGTAATAATATTATATTAAAGAAAAAAGTACTAGATCTGAGCGTAAATGTACTTGACCACTAAAAAACTTATAAAAGTACTAGATCTAGTACGAAAGTACTAACTGTGGACACCCTGCAACTGGCTGCAAATGCCGCGCTACTCTAGCTTGTTCCGGCGTCAGCGACTCGCTCGGTACCTAACTGTGCATGCAGTATCTGACGCCATACGGTAGTCTTTTCAACTTATTTTACTCAACTACGTCAAATACTGAAAAGTGTGCTGAAATAAATTACATATATATTTTTAATATTGTCATATTTAAAATATTAAGTAATATTTTGAACATCACTTTAAAAGAAAGTCAAACTTAAAACCATTCTGTGAACAACTCAAATATTAAATGTTAATTGCACTAATTAACACCGGATTTTAACAAAACAATCTAAGCCTATTTCAGGGGTGCCCACAAGCGGGGGTAACGACGCAGACTGCATCATTAAAATTTCAGGGGGGGGGGGGTGGTTAAAAAAAACGAGAATAATGTATATATTATTTACATAATTATAGCTTCTAATGTGAAAATACGTTTCTGGTGCTTTGATAATTGAAAGGGATCTTGTAAATAAAATTGGCAACCCCGCACTTTCCTCAACAAAAGCAGTTTGGCATCTGTCGGTTCAGGATGGAAATATATTACTTGACATGACCAAAATTATTATTAGAAAACCAGTTTTAATTAATGCAAAATGTGATAAAATATAATATAAAATAATTGAGTAAATAATTGAGAAAATGGCATAAAAAATTTCGGTGAGGCAGGGGGGCCGCATCATTAGTTTAAAAGGGGGGGTGAGTCATAGTGTTTGGGGAGGGGGGCACCTCTGACTATTTTGTCATTTATCAGCACAAAATAAATCAAAAATAATTATCAAATTAATTAATTATAAAAATTAAAGTTTAAAGCATTAGGTACTGCCGCCACCCGTCCCTATGGAATAGTTACGGGGAATGCCTAGCGGGCTAAGGGCGTAGCTTTAGATTCGTTGTCCGGTGGGCGCCAGGCTAGCTTGGAAGAACTAGACAGTGAGGAGGTTCGTGGGTTCGCTGCCCCAGCGTGCCCCGCTAGGTACGTCGGCTTACGGTCGTGATTGGCTTACTGAGTGGATACAGGATGCGCCCTAGGCAGTGTAGGAGACTGCATACTTATACATGTGACAATGAAATTACACACGAGTTGGACTGAATTATTTTAATAATGCGCCGTTATGCACGATTGACACACAGCACTGGTACACGTTTATGACATATCACTACATAGCACTACATGATTACGTTACTCAAACTACCCTAATCTCCGCGGCAGTCTCGCGGGTCGGTATGGTTACCGGAGACGGCCAGTACCGTGAGTTAACCCGTGACGTGGTTACGCGGGGTGTTTGTTAAGGCGGTCGGGATAGGCCCGGCTCTGCCGAAAATGGTCCGGGGACACGTGAGCAGCGGTAAAGCGAGGTTGTGATATATTTACTTACTGAACATAAAGACTTATCGGTGCACTTAAAATGTAAGCTACTCACCGGACACACGTCCGCCCCGGCCGTGAGTGTTCGAAGACTGCCGAAGATGGCCCGCCACGGGGGGGCGGGAGGACACATCCCACCCCCCCCCCCCCCCGTGCCGCACGCTAACACCTTTATTTTATCTTAAAGTTATAATTTTATATAATAAATCCTTCCAGGTACTTAATTAAAAATTAGTACCTGGAAACTGTTTGCTGAGGGCTTAATATTTCTATCACTAATAATTAACTGTTTGAAAATATAGTCACATGGAAGACTGTTGTTTACAAGTATTAACACTGATGAGATCCTGGATTTCATTTAATGTCACTGACAAATATCCTTGTAATTAGAATCTTATGTTTTAATTGTTACGTAGGTCAGGTGGCGAATCCCTCACTTGACTCGTTCCGGATGTGGCTGGGACGCGCTCCGAACGGGAGGGTCACTGATCGGGTGAGAACCGGCTGAAGGTAGCGTCGGTACGACGTCAGTACTTATATATAAATAGGATATATGTATATGTTATCCACTAAACACGTGACTTCAATCATTAAAAAAATAAAAACAACTAAGTTGGAATATGAACCCAGGAAATGTGCAACGAAATAAAGCTTATTGGTTAACCTTTACAAATGAATACTTATAATAATATGAGATGTTTCGTCCTTCAATAAATAAGTATTGATGTGGGCCTTCTTTGTCGGCACTAAAGGTCCTGTCACTCTGTCCAATATTTGTCACCAATATATTTGACAATATAGTTGGAAGAGAAGTATTGAACATAAAATCGCTTTCAATTTTTTCCATCAAACATCAAACATATTTGGACAAACAACCTCAAAAGTGTTTTTTTTTTTTTAATGCCCACTATCAAAGTATATTTCTAGTCTGAGCTATCAAACACGTTTCAATTTTTTTCTCAATTTTGAAAGTAAAGACTGTAACACATTGCTGAGTGGAAAATATGAATTTGTTATTTTTTCCGTCACCCGACCTCTGTGAAAGGTCCGGGGGGTACCTGACGGGCGCTAGGGGCGTCGCGATGCTCTTGTTGTCCGGAGGGGCGCCAGGCTAGCTGGCTGCTAGGCCGTTGATGTTGGGTCGTGGGTACTCTGCCCCCGCGTGCCCCGCCAGGTACACGGCTTGAATGTAACCTGAATGGTTCACCCTTGGTTGTGAAGGCCGCTCGGCCGTGTGGAGGACGGGAGATTACAGAAAATGATTGTATACAAGTTGGTGAGAATACATTTAATTTGGGAGTTTCACTGGGGGTCCATGTGGGTACACGGTACGCTCTACAAGTCTGCTCCGCGGTTCAGTCCTGCTACAAAAATTCTCACCAACACTTAGCGACGTCTAGCAGTTACACAATTAACAAGAAAAAAACACTACGAGACAATGGTTACCGCGGCAGTCTCGCGGGACGTGGGTTGATGCTCGCTGGAGACGGCCAGTGCCGAAAGTTAACGGGTGCATTAAAACATGTTCCAGGTGCCCAATTAAAATGTAGCACCTGGTAATTGGGTGCTTAAGGCTTAACAATGGTTTTAATGTATTTAATTATTTAAATTGTGACATCAAGTTGGCGACTGTAAATTTACTAACATATTGTCCCACTGCGAATTGTTTTAGAGGGATTTATCCTATTCTGACTTGATCATAGTCACAGGCATTTTAATTAAGGCCAGTGGCCGCGGTGACTGTTAATGAGGTTTGTTGTCTGCTCCGTGCGTGGTGTAATCGCCCGGAGTGGCTACGACTCACTTATTACATGTCGGGTAATTAGTAATTTCGTACTAATAGCTTTTCCCTTAATTGAATTATGGGTTCAGCCTCCAGGGTTCCATACCTTTAAATTTCATTACGTCTATTGGGGTCACGCCCGAGGCGCTCGCCTGACTCAATCCGGCTGGGTAAGGGACGCGCTCCGAAAACGGGATATGTTACTGGCGGTGCGGACCACGGGGTAAACGGCCATGGTCGGTACGAAGTCATTTTGAACTTGAATAAATTTAAATCACAATAATATTCGTTACATTATAAAATAATTTTTCGGAGATTTTTAAAGTTTCAAAAACAAATTTCATTTTTATACATAAAATATTAACATTATTTTAGTTATTTAACTTTTTTAATCTCTTTAATCGGTTATGTGCTCTTCGCCATTATAAAGAATCGTGAGATAGCAACGGATGTCATTTCAGGTATCGCTAGGAACGATTTTGATTGGCCGATTGCAACTAACATCCAACTTATTTTAGGACTCTGTATATATGCAAAATATTTTGTGGAAACTTAAGCCATACTACTTGTCAAACAAACATGGCTGCGCTAATGATGTTTTCGGTGACATTATAACCCTCCAATTTCATTTGATACAACATAGGTATTAGAAGGGGTTGGAAGCAAAAATTTGACAGTGTGACAGGGGCTTTAGCCCACCGTTCATTTGCTGTGATGTTATCTCAAAATGAAAGCTTAGCTTCGATAGGTCGAAGTGCCGTCCGCCGCGGTCTCGTGTTCGAGGTCGGGCACAAGTCCTAGCGGGGTGGCTGGCTTTCTTAGAGATTTCTGTTCCGGGGGGGCGCCAGGTTAGCTTGGTGTCTAACCGTGTGATGGTCGTGGGTTCGTTGCCCCAGCATGGCCCGCTAGAACCGTCGGCGGTGATGGAATTTGTTTCCTGATTACGTTGGGTTGTTTAGGTTAATTTACATACAATGTTCTGGTTGTTCTACGGGTCGCACGTCGTGCACGGGAGGTGCTGGGTGGACGTTTTATTGTTCACGATTTACACTGGTTCAATACATTGGGCGCGAGGTCTACTCGGCGGTACATGACTGCCAGTGAGGCGTCGGAACACGTAGAAGTTTTGGTTACACTATTATTACAATTACACTTGACAAAACGGCACTCTGTGGTGCACTTACGTACACGAATACACTCCACATGTTTTCTGAGAGGGACACCTGCGTGCCTCTACGTGTGTTTACTTATTAAGCCCTCATGCCAGTCGCAGTTGAGGGAGAGTGTTCGATTAGAGTCGGCTAATCCCGTAATTGGTAAATTGCGACGCGCGGGCCCACCTGTGTGGACCGCGGCTCGCTACTAAATTAAAAACACGTCTACGATTGGATGTATCCTGTGCCTGTGCACTGGGCGATTAATTAATGTTCTGGGGTGGCGGGAGACGGCCCGTACCGTATACTGCACGGCCCCACGTAATGCTTTGTGTGGGGCGTGTTAAATTGACGAGGCTGGGATAGGCCCTACACCGGAAAAGGACCGGGCGCATACGGGGAGTATTTAAAAAAGGGTTTCGGTTGTGACTATAATTACCAGATGGACGTTCGATGAACACAAAGAAATGATGGCTCCCCGTGGGATGTGCGTCCGTCCCGGTCAGCGAGTCGCGCTGTACTGGCGTCTGGCCCTGGCGCGTGGGGAGGGGTGAGCTCCCTGTCGCGCCAGAGTTTCTAAAGTTCCGTTATTCGTAAAAAAATACATTAATAATAAAAAGCAAGTGGCTCTAAATTCATACAATAAAACTGCCGTCGTCCGCGGTCTCGTGTTCGAGTCCGGGCGCGAGTTCTAGCGGGGTGGCTGGTCTGACTAACGTTTTATGTTCCGGGAGGGCGCCAGGCTAGCTCGGTGTCTAACCAATGAGGGTTCGTGGTTCGTTGCCCCAGCGTGGTCCGCTAGAACCGTCGGCGGTCTTGCCTGGGAATTTACGTTAAAGAAGAATGCGTGGGATTGCCGTAGTAGCGACGTGCCTTTATTCAAGGGATTGACGTCACACCATACAATTACTGAGTACAGACATGCCCCTGAGGGCTACTTGTCCGTTGCGGGGTGCAGGCCGGTACATGTTCAATGTTTCGGGGCACTGGTTTCTCGGGTAACAGTATGCAGGCCAAGTACACTTGATGCAAGAGAGGCGCGCACAGATGACGTGGCGCAAAGTTACGTTGACAAAGTACACTTAATGAAAGTTAGGCGCGCACAGATGACGTGGCGCAAAGTTACGTTGACAAAGTACACTTAATGAAAATTAGGCGCGCACAGATGACGTGGCGCAAAGTTACGTTAACAAGTACACTTAATGAAAATTAGGCGCGCACAAATGACGTGGCACACAGAGGTTGTGGGCGACTGGAGTCGGCCAGTCCCGTAAGCGATTGTTTCTACGCTGGTGCCGTGCCCACTGGGGTGGTACACGCACCGCCACTAAACTTGGCGAAGTTTTCCTTGCGGGTTTGTGGTCAGCGCGAAGGCGCGTGGCCTTAAGAAAAGTTCTGTGGTTTGCGGGAGACGGCCCGTGCCGTATGCTGAAGAGCGACCCTGCGCACCAGGTGTGGTGCGGGGCGTCTTTACGTTTACGCGGTCGGATTAGGTCCTGAACCGTAAAAAACGGACCGGGCACGCACGGAGAGGTGAATAGAAAAAGGTTTGGTTTATGCTAAATGACTATATTTACCGGACGTTACTTGCGATGAAGACAATGGATGTGTTCTCTCCGTGGGACGTAGGTCCGTCCCGGTCCGCGAGTCGAGTTGAACTGCGGAACTGGCATGGCATCCGGTGGCGCGTCGGCCCCTGCCGCGCCAAGCTTGACCTCATTACGTTAAAAACTAAATGACTGCGTCTGGAAGAGACTTTAAGGTCGCAAAATTCGTAATTAATTGTTTGAGGGGGAATGGGTGTGGTTCGTCTCTAGTCCACTCGGATTTAGTGTGCTTTATAATAATAATGTCTGGTTTGGCCGTTCGGCTCGGTGGCTCGCTCGACTCGGGTGGGCCACGACCAGGGGTGCGTTCCGTTAGCGGGAGAGTATACTGGCAGGTGCAGGTCGGGCTTAGGGATGGTCGTCGGTCGGACGACGTCAAAACTTTATGATTAACTTATTATCTATATATATATTTTAGAATTGACATTTAATAAGTTTGTCTAAAATAAGTTTGAATATTAGAGTCAAGCTGGAGACTGTCTGTTTCTTGATAACTACTCCAGTGGCGAATGATAATGCTAATTTGGGGTGGTTTGCGTTACGTCACACATTTCACTACTGAATTTAGGCTGAAGGCCGCAAGGGTTGCACTCACAGCTGTTTTAGTATAAAGCTACATGTGAGTGACCCGGGCACTCCTACATCGCACTCTATTAGTTAGGTGCTTTTGTTTGTTTCTGAATAATTTATTATTGTGTGGGGAATTTTGTAGGCACAGGGAGTGCGTTGCATGTGTAATTAAAATGGTTCGCTATTCTCTAACTTGGGCTGCGGTCCGCTCACTTGACTCAAGTCGGCCATGGCTAGGGGTGCTTTCCGTTAGCGGAGCCGAGTACTGGCGGGTGCAGGTCGGGCTTTGGGGTGGCCTTCGGCCGTACGACGTCAAAAGTAAGTTGACGCCACTCCCGCTGCCTGTTTAAGTTTTTAATGAAATATAGCGTTGGAAAAGATCTTAGGGGTTTTAACGGGGGTTCGGCCTCGTGGCTGCAGGCAGGAGCGCGTCGTGGTTCGGAGCCTACCTGGGCTGTTCAGGCCACCCAGGATGCCTTGTAAATAACTGGTAAACGAATTAACAGGACACTGCACTTTATTCAGTATCGATACACTTATTGGTCCCGGTACTGGCCGCGTCCGTTGTCTGACCGCTGCGACACGCGTATCTCTGAACGTAAACGGTGCGCGCGACCAGGATAGGTTGCAAAGTAATATCTACGAACTGATACAGTGGTTACTTATCCATATGAAGAATGTGGCGGATAGTCGCGGAGCTTCTGTATTGCAACAACTTAGGCGGACACGTTAACATGAAGAGTAGCACCTCTGTTCAAGATTGTTTGCAATCTAACATGCGGCGAAATAATAATGTCTCGAAAATACGTAGATACGGTAAGCTGGAGACGTACACGTTATAGTCTCTTTTGGAATTGAAAGTTATTCGGTTAGATTACACGTTATAAGTTACACGTTTAAGATGGTGAAAATTAAAAGGCGAAAGTTAGTCAGTAAGCATTCAACACTCGCTACAAAGAGTTTTCGATGATGACAATTAATTGGCTGTGAAGCCGAAACTGCGTACCACTATTACGCTGTCCTTAAACTGGACATGGAATTACGTATAAAAAGTAAAGTTCCCTGTTGGGATGAATTTAATAAGTTACGAGTCGCACGAAATATCGTGCGACTGGGTGGGGTCGGCGCCGAGCTGATTAAAGGATTTATAAAAACTTACACTATTGCTGATATGTAGATGAAGCGCGAAGGTTGATGGCCCGACGTTCGTGGAGCGACCGACCTCTGCGAGCTCCCGACGGTAACTCAGCGCGAGACGGCCCTGCGGCCTCGTGCCTAACCACGTGGAACGTGGGAAAACCGCTTATAATGCTTATAAGACAATTAGACATAATTTCCCTTACATGAATCCTCTTTTAAATTGTTATTAATTTAGTTGTTTTAATTTGACAGAATAATTATATAATTATTTAGGCACATTGCCACACCCAGCCGGGCGCTGACGTCGCTTTGGTGTTCGTCGCGGCGCACTTTCACACACTCGGCGGACATCACGCTCGGGCGTGTTCGGCGCACTTAAGAGTAAGTGTTGTGGTGGCATAACGACCTGTGCGAACCAGAGGGAGCACCGGAGGTCGGCGTCAAAGTGATCGAGAGTATCGGGATGTGGGTTGACGAAAAGGCAGAGGACACACAGTGAGCAATGGTAACTAGATGCTGTACTCATTTAACTTTAAATAGTTACAGTGAACAATAAATAACAGTTATTTAAAACAATAGTTGTGTAGTTAAGGTGTGTGTGGAGACTAAATACCACTCCGGATAAGACGTAAAAACAGGAAAGAAGCGGCAAGGTTCACGATTGCCGAAGTGTGGAAGAAGGCTTGAACGAACACTGAGATGAGACCTCTACAGATTGCTTAGTGAGCACAGGAGTGGGCACGTGCGTGTTAGTATAATATTGAATTAAGATGAATTCACTGCAAATGCTTAACAAAGTAAATAAATAAAATGAAAAATACTAACATATACCACTGAACGTATTACAATTACCTAATTTAAATAAGTTAGGTTTGACATTTCAAATGAAATAGGCTATAAATGTTAGTTGTTGTGCAGTAATGATATTGCGATGTCTTGAATCTCTGTTTCATTTGATTTCGAGATTCCAGAGCGATAAATCACTTTCCTTTGGTTTATAGAAAACAGTCTTCTTTTTGGCACAATATTTCATTTGAGTTGTTCTCTTCCCGGAATGGCCTGCTGACTATTTAAAAGACATCCGTATTATTCACATACAAATTGCTTACAGTTACTCATTGCAACAACTGAAAACAAACAAACATGATGAAACATTTAGTAAAAAGCATGCGCACTTATCCAAGAAGCAGCATGGGTTGCTTTTATTATACGGGCGAGAGAAAAAAATGTGTGCATAAAAATAAAAAATCCAGGGGGTAGGCGCTCCCGAACGTCCAACTTCGTTAAGGCTCGGCAGGCGCATCCTGTTGCTGCAAGTAAAATTCCTGTTATTAGACTTGTGGTTACCACACTGTGTCGGCCTGGCTACTTCCATCTGAGTGTGAGGCTGCTCTATCATAGAGCTGGCACGGACAAACGGCAACAATCTCAAAACGACCGAGCAACGTCCCCCACGTCTTCACCACTCTGTCGAAGACAGGCCCGCCTCAACGAAACAAACTTATATAGTGCAACAGTGTACACTTTTACAGTAAAATGTTTTTGAGAAGACGAATTGTTTTTAGTTTGATACATATATTGTTTTTTCAACGTTGTCGGCCATCTATTTGAAAGATAGTGTGTATAGTCATCTATGAGTATGTTTACGTTTTTCGTTTTGTGTTAAATAGATTAGTTGTGCCGACTGATAATGTTGGGGGTTTTTTGAAATGCGCACTAATTGTTTCTTTAACGGTGACACGACTCTAGCCTTAGCTTGTTGAACAAATATATCTGTTCCTATAGTTCACTATGGAATGTGTAGGTATGTATGAATAATGTAAGACAATCTTTTGTTAGTTTATTCTAATATTGCCAATATTAGATTTTATATGAATTAAGTAATATGTACTTGCCTACCTTCATACATACTCGCCGATTTGACTTACTAGTTTAATGTGGACATGCATACATTTTCGCTTTTACAGCTGCAGTTAGTCAGCTATATAGTTTCATTACATTATTATCAAGCAAATGTGCTGTTATAATTTATGGTCTTATCAGTAATATATAATTACGATTCTCTTTACAATTAAGAATAAATGAGAAAATAGACGTATATAATGTGTGTTATTTTTAGGATGTGAACACACAATATGTTTCAGGAATATAATGATAGGGGCCTGCCTAGTTGGGTGTATCTGTGTCAGTGAGGTAGGATGATAACTACGATACTTGCTGTTGTGTCTAGCGTGATACCTCCAAGCACAAGATCTCGATACCATAACAATATTGATGTCATCAACATGGTGTGCTGACGTCATTGCCACCCAACATTTTTGTGTGACAATCGTGGGAATATGGGGTTTGAACAGAGGGCATGCACTTGTTTGTTTTGCACAAAATATGTTTAGTTATTAAACTAACTTCTGGGTATCATATTCTATACTACAGCCCTTCGTATTCAAATCTTAAACACAATACCGAAGTAGATTTCCCAAGGTATTTATTGTATACTGAAATCCCACTTGGTTTAGTATATTTTGCAATATCACATTTGTATATTTTAATTGTTTAGCTAGGTATTGTTTTTCACTGTGATTAACACTTCTCAGGTATTGTAAAGTATCCTTGAGCCTACCTATTTCAATATAGAAGACGATACTGAAAATATATTCCATACTCTAATTTAATTTTCTGTGCAACAATATCTTTTGCAAAAAAAGGACGTGAATCCTCTCCCTGTCCAAAACAGGTAGTAATTACTTCAGCGCAGCCTTGTTTGTGAACCATCATTATCCCTACCTATTGCAATGTACAGGTATATAATTTTGTTTATTAGTTGACCTCCCCTCACCAAAATGTTTGTTCCCCCCCCCCCCCCCCCCCCACCCGCTTTAGCAATTGCAAAACTAACCTATATTAGTATGAGCCATTTTTACATTGCCTAATAAATTTTATGATTTACCTAAACAAAGAAAATATTCCACCTAACATCGCAAATGAAACAAATACAACACACACACCTCTCATCTAACACAGCAAACAAAATTCACATAGGTAAAAAAAAAAAAATCACAAACATTGAAATGCAAAAAAAAAAATCATTTTACCTATCTTTCTTGACTTTATGGCGATAATGGATTATTGTCAATATTTCTGTTGTACATATTAAATTTATGCCAAAAAAAATTAGGCAATTCCTCCATTTAATTAGTTTTATATCTGGAAACACACACAGTTGCTTTCTTGGTGACTACTATATTCATATTCATACATTTTTGTATACCTTTATATAATTTCAGTATAAATAAACATAACCTCGTTCTCTCATGACTACTACTTTCATTACTACGCATCTCCAATTAATTTCTTATTCTCTACTAAATACTTATTTTGTACTTATTAATCACTTTATTAAGATAGGTGGGAAATATACCAAGATCAGGTTTCAGATTTTAGAACAGTTGAGAGGATATTTCCACAACATTTCTGGAACGTGCAAATTCAGGGTAACTTAAGAGCACAATTACATACTGAAAAGTTTGAGCCTAGGAGAGGAAAATCATTAGAAGTCCATCTAAGTGATAATTTTGAACAAACTATATCTAAATCCAGAACTGAGTAATAAAGATTTTGTAGCAAATTGGGATCGACTGTGCAACCACCCTGTGCCCAGCACCAGCTATTTTACTACACAGACGCAACTGTCAAGTAAAATGTTCCTCATTACGTTACGTAAACCTCATTTGTTTGGAATTTAATAACGCTAAATTCAAGTTCTTGGTTTATAAGTTTGTACTTTAGACACATAAATAAATTAGTAAAACCACATTAAAAACCTGAAGTTTACGGTTGACTTAAAAACGTTAATTTAAAGAGCTTATTTAAAAAAAAACAGCGCGTGTAACTCAGAACACGGATCTAAGTGAAATTTCTTTTGCAATTCAAACCTTAACTCGTAAGTATATCGTAAGGGTTAAAACGGACACATGCCGTGCAGATTTCAGCTGCAGTTGATAGGTAGATAGTAGGTATGTATACAAGTTTATCAGAGTTCAGGGAAATTTTACAATAGAAAGGCTAAGCCAAGATAAAAATACCAGAGAAAATTTTCAAGCCTAATCACAAAAGAACATTTTCACAGAGAAATTATACAAATTTCCAAGGAGGTAATAAAATGAGGACAACAGGTTAATAAACGTGAAAAAAGTGTACAGATTAATAGTTTGGCGGTATCGGCAGCCGTACTTTAACAATTACCGAAAAAGACATAAACTGAGATATGTACAAAATGAGCAGGAGAACATGCTTATGACAAAGAATAGTTAATAGTAGAGTATGGTTGTGGCATGACAAACAATGACAAAACCATAAGGATGATAAGTATCAGCAAGAGAGACCATTTTATGTTTTTCTTGAACAACCATTACAAACAGCATGGATGACACACCTGAGGCGGCAAACTTTTTGAATCAATGTTACGTAATTCCAAACATAATGACAAACAAATGACTAATAACATGATAGCATTAGGCTACTGGAAGATGAAAAGGAATTTTTATAATATGAACAGGAAGACAATTTTGATGATAATCCTAACAGGTTGTGTCCAGAAATTAACTTGAATTTAAATGGAATAAGTGTGCCAGTTTTGTTTGATAATGAAGCAGAGATTAGTTACTTGAGTGCAAATTTGTGACATCAATTGAAAACACAGGTCATAAACTACCTACATTACCCATTGTACCACATGTCAAAATATTATGAGTTACAACTAGGGTGAGTGCTAAAGTAAATTGACAAACCATTTTAAAAGAAAATAGCAGCAGTAATAATAGATTTCGTACCAAAACATAGGATAATAATAATTTTGGATGTTGATTAAGATCAAGTTCTGATGCACGCATATCAAGAACTATAAAAACTATAGATTGTTCACAATTACTGATAGATTCGTATGGTTACCGAGAAAAGAAATCAACAGACACAACTCAGGACTGAATTTACTTAAAAGAGCAAAGGTTATAGTCAAGGAGAATGAAACTTTGCCTATAAAACTGTACTGCAAAAAGCTAATACATGGTTTGTGTAAGAAATGAGGATACTGTACCTACATTATGTCTAGATGCAAGGGAGTTGAATTGTACTACGGTGGAAAACTGGGAAAGTCTTAGACAGACGAGTCATATATTGCGATTGTATCTGGGTGTTAAATTTTTAAGGACATTAGATTTATCTGCTGGTTAGCCTAAACTAGCCAAAGGATGGGATTTAAATTATTTGGATACCTATGATGAGTTAAAGTATCTACTCCATTATTAAAAGCCTGTATGAAAATTTTCTCTCTGGTGCATTTAATTTAAGTGAAATATTAATTTGTATGAAGGTTGTCAGAATTTAAGTGTTGAAAACAAATTTTACAAGTAAATTAATTTTAACATTATTCCAAAATGTCACGATATCATACATTTATAAAATAAAAGTAATAATCCTTGAAAATTACTTTACTAAAATTAAGGCAATTAATACTCTTTCATTTACCAATGATAAATACATACAAATATAAGATACTTTTAAAGCAATGATTTGTACATAGTTAAATTATGTTAAATATTATGTAATTCCAATCTCTTTGACTCACTTTAGACTGGCCAGTATTTTGAAGCAATTAATTGATGATTTAACTAGCTTCAAAATTGTTAGTGTACCTCTAGCTGGCTCAGATGCATAAAACTCTTTAGCTTAACAGCATACCTCTACCTCTGGTTAGTCACTAGTGTTTATACATGCATCAATCAAAGTTTAGGGAATTTTTAGTTTAAATAATTAACCAAGAATAATAATACATACAATTATGATTTAGACATGACTTGTTTTCGTAGATCACGGTCATGAGGACTCACCAAGTCTTGGTGAAGATCTGTCCTCATAGTGCAACGTCCGATGGTAGGTGCGTTTATCCCAGCTTCGGAGTCTCCCGAGTGCAGATTGAATTGTGAATGATAAGGTCTGTGCTTTGGTCCATGGTATGGAGTTCCATGACGTCAGTTATGGGTGCTCGATGCGAAGTCTATGCATCTAGGATATTAGGAAGACTCACAAAGTTAGTGTATATTTCATAGCACTAATATTCTGATGACTAGATCAAGTCAATGTTACCCACACTACGGCACTCGATGAAGTTCATGACTGGATTCAAAATACTTTTAAGTCATTTTTTTTTCCTTAGCTTTACAACATTTATCAGTTTATATTTCACCATTTCATAATGATTATTCTTTGTGACTGATGAATTATAATCGAAGAAGCTGTTAACACATCTGTCACATCCAAGACTACATTCATTCCCCCAACTTTTTTTTAAAAGCATTTAATTCCAAACTAGAATAAATATTAATTTAGTTAAAACAAAATAACCAGCCATTAATCCTAGCCACCTTTATCATTGAAGTTTCTTTGGCCCTGACCATGTGACTTGTGGTAAAAACAAACATTAATTAACAATGATTCTATATAATCCCGTATAGCGTGATGCCGGAAACAGAGACTTCCTTTGCGCGACTCATGTGTGATGTCGTGCAGGTGCGGCGTGTGTGGACGCTGAGTCCAGCGAGAGCGAGACGACGGGGAGCTGTGGCGTCGACGGCGAGAATCAGCAGGCCTCGGAGAACCACGCGGAAGTGGAGGGTGTTTTAGCCGCTCCTCGCGAGTGTGTGGACTTCAAAGTCATTTACAACAAGACAAAGTACGATGTGAACTTTGCGTTAGACGACACCGTAGGGCAGCTGAAGCAGCACCTCCAGGATGTCCTTGGTAAGTAGCGAGCAGGGACCCGTGTCTGACTGACCTTGGGTTGAACATTTTTTAAATTTCATGTGTAAGTTTTTTTTTGTTACTTTCCAAAAGGTATAATGTTTCATTGACATGGTTGTGTCCTCTTCAGTAAGCCCACATGGATGAGGTTTTCGAAGGACAGCCATGCATGGCGTGTTAGGTAGTGAGTGATCTTAGGTAGAGCTGTTGGTGTCAGTTGTACAAGAGGGGCTTTGCCTTGAACACTCGGTAGCCTTTTTTGAAGGATGCCTTACAGGTGCTGGAGTGAGTTACGGTAGCCAGTGTTTGAACTATGGTAAATTTTCACTGACACATGGCACGTTGACTGCATCATTACAGGCTCACTGTGTATAGCTTAATCTTCATTTTTATTTATAAATCTGATAGTACAATTGATTTTTTTATTAAGTTTTAAAATTATTATGTTGAAATAAACAATAAACTAACAAACAGTTTGAACCGTAGCATAATAACATATTAGGAAGGTGCGTTTAGACTTGCCAGGTGCATGGTCTAGCTCAAGCTGCAATGAGTGTAGATGGCGTGGCGTGGCGAGCTTCCTGCTAGAGTGGTAGGTATAGTTCCAGTCGGCTGAACTAAGGAAGCGTTGGCCCTGCACTGGGTTGACGAAGGAAAGCTCTGTAATGATCCCAAGACAGCCCAGAGGCGTGGGTCTCACTTGTGGCTGTGTGGTGCTCGGCTGGACAGGAGGGTGGTGTGCAGGTGTGCCCAGGGCCATGCAGAAGGTGATGATCCGCGGCCTGGCCAAGGACGAGCGCACGCTGCGTGGTGTGGGTCTCACTCGTGGCTGTGTGGTGCTCGGCTGGACAGGAGGGTGGTGTGCAGGTGTGCCCAGGGCCATGCAGAAGGTGATGATCCGCGGCCTGGCCAAGGACGAGCGCACGCTGCGTGGTGTGGGTCTCACTCATGGCTGTGTGGTGCTCGGCTGGACAGGAGGGTGGTGTGCAGGTGTGCCCAGGGCCATGCAGAAGGTGATGATCCGCGGCCTGGCCAAGGACGAGCACACGCTGCGTGGTGTGGGTCTCACTCGTGGCTGTGTGGTGCTCGGCTGGACAGGAGGGTGGTGCGCAGGTGTGCCCAGGGCCATGCAGAAGGTGATGATCCGCGGCCTGGCCAAGGACGAGCGCACGCTGCGTGGCGTGGGTCTCACTCGTGGCTGTGTGGTGCTCGGCTGGACGGGAGGGTGGTGCGCAGGTGTGCCCAGGGCCATGCAGAAGGTGATGATCCGCGGCCTGGCCAAGGACGAACGCACGCTGCGTGGTGTGGGTCTCACTCGTGGCTGTGTGGTGCTCGGCTGGACGGGAGGGTGGTGCGCAGGTGTGCCCAGGGCCATGCAGAAGGTGATGATCCGCGGCCTGGCCAAGGGCGAGCGCACGCTGCGTGGTGTGGGTCTCACTCGTGGCTGTGTGGTGCTCGGCTGGACGGGAGGGTGGTGCGCAGGTGTGCCCAGGGCCATGCAGAAGGTGATGATCCGCGGCCTGGCCAAGGACGAGCGCACGCTGCGTGGTGTGGGTCTCACTCGTGGCTGTGTGGTGCTCGGCTGGACAGGAGGGTGGTGCGCAGGTGTGCCCAGGGCCATGCAGAAGGTGATGATCCGCGGCCTGGCCAAGGACGAGCGCACGCTGCGTGGCGTGGGTCTCACTCGTGGCTGTGTGGTGCTCGGCTGGACGGGAGGGTGGTGCGCAGGTGTGCCCAGGGCCATGCAGAAGGTGATGATCCGCGGCCTGGCCAAGGACGAGCGCACGCTGCGTGGTGTGGGTCTCACTCGTGGCTGTGTGGTGCTCGGCTGGACGGGAGGGTGGTGCGCAGGTGTGCCCAGGGCCATGCAGAAGGTGATGATCCGCGGCCTGGCCAAGGACGAGCGCACGCTGCGAGAGATGGGCGTGGTGAAGGGCGGCAAGGTGATGGTGGTGGGCTCCAAGCTGGACGACGTGCTAGCCGTCTCCACGGTCAGCAAGCAGGTACTGTTCTGAGTTGAGCCCTAGGTGGCTCAGCCATCTACCCAGAATGAAGACAGGTTCGAGCTTGCAGTGACATATCTCCTCCATGTATTATATAGGTGGAGAGAAAAATACACATGTTATTGTTTTGGCAGCTATTCAGAAGCAGTTAATAGACTGACGGACTATAATTTACTTTGAAATTAATATAAATATGAAAATATATTATATAAATTGGTAGAATATAAAATTAACAAATCTTATTCAATCTCAAGGGAGGGGTCCGTTCAGATTAGTTGTTTACTATGAGGGTGCACAGTTTTGTGTGTTAAAATTTGCTTAGTAGCAGTATTTAAATTTAAATGTTGGTAATTTTTTTTTGACAAAAGATTGGCTTGGTATGCATAATGTCTGATGAATGTCAATTATCGGTAATGCCGCTAAAGTAAGGTATTCTGATTAAGTTTTATGTTTATAGTTAGTAACGTTTGGTAGACGTTGGATAATTTCATTGGAACTGAGTAATAGAAGCAGAAATAATCTTAAAAGAGCTTAGCAAATGATAAAAACGTAAGTTATAACCCTGAGGTAAGAATTAGTAACTGTTTTTTAAACATATTTTTTATCTTGTGCACTATATAATATAATATTGTTTGAAATGCGAGACTCCAGACCGCGATGTCAGGTTTGGAGCTGGCAGGCGATCCTGCACAGCCACGGGCGTCACGCGCCGTGCCACGCGCGTCGTCGCTACCCCCTCCCCCCTCCGCCCAGCCCGGGATGGGGTCTTTGTTTCATTGATGTTCATCTCTGCCATCATAGACCTGCTTAGCACAATATATAATTTTTTTCCAGAGACGAGTATAAAAGTATCAGAGGTTATCTCTAGAAGTGTAATTTTTTGTCTACAAGAATCCTTTTGAACTATGGTAATGCCGACACAGATTTTCATTTTCTGCCAACTATTTTATACTGGCTTTCCCCAAACTGTTTATTTGTAAGTACCATAAATAAGAGGTGCATTTCAGTAGTCTTCATTAAATCAAGGTTGGAAATTTTCTACATGTTTATGATTAAATTGGATTAGCAGAGTTACAGCTTGAGTCAGAAATTCTTGTAGTCATGATTGTAAACATCTAAGTTCGCCACAACAAGAACTTTTTTATTGAAATTAATTTATTGGCTGTGTTTTGGATATGGCCTGGTAAATTTTATTAAGCTCTCATGTTTATGTTGGTGCTGGATGAAGTTTTTTTTTTCTTCATTGTGAGCTTTATTTGCATAGTTGTTTGTTTCCTTGATTGATTGCATGTTCAATAATACTCACTGAGTTGTTCTGAGTTTGTGAGTTGTTAAATCTCATTCTCCTTTAAAGAGTTCTGGGTCAAAGTATTCTGGTGAACTGGCTCTTAATCAATGTAATGTTTTCCAAAAATACATCTCCTACTGAAATAGAAAAAACTTTGAAGTATTTGCCTAAAATATTTAAATCCAGAATCACACATACCCATTCAGCTAGACTCAAATAATATTATTTTGTTAGATATTTCATTTTTTTTTTAAATTCTGAATACCTTACACTATACTTTCTGTGAAGAAAAATAAAATCTCGACGAACTCGCCACGGCCAAGAGTGTTTTGGCAGTGCATGATGAACCCTCTGTGAGATGTTAACCCACCCGGTGCAACTCGGTGATGGGCATACATGTGCCACAGGACATCCAGGATGAAAAGACGTCATCTGCCGTGAAAGAGCCCTTCTGCAAACAGAAGATGCACCGGAAGGTTCTCGACAAAGGCGTACCGGAAGATGCAATGCCTGGGATAAAGAACACAAAGGTACAATATGAGCTTCTTTTTCCTTTTGTTGACGAGAACGGATATATGTGTGGGCTCATTTATCATTTCCCATTGCAGTACCTAGCAGCCATGTGCTCTACCAATAAGATTGATACACTTATTTGGAATATGTTCAGTTTTATTATTTTCAGTAGAATTAATGTTATTCCATATTAATGAAAAATGTTCTAGTTTTGACCTAATAAGTTCTATGAAAAAGAGATAAAATTGAATCAGAATTTATAGCCTAATTAGTGATGTATTTAATAAGGGCAAGTGTTCTTCGGGAACTAGAAGTTAGATAGTCGACATGTTTGAAGATAAATTTATTTTGGAATTTATAATTATTACAAAATATTTTTGTTATGGTTTTTGGAATAAGGTATTTTGTAAATTATAATCATATTTGATAGAATGATATTTCTTGGCAAAATATGTTATTTTAGTTAAGTCACTGTTTAGATGAAATAGATTTGACTTGCACTAAAAATTAATTGAAATAATGTTAGATCAAATGTAAACAAAACTTAACCTTATTGAGTGATTCAACATTAAAATTATATAGTATTATTATATTATAATCTTTATTTTAAAAGGTTGAAAAAAAATTTTCTCAGTGGCAGGAATAGAAACCCAGTCCATTTAGATTAATAAGTGCACATTCTACCATTTAGCCATCTGGACAGTTTGTGTTATGGGAGGAGACTATGTATTATCAAAATTGTAATATTTTGCTAATCTATTCTAAAACTTTATATTACTTTTTACTTGAGTACTTTACCAAATACAGTAAACTCCCTATTATCCGCGGGCGGATGATCCGCGCATGCTATGAAATAATACAGCACATATTTAAATCTGTATTTTATTACAATTGAGCAAATTTGAACTCTACTGACGAGTGTATTGTGTGCAGTATACAGTAAAACGCCACAGGCCTTCTCCAAATTCACGCAGTATAGGCTGGCATGCGCTGCAATTTTTGTCTCTGTCGCACTTTGTTTCTAGTCTTATGGTTGAGCTCATTTATGTTAAATTACTAAAATGTATTGTATGATAATTATTCTTATTCAATTCCAATACTAAAATTTAAGCATCATTTAAAATTTTTTTGCTGTTAATTGTAACTTTTACTGTACATGTAGGTCTATATTTTAAAGTTGAAATAATTAATGTTTCCTTTTTTGTTTCCCATTTTCGTCTCTTTTACGGATTATCCGCGATCTTCACTATCCGCGGTGGCCTGCCACTTAATTTTGCGGATAATCGGGAGTGTACTGTATATTCCATAGTAGTTACACTATCATAACGTTTATTTCGGCACACCAACATGTGTGATGTGAAGCCTAATTTTTACAAAATTGACTTCGTACAGGTTTATGTTGCTACACATGGTTATGCCATCTTTGACTTACATTTCCGTTCGTCTATTTCCATTCCATTTTCATGAAATTACTGCTACCCAATGCCGTATACAGAGAGCTAAGACGTTTACACATAAAACAATTTATGTTTCTACTAAGTATAGAAAAATAATTCAGTATAAGATAAATAAATTTCACTGAAATTAATTGAATAGGTGTGATAACTGTACATTGAAGTGAAAAATGAGTGCATGTCACCACATGCAGTGCAACAGTAGTTTGTGTGAGTGCAGGATGCGTTGCCACCAGTGCCGTTGTCTGGCATGCTCAACAAGCATGGCGGCAAGGTGCGTCTCACATTCAAGATGGAGCAGGACCAGGTGTGGATTGGCACCAAAGAGCGCACGGACAAGATCGCCATGAGCTCCATCAAGGGTGTGGTGAGCGAGCCCATCCAGGAACACGAGGAGTACCACATCATGGTGAGTGCCTCCTCCCTCTCCTAGCACGGACAAGATCGCCATGAGCTCCATCAAGGGTGTGGTGAGCGAGCCCATCCAGGACCATGAGGAGTACCACATCATGGTGAGTGCCTCCTCCCTCTCCTAGCACAGACAAGATCCGCATGAGCTCCATCAAGGGTGTGGTGAGCAAGCCCATCCAGGACCATCAAGAGTACCACATCATGGTGAGTGCCTCCTCCCTCTCCTAGCACAGACAAGATCCGCATGAGCTCCATCAAGGGTGTGGTGAGCAAGCCCATCCAGGACCATCAGGAGTACCACATCATAGTGAGTGCCTCCTCCCTCTCCTAGCACGGACAAGATCCGCATGAGCTCCATCAAGGGTGTGGTGAGCAAGCCCATCCAGGACCATCAGGAGTACCACATCATGGTGAGTGCCTCCTCCCTCTCCTAGCACGGACAAGATCGCCATGAGCTCCATCAAGGGTGTGGTGAGCGAGCCCATCCAGGACCATGAGGAGTACCACATCATGGTGAGTGCCTCCTCCCTCTCCTAGCACAGACAAGATCCCCATGAGCTCCATCAAGGGTGTGGTGAGCGAGCCCATCCAGGACCATGAGGAGTACCACATCATGGTGAGTGCCTCCTCCCTCTCCTAGCACGGACAAGATCCCCATGAGCTCCATCAAGGGTGTGGTGAGCGAGCCCATCCAGGACCATGAGGAGTACCACATCATGGTGAGTGCCTCCTCCCTCTCCTAGTACGGACAAGATCGCCATGAGCTCCATCAAGGGTGTGGTGAGCGAGCCCATCCAGGACCATGAGGAGTACCACATCATGGTGAGTGCCTCCTCCCTCTCCTAGCACGGACAAGATCGCCATGAGCTCCATCAAGGGTGTGGTGAGCAAGCCCATCCAGGACCATCAGGAGTACCACATCATGGTGAGTGCCTCCTCCCTCTCCTAGCACAGACAAGATCCGCATGAGCTCCATCAAGGGTGTGGTGAGCAAGCCCATCCAGGACCATCAGGAGTACCACATCATGGTGAGTGCCTCCTCCCTCTCCTAGCACAGACAAGATCCGCATGAGCTCCATCAAGGGTGTGGTGAGCAAGCCCATCCAGGACCATCAGGAGTACCACATCATGGTGAGTGCCTCCTCCCTCTCCTAGCACGGACAAGATCGCCATGAGCTCCATCAAGGGTGTGGTGAGCGAGCCCATCCAGGACCATGAGGAGTACCACATCATGGTGAGTGCCTCCTCCCTCTCCTAGCACGGACAAGATCGCCATGAGCTCCATCAAGGGTGTGTTGAGCGAGCCCATCCAGGACCATGAGGAGTACCACATCATGGTGAGTGCCTCCTCCCTCTCCTAGCACGGACAAGATCGCCATGAGCTCCATCAAGGGTGTGGTGAGCAAGCCCATCCAGGACCATCAGGAGTACCACATCATGGTGAGTGCCTCCTCCCTCTCCTAGCACAGACAAGATCCGCATGAGCTCCATCAAGGGTGTGGTGAGCAAGCCCATCCAGGACCATCAGGAGTACCACATCATGGTGAGTGCCTCCTCCCTCTCCTAGCACAGACAAGATCCGCATGAGCTCCATCAAGGGTGTGGTGAGCAAGCCCATCCAGGACCATGAGGAGTACCACATCATGGTGAGTGCCTCCTCCCTCTCCTAGCACGGACAAGATCCCCATGAGCTCCATCAAGGGTGTGGTGAGCGAGCCCATCCAGGACCATGAGGAGTACCACATCATGGTGAGTGCCTCCTCCCTCTCCTAGCACGGACAAGATCGCCATGAGCTCCATCAAGGGTGTGGTGAGCGAGCCCATCCAGGACCATGAGGAGTACCACATCATGGTGAGTGCCTCCTCCCTCTCCTAGCACGGACAAGATCGCCATGAGCTCCATCAAGGGTGTGGTGAGCAAGCCCATCCAGGACCATCAGGAGTACCACATCATGGTGAGTGCCTCCTCCCTCTCCTAGCACAGACAAGATCCGCATGAGCTCCATCAAGGGTGTGGTGAGCAAGCCCATCCAGGACCATCAGGAGTACCACATCATGGTGAGTGCCTCCTCCCTCTCCTAGCACAGACAAGATCCCCATGAGCTCCATCAAGGGTGTGGTGAGCGAGCCCATCCAGGACCATGAGGAGTACCACATCATGGTGAGTGCCTCCTCCCTCTCCTAGCACGGACAAGATCCCCATGAGCTCCATCAAGGGTGTGGTGAGCGAGCCCATCCAGGACCATGAGGAGTACCACATCATGGTGAGTGCCTCCTCCCTCTCCTAGCACGGACAAGATCGCCATGAGCTCCATCAAGGGTGTGGTGAGCGAGCCCATCCAGGACCATGAGGAGTACCACATCATGGTGAGTGCCTCCTCCCTCTCCTAGCACGGACAAGATCGCCATGAGCTCCATCAAGGGTGTGGTGAGCAAGCCCATCCAGGACCATCAGGAGTACCACATCATGGTGAGTGCCTCCTCCCTCTCCTAGCACAGACAAGATCCGCATGAGCTCCATCAAGGGTGTGGTGAGCAAGCCCATCCAGGACCATCAGGAGTACCACATCATGGTGAGTGCCTCCTCCCTCTCCTAGCACAGACAAGATCCGCATGAGCTCCATCAAGGGTGTGGTGAGCAAGCCCATCCAGGACCATCAGGAGTACCACATCATGGTGAGTGCCTCCTCCCTCTCCTAGCACGGACAAGATCGCCATGAGCTCCATCAAGGGTGTGGTGAGCGAGCCCATCCAGGACCATGAGGAGTACCACATCATGGTGAGTGCCTCCTCCCTCTCCTAGCACGGACAAGATCGCCATGAGCTCCATCAAGGGTGTGTTGAGCGAGCCCATCCAGGACCATGAGGAGTACCACATCATGGTGAGTGCCTCCTCCCTCTCCTAGCACGGACAAGATCGCCATGAGCTCCATCAAGGGTGTGGTGAGCAAGCCCATCCAGGACCATCAGGAGTACCACATCATGGTGAGTGCCTCCTCCCTCTCCTAGCACAGACAAGATCCGCATGAGCTCCATCAAGGGTGTGGTGAGCAAGCCCATCCAGGACCATCAGGAGTACCACATCATGGTGAGTGCCTCCTCCCTCTCCTAGCACAGACAAGATCCGCATGAGCTCCATCAAGGGTGTGGTGAGCAAGCCCATCCAGGACCATGAGGAGTACCACATCATGGTGAGTGCCTCCTCCCTCTCCTAGCACGGACAAGATCCCCATGAGCTCCATCAAGGGTGTGGTGAGCGAGCCCATCCAGGACCATGAGGAGTACCACATCATGGTGAGTGCCTCCTCCCTCTCCTAGCACGGACAAGATCGCCATGAGCTCCATCAAGGGTGTGGTGAGCGAGCCCATCCAGGACCATGAGGAGTACCACATCATGGTGAGTGCCTCCTCCCTCTCCTAGCACGGACAAGATCGCCATGAGCTCCATCAAGGGTGTGGTGAGCTAGCCCATCCAGGACCATCAGGAGTACCACATCATGGTGAGTGCCTCCTCCCTCTCCTAGCACAGACAAGATCCGCATGAGCTCCATCAAGGGTGTGGTGAGCAAGCCCATCCAGGACCATCAGGAGTACCACATCATGGTGAGTGCCTCCTCCCTCTCCTAGCACAGACAAGATCCGCATGAGCTCCATCAAGGGTGTGGTGAGCAAGCCCATCCAGGACCATCAGGAGTACCACATCATGGTGAGTGCCTCCTCCCTCTCCTAGCACGGACAAGATCGCCATGAGCTCCATCAAGGGTGTGGTGAGCGAGCCCATCCAGGACCATGAGGAGTACCACATCATGGTGAGTGCCTCCTCCCTCTCCTAGCACGGACAAGATCGCCATGAGCTCCATCAGGGGTGTGGTGAGCGAGCCCATCCAGGACCATGAGGAGTACCACATCATGGTGAGTGCCTCCTCCCTCTCCTAGCACGGACAAGATCGCCATGAGCTCCATCAAGGGTGTGGTGAGCGAGCCCATCCAGGACCATGAGGAGTACCACATCATGGTGAGTGCCTCCTCCCTCTCCTAGCACGGACAAGATCGCCATGAGCTCCATCAAGGGTGTGGTGAGCAAGCCCATCCAGGACCATCAGGAGTACCACATCATGGTGAGTGCCTCCTCCCTCTCCTAGCACAGACAAGATCCGCATGAGCTCCATCAAGGGTGTGGTGAGCAAGCCCATCCAGGACCATCAGGAGTACCACATCATGGTGAGTGCCTCCTCCCTCTCCTAGCACAGACAAGATCCGCATGAGCTCCATCAAGGGTGTGGTGAGCAAGCCCATCCAGGACCATCAGGAGTACCACATCATGGTGAGTGCCTCCTCCCTCTCCTAGCACGGACAAGATCGCCATGAGCTCCATCAAGGGTGTGGTGAGCGAGCCCATCCGGGACCATGAGGAGTACCACATCATGGTGGGTGCCTCCTACCTCTCCTAGCACGGACAAGATCGCCATGAGCTCCATCAAGGGTGTGGTGAGCAAGCCCATCCGGGACCATGAGGAGTACCACATCATGGTGAGTGCCTCCTCCCTCTCCTAGCACGGACAAGATCGCCATGAGCTCCATCAAGGGTGTGGTGAGCAAGCCCATCTGGGACCATGAGGAGTACCACATCATGGTGAGTGCCTCCTCCCTCTCCTAGCACGGACAAGATCGCCATGAGCTCCATCAAGGGTGTGGTGAGCGAGCCCATCCGGGACCATGAGGAGTACCACATCATGGTGAGTGCCTCCTCCCTCTCCTAGCACGGACAAGATCGCCATGAGCTCCATCAAGGGTGTGGTGAGCGAGCCCATCCAGGAACACGAGGAGTACCACATCATGGTGAGTGCCTCCTCCCTCTCCTAGCACAGACAAGATCTCCATAATTAGCGTGGTGAGTGAGCCCATAATGATCTTAATGAGCACTTTGTCATAGTAACATGTTACTATGTAACGTAGTTAATGGTGTTTGTATGGTTTTCAAACCATATTTTAGAAATACTGTTAATCTTTAATGTAATTTACATATAACTTATGTAAAATATATGTACAAAAGGTATCGTACCTTACTTTTAGGTCATGTATTATGGTACCTTCGAATTTTTAATTTTTTCATTTAATTTCTTATAATTTATGTATACTCTAGTTTATGTGTTTAAATTTTTTTACCATAACTATTTGGCTTCAAAGGTGTTGCCAAAGTTATTTTCGTCATCGCGAGGTGTTGGTAGCTCGTGCTTGTTTTGTCAGTGCTGTTTTTCTCTCGACCCCTGGCATCTTTTTTTTTTTTTTTTTTTCACTTCAGTTCAGCATCTATTTCCATCCCTGCAACTCCATAATTTGCTTTTTGCACCAATCTTTCGTCTTCCCAATGCCGAAATCCCCCTCTGCATGCCTGCAGTGTATTTAGAGTGTCTACTGTGTTCTGACACAGGGTCTTCACAGCCTGTTTTCTCACCTATGGCTGTACAGCCCCTTTCTGGCCCTATAACTAATAAAGTGAAGTTGTGCGCATAATTCCGCAGTGACTTTGCTGTTACACTTGTGTATCATTCCGCTGTTCTGTGTCCTGGGCGTGTCTGCCATCATTACTGTTTTCACCATTGTGCTAGTTGTTTGCAATGTTCTCTATCATCTTCTGCGGTTTTTCGGTGCAGAAGTTGTGGTATGCATTGTAGTCACATAAGGCTGGAGTAATTCCCATCTAACTTCTTCTAAACATTCATGTAGTGATAATTACTTGTCTTCTATTTAAATTCTTCGGTTGGCTTGCATTAGTGCTAATTGCCAACATGCTTACTTATGGGTTCTATGCCGTCACCATGTTTTGATGATATAATATATACCCACATAATTGTGAGTTTTCCGTACCCTGGACGATGGCCAGTCTTCTACCTTCGTTCGGGTCCTGCGATGAGGGGCCATGCTTTCACCACATCCTGATTTTCAGTCACAGCTAAGAAAATAAATCAATTAATCTACAATCTACTGTTAAGTCTACATCAGAAGCCCTGCAACTGTCATGATTGGAACCAACTATTTTAAATCAATTGTGTATGAAATGTAACGCTAATCATTTTAAAAATATATTTTATGCATTTTAAATTATCTTTTTGTGTCTTACAGCACTTACACAGAATTTCTAAATATTTGTTTCGTATTTAAATGTTATGACCAGTAAAAAATGAATAGCATGATTTTGGCTTGTTTTTTATTGTAAAACCTGCTTTATGTAAAGTAATTCTTTCCACTAAGTTTCAGAAAGAAACTAAATGATTTCTATGTAGTATTGGTAACGTTACTTGATGTAAGCTTTTGGACATACGCCATTGCTAAGCACATGTATGTCTGTAGAAGAAAACTACAAAAAACCAAAAGACAAAAAACACAAATTAAGCAAAAATTGCTGTTGTCAACAGGATATATACACCACATAATATTCCATAACAGGAATATGGTCAACAAACACAGAAAAACAAAGAAAAATGGACTAAGAGAATGAAAAAAAAACCACAAATGATGAATTGAACCCCAAAAAAATTCAGCACAACAGTTGAAACGAAACAAAAACACAACAAAACGAAAAGATGAAACAAACACAATAGTTTTCCAAAACAGAAACAAGCCAGCACAACAGTTGAAACAAGACAAAAACACAACAAAATGAAAAGACGAAACCAACACAATAGTTTTCCAAAACAGAAACAAGTGACATTTCGGGAACTGCTATCTGCTCCCATCCTCAGGCAGAGACGCACATGGTACGAAAACACAGGTGAGACTCATCAAGTCTTGCACTCCCATTGCACAAATCTTTAAAAGATAATTGGTAACGTTCTCTCCACCTCAGTAATATATAGGTAGAGACCTGAAAAAATAGCATTTGCTATAAAGCGAAAAATAACGCGAATTTCGGCCTTTTATTTTGAATAATGCGAATTTCAGTCTTTTGTGCTAAAAACGCGAATTTTAGCATTTTGTTTGGTGTTCTATTTTTTTTATTTCAATTTGAGGGCCAGGGCGTGACGTAGGAAGGGCCGAGGGTTCCAAGAATCACGGGCGCTTCCAGGAATTCCAGCCGGCCTACGTGACTTGGACGGACCTCGGCTTGGTGGGTGAGGGGAAGGCGGGGGGAGGCGGCTGGGCTGGCGGAGGTGGGTGAGGAGGGGGAGGCTGCGCGCGCACCCGCTCGGCCTGTCGAGAGAGGGGTAGGCGAGGGGTGGCGGCCGGTAGGAGTGTGCGCGCGCACCCAGCTGGTTGGCATGGCAACCAAGGACGCGGCGTGGTCGCCTTGGCAACGGGCGACGCGGTGGTGGCCGGACGGTGACAGCTGTCGTGGCCATCAGTGGCGGCGGCGCGCACACGTGTTTAGGAAGGAAGGGGCTGACGGCTTCGTGATTATAGACGTGCGCGGCACGTCGCACGTCACATCTGTACTTGCCAACCTACATAGTGCAAAAAGGAGGAAATTGGCAGTTGACAATCTTGCAGTTAAAACTACTGAGGCTTTCTCAAAAGCCAACATTCCTTTGGAAAAGCTGGATGATCCTAATTTAAGAGAATGGATGAATGAGTTTATTGAAGGTAAGTTTAATTTCAAATCTGTGACAACTAGGCATGTAGTTCTGTAAAGGATTGAGAAAATAGGGAATTTTAATTGCATTTTCTTCACATGTTTGTTTTAGGGGCTGGAGACTTGCCTTGCGTTAGATCTCTTAGGGAAACATATGTTCCTGTGATAGCACAAGCACACTTCGATGAAATAAAACAATTAGCACAGCATAAATGTGTTGATATTCTGTGTGATGAGACTACAGATTCCAAAGGGAGATGTGTGTTTGTGGTGCTTTTAAGATTCAGTCAAACAGTTTAACAGATCCAGTGGTAAAGGTAGCTGCAGTAAACATTCTGGAGAAAGCAGATGCTACAACATGTTCCCAGGCCATTCTTGAGTGTATTAATAAATACAATGTCAATTTCATGGACATTCAAGCAATTGTCACAGACTCAGCACGTTACATGACGAAATGTGTCACATCGTTGCAGGTCCTTTTTGGAGAGCACGTTGCCCATGTTCAATGCTGGGCCCACAAACTAGCTTTGGTAGGCAATTGCTTTTCCATTGGACTGAAAGAAGTAAATGAGGCTGTAGTAAAGGTGAAAACTGCGTTTCTTAATACACGGAAAAGGAAACATCATTATTTGCAGTATCTATCAGAACATACAACTTAAGCTGCAAATTTGTTTCCAATGCCAGTAACAACACGCTGGAACTCGTGGTTCAGAGCAGTGTTTTATTTGGCAGAATATTTGGTTGACATTGTTAATTTCTTCAAGCTAGATGAAATGAAGGCTATCAACAATAGTGGTATTCACTATGTAGCTGGTGTTTCAGAAAAAGATGTGGCAATTGTTCTTGCTCAGTGCATATTTGTGAAAACTCACGCAGCTGATATTGTAAGCCTTCTCACAAAGCTTGAAGGATCGCAGTACCCGACAGCACATTCCCTTTACGGGTATTTGAGTGATTTACTGAAAGGCTTCGAGGGCACATCAAAAGGTGTATTTGACTCCCCTTTTGAAACTTTCATGTCAGAATCATCTCTTACGACAAGCGACAAAGCACAAGTGAAACATAAATGTCAAAACTCATCAGCTCTTGCAATGACCAAACTTCAAAGTCTGATGAACAGTGATCCAAGTGCACACATCTTCAAAGCCATTAGCAAGCTGTTTAGTCCCAAAAACATTTTGCTAAATGAAACAAAAAGTGTTTTGTCTGTTTTTGACAACATCCCTGCATTTAATGGTGTGGACAATTCAGTTAGGTACAAAGGCTACGAATTCCTTAAAGAAGCTGTTCAGGATGCTGTCAAACATGAAAATGAACCGGATGTAGCAAAATTGCTGATGGCTTTGGGAGTGGAACATGAAGTATTCACAAAGGCAGCACTTAAGGCCATTTGGCTGCCCACCAACAATGTTGACAGCGAACGCCTTCTTAGTCACTACAATTTGGTGGTTACTGACAGGAGACAAAATTTAAAAGAACAGAATATAGAAACATTTACCATGCTTTAATTTGATAGCTAATTTTGAGTGTTTGCAAGTAGATAAATAATGACAATATTTACTTAGCTGGTGAAATGGTTGCATCTGTACTCTGTGTGTGTTGTTTTATACTCATTGTTTTTAGTTTTGTGAATTCAACAGTTTTTCGAATGTAGTAATGATTTTTTATTGTATCAATTCTTCATCCTTAACGGAAAAAAAAAAAAAGGTAAATACCATACAAAAATAACACCTATTTTCAATGAAAATAACACCTATTTCCAAGAAAAATAACACATATTTCTTAAAAAAATAAAACCTACATTTTCAGGTCTCTATATATAGGTAATATGGTGGTAGTATTCAGCACACATCCAAACTCTTGTCTTGCAAGTCTTTATCAATAATTAATCTTAATAACATTCCTTTATTGCATTGCATGATAATTGGGAAGGAATAAGTGAATAAGAATTCACAGCTAACACTATGTGAATTCAGAGGAATTGTCCCGGAATATTTTTTACACTAGATATTTGGTTGATGAGCATCCGGGACATGATCTTTGGTTTGGGAGAAATGATAATGACTTGCAGGGAGAAGAGGAAGTTCAGTCCAAACAAACAACAGTTGGAGTTGTACTGCCAGGTGTACAGTCGCATAAGACTAGCGTACAATTCTCACCTTTCTCGTTGGAAAATACATTTTATATATATATATATATAAATTTTTTACATTGTTTTTACCACTTAGTACTCTCAGAAAATTAAAAAGTGATCCTTTCAAAAGCTACCTTTATTTTAAAGATTGTGACACTGAAGATTAGTGGCATGGATTGAGAATTATATAATAGAGATGTAGCGAGCCGTGAAAATAGCACGGCAGGTAGTAGCTGTTGCAGTCACTGGGATAGTGATAGTGAATGTGCTCCATCCTCTGTGGGAGGGTCAGCGCTGCGACTGCCTTCAGTGTTCATGCTTTTGTCAATTAGTCAATAAAGTCTTGGATTTTTTAAGGTTACACATAAAATTATGGATAATGTTTTAAGTAAGTTCCCACTCATCTTTCATTTAACCATCTTGCTTTTAATTAATTTAGAAATATTTTCAAACAAACATCTACAGGCAACAAATCTGTTTAATTTGGAACACTTAGTCTCGAGATTCTGGTTTGTGGACACAGTTTTCTGGAGTGGGGGAAGGTACGTGACCGGTCCCGTGCTGTTAGCGCCATCCAGAGGTAACACTAACCCTGACCTCGGTGCTTGAATGTACTGTACGTGGGGGGACTTCTCTGTCGCTTGCAGGGCATCCAGCTGGGGCCCACGGAGGCGTCGCGCTACTGGGTGTACTGGGTGCCCGCGCAGTACGTGGACGCCATCAAGGACGCCATCCTCGGCAAGTGGCAGTACTTCTGACGAGCGACACGCTGTTCCACCACCTACCAGTTGCACAGTTACTCGTTATTTCTCCTGTTAGTTGGGATTGCAATATTTCACAAGTGTGGTGCTTAAATATAATTTATTGAAATACATTTTGTACAACACTGCCTACTTTTTCAATGTTCTGTTATGTATATAATAAATTATTCACGTAAGAATTGTTTCATATGCATATAGTATTTAATAAATTGCAGTTTTTTTTTTTTAAATTTGCAAGTACTGTTTATATTGTTTAGTATTGAATTTGTTAATAATAAATCATTGGAAAGGAACAAGTTTATGTAGACCAAATAATTAGTTTAGAACGACAAAACCGCTGTGTTTCCACCAAGGTGGCGGCTGTGGCGTCTATGTCCCGCCAGAACTTCCAGCAGGGCTGCCAATAGTCGGTAGCCGGACAGCTGCAGCAGTGCACAGGGGTTGTCTGGTTTCATAACAGCTTCATTTCAATCAGCGTTACTATTAAACATATTACAGCTTTGATGACTATCCCCATTAACATTTTTAAACATAATTTACCAATAATGTGGAAACTTGAGAATACTTTATGATTTGATGAATTACACCTTTTTTTTTGTTGGAAAAAATCAGCTCATCATCAATTATATGGTTGTTGATAAAATAGATTTAATAATATAACATTAAAGTTTATAAGTATGGTAGAGGCACGATTTTATGGTGAATCGCGATAAAATGAAATAACACGGAAATTTGGTTATATACACGAAATAAAACGTAATATGTCGAAGTTCGCGAAATAATGTGAAATATGCATAAGTCCGCAACATAACCTTAATTTACGAGATGCGTACTGCCACAACTTAAGTTCCACCATAGACTACATGGTTGACGTGTGATGGTGAAGTGAACACATGAAACAATTTTAGTATATTTGGACGTTGCGATACCAATTTGACGCATTAGACCGCATGGAAGCGCTAGTGTAGCATGTTTTATTTGTGTTGAAATTATTTGTTTTAGTTACGTCAACATCTAAGGCTATCCAAAACTAATGTTTTGTTTATTGTTTAGTTCACGAAACCAGCAAACGGTACTATTTTCAGTTTATATTGTATGATTTCAAACGGTTTGAAACGTAGGCTTGGTGAATTTTGCTACGGCAAATCAATGTAAATTATTCTGAAACAAATATTTCATAATGCCGAAGAATAAAGTCTCGGCAAACGAGAGGGTTAAGGAGTTTGTTGGTGAAGGTTTTTACATGTGTGAAAGTAATTTGATGTGTAAATTTTGCAACTGCCGGCTCGAACATGAAAGACGTGATACTTTGGTGAAACATGTGTCGAGTGAAAAACATAAAAGGTGTAAAAAGAGTGGGATACCCACAAAAAGGCAAGTTTCTATTTCTGAGTCAGTAGTTACAATGAAAAAACGCCAAAAATGATTAAGAAGACTTTATCATAAAAACAACTGAAGCCTTTGTTTCAGCAAATATCCCGGTGGAGAAATTGGACAATCCTGCACTTAGAGCATGGTTTCAAGAGTGTGTGAAGGGTGGTGGTGACCTACCAACTGCAGATTGGCTACGAAAGAAGTACATCCCAATAGTAGCAGAAAATAAAAAAGAGACTATAAAATTATTAGCCAGTCACATTCCAATATGTGTTGTGGCTGACGAAACTACAGACAGGAATGGGCGCTGTGTGTTCAATATTATTTTCAGGACCCTTCAGCCTGGTGCATCACAATCATCACATCTTGCTGCGTCAGTTGTTTTGGATTCTGCAGATTCTGTATCATGTACTCATGCTGGTTTAGACACACTAACTAAATATGAAGTGGGTCATTCACAAGTGTGTAAATTTGTATCAGACTCTGCCAGGTACATGATTAAATGTGCCAGTACACTTCAAGGTGTGTTGGGTGATCGTGTGATACATGTGCAGTGCTGGGCGCACAAAATTTATTTAGTTGGAGTTGTTTGGCAGTCTAACCTTGAGCAACTCAACGATGTTATAGTGAAGGTAAAAAATTCGTTTCAGAACACAAGGAATCGCAAACATCAGTACTTAGAATTTCTGAACACCAAATACTCTCATGATCCTGCAATGTGTAAGCTCTTTCCACAACCTGTTCTTACCAGATGGAACACGTGGTTTGAGTCTGTTGTCTATCTCCGCATACATTTGCAGGATATCTTGGAATTCTTTGAAGAGTTGAGAGAACACAACAGTGGCATTAAATTCCTGAAAGAAATGTCTGCAGAGGAAGTGAATGTTGTGAAAGCTGAAGCTCTGTTTGTGGCACAAAACTGCTCTCCTCTAACAGAGTTGATAACTTCCCTAGAGGGCAATACGTTCCCAACTGCACATTTGTTGACAACAAAATTGAATGCTCTGCAGAACAAATTCAGTGTTTTGAGCAATGGTGGTGTTTCAGCTTCAGTAAATGATTTGATCTGTGAACTACGCACCGTGAAGCAGGCAGAATTGAAACAATGTTTGCAATTAACTGGCAAGAAATGTGAAACTAAACTTCTAGAACTGGTGCAAAATGATCCTTGCAGGGAAACATTTCAGGCAATTGATCACTTCTTTAACCCGCAAAATGTAAGTAGGGTGTGCATGAAACCTGAAAACGTACAAAAAGTAATCCTAAACCTACCTGCGATTTCTCATATTCCCAGCGAAGTTTTTATTGAAGCATATGCCACCTTAAAGCATATGATTACAGAAGAACTTGCAAAACCAGAAACAAAGACTGTCGATGTTGTGCAAGTTCTGTGTTGAATGAAAACCAACTACAGTGAATTTTCAACTGCTGGATTAAGAGCAATATGATTCCCAACTGCAAATGTTGATTGTGAACGTTCATTTTCGAAGTACTCTCTAGTAGTTTCTGACAGGCGAGCTAAACTTTCTCCAGAAAATGCAGAGCGGTTAACCATGCTAACATTTTAGTGTTATTAGCCAATATTAGTGTAAATAAAAATGAATGTAATTTGACATACCTTTCCAAAGGAGATGTTTTTTTGACAAAATTAACTGTACCATGTTACAGTTTAAGTTATTTTCAAAGTTTGGAGTTAATTAGTTTAAGATTCAAATTTCACCATTCTGTAAGTGTAACACGTCATTTATTATGTTAGTAATATTTTACAATGTGTTTCTATGAATTAAAAATAATTAATCTCTCGCATGAATATTTTTTTAATACATTAGATAAGTTATCATATCACGTATAAAAGTCATCCCTGATAAAACCGATAATACAGAAATCTGTTTTTTAAAAAAAACGAAATTTGCCTTACAATAACACCATAAAATCTTGCCCCCCCCCCCCCCCCCCCTCTCTGGGGGTCAGGGGGGGGGGCGCACCAGCCATTCCACTCGTAAGCCTTCTATCCTTTAAGAACAGAACCAAAGTTATAAAGTTAGGAAGTAATCAAGTTCCTAGCAGTCACAAAAGCGAAAGTAAAGTAATTAGTTTACCGGGATGAAAAACTGTGTAAAACTGAAAATAAAATGATGGGGGAACTGCATTTAGGGCACGTGCGTTGATGGTGTCACCGCAGGACCAGCCATCAGGTCTGAACCATTCCTCAACTTGTTAACAGAAGGTAAAAATCAACCACATTTGTTTTCTTAGTTTATTAAGAACTACAGCTTTTAATTAGGAATGGGTTATTTACACATTTAATGGATTCTAGATTAAAATTTGAGCCCTAGTTTTTAATTCCTTTCTGAAAGAAAATATGGAATTCAATCCAAGATAATTGTAGAGGAAAGTTAAATTAATATTGTATTTGGGAAATTAAGTTATTATATTATAGTGAGGTTGCAATAAATTTTGTACAGGTTACATAAACAGTAATGGTGAGAGAGAGAGAGGACTGCAGGCTATTTCCTTGTCAATCTTATCTTAACAGTTCCCTGCAATAATTAAATTTTGCAAAACATTCATCTTTTATGCACATACAGGTACATAACTCCTTAACTTAGTTTTTATGTTTGCTAACCTTGCAACTCCACATTAATTATGTTTAAATATATTATAACAATGTGGCTTATATATTGTAAGCAGTCAGACTGTTTACAGTTTTTATTTTATTATCTTTATTATTGTTCTAAACTAATTTGCATCATTTTGTGATAAATCATATTTAATTAAATGATTTTTGTATGTTAGGACAGCCATTTGACAGTCATATAACACAACACTACCTCTTACAATACCTATTTAGTTTAAGGGTCTTCTAAATTATTATTCCTTGAAGTTTTATTCATTTTGCCATAGCTCTGCACACATACATTTATATTTATTATTGTTTTTATTTTTATTCTTCACATTTTCAACTACCTTGCCATTGCAGAATGACTGGGAAAACCTTACAGCTCCTTGGTTGCTGTGAGCAACCAAATTCAACAGCTAATTATTTTTAGAAGAAAGCAGTAAGACACACACCATCAGGATTACAAACAAAAATTTTTTTTTTTTTAAGTTGGATTCTAATTTTCATTCTTACTATTCAAATTTAATATTCATATCCGAGAACAATTAGGTATTTGTATTCATATTTGAAATAAAAAAACTGATATTGGCATTTGCCTAGTTCAATTGTATTTCATAATGAAAACAGGTGAAACAACACATGAATGATTTTTTTAAATCTGTGCCATGGATCTGGATGAATGTATGCAGAATCTACCATGGGCAGGTTTATTTTAGTTAAGTTTCAGGGAACCGACACAACATTACAGGGTACCTTGCAATCCTTGCACACCTTTTCATGACAACATGGAGCGCTGCAGAAGTTTGTTATTGGCACTTCATTAAACAAATGTTTGTCACTTTTAGTAATTTATGAATAATAATAATAAATTCTGAATCAAACATACAATTACTATAACCTTTTTTCATCCATTCTGATGAACTCATGTATGTTTGCCCCTTCACTATGTTCTTTTGTGTTAGATTATGAATGACATTACTGTTCAGTGTGCCTAGCCTACCAAATGTGTATGCATGTGTATATAATAGATTTGCTTCAGGCATCATTTTTATAGTTTCTACATAAAGAATGTAAAAGCATATATAGTCTGAGAGAAATAATGAAAACATTACAAGAACAAACATTGCACCAAATACAGTTTAAAATTCAAAAAAAAAAGTGCAAGTGTAATTTTTAAGTTCCTTCAGCAACAGGGAAGTTAGAAGTGGAGCTAGTTGCTCCAGGCTAGCACCAGTACGTCTCGTGTCTACACGTCCGCAGCCCTATGGTTTATACTGATGTGTCGCTTTTGTTACATTTCCCCCCCATGGTATTAATAATTACTGCAATTGTGCTTTTGGATAGGGAAGTACTCTAATATACATAAATTATTTTCACAAGAGGTTATCCTGTTACTGGAAGAGGTTGGCAGTATAATAACAATAAATGACAACAACAATTAGCAACAAATTTAGTTTATTAGTAATCTGTGTGAATTTTTCAAACTGAATTTTTAACACTCTTTTTTTTTGTTGTAATATATGTTAAAAATTACATGTGTGTGCAAATTATATACCACCAAATGTTAAGGCATGATTACTGTGAGCATAACAAAATATAATCAATCATGTGATACCAAACATTTAAAAATCACATCATAACAATGAAATCTACAAACAGTTAATGCTCACTAATGAATTATTTTCCTTTACATAATATAAACTTTAAAATTTAGTAAATTTTTTCCTATATCAGCATATAAAATTTTTTGTTGTGTTCCAACAGTGAACACTGGCAATAACAGAATTTCAAGACTGTTTAAATACAATTGATTTAAATTTTGATAAAAACAATTTGCTTTCAAACTATTTTTTTTTTAAAAATCTACGCTTGACCCTGCGAGAGATTAAATTGTTAAATAAAAACATTTTCCAGAGCTTCTCTGAGAGTTCTCCAGAAAATTATAGTCATCTATAGCTGGTACGAGAAAACATGAGAAAACTGGCTCGTTACAACCACGCCTTAGTAACTAGAGCTATTCTACTTATTCAGGTACATGTGTATTGTGATTAAAGTAAAAACCAGTCAGTACGGACCGAGCGGCGCCCAGTCCTATCTATTATAGCATTATCGTCCTATTTATAATATTATAGTACAACTGTAACAATTGGCTGTGGAACATGAACGTCTCCAGACATAGCTGTAATGAACAGACCATTTCAAATGTACTTCTCGTCCCACGCGCGCCCACTGTGATAATGTTCGAACGTAAGCCAAAGGAAACATCTCGCCCGTACCCGACAGTTTAGAGTGGCCGGTCGGGCCAGCTCCTCAACCACTTAGCTTCGCTAAAGCATTCTGTCAAAAAAGTTACTCCTTATTGCACGCAACAAACAAAACTAAAGCAAGATTTGTAAGAAATCTTGGGTCAAATTCTGTGTCGTCATTTTACAAATCACGCATCATGCGCTATGCTGTATCACAGACTTGCACGTTACCGCACTGATTAAGGACTCGAAGTGTCACGGAACGGGCCCACGCCGCTCCCTACGTCTTACGTGTTCGGCAGCGCGACGACGGCCCGGGGCTGGCTCGGGAGACGTTTTCGAACATCGGCCGACCTCGCATCTATCTCCCAAGACATGAAGCATAAAGGTTGTGGCTCTCTGGTTAAAACAGACCACGGCTGACAGCAGTGATAGCAACGAGTATGAACACCGCACAGATCCCGGACTTGAGCCTTTTCTACTCACTCACTCCTGAAACAATCAGAATGTATTTCTTTAAGCACGTGTTTGTTTTAATGCAGCAATCTCATTGGCAATACAACATAAAAGATTTAGTAGAGAGGACATAGTGATATTCGTATTTCAAACCATAACACATATTAAGACGGATGTGGTATTTAATATTTAAGAATCAAAATTGATATCTAACATTTTAGCTGTGCATCATTCATAATATACTTCATCAGGGTGGCCACCAAACTTTATTGGCTATGTACATTTTCATGAGAGAAAATACTCGCAGATTTTTATTTGTGAATAGAAGCTTCCGTAAAATTGCCATTGCCCTTTTATAAATAATTTTTTTTTGATATGCAAGACCTATAAATTCTAACAAAATTAAATAAAGTACAATAAAAGAATAAAAAAGTGAAAAATATGTGAATGCAACCCTGTTGGTTATGCTCTCAAACACATTTTCAGCCAGCCAGTTAGTGAGAGAGCATGTTTTTAACATACATACTTTGCTTGTTAATATGTTTTATTTCGTGTAATATGTATTTTCAATGAACCTGAATAGTGTTTACTGTACCTTTGTGCATTAGATAAACCTTTGATTTGGCATATGTCATTCATGACATCTCAAAACAATGGCGAAGGGAATCCACACGCCCTGCCAGCTGCCTGCTGATGACCCAAAATATTAAAGTTGGCCATCTCGACACGTACAGAATCAGGTAGGGTCACGCCTGAGAACCTCCTAATGTACCAGGGCTTTAAATCTATTCAGGCAGGAGAGAGAAAAAAAAACCTTGATCTCTTCATGTAAATGGTAAGACAATATTTTTTTATCAGTATTAATAGAGCAATTAACGATTTGTAATAGGAAATAAATTTACTTACATTTTCCCCATGCAAAACCGTAACATAATTATTGATACACGAGAAAGGATAAACACCTCAACTTGATCACCGCGCAGTGAAATAAAGAACTCTTCTGAACAGCATTTGGGTAAAATTACATTTTTCACAAATTACAACTATGTTCCAATGTAGTAGCTTGTATGTACGAACTAAAACAGGAAAGAAGATTGTGGGCATTCATACCATAAAATTGGTTGGAAGCTGTATACGAAATTCAAACAATAGAAAATTACAAAAACCAAATTATTAGGTAAAATTAATATTTCGTAAAATGTCTCAATAAGCTAGGTGCCTTTTGTATGTATTATAATATTATAATGCCATATTGACGATGGGAATGCCCAAGGACGATGAAGGTATTTAACGGTTCGGTGATCAGCTGCCAATTTTCAATATGGCCTTGGTCGAATTAATAAAATTTGACGGAAACCACAGTAAAGCAGAACTGCTGCCAATAGTGGTTATTTGTTAATTTGAAATGAAGTTCTAATATCATCAAAAGTCTGGGTTTGACATAACAGACACATTGTCCTGGTGGCCACCCTGTTAATAACGGCAACTGACGAGCCCCTCCACTCCCGCCCGGAGCCACAAAGCCACAACCCTGAGCTTGTCCTGGTCTCCTCCACTACCTCAGCGACCCCGTCAAATCACAACCAGCCCAAATTATATTTGTTGCTTTTTGTGTTAACATCACACATATTTTTAGCCAAAATAAGCCAGTTATATTTCTTATGAGCCAAACCTGATATTTCACAGTTACAACACCATAGTACTAATAAAAAACGGTTTCCTTACTTAATAGCATAGATGATACTTAAATGAAAATTGATGGTAAAATCATACAAGAAGGCTTATTCTTAACGAGAGGTTATGTTTTTAACTATCACTACAATTGGTTTCATATTGTGCAAATGGTAACTCAAATTTTTAAATATCCGATTCATTAGTACTTGTTTCTAGCTACATTTTTTTAAAAACAAAAATATTGCAAAATGAAAAACAACCAGTAAACATCTCTTTCAGATAAATAAACCTTCCTGTATGAACATGCCAATGAAAATACATGGCATAGAGACATCATACAATACACAACACACAAAAACTTGAAACCAAATTTATAACTAACATTCCAAAACGTGATTTTTTAAAACTTTTAACTATGGTTGAAAACATCAAGGATTTTTGTTACGTCAATATAAATTTGAACAGTTTCTTAGACATGCTCGAGACACCGATGAACAACTATAATTTGAACACACTAAATGCACGTGAAACGCCTTTCCTCCGGGCCTAAGGGTAGGTTCCTTGGTTCCTTGCAGCCTCCCCAGTCGCGGCTGCCAGAGCTCACAGGACAATAGCGCGTGCAACAACCACTCTGTCTCATCTACCCTCAGGGCTGCAGTTGCCAGATATTTTCCACTAGATTGTACAAGTTTCGTTCTCACTGCCACGTCTTGCACTGGTGGACGCTGCTAGTAAGTGAGCCTTGCTGCTGTGTCCCTACTCTCGCAAACGTAAAATAAACTTATCAAGTAAAGTTGATACTAAAAATAAATATTTAAATTCTATTCATGTCCCAACAATTTGGATTGGGGAGGCCTGAAAACTGTCCACCATCACACCCATGATGAGTGCCATTCTACAGACACGTGCCCATCATCAGCGCAATGACAGTTCTAATCTACTTCTGATGACTTGACTCGCATGTTTGCCCCAGTAAGTTAACCGAGCGGCATCTCTGCTCGACGAAGCACAACTCGCTCCCGACGGTCAAGGACACCCGAGCACGGAGGAAAAGCGTGGCAGCTTACGTATATATCCAATCGAGGTATTACGTTCAAAGTGAGCTAGCAAGAAACTGCACAAATAACAATACTTACATCACACCGTGAGACACTGACACCACACCTCGCTCCGCCAACAAGTCCAAGCTTTAATGCAACACCTCGAATATTGTACTAGTGAAGTGCATCATCATTCAACACTTCATTTTTTTTTTGCCACATTTTAAATTTTTATTCATCTCTAAGTACAAGTATCTTGACATAGACACGACCACAATGAGTGCATCGCAAACTTGAAGCATGGAACGACATCCTCGCAATGTACCGGCGTTGCTTAAACACTGGCCACCGAGTCTAAACTAGCACGCAATAACTTTCGTAGCTGCAAAAATATTTTTTCAGCGTGCAAAGCCTTACTGGGAAAAAATCTTCAATTTTTTGCCATGCACATTCCATTGTTTTGAGAAAAACACTTTTTGTGGCTATACGTGAAACATTTCTAATTTCTTTAATATCATAATATTATTATTCACAAAATCAATTACGTTTCCTAAAAATAGTAGCCCATAAAATATAAGACATAAATCTTTTAAACAATAAAAGAACACATTTATACAGATAATTATAACTAAAAATAGCATTATAAAAAGTTGTCATTTACACAGATGATTAAACATGACTTGAGTTGCAATCACTCGTGGATGGGGCAATGCTGCAAGTGATTACACGTGAGCTGGCACTCCAAGAAAGTGAGAGACACATATACACCTACACAGACATGCACGTCTCCCACAGCTAGCCACTGTCTCACGATCAACAGCAACGACCCACAGAGACAAAGATGAAGGACAGCAAAGAGAAAGATGGCAAGGAAGCTAGGACGCTCTGTCGGGACCTGACCACTGACAATCATGCATAAATGCAATATTAAAAACAGCAGGAATGGTTTGCAATATACTGAACGCCATAGCAACTGACACACTGTCACAATTAAACCAGAACAAATGACACATGACATATACGTAACAGGTCAAATAGTTATTACATGGTTACCCTCAAATCCTGGCAGAGCGGCCTTAAGGCCAGGGTTCACGAAAGCAAAGAGAAACCACATGCACACACAAACATTTCAAGTTACTATGTATGCTTAATTTGTACAGCAAATTCTTGTACTTTCTCAGAAAAATTTGACATCTGCATATCATACACAATTTTTATTTGTATTTTTCTTAAAAGTTTTTGTTTCCCCTTCAGTTTGTCGAGATCCTCGTCCGGCTGACGTCCGAGGGCAGAAGCACACCAAACACTCGAGCGCGCACGAAGCGGCGGCGATCCAACGCCGGTCGCCGCCGAGCCAACGTACGCAAGTCGGCTCTCACAGAACCATCTTCGCTGCAAAGACACGTCCAGAGCTTGAAATCATTTGATTTTAAAAAAATTTGTACTAAGTTATGCCATACGTGTATCGTTAGAGCGAGATGGTTCGACGACGACGGAGAAGAGGAACACAGTACACCATCAGCAGTTATGAAAAACATTCCACAAACGCAAACCTCCGCTTGTCGGGCAGCTTGTCGCTGCAGGAGGCACAGCGACCTTCAGCGTAATACTAGTGTTCTGTAACATGAGGTAGTTCGGTATGTATAATTAAACTTATTACTATTGTACTTGTGAGCGGTGAAAAATTACCTGAGTCGATAACACAGCTAGAAACTAACATAAAGTTATAACTGCCATGTTGAAATAAAAGAGGAGATTCGAGAAACAGACGTCGTACGAAAAGGTTCGGTCGACTGTGTTCGCAAATTAAGGCAGTTTCTGATTTGTACTAAGGTGGGGAGGGTTGCTTGGAAACCCTCGATGGGACAGGAAACACACGACTTACTTAAAACACAAAATATAAAAATACATTGAACATGTCTTCGTATATACACACACTGTGATGTAAAATCTCTTTGCGAGAGTAATGTAATGTTTGCACAATGACTCCACACAAGACAAACACAAAAGTGCAATAGTGTGCATATGTGAGGTAGGTAACTGCACTTTTGCACCTGCCTCGTTGGCAGACTATAAATAAAAATCAATGAGGTAAATCATGGAGCAAGTGTTTGTGGAATCTTTCACATGTCAGTAACATCTAAACTAAAAACTATTGCAAACAGACAAACACCAGCCAATACCCTTAGAGAAAGCTTTAAGCTACTCGACAATGCCGTTGTAATACTGCATTGTAAGACCCATGTCAAAGAATTTGTACACGAACACACACACAGCCACAAGTAGTTGCAACCCACCAACAATGATACGCAAGAGCTTTGATGGAAACACAAATGAAGCATGGAGAAAACCAGAATAACTCGAGAAGGATTTAACAGTGGCTCTGTACAAATACATGGAGAATATTTCATTCCTTGCACGTTTGATGTATTTACATACATAATAATGTCTACACTTCTATCTTCAAAACAAAGTAATTAGTGTCGGGTTGATTCCAAAAACATTCCAATTCCAATTGCAGTTTCAATTCTCATATTTGGGATTACAGTTTTATATTTTAATCAAAATTCGGATTCCATACTCCTTAAGTCATGCTTACCCAACTCCTGAATTAAACACTCAAATACAAAACACATTTATTATTATTTTACAAATGTAATAACAGATTATGTTTTCATTCAAATAATGATTTATAAATAAAGAGCACTAGATATTTAGGTAATTACCTAGAGTCCCAAAATAAAATATTTTGTGTCAGCACTGTTTCTGTTTTGATATTAAAATTAAAATCATTGTAATTTTTTTGATAATATAGTTAACGAAAATGAAAGTAACTTAAATTACACTAGATTACATAAATTAGCAGGAACAAAAATGTAGTTGGTGATTTAATTTAAAGCAGGGAATAATCTCGCTATAACACCACTTAGAAAATGATAATTCTGTACAATAACTTTACTTAAAATAAAATGCTACGTTGATAATACTAACAATCAAAATTTTTAACTAAATTATATTACAATATTATCAATATTTAATAAATTGAGAATTTGAGCTTCCACTGTTATATAATTAAATAAAGTACTGCTTTCACCAAAAAGAGCACCCTAATGTCCAAATAAGAATCCATGGCTGGCTGGAGGGATTCCTTACTAACTGTACAATCCATGATTAATTGATAAAAAAAAACCCTGATAAATTAACAAAACTCATTAAATTGAACACAATTCCCATTAAAATTGACCATACACCCAATAAATTGAAAATCAGATTAAGAGAAAATTCTAATTGATTAATAAAATATGTAACACTATTGATATAATATGAATCTCTGGATTTTAAGACTTTAATGTTGGATTCTGAGTCTGCCCATACCATTGGGAGTAATGGAATCAGAATCGACCAAGCACTAAAAATGACCACACAAAATAGTAAGCATGGGTGCTTGTTTGTCCCAGCAAACGGATATCTAAATTTCAAACTTGATCTCACACATCAAACGGTATTAAAGCCAATACAAATTGAGCAGCCCCGGGAGGCATAGAAGCAGATCTGGTCTCCACAAGCCATTTTGTACTTTAAGGATAAGTCCCATAAGGGCATGTTTTTACCGAGAGAAATTCCAAACATACCAATGAGAAAAACAAAAATAGATATATAATAATTGAACAAAATTATATCAACTTTATCAAAATTTTGCAAATTTCTCTTGGCAAATAAGGTATGCAGATCAAAATTAAATAACGGGAATGGTGTGAATGAAGGCAAACACATGCATTTCTTGGGAACAACAGAATAATTGATAAATTATATTTAAAAAAAAGGGTGTGCAAGTTATATTACACATTGTGGTCATAATCAGAAGCTAATATGGTCTGAAAGGACATGCACACCAGGCCAGAGCAAGTTGCTGGACACAGGTGAGTACGAATGAGGGTCTTGCAGTGGCAATAGCAACACTGCAATGCTTTGTAAACATAGGGCGTGAGTATGTATATCAGAGTCATTAAAGCAAGTGCAAAATAGAGGTTCCCATGCATGTACGTAAGTCCCTAAAATTTCATCTTTCATAAATTAAATTACATACTTTTAGTAAAATCACAAGCCAAAAGAGAAAAACCCAACATTTGTGGATGTGTTGCAACAAATGATGTCTCTACATCATGCAGAGAGTAACTTTTAAATTAAAAGCCAGAACTACAGAAATGTACTTTAAATGAATATAAGTTTGCAGAGTTGTAAATGGCAGTGATTGTGCGGTGACGCGTGGCTGGTGCCGGTTGCGAACGGCAACCGCTCTCGCAAGAGCGCGGATGCCGACACGAGCCGCGCCTGGGAGCCTCGCCATCACGGACAATCACGGCACTCTGCACCCAGAGGAAAAACCATCAAAGTTCACAAATAACTTGATTCACAACCAAGAAAAACTGCCTAGTTCACACCACTTTGATAAAACAAACAAGAAATTCACTGACTCAAGAGGTTAAAATATTTTACTTGAGGGTTGGTTGGGCACTATGGCAAATAAAATTAAAACTTTTTGCTGCAACGAGTGTAAAACAACTCCACAAACATCTGAAGAACAACCAGTAACAATGACAAACTCTCCGGTAACAAGCTTCCGACCCAACGAGATGGCAGTATGCTCGACAAAGAGGTAAACATCACTTATACGATATAACACAAAAGTACAACAAATCTCAAAATAGCACTCACATTTAACACTCCGTACTCAAAACAGTTTTATAGTTCCAACAATAAATGAAGAAATCTCCTGTTTCTTGTTTTCCATCCAAGCAGTGTCAATTGTGACTATGCCGCAGCTCGAAATGTACGCAAGCAAATATTTTTTTTCCCCCCAAACAATTAACAAGCATGAACCAAAACCATTCGTTTTCAAGCTCCTTACATTAACTTTTTTGAAACGTAAGCAGGAAACGAAGACTCTCCACAGCAACAACATTACACAAAGATTCCTCACTTACAAGATCTGGATAATTATATCTGAGGCGGGCAAACAGCTCCTACCCACGCCTTGACACCGAGCCAACCGCGGAGAAGCAAAACGAAACAGCACGCACCGTGGTAGCTGCGTTCCTCTTCCAATCAACTGGGGTGGAAGCAATGTAAACCCAAGCCACAATTAGACAGCTTCTCGATACTGTAACTACGATTAAGAGTTCCTACACAAATTGCAATGACAGGGTCATTTGTACTTCTGTTAACACTGTATAGCACACCGGCAGCACAGGCTGACGCGAGTGCAGAAAATAATTAAATATGAATCTATTTTACCCGTTTAGTAGTCCAGCACAAAGTGCGTACAAAAATCAACATCTACGGTGAATGTTTAACACAAACTTAAAAAAACAATACTCACAAAATGTTAGTACGTAAATAAATTACATGATCAAAGTTGTGCTAAATACAACCACGACCTTAAAAACTACTGTTAAAACTAACCGTCTGCCCAAAACAATATTATAAGATTAAAACACATACATAAAAAACTTCATCTAATGAATTTTTTTTAACAAAAAATTGAATACACTAAGAAGTGCAAAAAGAAACCATACACCAATTTCCAACCCCACATGCAGGGAACTTATCTACAAGCGCACGTGCGATGTACTAAGGTACTTTTCTCCGGTCAACGGAGCATGGTTTGCACGGCGCAAAAAACAACTTCCGAACGCAAGCACTACTTGCAAAGGAAACTTGCACATGATATAAAATCTTATTAAACAACACAAAAACACACAAAACATTTGCCACAGTCAGTTTTGACAACTGAGTAACACCACGTGCACATGGAACACGCTAGATCCACTCCTTCACTACCTAATCAACAATAACAAAATATTCCATCAAGCAACAAAAATGTAATGAAAAGTAAAAACAATATTAAAATTTAAAGTAGTAATAAAAAGTTACTTGAAAACAAAAACACTTGTTCTAACCTAAATTTCATGACAACTTCCAACGTTCAATCTACCTGAGATTTGCATAGGAATAAATCTCCCAGCTTAATAAACAATCTTGTCTCGTGTAAGACATGGCATTTATATAGTAGGACAAAAATATTAAAATGGTACAAAATATGTGATAGAAATGCAGTTTTAAAGAAAGATTATGAATGAATAACGGTTTGCATCTCGTAGTTACCCAGAGAAATAATAACAAAAAAATTAATGTAATGTTCATCAGATCTGGTTCACACTGGTGATTTACAAATACTGTTAATTAATAAATAATGTGACAACTATATGCTTCAACTATTGACAAATATATATGTGTATATGAATATATGTATAGCTATACTAACTGGTACGGACAGGAGGGCACAGTTTACATTGACTAGGAGCAGACAGCAAATATAAAACATTTGAATGTAAAAAAACAACAGCACAACAAAATGTGACCTGGCACATGTAAAATGTGTCAGGTTAACAGTGATATAACGGACTATGGAACTGTATAATGTATAATGTACACTGCATTGTGCAGTTTGGCACGGACGAGACTATGTGTCGGTTAACTTAATCTGATACCTGAGATGTGTGACTAGCTAGCTAACGGGAAGGTAAAGTAACTATTATTTCCTTGTGACCTGTCCATCTCCATGCCAGGAGAGAAAGTCATGGTAGGAATGTGAAGCACTCATGTCACTCCACACCAAATTATTTCCCTTCTAATATATTGCATGCTTTTTAAATGTAACACCACGCAGAACACTTATAACATCAAGTAACGATTGATCCGTCAAACACACAAAAATCACATTCAACTGGTGACAAATTTTACGCAATGCTAAGTACAGACAGCAACAGTTATGTTTTAAGCAATCCCAGTCAACACTTTAGTAAAGAAAAAAACTTTCACATCCACACAATTTTACTACCTTTTGTCGTTATGTTTTTCCCTTCTGTAATTCTCCCGGCCTGCAATCGAACCGGGGAATGAACTAACCACCAGTTGCATGAGAGACAAATTCACAGAAGCATTTTCTCATAAATGACTCTGTTGATCAACCGAGTCATCATAATTATTAAAAAAAAAAGAAAAAAAAAACTTAAATTCTAACCGACAATCTTACGCTACAAGAGAGCTAGAAATGAAGATTGATGCAGACAACATGGAACACAAAAATGTCTTTAAAAAAAAAAAAAAAAGACCAAAGGCAACATAAAAATGTCATCGTACATAATAATAATAATAATAATAAACATTATCTCTTGTACATTAGTGTATAATATTCGTATTCTCTATCCGTATTACTGTATAGTATAGTATAGTATAGTATAAGATCGTGTGAGGTATTTCTGTTACTATCCTGGCGGTATGCGGTACGACTGGTACGACTGGTTACTGGTGGTTGTGGTTGTGGACCGGCGGCGGCTGGAAGGCCTTCATGCCGTACTCCTCCTTGTGCTCGCGCGCGATGTGGCGACGCACCGTGTTGTTGCGCGTGAACGTCCGGCTGCAGAACGGGCACGGCACGCGGATCCCCTGGTGCCGCTGCCGGATGTGGGCGCGCAGGTTGGTTTCGTACCCGTACAGGCGTTCGCAGAACGGGCACTGCAGCTTCTTACCTGGGGAAACGATCACCCGGTAGCAACGAGCTGCCGAAAATGCGCGATTTTGGAAATTCTAGGACGTTTCAAAGGATTTCAACTAACAAATTTCTGTTTTCCAGGCTCATTAAATGAAAGGAAAGTGATGGAAAAAAATTTCAAACCATAAGCATTATTCACCAAGAGTGTATGTTACGCATGATGATATCAACATTGCTGTTCTTCACATCAGCTTCCACGCATGGTGTTTTGAGATTGTGATTGTTTCCAACATCATTTGATGGGAACTTCCTTCACTAGCAGTTGACGGGTGACCAATTACCATACTTGTTACAAATTTTAAATACAATTAAATTGCATAAAAAACCATTTTTGCCCTATTTTTAATAATAAAAAATTTTTAACTCACCTGTAACATTTTACAAATCTGTGAGCTATTATTCTACCTTGACTAGATATAATAATAAAATTTAAATTCATAAGTTTTAGAAAAAAATACAAAAACTATTGCTATTGGTTGTCAGGAGTCTATTGAAAAAGCTAAGTTATCAAAAGTTACTAATAAGTGAAAATGTAATGTTAATCAAATAAATACATAGAGATAGTAATTTGAAATATAAGAAATAAATTTGGGATATAAAATTAAAACATAAATACAACGTTAACTATCCCATAGTCTCAAGGCCAATACATCAATCCTCACATTACCTAATATAGTAGAACTGTTATAATGTTTTCTTTAAAATTTCAATGAATGCAAAAAAAAGTTTTAAAACTTAACTTTTCCAATACTTATACCATCTGTGAAATTTAACCTGTTCAAAGGTTTACTTTACGACCGTTTTTGATTACAATCACTGCTGTACCATAGATACAGATTGTTCAAATGGGACAGTATGGAAAAACAAAATGTAAGTGTGCCAGAACACTGCTACATGTTAGTGTTGATTACTGATTAGCACAGTGTACTGTATATATCGAAGGTACATAACGTTAGCAGTTACGTGTCTGTTGGCACCCTTGTCTTGCCATTCTAGTGCTTGTTTCACATGTACGTATGTAGTCCTACAATATTTTAGTTTGCCAAATATTCCACAATGACAAGAATAAAAAAGAAGTGTTTTGTATTGCTGATAAAGAGTTTAATTTATTTCATTATCATAGTCACAAATCATGAGGCAGCAAGTATTCGAAGATACATAAAATAGAAGCTGGAAGCTCGATAAAATTTAAAAATTGTTGACTTGCTTAAGCAAAATCAAACATTGTGTGAATCTATCAGTGGTTTTAAATTGAATTTTTTTTCCACAGCTTGGTGAGTCCACTGGTTGAAACACTGACTAGAGCTAAATATTTCCTGCTTATGTTTTTTTCTTATGCCCCATTGAAAAACATAACAAGAGGTTTCTGCTGTCCTGCCGGCTGGGACACGCCCTCAGCACACAGACGTGCCCCAGGTTATCACACGCTCATGGAGTTTCAACACAACACCTAACACAAACTAATACATACTCTCCCGAATTAATGTGCATGCATTACATAGGGCTGAGCAAGCATTTAATCTCGCACTGTTGAAATATTTTCTAGGATCATTTAGTGGTTTAGTACAGAAATATGTTTACATAATTAGCTGGTAAAAATTAATTAATTTAAAAATAAACTTCTTCAGACAGTTTGAGACTACGTATCCACTGAAGAAAGTTCCTCACTGCCAAAGGAAACAAGACAAATTCATGTAGAACTTTCAGCAAGCAGCCAGCATCAAGACAATTTTCAGTAACCTGTTCCAGAAAATAAAATTTTTAATTTAAAAAGTATTTATTTTACTAACGACATTTCTTTCAAACAAAAAAAATACCACTGAGGGCATATTATATGCATTTTTGTGGCAAAAACATGCATTAACACACAATGACAATTAAGTTTTAGCAAAATGAGTGTGGGAAATACATTTTTATTGAAATATAAATTTAATTTAGAAGAAAGATGTTTTCTAAGACAATGCCATTCAAGGCAAATACAACCTTTTTTGTGCTAAAAGAAAAAAGAATGAACAAGGAAGCATGTTTAACTTTCAGCAAGCAGCCAGCATAAAGCAGGTACACTGTCAGAGGCTCCTTGTTTGATAATAACAATAATTAGTGAGCAAAATGTGTTATGAACTATGTTTTAGCAGTACACATGACAGCTTTTTACAATAAAGGCTAAAATATTTTATGGAGATAAAATTTTGTTTAAGTGGATCAGTGTCTAAGGAATAAAATTACACAAAAAAACTATTAAGTAATGTAGAACCTGATGGCTATGATGCATGGGGAGCTACGTAACTCAACTTCACTTACATGGCTATAAGTCTACATAAAATAAGTTCTGTCAGCTCTAGTTTGGTATTTTTGGAGAGTCACTTCACTGCAGAAGAAAGTTTGAGTGAGTGGAAGTGAAATGGGTGTACTTCAACGACCTTTTCTAGTAACTTCCAACTTCTCCGGTCAGAATTTTGTGGATTATAAAATAAATAAATTGTCAGCTATTTTGCTGTGTAAATAACTTATTCTCCCACTTGACTGGTCATCAGCTGAGTTACTTTTCCAGTACAATGGCATACATCATTTTATACTAGACATTTTGGTGTAAAACTGCACTGGTTTCCTATTAGATTTTATCTGCCTCAAATGTTGAAAATTATTCCTGGCACAGAGCAAACAGCCAATTTATTGGAAGTTTAAATGATAAACTTTGGTTATACTGACATTTAAATTTTTTTGGTAATATGATTTTACGAATACATTTTCAGGAACAAATAATAATAAAAAAAATAAATAAAAAAAAACTCAAATTTTGACACCAAAATATAATCAGAAAGAATCAGAAATAATTGCTATAATCACAATGAAAGCTTATATAAAAATATTATTTATTAATGCACAGTGTGTATTTTGTGTGCACTTTAATAAATACTGCCAATTATGTTCCTATAAGAAAAAAAAGACATTTAATTTAAAAATGTGGCTGCGATAGTTTCTGCAATGCAAGTGGGAGTGCGTGACGACATATGGTACCCCTCCTCACCCCTTTAAGGGGCCTCCCTAGTAGCATCAGAAGTTAGCGGAACACTATGTTATAAAATAATGATGGGACTTTATTAATCGACACTACGAATCTGAAAATTTTTCACCCACGAGAAGATACTACACAAATTGTCTGTATACGTTTACATTTTTGTTTTTTTCTATCAAAATATGAAATAACAAATCACCAACTTGTCCAACTTTGGGGCCATTTTATACTGCTTAGGAGAATGACAGAAAAAAAGTACAAGTCTAGAAAAAAAGATAATTTTTTTCTGAAGAAATTCATGTATTTAAAACATATAGTCATCCCTTTCAATTCCGAGATTTCTTTTCCGCAATTTATGCAAATCTTGAAAGTTTTCCACCGTCTCGAGCTGCCGCTCGGCGAAGCCAGCTCGCAGCCCACAGCTCAGGTAGCGCGGTGGGGGAACCCGGGCCCGGAGGGGAGACAACCCACAACCGCAACGGTAAAAGATAATCCAGTGACCGAAAGAAATTTTCAGAATTGCTTTTAGTGTGCCTCACCACAGTACCATGTGCTCGACTTACTCTGTGACTATATTCGTGTATCTCTAAAACATTGCTTTTGTTAAACTACAAATATCCTAAAGCTTACCATACTAGATCATGTATTACGAAATAAAGTATAGAAACTGATCAATCAACACATTGAAAGTTGTCGTACAAACTATTTATTGGTGGCTTTACAGTCTCGCTAGCTAATTCGACAAAATTTATATTTAACTTTTAACATGAAAATACACTTCATTGTTTTTCATTCTATTTTTAATAAAAATTCAAAAAACAATTACTATACTACCCAATATTTTTTTAAATTATTTTAGTTTTCCAAAATGATTTTACACATCTTACAACACCGGGGAAAAATTTTATACTGGTATTAACCAAATGGTTAACTATTTACAACAGTTTTGATACTTAAAAATGTAGGTTTATATAAAATGTATCTTAAATTAAAAGAAAAATCGTATTTTGAAAACTAAAAGTCATTTTGCTATGCTTTTTGGTTAGATAGATATCTGATTGTCTGCACTGTTTTAAAAATGTTCATGGAATGATAAATAAAAAATAAAAAACTAGGGAAGTTCTATATTAAATAAGCTAGTCAGAAGTATATAAATGTTCCTCCTGGCGCAGGAATCACGAGTAGGATTGAAGATGGGGTCAGTGACCGATCGCTCACATATGTAGTTATGGATGGTACGTTATTAATTACAAAATTCAAAAACCATTTGGAAGTTAAAAAGTATAATTAGTGGCAATGTTTAATAAAGATGACGTAAATTTTCAGATAAACTTATTTCTACAGCTCGATTAAATAATAAGGGCAGAAATAAATTTTTACAGCAATTATACAAAATTATTAAAATTTTACTAACCACAATTAATTTATCCAAAAAACAAAATTAAGTAAATATTGCCCACACATTACAACATCCACGAGAGAACCTTGCAAATTATTTTTGTTAGATGCATTATTTTGCATTCAAGTTCTTTATTTTTTAATACTTCACCTACTTATAATTGTTACATATTTGGCACATGGTCCGTCACTCCCAATTAAAGGGCCTGAATAAGTAGAACGCGTTTCTGATCAAATTGCATGCCTGTTACTTTACCTGCAACCCGGAGCGGTGTGAAATAAATTATTGTACACTCATGACGTTGGCAATAAACTTAAATATTTATGAGTTAAAACAAAACATAACTATAACGGATAATCAAAGAAATTGTGAAATTTTGAAAGCTTGTTCTGTTTTTATATAGTACACAAAGCAGTTAAACCATAAATTATTTGTTGTTGAAAAAAGAATAATCCTTAATAATCTTTCATGCTTTTTTTCATTTATTTTTATTACTAGATATTTCTGTTGAAGTAATACTTATATATATATATATAACAATATAGCAATCTAGAAAAAAAAATTGAGGTAGCCTTAACCCAAATATGTTATGATAGACGTTAGTTAACTAAGAATATAAATTCGCTTTAAAACCACAGCTTGTACACAAGTCGTAAAAAAAACATGGGTTCTACTTACAGGCCGTATTGAATGTAGTAGGTTTATGACAAATACAACAGCAATAAACATATGGCTGAGTCTGCTTCCATGTACACTTTTTTTTAAGTTATCACTTTTAAAGCTGGTAAAGTGTACCTATCAAGTAGCTTAGCATTACCCAAAGTGAATGTCGTGCTCCAGAAAATGTTCGAACTATGTAATATTTGTATCCCTGTTGCGTTACAGACCTGCAACTTTTTTCAGTGCGCGATGTCACTCTTATGTAAAAATATGTTGTGATTAGCGCAAACGTGTTCGAATGAATCTACATCGAGCTGCCAAAGAATACCTATCGATGTCGGCAACATACATAAGTACACAAACCAACGTTTACAAGTGTATTCATCAATAAGTATAAAACTGGCGGCGGGCCATGATGCAGTTGGTTCTTCGCGTACAGTCCACTGACGGGATAAGAAGCGTCAAAGATCTTATATGGCTATTCTGTAAACTTGTATGTCATTTCACTGCCTGCTTTAGACAAACAACATCCATTACTTTTAGCTTTGGCTTGAAAAGAATTACTCCGGCGCTTTCTTATTCGACTTATTTCAGCTCCTCGTGCGACCAGTGTGTATAATTTGTCCGCGGCCTTATCTTTGGGTGAAAGTTATTTGGAAGGGAAGTTGTATCAGTAATGTTCATCATGTATTATATTATATTACAATTTGACTTAGATACGCACATGTGTTTTTAAAATATATGTTTAATAACTTGCAATACAAAGAATGTGTTGAATTTCATGTATTGAATTTTTTTAACATTATGTACGAACATAATAATCACAATATTTCATGAGAAATTTTTAAAACATTTTACAAAGCAATCTCTAATTACTTCCACACCTCATGGTTCACCTTACTATTTTATTTCATGTTTCAGTTGATTCAAACTGTTTGGAATCATAATATGACAAACAATGAAGAATATTAGTTTCAGTCAATTTTATGAGAGGATTTACTTATTACATTAAATATACCTCAATTTTTACCTCAAAGGAAAAAGTTGTATATCATTAAATGATAAATATTTGTTTCCCATTAATATAGTTTGTGAACATAACTTATTGTGATAATACCTACATTAGTTAAATTGTGTTTTTGTAATGCTCTCCTATTGCAGTAAAATTCTTGGGCAAATTGAATAGCATATAGTCGATCTTTAACATAAGCTTTTAGAATACATAAATGTAATAAATTATGTTCTCGTGATTTTAACAATTAAATATTTCTTCGCATGAAAAAATTAACTAACTAAAAAAATATTTCAGTAAATTTATACTCAAGGACTAAAAATTTTTAATTTTTATTTTAAATAATATTGTATGTATGTATACTTTTCTGAAAAAAGTAGATTCAAGAAAACAATTTTTTTTTTTTTAAATTTTGTTATTGAACTTACTTGACAAGCAATATTGAACTTCAACTTTATACTTTCGGTATAGCACTTTTCGATTTATTTTCTTCAAACGGGAAATAAAAGTAATGAATAAATAACGTTTTCCTCTATAATTATTGCAGCAGTATACTGAAAAGTTTAACTTTCCTTTATTTGCATGACGCGGAGCTCCTAACTAGACAAAACTTTTGTTATTTATTTTGAACGCTATATTTATGTTTCCTTACAAACTTAAATGAACCTCTTAACATTTAATTTCATCAAAAGTTATACAGTATAAGTATCAAGTTAAAATATTTTTAAGTGAAGTTGTGGCTATTTTGTTGTTGAAAATGACACTCTTAAGTTTGAATAAAAGTGAGATATGATAAAATTATATTTGTAGTCAAAAACAGATAATTCATTTCAAATTCAATCTTTTGTTATATGCATATTGCCAAATAAATTTGACAATATATTAAATTCTATGCATTTGAATGTATTCGTATATTCTGCAGTATTAATTCCTATAAGCAAATACTTATTACGTACAATGTACTTTTAGTCCTGTCGTATAATTATACAAAAAAAAATTGTATCAAAAGTATTGTTTCTTCTATGCGGTTATGGTTGAAAAAAAAAAAGTAATTTATATTATTTTTAAATTCGGTTGTCAGTAAGAACACGTATTTAGTGTAATACGACATATATTATTCTGTTTATTAAAACATTACTATCGATAACTCTATTTTAGATTTATCTGTCTATGTTATATTTCAAATTGATTCTTTTTCTTCGGCTTATGACAGCAGCAAATTTTCTTTTATCGCATATGTAATGTTTTTATGTTTTGCATATTATAATTAATAGGGTTGTGCGAATGTTCGGTATACCGATACCGAAATCAAAATTTTGCTACTTTCATTTTCGATTTCGGTAAGAATTTCATCTGTCGAAGTTCGTTTTTAGCGAAATATTTCGAGCCAAACGAAAGTTCAATAGCTTACCGAAGTTCCGTTTGTTCTAGTTGAAAAAGAACTCGTAATTTAATAAAAATGTACAGTAGAATACCGGTACAATAACGTACCTTATTATAAAGTATATTTCACTTAACGAATTTTTTTTAAGTCCCCGCCAAAAATCGTATCTTCGCCATGCAAAACGGTTTCAGTTTAAAGTATCATATTTTCACTATAACGTAAAAATTCTACTAGTAGCGTGGCATTACTACACCAAAATTTACTTAAACTGGTAAATAAATTTCCAGCTAAATGATTAATGTAGTAGAACAAAGATACACAAATACCACCGCAACGTATTTTCTAACCTCTAAATTCTCAAAACAAAGTTTATGAAACAGTTGCGCGCACAACCATAGATTATACCGTACGTAGTATGCGACGTGAGCAACACAACACCATTCGATACATCGAAAGACGGAAGTTTGAGAGAAGTATTAATTAGTTAGACAAAAGTGTTACGCTACGCTAAAAATACTGTTTGATGTCTGTGCCGGGATTGTTTATTGTTATTGTTGAGTTTATTTTCAGGTTACGTTATTTAGACACCGCATTGTATTTGTGCTACAATATGAATGATCCTGGAGATAAAAAGAAACGAAAGCAATTCACGCTTAAGGAAAAAGTGGATATACTCAGAGAACTAAACAAGGGGAAAAAAGCAAGTCGCAGTTGCTAATACATATGGCATTGCGGCTCTCCTGTAGCAATTTTTTTATATATTTTTTTCTTTTTGTAAAGATATGTATGCATGTTTCAGTACTAAGTACAAAAACTTGAGGTACCTGTAAGTACTTAGCACTGAGATTCTACTGTAATGTCTTTATATGATTTGCTTGTTATTACTAATAATGTAATAACATATGCAAATCATATAAAGACATTAATTAGAAAAAAGATTTCCATTAAGATTAATTTACGTGGTGATGAAAAAAACTCACATTAATTAAAATACGGTAAAATCATAATTTGAACAAACATGGCAGATAAAGTAAACAAAATTCAACCGTGATTAGAGTAGGCCTAGGTATCAAAACAAAATCATGCAATATTTGAAAAATTACCTGATTCATTTGCTTTCAAACAGTAGTGTAGGTACTATATTCGTAAAACATACATTCCAGAACTGTTAGTATACTATTTAGTATTTACCGTATACACATAAACAAAGAACGTACCTACTTTTATTCGCGCACAGCCAAACAAAAACATTGTCGTCTGCTTTATTTAAATTTTACATACTCTGACTGGCATATAAAATCCTCATAATATACAGCCAATTAGACAAAAAGGTCAACAAGTCACTGCGTGTAATGACCACTTGGCAGCAACCATTTGTTATGTTTTGTTTTGACCATGTCCCTTGCCTGGTCTACAGCTTCCTGAGCTAGCCATGTGTGACAGTGGTGCAAGATGGCGGCCGTTCCGCAGTATTCACGTATTTTTTCATCAGTACCATGCACATGATAAATATATTATCATAGACTGCGACATTACGACTGTAAAGGAAATAGTCTGTGCGCTGAAAGATCTGGATTGATTCTTGAAATTTACGAGTGACATGGGGCTGTGTTGTGTGGTCTAGGGCGGATGTTGATTATATTAAATAATAATATTTATATTAGGCCTGTGCGAAGCTTCGACTTTGCGAATCGAATCGAAGCTTGTTTTGATATTCGATTCGGCTTCGCCAGTAATTTGCTATTTGTTTCATTTGAAGCTTCGAACGTGATGCGAAGCTTCGCGTGTATTGCGAAGCTTCTAAAAAAAAACGTCGGAAAATACCGTCGTGCGAGAAAGCGCTACCTCAGTGAGTTCCAATACAGCCTTAGTTTTCCCTGCAAATCATCAAACACGCTACGAATACGAATATTAATGGCCACGTAAATCAATTTTATTGAACAAATGAACATCAACAATCTCCAGTTGCAGCCACGGCCGTAGTTGCTACTTTGTTTTTAGTCGTGGTCGTGAGGTGTGAGGTTATGACGACAAAGAGTAAACATTCTCTTTACCACGTAAAATGGCTAGTTCAAGCCGAAGTTCTGATGAATCACTGGGTTTTTTGTTTAAAGGGTAAAAGAACAAGTCTTATTTGGGATTAATTCATTAAATTGGGAAGTTCGGCGGCAATGTGTAACAAATGCAATAAAATTTTCTCGACGCCACGAGGCAAGTTTATTCACACTACGCAAGGCCAAACAAATTGTATAAAGAAAATTATGTCTATTAGCATACATTTGCTTTTTGTTTTTCTCGGAAGTATTGCCCTACAGTATACTAAGTATTCAATACTTTTGAAATTATATAATCTTTCTTTTTATATGTAAATATCTGTTTGAACCTAACTATAAAATTAACTTGTTTAATTTTAGGAGTAAAGACGCAAATGATATTGTGACGGAATGACCACACTTTATTTAGAGGTTTCAATAATCCTTCTGCCTTTCAAAACAAAGATTCTGCCAAAAAAAACTATTTTTGTGTTTGTTAGCATTTGCGACTAAGAAATGCAAATACCTAATGAAACATTTTACAGTATATCATCATAACATAGAGACGTTTCGTTTAATTTAAAATGGATAATACGTTCTTCTGAAAGCAATTAAATATAAATAAAAAAAAAAGGTATTGTTAAATACCTCTCAACATATTTGATGATTCTGTGAAACAACACTGCAATACTTACAGTTAACCATTTTAACAGTTAGGTTAGTTTTATTTATAATAGAATAAAATGGTTTCAATTATTAGAATGATAAGATTATGTTAGGATAGTTACTGATGAGAGGGGCACATCAAAACAACAGTAATCAAAAATTTTCAAGTGCATTTTTTTCTTACATTTTTTCTAATTCTGTAAAATGGAATTGCAATAGTTTAAGTAGTTTCCTGGTAATTTATAATTTTTGGTTAGGTTAACTATATTTAAAATACCATTGTAACATCATGTGAATGGTTGGTTAGGTTAGTGTGGCTACAGTAAAAATAATGTAAAATTTTAGAGATGGCTAGGTTACTTAGCTACATTTAAAACTGTAAATTTGTCTGAAATGTTTGTTAGGTTAAGTTTTTGACATTTAAGTCATAAGAATGGTTGAGTTTGGTTTGTAGCATTTAATATGTTTTGTGGGACAATGAAGGAACACTAGCAAAAATTAATTTTTTTTAAATATTTTATTTTCAGTTTTCACCCCTCCCATAAATAATTGCCTAGGTTAGGTGAGCTACATAAAAAATACTGTGAATTGGTGTGGATTGTGAACGGTTGGTTAGGTTAGGTAAGCAACATTAAAAATACTTAATATAAGAAGTAAGAGAAATGATGTCAAGAAATATATTCGCAATTCGATTCGGCTTCGCGAATATTTTTAGTATTCGATTCGATATTCGCTTCGCATCCAAAAAACACTATTCGCACAGGCCTAATTTATATATATATATATATCAAAAGGTACCAAAATGATTTATGTAATAGAATTTATTACTGAAGAGCAAATTTTGGGGCACTTTTTTCTTTGTTAATTAAAAAATTTCGCTTAACTTTCGTTAAGAATATATTTATCTCATAGAAAAATTAATTTTCGTTTCACTTTCGCGAAACTTGATAAATTTTCTTTCACTTTCATTTCGTGTGGAAAAAGTCACTTTCGCACATCCCTAATAATTAATGAGTTAGTATTGTTGGCGGGTGAGGCTTTTTCACAAATGGACGCGTTCTTGGCGGCTAGCAGGTAGGACGCGTGTATTACGCAGGCTGGATAGGGAAGTACGACTGCGGCGAGCTCCATGATAGAAGCAACGGGAGTAGTAGCACTCGGCTATTTGTATAGGTTGGGATAGCTGTGCGAATGGTAGGAAAATGAGGAAAAAGGTCCCAAGCTCGACATCCCGACGATGAGACCGTTTACGAACTGTCGATGGATCATCAGGAAAGTCAACAACTTGTTCAGAAACTTGAGTCCCTCTTTCAAAATTCAGTTTAATACCTGGAGATGACTATACCTATTCGGTGTTCTACCAAGCGAAGCAAACTCTTAATTCATTGCTAGTTGATGTTTAATATATTTTGACGCAAAATAAAATTGTGAATTAGCTTACTTTGCTCATGCCAGGTTTTACAAGTTTTGTCAAAGTTAATTAAATGAATAAAAATTGTGTCCCTTTGCTGCTGGCTACCCGCAAGAAATTATCATGGTGAATAATAATAATTTTAAGTCGACATGTAATATAATATGATTTTAATGGGATTGTGTTTTGGTAATGGTGTAACTGTCTTGTGTATTTTATTACATTTACTTCACGTAACGAATTGTTTGAACGTAATGTTATTGTTTGTTTGTTTTAATATTTCGTTTTATTGAACAAAGATACATAGTTTGCCGCTTCGAGCGACTACAGAAATGACAATACAATTAGTTTACAATGTTCCAAACATTTTAGTTTCCTCTACTGTACATGGGGCGAATATGTTTTATGTTATGTTTACTGAAACCATTATACGCGCTAAGTGAGATGTTGCGATTGAGTAGAAGGGAAAATATGTCTTAAAACCCTGCGTAATGTTATGAATTCCATTCATTCGTTTACTCCGTGATCTGGAGGGTCTGTTGTTAAGACTGAATACATGTGCACTTCCTCTATGTAGAGTGGCTTCATTGAGATGAAAGCATAGCTCACGTTGATGAAATACTTATTAATTAAAAAATGAAAATGTTATTTTATGCTTCAATTTCTGTAAGTGTCGTACACAGATTAAAAATGTAATGCAGAGTTCCTCAGTTTTATGTATATTGAAATTTGCTCATGTGTAGAGTAGTTATTAAAAGCATAAAAAACATATATGACGAATTGTTGTGTATTATTTCCATTAAGCGTGACCATGAAAATGAATAAGATTTTATCATTATGTGAAATCTAAATTTGAAATGTTGGCGTTTAAATATTTATGAAAGCTTGTGAACTCTTAAAGCACTATTTATCTATTTAGGAAGTAGGTAGTTTCTTTGAATTTAGAAGGGTTTTTTAGTACAAACAACTAAATTAATTCAAAAATTTGTACTGCAAGCAAAAAATAATTTATTCCATTTTTATTTTAAAATCAGCCATTGTATTCTACCTTGCTTACACTCTATTATCGAAAAAGATTTTTTTTTGACAGAGATGAATACTGTAAATTAATACACAAAATATACATGTTTTCGAATGATACAATAACAGCTAGTGACAGTGACGAAACCAAAATTATTTTGATAGTTTGTATAGAAAATCCCCAACAGTAGTGGGGGTATATTTAGAAATTTCTTTGTAGATGGGTAGACTACTATTTCACAATAAAAAGGAGTTATCGTCAATTATCAAAGCAGCCATATTTCGTATCTTCTTTGACAGCCTAAATACAGCACCAAATGACGTACTTGGATAAAATTTAATTCCAGCTGCATGCGTAGATTCCGGGAGGAGGGGAGAATCTCAGGGTGGCCCGAACCTCCCTGAAATAAAAAAGTCCGTCTAAAGGGGCCCGCTTGCATTTGAAAAATCTTCACGTTATCCTGCGGGCCTCATGGGAATCCTACAGATTTTCACCCGTGATTCCAGCTATACACTTCACTGACACATTGAGCACAACAGTCAGTGCACACTGAGTTATTCCATACCACCCGCACTTGTCTTGGATAAAATCTGAACTCAGGTGGATTCAGCATGACTGACTAAGCCTGCAGTCTGAATCCACCTGTAGGCCGCTGTTGCAACAGCTAAGAAATTTACACTGCTCGTAAACAGTCTGTATGTAACTCGGAACGGGATTCCAGTTCATTTGTGTATACTTATTCATCATATTATGCAACGTTAAAGTCATTAAAAAAATATGCAAAAAATAAAATAAAATGATTAACATGTAATAAGTGCCAGAAAATAATAATATGCAGTAATATTAAGTGTAACTAAATACGACGTGAACCCTAGAATACAAAGTTGACGATGTGTCGTTTGTGGGAACACTTGTTTGTTCCTGACATTTTTTTTCTTTACAGAATTTTAAAGTGAGTTTGACATGCACTTCTCCAGGAAGTAAGTTAAAAATTTGTTTGTCATTATTGCGATTTCAAAAGTTGATTTGTGTCTAAGAGTAAAAATATTTAATATTATTTTCATCATTTTATTCCCAGTTTTATTACTCAATCTATTAGTAGGACGTGATTTCTCGTCGCGGTGCGGAAGACTTTAATGAATGAAAGCGTAACTGTTCGTGCAAAAACATTCATCACACAAATGTCAGTTCGAAAGTATAATGTTGGAAATTTTTTTAATGATATAATTTTTGCAAATTTTTTCTGAAAACACAAGCTAACGCATCGATTGTTGGTGACAGCATTTTTTGTAATGTATGTAAATCTCTTAATTATGTAGAACGTTAATTAAAAAAATAAAAATACATGTTTTAAACAGAATTGACTATTGTTTGCATTTCATGGATATGGACTGGATCGCAACACTAATTTAATGTTTCAAGTTAATAAACACTGTCAGGAAGCAAGCAAGGCAATGCGAGAACATTATTCTTTTGGTTGAATGTAGCGAAAGGGAAAAACAGTCACCTTTCTTGCCACGATCTTGTTTGTTGATAACGCAGGTATAAGCAGCAAATGGACTCCACACAATGACAACCCTCCCATTATTCCGCCCCCCTCGCTGAAACGCCCTCTCCCCCCTCCACCGCGGCGCAGGCGACAGGTTCAGGTATATCGCCCCGCCCAACCACTGGCTGTAGCACGTGGCCAGTGGCCCAACGCGCCAAAGATTTTTACTAGGGAGGCCCCTTAACACTCCTACACACCCTCCCCTTGTCCTACCTGCCCGTGAGATATCAACTTCCCCATGCCAGAACTCCAAACAGTGTTGTATAGTCCATTCTCGGTAAAATTAATTTTTTTAAGGCCCATGCGACAGCCATTTACTGTTTATAAATACTGCGTAGGTTATCATGCCATCAGACATAAAATAAAAATAAATAAATAAATATATATATATATATATATATATATATATATATAAAAAGTAAAAGGACTACGCACACTTTCTTCATTAGCTGCACACCAGTACTTCATAATTTCTGGGTTTAACGCAAATCCTATATATAGTTACTAGGGCTGGGACGAATCCACATTTTGGTCGAATCCGAATCCTTGTTCGAATCCACAGTGTTTGTCATCGAATCTCGAATCCCAGTCCCACACTAAACTTCACATGTTATTAAAAAAAATCACACATTTATTTTAAAAAATTACATAGGCCTATGTATTAAAAAAAATCACATGTGTATTTATAAAATTATAAAATAAGTGCTGGACGAACCTCAGTTCTCTGATTTCGAACCGAGCCGAACCGAACCTCATACAGAAATAATTGTTTTGAATTAAAATGAACCAATGACCAGCATTTTGGTCTTTAACTGAGTGGTGAGAAAGAAAGGTTCTCCAGCCATATGTAAAATTAAAACATATAGCTTAGCTTATATATATATATACCAACTTTTAATTCATGAAGTTACATCTAAATTTCAAAAATACTATCTTCCTTTTTCAGTGTACACTAACCTTCATTTAAAAAAAATATTATAAAGATGACGAACATTCAGCATAAGGCCACATAACATATTTTTGTGGTAGACATAACCTAACATTTTTAATAAGTAAAACTTTTTAATAGGACATCAAAAAAAAAAAAGGCGAATGTGAATTAAATTACCTATCTACATTACAAAACCCGCTGACTGCAGTTGCTGTTTTCTTGGAAGAATGCTGCTCGTCAGAAGAAACTTTAGACGTTTTTTTGGGGTGGTTCTGGGTCATCCGGGTCGTCATTATCTTTTCTCCATTTGGAAAACTTAAACGACGTTAGCCTGCTCATCGCAAATCACCTCAAGAACAATAATATTGTAAACGTAACGTAAAAAGTGTGGTTATAGAAATTTGCGGAAAAAAGAAAACACGAGAAATAATGATGGCTGCCGCGACTATGCTAGTCAACTTAGTACTGTACTGTAAAATTTACTGGACCAGTACTTTTAATACACAAGATTAAATTAATACTTTCATTACCTGACTATTACAACCAAAAAGGCCAAAGAAAATAAATACATCCCAGTAATTTAAAATACGTAATTTACGTAATCATTTCCTACCGCATTTGTCTTGTGTTAACTTGATCACGTTAGTTTTGCCGAAATACGAGAGTTCTCGTACATGCGCTTTAGTTTAACGTATGGGGTACGCAATCTTTGGTGATTTTACAACAATTCTCGTACACGCACTTTAGTTAAAGGTATAATATACAATACCTTTGGCATTTGTACGATAGTTTATATTACGTATTATGACAAATGCATACAAAATTCTCTAAAGTAAACAAAAAAACAAAGCGCGCCTATATGAAAAAATGCTATGCGAGTTATGCGACGATTAACAATTATTTTTTTATTTTGTCTGCGCTTGAAACTGTTGAGGCGACGATTATGTGATAAAAGTTGGTTTTTCGAATATATTTTAAGAGGTTTCGAACTGAACCAAACGTAAGGGTTCGGTTCGGTTCGAAATTTTCAAATTTCGCCCAGCACTACAATTTTCAATTACTACCTAAAACTCTTAAAAACCCACCTCGGATCCTACGAATCCTCGAATCCATAGGATTCGGTATATTCGACGAATCCAAGATTCGAAAATCCCATCCCTAATAGTTACGATCATCACTGACTTCATGAGAGTGTAACGCTGCAAGCTGTGTAATTTTTATTTCTCGACATGCATTACCATCAAATCAATGTGTTGTTTCAGAGTTGTGGTTGGCTTAGCACATGCACTCTGCACCTGACAGCAGATGACTAGGAGTCTCGCTCTGCCAGTGCTGCTGCTCGTCTGGTTGGCAAGTTCTCACCGTCACGTCCAATGGATGAATGTGAAGTAACGTTCCTAAAGTCTTGGGATCATACTGGACCGAGTGTAGCTTGTGCGAGGTTGCCGGTATGGTTGACTGGTCAGACCACGGTCGAAGCACGACACCAGGCGCCGGGAGCGTTCTACCGTCCGCAGTCGTGGTACGACCTCGCTCGAATACTCACCATCTTGTGTCTGGACTCCGCCTCCTTTCAGTGGTGACATCTTGACGCTTGATCCTCCGCAGTTCCAAGTATTAGTCTGGATAATTTCAGGTGCTGTCTCAGGACTTTTTTCTGAGTAAGGTGCAGCAATGCTTGCGTGCATCTCGTCTGGTCGTGTAGAGAGTTCCATGTTCACTCGCAAATCTGCAAAGCAACATCACCCTGGCTGACACAAACCTCCGTTGCCAATACATACAAGTGTACCAATTACCTATTGCCAACACTTTGTCTTCAAAGTAATACTTACTTAGCTCTATATACAAGTGCAAAAATTAGATAATTGTGACTGTTAAGTTGGGAGCTGGTATTTTTTATAGCCCATGCCAACATGTCAGTCAAATAATTCCTACCAACAGCGAGGTCAGCTCACAGGAACAAGTGTTGGAATAATACACATACGTTAAGAGCATGGAGTAAACAAAAGTGCAATTTTAAAATGCACAGATCACCATTAGCAGCTTAGCTGGGGCTGGCTATACAAATAATTTTCACTGTGTAATCTCTGATTAAAGAAGACTCATTTTCTATAGAAAACAAAACATTTATGCCATAAAACTGTTTCAACCAATATAGTGTATTTTGGTTTTTCTCCTAAATTGGTAGGACTGTTTATGTCGGTTGGAATGTTACGATTTCTGGCCATTACATACGTTTAAGGTCAACTATAATATAAACAAAGCATGCAAGCAAAACATTTGAGTTATAAAACAAAGCACATTAAAACTGTAGACTATTCAAAACTCATTACATAAAATTGTAAAAAAATCTATATAAATAAGTGCTGATAATGTGGAACTAGAAAGAGCAAATGCGCTTATTGTCTATGCTTTGATTTGAGAATAGCTTAAAAATATTTTTAAAAATTAATTTTTATGATAGTGTATCATCTAGTTGAAACCAGTTAAAACTGATGATCTAAAGTGCAACTCCGTTGTTACAACTCCTCACAGTTCCTGGGAACAGGGTTGTATCAGATGCGCAAAGTCATTATTATTTTCAACCAATTACCCCACCCCAACCCCTGCACATCAAAATATGCCATTTTTCACAAAAAGTCAGTTAAGGTCATCTCTGGCAAGAAAATGACAAGTTTTAAAAATTAAATATGTATTTAATTCAAAAGCACATGACTTCCGGAAATATATACCCATGAAATGCAACTACCTACAGTCACCAAAATAAGTATACAGTGTTTTCTCGCATAATCGTCGCACATTTTATTCTAAAATCAAGTTTGAAAAGTAGGGGTGCAACGATTATGCGGAAAAATTTTTTTTGTTAGATAAAATATTCATAAAAACAAAACCCGTACATGGAAAGTACATTTATTTACAAAGTGAAGTTTAAAAGAGCAAGCCAAACAATTTAATTTAATAAGTCATGCAACAAAAACCTTTCTTCAACTTTAAATAGAAAAACAAAATCTGTGATCCAAATGCAAGCCGAACGAACGCGTAACTACCATAGTAAACACCACAAGTGAGCGTGATATCAAACGTAGTTAACTCGGTTCCGCATAGAGTGCGCGCGTTGCATGCACTCGGTGAGATATCGATATTCGACTACGTGCGCGCGCTCTATACGGGAAGCAACATAACCAAACAGTAATGATTGCAACGAGCGCTGGCTACGTTTTTGTAAGCGGTAGCTGGCTGGCGGCAGCGGCTTCATGACGCACAAGTTCACCCCTCCCTCCCCTCGTTAACATTCTTCAAGGCTAGCTCATCTCTGCCAGACACACAAACCATCTAGTGTCCTCCCTTATAACACTCCAACTTCGCTCCCCTTTGAAAAACCTTCAGTGAGAAAATGCTCATTTCACCCTCCCTTCTCCCGTAAAATTGGGCTATTATGAATGGGGCACTAAAGCAGTGAGGGAGGGGTAAGACCGTTGTAAATATTTTCGGACCCCTCCCTCCCCATCAAACACGCCCAAAAAAAAGTATGCCAAATATGTCACTTTTCACACCAAGTTCGAGTTCAGTCATCTCTGGCAAGGAATACAAGCTTTCAGACTTAAATATAAATGTATTTTAATAGCAAGGGTCCTATGAAAAGGAATATACCGAATAAAATCAAGCTGCTGTCACCAAACAAAGCATACAACGGCCCAATGCGTGGTCGCTTCGTTATTGCTCGCGCGAGAGGCCAGACATGGAATGTTAGAAGAAAGATAAATGCGGGGGAGACAGACGGCAGCCAGTGTGTTTCCTGCGTGTGGAATAAATGGCGTAGCCTTTTTTTTTATGCTGGGTGCAGCGACCTTTTTCTGTCAACCCACGGGAAAAGATAATTGCTTGAGCTGTCAAAATAAACATTGCTGCGGCAGTTAAAACAAGTCGAGGCGGGCGTGCATCCAGTAGGTCGCTGTGTATTTCTACTCGAAAAACATAACATCTAAATTCATAACAAGATTCCTTATATCCTACACGTATTGCCGGATGTTTTCAGCCTGATCAATGCAAGTTCTTTAGCCACGTTTTGAATGAAAACAACTGGCGGGCCAGTGTTGTGCCCTGTTCTGCGGACACATAAAGAAAGCTTTTATCAATTTGCTGAAAGTTTTAATATATTTTTACTCTCCTTGTTAAAATGAAGCAGATAACGCGATTGTTAACAAGTTCAAGCAGCATCCGAGATCGACCGCAGCGCAGGGTATGGGGAGAGGGTGAGCAAGGGTGAGCAAGGGCGAGCGAGCGGCCGACTACATGTTCACACGCTGCGGCCAGAGGGTTTTTCCTGCATTGAAGGGACGTGGAATGGGGGTTGTCAAGCGCTGACAGCGGTCGACAGGAAGTGGGTATCTATTTTTAGATATGCGCTGCCTACGGCAGTACAGCACTGGGCAAGAGAAATGCAGTAACACGCTACTCACCACAAGAAACTTATTTTCCGTCCGATTTTCTTCAGATTTTCGGCAATTTTTTCACGGTTCCTCGAAATCGGGTTGTAATAGAGAGGTGGTCGCAACAAAAAGGTTTTACAGTAGTTTTATAAGGAAAAGATACCTACCCAAAGTGCTCGGCATCTAATAGCGGGACCAAAAACATCTTGCGACGTTTATGCGAGAGGTTTCTTTTTAATCCAAATTTTGACGCCCTAAAATATGGGTGCGACGATTACGTGCGTGCGACGATTATGAGATAAAATAGGGTAATTTTAATGAGCTCTAAGTAAATTTATCAATGATACAATACGGAAAATGAGAGAATTATCATTAAAATGTTAATTTATTACGATTGGGCGGTAACTACATCCCGGCCAGAAGGTTCGCCTGGCGTGGGGGTGGGGCAGCCTCCTTGCTATCTCATCTGTAGTGCCCGTGGTTCAGGAGCCAACGCAGTCAAATATGGCAGAGGTAACACAGTTTACAGGCCCAGCTAAGCTCTCCCAGTGGTTAAAGAAGTCAGAAGGGCTTGCAGTTACAGTAGGGGAAGTACCAACCATCACACAGCTGGGAATATGGAGAAATGGCAATAAAATTTAAATGATTGGAAATACAAAAAGATGTAGTAGTAACCTTTTTTTTGTTCATAATTAATTTGCAACAAGTTTTATTCAATAAACTTTTTTCAATGCAAGATTTCTTAGATACTTGTGACAAAAAAAGTCATGATACGTAAACATTTGTAAAATGAGAACCTACTCATGTAGGAATTCATGAAAAAGATAGGAGATAATAATTAATAATAAAATAACAATTACAAAATAGTATTTAAATTTTAGAGCATTACAATTTTTTTTTTAAATTATCGCAACCTCAAATTTGAACGGTCTAGTAATAACTGAAGCAAAGAGGGCAGCGTGTGCTGGCAGAACATGGCCGATGCCACGGAGCTGTTATCTGTGGTACGAGCTTCCAGAGGGGATGCCAACCGCATCACAAGCAATACGGCACTTGCCAAAGAGAAACGCAGTATTCGGTTCATTTCCTTTCAAACAATGGCTCCACGTACCTTCGGGACAACTGTTCCCCTGGTCGGGCGGCGCGGAGGAGTGGCGGCCCTCCAGCGAGGCCTTGGCGCTGCTCTCAGAGTCCACAGCAGCAGTTCTGTCGTAAGCAGGGTCGGGCCCCTCGTAGCGGCCCTCGGGCGCGGGCTCCGTCTCGGGGTGCAGGGGACGGTAGGCCAGCTCCGGCTCGGAGGGCGGGCGGGCCTTGCTGCCGTCCCGCAGCACGGAGGCGCGCATGCTGGCGTCCGGCACGGCCTCCGCCAGGCCGCGGTGGTGGCGCTTGCGCGGGCCGGCGTCGTAGAGCGCGGCCGAGGCGGGCATGCGCTGCTCGTAGGCGGGACGGTAGTGCGGGGGGTGCATGTACGGGGAGATGACGGGGCCGTAGCCCGGGCCCGACGAGGTGGACGGGTGCATCAGGGGCTCCGGGCCCTCGGGGGCTTCCTTCTTCACGCTGGAGATCTTGGCCTGCTTGCGGCCGGTGGGCGAGTCGAGCTGTGCGTCGTGGCCGACCGTGCCCTGCACCACGGCCAGCTTCTCGTGTTCCACCGACAGCCCCTTCACCTGCGGCCACACGCTCCTCTCACAACCCAAGCTAGAGCACTGTGTCATGCAGCCCCATTTACTTCGTAAACAGATGGAAACAATGTGTTACAAATACATAATAAATTGCATCCACTTGTAGTTAACTTATTATGAACCTACTTCTAGTTCAATGTTACGTTGTGTGTTGGCTATGCCATCTTTGCAAGGTGCTTCAAATAACAAAAATATTGAACAGCATTTTTTGACATGATGAGCCTAAGATTGAAGCTGCAGTTAATGGCCGGGAAAATAAGCACACCACTTGTGAAGCACAGTATGTCCTTGATTAACGGATCAGTTACGTTTTGATAACTGCCCGTTATCAAAAGTCCATTACTTCACGTTTCCTCATAAGGAGCAATTTTTAATGTCCTGGAATACATTCGTACACCTTCGAAAAATGTGTACATTTCCCATAATTTCTCAAAAATTACGTATCACAGAGAAATAATAAACAAGATAAAATTGATTTGATACAATTTATGGGACATATGCCATTGTAGTTTTGGACTGTTTGTCATGGAAAAACTTCAAGAACACAAATTAAGAAATGGAAATGAAATCATAAACCAACAGGGAACAAGCTTAAACCAGCAGAGGCGTGACAAACTACCTGCAGGCACTCGGCGGCCTTCAGGAAGCTGGACAGACTCTCCTGGGACACGTGCACCTCCCCCTTGTACATGAACTCGAGGAGCGCGGACATGTTGGCCGAGGACGTGCCGTCCAGGATCACCAGCACGCTCGGACACAGCGGGGCCCGTTCAAACAGGTCCTGGAAGTGCTTGCTACATGCTGCCAGGATCAGCCTGTGAGCCTTGAATGTGACGCCTGCAACCACGTGACGAGCATCGCTTGACACTGCAGCTCTTCAATTTACACCCAAAAACTATAACCTGAATTTTTTGGCAAGTAAGCATCTTCATTACTTTGCACACGTGTTTCATCGGCGTGCAACAACCCAGGCTCCTGCTCTCCCCATTTTAAAAATAAGTTTATTAAAGATTTATTGTGTTTTCTGATCATTCAATGCCATGTGAGGTTTATTTTTCAGAGTTATTTGTGTGTTTGAAACATGTTTCATGATCATACTTGACACTGTTTCATGATCATACTTGACACTGTTTCATGCTTCTTTGGTTTTTCTGATTGTTTGCTTGCTTCATAGTGAATAAACCACTTAATGTTGACTTATACTATTGTTTTTTTGTGTAGTCATTATATGTTTCTTCGAATATTTAAGTATTGTTTAATGTATTGCTTTAATCCATTAACGTGGGGATTCAGGGATTATTCTAAAAGTTTCTCGAACAATTGGAATGATGAAATGGTTTTATCATTTATATAAGTGTGAGAGAGAGACAGGCAGGGTCTGTGTTATTTCAGTTGAGAGGCTGTTGCTGTGTGTCCATTATTGGCCATTTTTGTGATTGGTTTGAAATTATGTCACTCTTGTTCCGAGAGGTTGCGTGAGGAGCGGGGGCTCAAACTTAACACAGAATGTACAGGCAGAGAACTTCATCATGTACTTGTTTTCATGGTCGGAAGATGGCGGCCATTGGGACTTTTGAATTTTCATTAAGTATTAATAAAAAAACTGAAGAAAAAAAAAGTAATAGTGGCCAGAGAGACTTAATTTTTAACAATCAATCGACAGAAACATTATTTTCTGGAACATAAATACTATTTCGATATTTTTCCAAACGCCTTCGAGCGTTCATGTATTTACAAGCTGGCCAATCCGAGCTCGCCGGAAGTGTGTTTAGAGGCTTGAAAAGAAACAAACAATAAATTCTTGTTTGTTTTTCTGTTTCCTTTTATGCTGCACCCACAACTTTACAATACTGCAATGTTACTACAAATTACTCATAAATGTTTGTGTGTGTACACAAACAATTCTACAATTTTTTTTCATTTATAAACTAAGAAAAGTTTTTAAAATTTACTACCAAATGTAAATTTCATTTTTTTTAAATCTATGTATTTTACAACCAACACTGACAAAATCTACTATGTTTAAATTAATCCCAATGAACAAACACAAACATTAACCTGTACAACCATGCACACAAATAAAATCACACTACAGACCCTGCCTTTGACACCTGTAAGTCTAAAATTATGCAAGGATGGGTGGCTAAAAGATAGGTTTCGACAGCAAATTACAGAAGCTGAGTCGAATGAGACGCACAAAGCAAATGCCGGCGCAACGTGATGTCTGGTTCTCAGGAAACCGTGTTTTGTACGAGCTTCACCGAGGGTCTCACTGCAGTCAGACACCGAGCTCTCTCTTCTTGCTGTTTGTGTGTGCGAGACCAGAGGGTTCCAACAATCATGACCAAATTAGTCTTGCGCTTACACAATTTCTCTAATAAAGAAAGGGTATTAGGCATATTATGTGCACATGGTTGGGAAAATAAATCTGAAAATTTGTACACTGGAAATTTCCCCGTATATGTCCTCCAATTATGGCTTTAAAATTTTGTTAGTGTATAAAACGTAACATAATTATGTGGTTCTAACAACCATGGTTGAAAAATATTAGTCATCCGAGAAAGCATATCACACACAGATACTTGGAAATGTGGGTAGCCAGTGAAAAAAAAAAAAAAAAATAAATAAATAAAACTTTGAATACTCGTTGCTTAGTTAAAATGTTGCTTATTGTTCATTTTTATTATTATTAAGTAGCATTACAAAATCCAAAAAGTGTATTTATATTACACAAATAATTTAACTGTAAACATGAACATTGGTATGCTATGTCAAATATTTGTAAGGAAACAATTATTTGTTATTTCAGAGTGAAAGGATTTGAGGTTGAACTGAATACAAAAAGTTTATTATTTGTATTCAAAAGTTTGAAAATTTGGATAGGGCCAATTCTCAGTTACTTCAGTATAATTCAATTATTAAACCTTTTCTTGATTCTAAAGACATTAAATTAAAATAATCAAAATCAAATTCTTAGTAACAGAATTGTTTTTCATGACAACATTCATGTCTTTTAGCAAAGTTAGTAAATATATGAAAATCTATTCTCACAGCAGAAAATAAATAAAACTATTAACAAGACGAACGTGCGAACGTGTTCTTACCTTCACAGAACAGAATGACATCTGTAAGGCTCTCGGACTTGAACAAGTTCCCGAACGCTGTGGCCAAGTTGCTGCCGAAGCTGTTCCACTTAAGACAAAACTGCTGCTGTGATTCCATTCCAAATGTCGATTGGAATGTATTAGCTGGAACAAGGACCAGTTCCCCACTCATTAGTCAACATATTCTCCATCACTAACACCTCTAAGAGCTTTGCATGCAATCTTGTCCTTGCTATTACTGCAGAAGCTACATATCCACACTCAGACCATCACGTGAAGTTGTTTACAAGTTACAAATACGTATGTTCCTGCTACACTGACACTACTACAATGCATAAAAATAGAAAGTGAGTTATATGGCCCACAAACTAGAACACGGCACTCTTAACTTCATTTGTTGGATTAACAGTGAACTTTTGTTGTGCGCAAATGCACGAACCCCGTTTGAGGTGAACTTACGCCATTAGTTGTCATAAGAAACCACAAGAATTGACAAAAACTATGAATACATAACATATGGAAGTCAGCACAAAGAATTTCCAGGAGCACACACGGACAATTGGGCTGACAAAAAAAGAGAGATGCAACAAATATATACATACATATGTATAAACATAGACAAGCATTAATCTCGGACAACACAGTGATGCGGCTGCACCGCTTCTGGGAACGACACGGTATATCAGCAGGTTTGAGTGGGGAGGATAAAGATGCAGACACAGAGGCAGCAAACCAGTGGAAGGAAGAAAAGTTGGAGAGTATTTTTAAAGTCAAACTCATTAGACAACATTTAGACATATCAGAAAATGCTGATGAAACTGCCTTTTTTTTACAATCTGCTTAACAGGACAACTGTATATAAAGGTAAAAATGCACTGGAGGAAAAAAAGCAAAGGAAAGGTTGTCTGTGTTGTTTTGTTGCAATGCCACAGGAACAAAAAAATTGAGGCCATTAAGCATTGGTAAACACAAGACTCCCAGATGCTTCAAGGGAGTTTCTAGTCTTCCTGCGGATTATGCTAGTAACACCCGTGCATGGATGACGAGAGAATGCTTCTCAAATTAGCTGGTGAAAACCAATGATATGAAAAAGGAAGGAAGAAAAATTCTTTTGTTAATTGGACAACTGCGCAGCACACAGTGTTGATGTTCAATTGGAAAACATCAAACTGATGTTTCTGCCACCAAACTGCACATCTCAGTCGCAGCCCCTTGATCAAGGCATTATTCTGATTGCCAAGGTACATGTTCGATAACGCCTTGTTGAGAGGTTGCTCATCAACATTAGGTCGGAAGTGCCCACCAACATCAATGTTCGTCAGGCAATTGAGATGATCACAGGTGGATGATGGAGTTCAACAAGAAACTATTGCCAAGTGCTAGAGAAAGTCTGGCATTGTGAACTATAATGCTGACGAGCTCACTGCAACTTCATCAGACCAGGATGCAAGCCACGCTACAGCACAAACATGCGAAAGCAATGACAGTGACTCTGAAGTATGGCATGAGGCGTCAGCCTCCATGCAGTTTGATGCTGTTTCATTCACTGACAGTGACATCATTAGTGAAGTCAATTGATTATAGTCATCAAATGCTGAACAAATTCATCTCTAAACACGAATAGGTTCCAGAAGAGATCAGAAAATCTTTCTAACACAAAGTACATTTTGTTCAACAGAGTATGATTCAAACTCAAAAACAAACTGACTTAACAGATTTATTTTAAAAATAAATAAACTTTCAAGTTTATTTATTTTAAAAATAAATAAACTTTTAAGTTTTTCAGAAACACCAATATTTAAACTGATGTTAAATGTACGCCAAATGATAATGTTGTATCTTAAAATAAGTCTATTTTTGATTTATTTTATGATTTGACTCTTTGTAATAACATGTATATATTTTTTCAGTACTATGTACAAAAACTTGCTTGCAAGCACCCAGGCATTCCAGCGAGCAGTCGGTGGTATCTTGCAAGAAGTGAACCACCAGATAGCAGCGAGTGATAAGTTAACACAGCCCTCGCATACCCGAGGCCAGAGTGCCACCACAGTTAACACATGCCCTTCATCGGCAAACACTCTGCATTTACCACCATAGCCAGTCAGTCATTTTGCTTCCTTTACAACTATAAATTGAATTAAAACAAATTTATTGTTTCGAGAGATTGCATGCTATGGATTATGTAACACATAAAAATGTCCAAAGTATACATTCTATAAAAAAAACCATAAATACTATCAGAGTTATTTATTCACACCAATGTAATAAAACATTTTAAAGCAACACACATACTAACAAATGTACTGTAGGCAGGGCTAGTTGAAAGGTGGTGTAGTGTAATGTTTCACATCTAACCAGACAAAATTTAGTGAATGGTTGAGTTCAAACTAACCAAAATATGGTACCTATAATTTGTGCCAGTCATTCTTTTTGGGGCACACACAATTGTGAACATAGGGAATCACCTTTACAATACAAAAGGTTATTTTGACAGTTTGCTTCACAAGTTCTAGTGCAAGAAACTTTAACAGCTCAATGCATGGCAAGTAAGCGACTGTGGACGCTTGGCAGTCGCTGCTCATCATGCGGTGCAACTTTCCAATGCAAAAAATCAATGAGAATCAACACAACCAAGTGCATTCACACATGCAGGTCTTGAGAAAACTGTCAGGTCATTTGTGAACTCTGCAGTCATGGTCATGCAGTACTGAACATCTCACACACGTGCACTGGGCCGGTCCACTTCTTTGCAAGACAAGCCCATGTATCGCATTCCACCGGAAACCAAACACAGATTCTGAGCCTCCGGGAAGAATGACACTCAAGCAATCGTGTGCGTACATCTTTGATGGTACTTCGAAAAATCTAAACCCCACAGAAATTAGAATATCACAATAAATATCACAAATTATGCCAGGTCCTGTGTAAACATTTTTTCATTTGTATTCAACTTACGATCATAACTAAGTGTTATATCACAAGTTATTGTCGTGTCGAGAATCATTCAATGTACCAAAATAAAACCGCAAGCATCATGTATGTACCACAGGATCACTGAATATGGGATCTTATCATTATGATCAAGAGATAAACTTGCATATGTGATATGGAACTTTTACCGTGATTTATAGTAGTGTTTCATGTGAATGTTGTTTGCTGTGTTAGGTGAGAAGTTTGTTGGGTGTGTGTCATTTGCGATGTTAGGTGAAATATTAGGTTAATCATACAATTTATTAAGTAATCTAAAACCAGCTCGTTTTTCTATAGGTTAGTTTTGAAAGAGTTGAAGTGATACAAACAAAACAAAAGTTTGGGTGAGGGTAGGTCAGGTAATAAAAACTATAGGTATATATAATTATATCGCGATATGGTAGGGATACTGATGCAGTTATCAACGAGGCTGTGCTGAAGTAATTACGACCTGTACGTTATTACGGCACAAATGAGGGGACTGGCATTTTGGATGGGAAAGATTCACTTGCTTGTTTTGCATAAAATTTTGTTGAGAAAATTAAATTAGAGTATGTACAGAATTTAATTTCAATATCGTGTTCTACACTACAATAGGTAGGCTGAAGTATACTTTATGACACCTAAAGAAGTTTAAATCATAGTAAAAAAAATTAAAATTTATATTATAAATGGAGTATCACAAAATATGGTAAACTGGGTGTAACTTTAGTAAAGAATACGATACTGTAAATATATGAACATTACTGTGTTACGTACTAGAAAAGGTAAATGAATATATAAAAAAAATATGTAAGCTATAGACTATTTCACAAACTAGTACGAATTAAGAAACCATCCCTTCAGAAACCATGCTTTTATATTTTTTTCTTTCCATTCTAAAAAGCAGTGACATCCGATCATTACCAATTTTATGTTTTAAATGTTAGGCTATAATTAACACTTGAACAGAAATAAGTTAAAACTTTTAATTTTTATAAGCTTTGTTATGTGACATATTCCGATGCTCTCATTTATATATATAATTGCTTTTTCCAAATAAAATTTGTTATATAGGTACTTGAATTAAAGGTGATACTCTACAATTAATCGAAAGTGTTTAATCAATTTTGTTAGTTCCATTAAACTTGTGATTTTAGTTAATTTTGTTAATGCACATATATTAAATGCTAAGCAATGTTTATTATTTTCAATTAATAAATTATATATAGGTATGTACCACGTATTATATATGAGCCTATGCTCATGCGGAACAAACATACAATGCAAATTAATAAAAAAATAAATTAATAAAATTGACTGCATAGAAACTAGCTTTCCTATATACAGTTACAATAGAACTGGCAGTTTACACAAAATAACCAGTAATTGCAAAATACAAGTCAATATTCAATGCTTAATCATTTATTCAGATGATGCCTATACAGTCAACAGTGATGTCACTGCCTTTCATCTAAACTGACATTGAACCAGGACACGGAAAAAAGTATTTACTACTTGGGCGATAACATTCTAACAAGCATGGTACGAAGAACTGAAAGCCTAAACTAAGTATTTGCGATCTTCAAAATGCTCACATTAACAAATCACACGATAAGTGACATGACATACTTCAACAACATATGTACAACTACGTCTTACTTTGCGACAGAGTTGCTGAAAGCAAGGCCAATAGAATCGTACTAGCCAAAATACGCTAGACGAATTTATATTTACATAACAGTTCCACATGCTAGTTTGATCTAAGCTACCGTCGACAATACACACAACGCATAACTGAAATAAAAACAATTCCTTTACCTCTGCTTAACTAAAGTGATACCCATCTTCGTATTGCAAACCGAACGCCTAAAATTAGCCAGTGCAGCAAATGCACTCACTTTTCAGGCTACTATAGAACTGAAACAAACATTCGAATATATCGACACATACTCTTCACACAACACGAAACAGCAACAATGACACGTTTAATTTCAAATCGCGATAAAAACCACCGAATAACCAATAAAAACTTTGTTCAAGGTAATCCTTGCACCAAATCATTCACACATGCAACCATCTTGACACGAACATGCAACGCGACTGAAACAACCTATGTCCACTGTATGGTGATTCTTGCAAATTCACAAACGCCACAAAATCACGAAAGTCGCGAATAAAATTGCACTTTAACGGCATCTAAATAAACCACAGATTGATCATGTAACCTTACAATGTTAGGATAATACCTGAGATAGGTCCGTTTCGTATTTAAAAATAACTTAATTCGCTAACCCGTGCATAAAAAGAAATGTTGGTGTAGTCTACTGCCAGAAACAGTTGTGTATCTGTTATGAAAGTTGATGCACCTGTTCACGCTATTTCTACTAATCAGAACCTTAAACTAGCAAATAAATACATTCAAAAATTTTTAAAATAAACATAATAATGACGTGTCACTATACAATTTATATCTATACTTAAGAAACACTAGAAAAATAGTCATTAATACTTACGAAGGAAATGGCAAACATTTGCACGCCAAAACTTTCATGCTACCCCTGGTGCCCAAAATGAAAACTAAACATACGTCATCAGTAGATTAGTTCAACGTTAGATGCCAGAGTACGCTAGCGTGGCGAGAAAAATTTCGCACGTCTATTTTTGCAGTCTGCTGTTCTGGTTGAGGAGGGCCATTTTGTGTATATTCAGAAGTTTTACACCATTATACGTCTCAAATATGATGAATGTTGTAACGAAATCTGGGAACTTAGCGCCCTACTTGAAGCAAGCTACGCAAGCTGTTCCTTCTCAAATCAAACCACTTACGAAACCAGTTGTAATATCATCGTCTTTAACGGTCCAACCACCCTCGATAAAATGTACGATACAAGGGTTATACTCAGCTTTACCGAAAGGTCAAACCAAAGTATTTTCTGGAATTGCTGGTAAGTAATTATAAAAGGAAATACCTGTTACTGTTGCAAGTTGTAGATTTTTGAGTACATGGTCTTGGTGTATTTTATGGCATAACCCAATTTGTTACATAAGGATTAGAAGGTGGTTCTCGAACAGTGTGTACTTGACCCTTATCCATGTTCAAGTACACACAACGAGGGGTGTTTAACTGAAGTAGCAGGTGATAAAGGAGTCTGATGTGTCTAAGTACCTGGGGGTGACCCTGCACAATAACCTAGGCAAAGAGGTTCAGTGGGTGGTAAAGGATAAAGCATACTCCATGCTAGTTAGGCCAATGATAGTGCATACAGCTGTAATTAGGAATCCAGGACTAGTGTCTGAGCTAAGAGAGCTGGAGAAGGAAGAAATGCATAGTCGAACTGAGATGGTTAAGGAGCTTCGGTGGGAAGCATTACAATGGCTGAGAAGGGTGGAAAGATTAGTCGGGTTGCGTAAGGTAATAAAGGGAGAGGGTGGCTAGGGGCAGCTGGGAATTAGGGAACACAGAGGTTGTTGTAAAGGGCGGAGAGGTCATAGGTGGAAGCTCCAAAGGGAATGGAGGCGAATGAAAAGAGGGAGTCACAGCTTCCTAGTGAGGGCAGGAAGGGTAGTGGATTGCTGTGGGTGAGAGATACAGGGGTTCTGAGGAAATGACTAAAAGAGTTGGGTGGGAAGAGAGAGAAAGGGAATGACTCCTTGCCACTTGGTAAAATCTCAATTGTGGGTGAAACAAATCAACAAATTATGTATTTGCAACCCTGCATACTTCACTTGTCCTTGTGGTGTACTAGATAAATTCAGAGGGATGTAGTTCTTGTACTCTATTTGCTGTAACAAAACACTTTTAAAAATTGCTAAATTTCTTTGCCTCGAAGTTAGGTGGGAAGTATACATTATTCGCTTCCATTTGTGACAGTCCTTGTGATGTCACTACTGAGGACTAATACTAATAAGTATATACTTATGGCAAAATCAGACAAGGCCTAGGTTAGCTTGATGCTGGAGTTTGTCTGACCCAGAAATACCTTGTTAGCGGCTTCAGGCATATAAGGCAATTCATAACTGAAGTTAATATTGGCTCGATTAGGGGAACCACATTAATAGTTTGTAAAATATTATATTTTAAATGTTTTTACAATGATTTTACATACTATTAAACAATCTGATGGTAATTATCAGTAATTGCATCCAAAAATAAGTAAATCAAAACCGAAAATACATTTTTTTAGTTCTTGGATTTTTTCCTAATAATTCTGTAAAACAGCCTTGCAATGAGTAAAATACTTTCCTGGCATGTAGTGTTGTAATTTGTGATTAAGTTAGAACAATGTAAAATGGAAATCTTTTGTTTAGGTTAGCTACATTTAAACTTCTGTAAATAATTGTGAACAGTTGCTTAAGTTAATACTTAACAGAAAGTGTTGAGGAATTGCACGTGTGCGTGTTGCAGCGGGCGTGCAGGTGCGACTGGCGCACACGGACGTCCAGGTGCCAGACTTCTCCGCGTACCGCAGGAAGCAGGTGGCTGACCCCGGTGTCCGGAACAGCGAGAGTGCAGACGAGCGCAGGGCGTTCTCCTACCTCATCGCTGGAGGTACTCACTCTCTCGTCCAGTGTTGGCTCGTTGCGATTGCAGCGGTCCAGCTTCCGTTTCCCTGAGCCGTTGCACGTTGTAGGAGGATGTTCACATGTTCGTTAATGGGCTAGTATTTGTGATGGTGTCTGTTGGATTTGCAAATGTGCTGGTGACTATTTCCCAATATATAAATTGTTCATAATAAATGCACAGATTCAGGTTTGCCATGACTGAAATGATATTTGTGAACAAGATTAATTCCAAGGTGTATATATGAGGTTAGCAGCAACTAATTTGAAAATGCTGCTGACAAAGAAACACATGGACAAATTTTTTTGGTCATTTATATCTTAAGGCCCTGTAACACTGTCAAACATTTAGTAAACTACATTTTGAAAGTTACATTAAGAGGTTAAAAATGTTTCTAATAATAGAGAATATTAATTGAATGCTTTTTTATTATTATTATGTTTATTTTGCAATTCAGAAATGTTGTTAGCCCTACTTAGGAATGTTATGCCCAAGCATGTAAACAATGTGGTGCCTGAAGTTTTTAAATTTAATTTTAGTTTGTGTAGTCTCAAAATTTTATCCAGCATTTATTTAAATTTGTATTCAGACATATATTTGTACTGTAAATTAATTATAACAGGAGTGTTTTCATTAAAATGGTATCCAGCAAGCACACTTCGTGGTCGGAAAACAACCAAAGTTCAAAAAATGTGTAAATGTAGGACAAACTTGCGACATTGAAATCCATTATTTTGGCTTTATTTTAAAAAGTTCTCTAGTTTATACCCATTCTCAAGGTATTCTACATGTCCTATAAATTATCCATTATGTGGTCAAAGTACGAGATAAGACATAGTTGCCAGAGCCAGGGTTAAGATGAGACTTATTATTGTTACAACCTATGTGAGGAGAACTGGGTTCGTAAGGGATAGTCCAATTAAGTTTTATTACAGTTTTATTAAGTAATATTTACATTAATAATAAATAATTGTACTGAAAAAATGTCTGATTACATCACTGGCACTTAAAAATGTTTATTCTCCAGTCACTCCTTGTCTGTCAAGTTCCACAGTTCGCACTCCTCACTGGAGCTGGGCTCAGCAGTGGTTCGCCCCTCACCACACGCCTGTCCACACACAGTCTCGCGCCACTCACTCGCACTCTCTCGGTCCCGTCGAACTCTTGTGTGTGGCTCTCTCCTCCCTCCCCTCTCTCTCTCCTCCCTCCCCTCTCTCTCTCCTCCCTCCCCTCTCTCTCTCCTCCCTCCCCTCTCTCTCTCCTCCCTCCCCTCTCTCTCCTCCCTCCCCTCTCTCTCTCCTCCCTCCCCTCTTTCTCTCCTCCCTCCCCTCTTTCTCTCCTCCCTCCCCTCTCTCTCTCCTCCCTCCCCTCTCTCTCTCCTCCCTCCCCTCTCTCTCTCCTCCCTCCCCTCTCTCTCTCCTCCCTCCCCCCTCTCTCTCTCCTCCCCTCTCTCTCCTTCCTCCCCTCTCTCTCTCCTCCCTCCCCCCTCTCTCTCCTCCCTCCCCTCTCTCTCTCCTCCCTCCTCTCTCTCTCCCCTCCCTCCCCCCTCTCTCCTCCCTCCCCTCTCTCTCTCCTCCCTCCCTCTCTCTCCTTCCTCCCCTCTCTCTCTCTCCTCCCTCCCCTCTCTCTCTCTCCTTCCTCCCTCCCCTCTCTCTCTCCTTCCTCCCCTCTCTCTCTCTCCTCCCTCCCCTCTCTCTCTCCTTCCTCCCCTCTCTCTCTCCTCCCTCCCCTCTTTCTCTCCTCCCTCCCCTCTCTCTCTCCTCCCTCCCCTCTCTCTCTCTCCTCCCTCCCCTCTCTCTCTCTCCTTCCTCCCCTCTCTCTCTCCTCCCTCCCCTCTCTCTCTCCTCCCTCCCCTCTCTCCTCTCTCCTCCCTCCCCTCTCTCTCTCACCCCCCCCCCCTCTTTGCCGATGTCGCATTACCCTTCGCTCTCGGAACTCTCGAACGACTACAGCCATGGCAGCTTATTTGTTTTTGTTGTCGCGGAACACTAGGGGAACAAGAGGAACGTCCAAGGAATAGTTTGGTATGCCATGACAAGTATTGTTTCGTATGTAAGATGCCTATGCCTCGGGAGCTGTTTCTTGTGAACAATTACACCTGAAAATGCTATTCTGGTTTAAATATCAGACTGTTAGGAAAGAAACAAAGTATTTGGGTAGTTTTGGAAATATGGAGCTTTTCTGAATTATATAAAATGAACTGACAGAGAAAATCTTGCTATTAAAATTACATATTTAACTTGTAGCTTCACAGCAATGACCAATGAGTTATTGTTTTTTCATGTTTGTTTTAAAATCTTGCAGGTGTAGTCATGTGTGAATCAGTGATGAATGTGTCTATGTGACTAAGTGCAGTTCTTAGCATTGTGAAATATATTTTATGTATGCAATAATATACACATGTCAAATTTAATGTGAAATCTTAAGAGCCGCAGGAAATGAAAATGCAATGGAAGGGAAAATGAAGTTTGCCACAACTCTGGCCACTCTGCCACTCTGCAGTCGCAAGTGTGGCCCACGGGCTGCTGCTGTTGCAGGGGGGGCCATCGCCAGCGCATACGCGGCCAAGTCGGTCGTCACGCAGTTCATCATGACGATGAGCGCCAGCGCGGATGTCCTCGCGCTGGCCAAGATAGAGATCAAGCTGAGCGACATCCCGGAGGGGAAGAGCGTCACGTTCAAGTGGCGGGGGAAGCCCCTCTTCATCAGGCACCGGTGCGTACACTCGAGAGACTAGGCCAGAGTGCTTGGTGGACTGGTTCGACACTGCTGAGAGCGTGGTGTGTTGTTGGCAGCACTGGGGAGGAGATCAGCAAGGAGGAGAGCGTGGATGTGAACAGCCTGCGAGACCCACAGCACGACAGTGAGCGGGTGAAGGTCCCACAGTGGTTGGTGGTCCTGGGAGTGTGTACGCACCTGGGCTGTGTGCCCATTGCCAACTCCGGTGAGTAAAGCCCTCTGCGATAGTGTCTCCAGTTATTGGCTGTGGTCCTAGCAGTTAAAAAGACTAAAGGAGGTATATAAACATAGAGAAGTAAGAATATTAAAAATATGAGGTGTTGACTTCAAGAAATGCAGCCGCAAGAAATGTATAGTACATTGAGCCTTGGAGCAGTTGAACTAGGTGGTGGAACTGATTGTTAATTGGCTAGTTCCCAGCGTCTTAATTCCAAGTTGTTGGAAGATGGAAGGGCCGTGCCTGGTGCCAGCCTTAGTGCCTCTCTGCTGAAAGTGCACTGTAGCAGTTAGGTATTTTAAAGTTGATATAAACGTAAGTCTCTTGTCCACGAACTGTGAACTACGAATAGCTATTCAAACACCCCACCGGGTTTCCTGTACCATGAATTTCTTGAGAAGCTCCAACCCATCCTTGAACTGCACAACATAGCGACAAAGCAGACATACTGCAGTCAGGACAACTGAAACAGCCACATTGCTCTACTGCTGGTTGCAGTACCAACACTTGCAAGGCATATTGACTACCAAGTCGACCTGTGAGACACCAGAGTGAGTCTCCCATCTCCCAGCAACTCGGAATCAAGATGCCAGGAACCACCTAGTCCAGCCCCCAGGGCGCAATATACTCTGAATATCTAATTAGATTCTGAGCACTTTGTGTGGGTATTTTTTCCGTATAAAACGATGTATTTTAAAGTAGAAATCTAATCTTTATTCGGACATCACCAATTTTTAATTAACGGAAATACGAAGTTGTCTGATGTGGAAATTTTCTTTTAAAGACGTTTTTAAACGTTATAACCGTTATCTGTTTGTCTGCATCGCCGCGGTGTATGTACCGCTTATAAAAATGTAACCAGCGCTAGTTGGCATCATTCGTGTTTGGTTATGTTGCTTCCCGTACAGAGCGCGCACATGTAGTCAAATATTTATATCTCGCCGATTGGATGCAACGCGTGCTCTCTCTGTCGAGTGCTGAGTTAAATACATTTGATGGTCCGCACTCTTTCATGGTATATGTGTGTACTACGACGATAGTTCACATTAAATTCAGGCTCGCATTCAGGTCACATTTTGTTTTTCTATTTAAAGTTGAAGAAAGGTTTTTGTTGCATGACCTATAAATTTAAATTGCTTGGCGTGCTGTTTTTAATACTTCACTTTTTAAATAAACATACTTTCTATGAATGAGTTTTGTTTTTATAAATAACGTTGCCTAACAATTTTTTTTTATCTCGCATAAACATTGCACCCCTACTTTTCAAACTTGATTTTAGTATAAAATGTGCGACGATTATGTGATAAAACACTGTAATTGAATGCTCTACTCTGTTTGCTGCCTAAGCTGTCATATTGTACTCTTGCTACGGTTGTGTGTGTATGTGAATACCTGTGAGGTGTGCAATGTTGCAGGCGATTTCAACGGCTACTACTGCCCATGTCACGGCTCACATTATGATGCATCGGGGCGCATTCGCAAGGGACCAGCACCCTTGAACCTCGAAGTCCCACCCTACGAGTTCATGGAAGAAGGGCTTTTGGTTGTTGGTTGAGATTCTTGGCAAGTGTAACCAGTAACTTAGTGCATTGTACATTTTCAAAATCAGAAAAATACATGTTGTAAATAGATTTCTTGCTGTGATTGTGTTATTTATGTATTTGTGTTTAAATGTAAATACATTCTGAATTTGTTTTGTAAGTTCTTCTGTAGTCTCACTCCATCACAGTTGATATCTGGAAGACAAAAACGTAACATTGAAGAAAGAATACTTTCTGTTGAACCCAGTTGTTTAAGATCCCCTCTCCAGGACTCCTTTTCAGGGTACTGTGGAATATCTTTATAACAATGTTGTTACAAAATTCACGGAAAGCACGTTTTGCACTGTACTGTACTTGTTGCAGTGCACACATGTATCCACACCACCCATCGGCCCAGCAGCCAACCACTGGGCCACGCTACCCTCTGCTTGTTACTGCAACTTGGGTTTGCATGGTTGGGATCACTGATTGTTGATGACTTGCTTAGTGTGTTTCCTCAGGTTGTGCTTTTAGGCTTGGTTTTGTGCACACTTGATGACATGCTTTTTCTTAGCATACGAACATGATGAAGAGTAGGGAGTAGGGTTGTGTGGGCTCCCGTCATTTGGGAATAGTCTTAGGATCACCAAGTTTTTTCCTCATTGGGCAGTGAAAACAATTTTTAAATCACTTATTAACATGGTTGGTCCGACATAGCAATCATGTAATCTGGTTAATTAATATTTCAGAAGAGAGATTCTAGCAGGTCACATGTGCATTTTTATATTAAACATGGTTAAACTGCTATCTGTCCAGACTTGAATACATATAAACAATTTAGAGGCACAGTATGTGTGTGTGTATACATATATATATATATATTATATATATCTGTGTATATACTTGATTTTTTTTTTTTTTTTTTCAGAGACATATCAGTTAATGTGAAATTATGGATAAGCAAAGGTCAAATAAATTAGACCCTACTGAAATGCTAACAGCAGGAATTATTTATGCTATTTTCCATACACCAGTCTTTTAGAAAATATGAATTAGCCATTTATATATTGCTGCTAAATTAAAGTGCATTTGTGTCTCCAAAATTAATGGGTTTATCTGTCAATACTGTTGGCTCTTCTTACTGCATTTAATAATTTTAAATTACTGTAACATGGAATTTCAGTTTAAATGGCTGATATATGGTAACAAGCGCTAACACACCACCTGCACTGCCACACACTTGCCCGAGGCCATCAAAGCACGGTTACACCTCTACACCTCTCCATCTAAGCTCTGAGACGCCGGCTTATCGGGACACGGGGCACACACACTGCATGCAGAGCTTCAGAAGAAACCACAATTTGAAAACTGCTAAAGATATCAGTAGTGTCGTGTTTACAAAAAGCTTTTCAAAATGCGTTGAGGGCGGGTAGGTAGTTCTGTTTAGGAGTGAAAATAGAATAACTTTTGAACATGAATCGCCTGGTACATGTTTTTCAAAGCTCCCACGGGCCTTTCAGTACACTGTATATTCATTTCTCCGCCATCTAACGTTACGATTACCGCCCAGATCCAAGTTTCTCTCTGCACGATGAGAAGACTACATCTCAGAGGACATACGTGCAAGATAAACACCAGCGAGCACACTTATCATTCATTCCACCTCGCTAACACAGTTACACTACTCACTGGGCAGGCCCCTAAACATAACGCTTGACTATCCAAGGCCCAGTTGTGTGCCAAGATAGGTTTTTCTTTCTTTTAGGCTGCTTTTCAAGATTTCACCTCTAAAGAAAACTAGCACTATGTGTTGCTTAAGACAAGAACATGACTGACTATAAATACATATATGAATTTTTTCTTAAGTGTACTATACCTTCTATCTTGACATTTTTGGTGTTTGAACTTTGTGGGTCTGCCACCTTAATGTGGTTCTTAAGGACAGGATGTTCAGTCATCTGACGGGCGCGGTATCCACGTACGGAGGTACATTACCTCTGGGTCCACCAGCTAAGAGGGGCCGACCCCTGGAGCAGGTGCATCCACTGGACTTGGAAGTCACGGTTCTCCGAAGAATGGAAGGACCTCGCGATACGTTATGGCGAACTTTTTTTGTTTGATTGTGACTTTGCAGCTACGAAAGCTCAGTGTCAGTATATTTATATTTAAGGGTCTTGAGTAGAGCAGACCTGCTCTGACTGCGTGGCTACAGACACAGAAGTTTTGTGGCGGCCAAGTTGAACTAACATGTTAAAACAATGTGAGATTTTGTTATTTAACTGATGTAGGTAAAATGGTGATAAATTTATTCTTGCATATTTGTTTATTCTGACAAACAATTCTTTGCAAAAAAAATTTTTTTCCATTTAATTAAATTTCTTTTAGCTATATTTTTAAATATTTATTTACATATTCTTCGTAAAAGATGATCACAAATACGATTGCTAAGGACGTTCAGTTTTAAATAAACAAATGATTCCTGTATAGGAAGGCTGACTTCTTTCCAGATGCTGAGTTGCCAGCTCACTTAACCGCCATAAACAGCTAAGCTTTAAATAAAGTTAATGGTGGTGTATAATTTACATATTTTTCAGCTGAGTGTGGTGTGTACCCTTATGACAAGTGACAACACTGAGGGAAATTTTGGGCGAACAAAAAAATTTCCGAGATCAGAAATTATTTAAGTTTACAAATATCAAAAATGTTAATACTTTTTGGAAGGAAAATTGTTTTTTTTATTTATTTTTTTTGCTTAAGCCCAAATTTAGTATATACATTGATAAGAAGAGTCAGGCAATTTTCAAGGACCAAAATATTAATACAAAAAAATCTCAGCACAACATATTTTTGTTGCATGACTTATTCATTTAAATTGTTTGGTGTGCTTTTGTATACTCCACTTTTTAATTAAATATACTTTCCATGCAATAGGTTTTGTTTTTATGAATATCTTTACCTCGACAATAATGCTTATTTTTTTGCATAAAAAATGAACCCCTATTTTTTAAACTTTGTTATAGTATAAAATGTGCAATGATTATGCAATAAAACGGTATAATTTCCTAGTCTTATTCATTATACAGCCATGCCCTGTGTAATAAATAAAATATTTGTTTTTAACTTTTTATGGTTAAACTTTTTTTTTATAAAATGTATTATATAATTGATTGGGAATTGGTTCAAAGTCAGATATGACTAACTGACCCATCACCAACATTTGCATATTGTACAAAACCATTAATGACATTTAAAAAATCTTTATTGTATGTTACACTTTTTTAAAAACTTTATAATATACTAGTACTACATGACATAAAAAAATAAATCACTTTATTATACTGGCAAGTTGGGTATGGGTAACCATTGCAAGAACTGTCAACAGAACAATTTGCATATTTTCAAATAAAACTTGCTGCACAGAACGGGCATACAATCACATATCATCAATACATGGAATAAGACATGCCACTACACAAAAAACAATTTAAGTAGATGTGTACCATTAAGCAAGAGTAGTTACTACAACCACTGTTCAATCCTAACAGATAATACGACAGGTACGTTAAGTATAACCACCTTAATAATTAGCTTACATAACAACAAAGACTAATATTATATTCTAAAAGCCAGATTGAAATGATAAAACAACAAACCTGGAAATCTAATACCTTCAATATAATGTATGGAGGATGAAACAGTTATAGAAAAGGCTTACATTTCAATGGCTTTGTATCCAAATAATTTTACCAAAGAAACTAAATCACCGCACACACGAGCCTCTATCTTCAGCACGAACAAGGTAGGTGTATACGTAGCTGATGTGCAAGCAAGACGGTAAAACATTACAGTACGTATGTGCAAATGTATGTACTCATTATGGTAGATTGCTAATAAATAATTGTACTTGCGCGCATGACGTCGGTGGCCAGACTACCGCTCAGGTGGCACGCGTTGCTGCTCTGCTTCCCAGTTCGTAACAATATGTGTGCAACTCCATGTGGAACTCACGTGCCTATACAAATTAACCTGTTTCCACATTAGCTAGCAGGTACATCTCATCCCATATCAGACAGGAAATTTCAGCAAAAGCCAAAAATGCAAATTTTTTATCTTGAACCATTGGGGGGGAAAAAAAACCAAGGAAGCCATCCATTATGGCATTTTTTCAGAAACACTAAATTTTTTAAATTCTCTTTGTTGTGATTAACTATAGTATGCTTATGACTATGAAAACAAGGGACTGAAAAGTATAAATATCTACACTAGAGTCCCGTTATAGCGAGGTGCCACGGTTCCGGGTTTGATCCTCGCTATAATCGTGTCCTGGCTATAACCGAATTTGACAGATTTTTGCCCCCAAAAAATAAAAATTAACCGAAAATAGTATAAAAATTGTGTTTAAACCTGTATAATTGGAAAATAACAGGTTATATTAATAAAATCTGAATTTCTGTGAGCAAATGTGTGAATTCTCTTTAAATCGATACCCCACAAGTACGGATGCGATCACCGATTGCGTCACAATAACCAGAATACCCTACCACGCCACGTAAGTATAGCATCTCAGCCCGCGGCCGACACAGCATTGTCCTGCTATCTATTGTCGACGCGGGCTGTCTGCTGGCGGCCATGTTGGTTCGGGATGTTGCTAACAGGTGGTGCTAGTGTAGCGCGACGATTTAATTCCTTACAAAAAAGCAGGAGTGCGGCAACGCACGTACGCCTCAAACTAAATAGTCGCTGGAAAACTATACCTTTTTCATTTAAAGATTCCTGTAAACTTTTTCAGAAAATAAATTTGGGATTAAACTCAAACCATCACCACCCCCTTCCTGGACAGATACCCCAACAACTGACCGAAACAAAAGTTACAAGAAAACTGTCCTAGCGATTCGGAAATAAATACGGTAGTGCCTACTATTTGTCAGATAGTAAAATAAATAACGTGACGTGTTTGTAAACGTGTCACGACTGAAATAATTACAAACAAGTTTATAAATATTTGTGTATTATTAACGTGATCAATTAGCAAAAAGTATAAAGACGGCTCTGACTTTTTTGGCCTAACATAGTTATAAACAATGTTATTATTCGTTAATGAAAATGTCCCAACAAATTAATTAAGAGCATTTATATTAAAAAAAGTGCACATTGTTATGTTTAATGGCGGGGAAAAAAATTGATTTTGTCTATTTTCTAAATACATAATAATAAATGCGTACAAGTATATGTATATTCAAAGGCTTGGTTTATTCGAGTCGAGCATACCTTGGCCTTGAAGCCAGCCAGTGATGCTGTGACTGTGAAGTTGCAGGCACGCCCTGAGTATGGGTGTTTGGATGATAGCCGGCTTACCTTGTAGCGACGTAGTCAGAAACTGAACAAAGGGACTGCACTCTTTGTAGCCTAGCGGTTACATTACACACGCACATATCCCCAGCACGTTCAGCATTTATTATACTGAGTTCACAGGAATATAATAATATTAATGAACAGATAACTAACGGAAGTTTGATAAAAGAAAGAAAGGACGGGATTCTATTTTTAAAGCCACGCACTTAGGTGGCGACTGCACGGCTGAAGAATGTGACAGGCGTCAACGGCAAGATGTCTAGTGGCGAGCGAGAGGGGTGGAGATAAAGCAGACAAATAACCAAAGCGCGCTTCACGGGATCACGCCGTAAATTCCTCAAAAAGACCTCGTTATAGCAGTGTTCTCGCTATAACTGGATTCTCCTGTATTTCTGTTCAAATGTTTGTTCGAATACTTATAGAAAAAAATTACGTCTTTATGCAGCTTACTTAATTTAAACTAATCTAACCAACCAACCTTTCATTTCAGTTTATATTGCTTTATTTTCCAGAATTTGCTACTCTACACATTGATCCAAAAAAAATTTCTGTGAATCGCATAATAATTGTAATTCAACCCATTTCACGAAAAAGATGAATTTTTAATAATAATGTATTTCCAATTTAGTGATTAAATAAAATTATATTTACATATTTAGACCCTATTTATTCATACATATTTGTTAACAAAATCCAGGTAAACTGTATTTTAGTTCATCAAAATTGTGAACACATTTTCTGCTAATACAAATTCAAAATTATATAAGATTTTTAATTTTGTTTTTGAGCTGCAATGTCTGTTTAGTCATAGATACATACAGCAAGTAAGCTGCTACTGTGTCACATGGTGTTAGAACGATTTAATTGCCGTTGAAATTATGATGTTTACTTTTTTTTAATGGTATACACAATGGGGTGTCAAAGTTTTGTGGTTTTGTAGTCTATGGTGATTGATGTTAATTTTTTCCCACTGCCTGTACGCGTGATGAAACAAATCCTAATAAAATTTTGTTTTCAAGTTTGAAATGTCACAAACATGTCTGTTTTAAATCATTTACACAATATTTCCGCTACTGTTTAGCAAGACAGTAACAAAGAACTTTGAATACTTATGATTTTAAACAGTTGATTATTGTTCATATATTTGGGCCAGAAAAATTAACATCTTGCTTTTTTTTTTTTGCTAGTTTCCAACATAAATTCTCCGAAGTTAATTTTATAAATTAATGCTGAATGTTGATACGTGACAAAACTCATGAGGTATGTAAATATTCGTAAGCCAATAAATACCGTATTGGCCCGAATATAAGGCGACCCCGAATATAAGGCGACCTGCAGTTTCAGGAGGCCAAACAAATGTAAAAATAATTTTTGGTAGAAATTAATGTGAAAATTCATTAGACATACATTTTGTGTTGATAAATGGTTTTTGCATTTATGTATAACAATTAATTTATATTTATCACATTACTTATTTAAAATAAGTTTGAATGGCCTACCCTAAAAGTCAAAAGAAAACAATTAGAAAATTTTTACATTTTTAAGTATTACACTAGAAATTTTTTCGTATGTTTACTCTAATGAAGCTGCATAATTGTCATCTTCAGAGCTGTTTATTTGTCTAGGGCTCATTCCCCGCCGTTCCACCGATGTGTGATTGTTCATTTTTCACAGTTTACTGTATCTACGAATTTAAAATTTTTACAATGGCTATTAATCCCTCTTAAAATACAGCATTTAACTTTCCGTTTGACTTAAGCTACATATTACCACAGAACAAGGCGTATTACTATTTAGTAGTGTGTTAAACGTAAAAAAAGCAAACAAAGAATGCATCTTGCCGGAACAAAACAAGTGGCTAGCTGACATGATGAAGCATACGGCCAAGAATAACTTCGGTTACGTGACCGCGTATATTTGCCATATTACTCTCTGACAGAGAGAGTCTGTTCTATGAATTTGAAAGAATAATCTATTATAATTATGAAAGGTTTTTACATAAATAAAGAGTGGATTATTAAAATAGCTTTTGAAGCAACGTACCAAATTCCTGTTAATATGGCGTCTTCGTGCGTGTTCGGCAATGTTCGTTTTACAACAAAGAAATATTGTGGAAAGACAGTTGGCAGCCGTGAATTTCCATACATTACATCCGAAATGTTTGTAAACGTAAACAATCGTTCTGAAAATAACTGTGATATTTTAGTACAAATATTACCGTTAAAAATCTGAAGATAAATTACCGTAAATGTTAACACGCGATTGTACACAAAGTACAAATATGAATTATGAAATAAAAGGTTGCCATTTTGAGATGCTTCAACATTCACGTTTTTACTCAAGAACAAATATTTTAATTTTCAACTTCAAACAATTGTGAATTACTGCAATATTAGGTGGATTTATCGTTTTTCTCCGTGTGAGGTAACAACGTTTTAGTTAATATAAAAAATTGTGAACGTTTTATTAAACAATGTTTCTACTGTAGCTTTCAGCTTGGAACTAATGTTTGCGGTTCTGACGTCTTGGGTGCGAAAATAAGGCGACTTCCAATTTTTGCATCTCTCGTTTATGTAAAAATGGTCGCCTTATATTCGGACCAATACGGTATTCTTTATTTCAAGTATTTGAGGTTGAATCAAATTCAAATAATAAACTATCTGAATTCAAATACTTGAACATTCCCACAGGCCTAATGATAATATAAATATGATTGCTATTAAAAACCTTTTGTGAAATCATTTGATAAAAGAACAATACTATTCATAAAGATTACAAAACTGATGGACAACCAAGGTAGAGTGTCGCCTGGACAAGGCACAGTGCTAACATTGCCATCAGAGATCACCTCGAGCTGTTAAGTATGTGAAAACAAACGTTACATTTTTTCCTGTAACATGACTGAATAATTTCCTGTTTGTTTGCACTGGACTTGGACTAGAAGACAGTGAAACCAGAACCATCCCTTGAGCACACAAGCTGTTCAATGTGCAGGTGTTCTAGTAAGTAAAGTAAAAAAAAAAGAGGCTCGTGGCACGAAGCTAAACAAAAAAATAACAAAATAGCAATATACTATATAGCAAACTCTTAACAACTCATATTTATGTACATATACAATATTTACCTGAAAATAATGCAATTCATTTTTTTTTACAAAAAATGCTGTATAAAAATGGGGGTCACATTATAAACACAAAATTGTATCTTGCCCCTGGGAAGCTACACGTTCTGAATTTTAAATGCATCACTTATGCCCGTTCAGAATACTCTTAGTAAAAATCTAAGACACTTCTTATAAACCATGTCACTTATGCCAACCTTGGCACAGGCGTGACACACTGGAAGGTACACGGTGGGTTTAGGGAGGGGGGGGGGGGGGGAGATTACATAGTGAGTTTGTCATGGAGTTCTTCCCGCTGTGATAGCTTCCCTCCTCTTTACCCTCCAGCCTGTGTAAATCACTCTACTGATGCAAAAGGTATGATAAAAGCACTATTCTCTAGTAAATAAGTATAAATTTACTAATCGAAATAATTCTCAAGGGCTATGTATGTTGTCATTTCCACTCCAATAAAAAATAATCCATAAATTTGGATTACATTAGATTCAGTGTCACGTTATGTTCAGGTAAATACGGTGTGAATGTGCTCAGTCTGGTGAATGCTGCACACGACACACGTCACGTATAATTGCTTAATTGTACAGAAGTTCTTATAACAAACACTCAACTTTCACCACTATTTTGTTCACCCTGTGATGGGAGCACTTTTGCAAAAAAAAAAAAAAAAAAAAAACTTTTTAAAAAAAAAATCTGTGTAAAAACAATAATTAACTGATAGAAAAATACAGTGTTGGCCAACGACCAAATTCCACTAGCTACTGTCGGCACACCTGCATCTACTATTCTAGAGTAGATGGTCTACATGTCCGATCACATATTGGTAACTATACGGTGCTACACAATTATAAATGCAGTAGTCACGAAAGGCACTAGCCGCATAAATCACAGCAGGAATGTACAGAACAGTAAACCACTTCACGCCTCCCACTGGAAAACTTACTTTTCAGCACATTAAGTATTTTTGACATTTAACTGATAACATATCCTGTTGGAAAATCAGCAAACTTAATTATTATTAACAAATGTTATTAAATGTTTGCCAGAAATAAAATTGTACTATGCATCTTCAGAATCTGTAGAAAATGAACTCAGGAAAGCAGTGTTGAATCAACAGTAGAGGGAAAGAAAAGCACTGCCGAGTACAGGAAAGCTAACGGAAAGTGCTGATAGGGCAGGCGAGGAGAAGCATGAAGCAGTTCTGCTGTCCATCTTACGAGACCAGTCTCGGTGTTCAGTCCACGACTACGCCCTCGTCCTCGCAACGTCTCTTGGCCGGCGGTTGTTCTGCCGTCCGGTCGCACTCCGTCAGGCTCTGCACCTTCCTCTGCACGGCTCTGTCCTGCGGGCAGCACAGGCAACACTGTGACACGCACGACTCTGCCGTCACTCTACCACGTCCGTATTTACCCTGCGTACGGGTCACACCTATCATTTCAGGCACGAACAATCTAACATTTCCACAGTAAATTTCCTTCAAATATGGGTAGCACCAATAATTTGTCTTCTACATAATTCTATAGATAATTGTCAAAGTCTTCGTGAATAGTATCTCCGCTTATGGGCACTTTAGAAATACAGCACTGGTGTTCATCTTTGGTCGTTTTTAGTCTGCTTTCTGTCATAGTTTATTACTGCGGGAGGGGGTACGGCAGTCCAGGCCACTTCTCTTTGATTCTCCTGTCCTACACTTCCTAACAAAAAGACAGAGAAAAAAACTAGTTTTTATACCCATATTTCTCTTCTCGTTTATTTTATTTTATCTTTAACGGTTCCTTTCCTCAAGAGAAAAAAGGGACGTAAGCTACTCATTCTTATAATACCTGTAATTAAAAACTAGCAAGCACATTTGCCAGCGACAAATCGTCCAGGGACTGGCGGAACAGAAACATTTCATTTCAAAACAACACCAGAAACGTCACAGAACGTTGCTCTTGAATGCTTGGGAAATTGCGAGCATAAACAATAATGTGGTGCCACAGAAAAAGCAACCACGATGGACACACGAAGAGCGTAAACTGACAATTAAAATGATGCGAGAGAGGGCTACATGTCCACACGCACATACCGTACACAAACTCTCCGGCTGGTTTATTCCAGACCCCCCGGAGGCCAACGACCGAACACCAGTGCAGCAGCCACCTCACGTGAGGGCCGGCAGGAGACTAACATAGCGGTGCTGTTGGTAGAGTTTTACATTTTAATTCAACAATAATACTGACATACTTCTTGTTTATCAGAAGAGCCGGTGTCACAATTAAAGAACACAAGCGAGCATACAGCAGCCACACACACGACTGTGCACACCTGCTGGGCAAAGTCAATTCACAATTTAAATTTTTCAATTTATTTCAACCAATTAAAATTTCATGCTGTATCTGACCATCTGACCAGCAATCTCTGAATACAGTTTTTCAAGATCTAAATTAATTTGGGCTATGTAAAATTTTTACCTTTATACGCACGAAACATCTTTTATTTAGAATAATTGCTTGTGAAGTAATATCAATTAAAATTATGCCTATTCAGAAAACGTTTGTAAATTTGCAGATACGCCGATTCAACTGTTGCCTTTTCACCGATTCTGAACCGATACCGGGGGGGATATACTAAAACCACGACGTCCGTCATGTTCACGATGCAATCCCAACTAACGTAATTGTACGGTGCTCACGTTGAGCCACGGGTGGCGCAGGACTTCCTCGATGCTTGGTCGAGCGGCCGGGTCGATGGTCAGCATCCTCCTGACCAGGTCGATGGCGCTCTTGGAGATGCCGGCCCACGCCTTCTGGGGGAACTGGTACGCGCCCCGCATGATGTCCTCCACCAGCTCGTGCTGGGCCGTGCGCTTGAAGGGGAAGCTGGCCGACAAACTGCAACCAGTGCATTTGTTTTGGAAGGTCTCACGTTCACGTTCTCGTTATTTAGGACATTTCAACCCTACTACCGTAACACTACTGTGACCGCACCCCCACTACACCCGATATGAGGGCCTGCCTGCACCCTTACCAGGCACACAGACTAATGCCACCTCAGGTCTTCCTCTCTTCAGCTGCCAAGTCTTCCTCACTAGCCAAACAGTCACCCAAACTTAACTGCATGCATCGTGAAACACAAACGCTGGTCAGCTTGCGCACTTTCACAGCCTCCCTGAGTGGCCAAGGAAAGATCTTGCAGCTTTCTGAATGAGCTGTGACAAATATCCTTCATCTGCAGCCTGGATACGCCAGATGGCTCCCAAGGTCGCGTTCTCCGGTCGGAAGCAGCCGGACATCTCCAGATGTCTGTCCCCCGGTGTCTGAGGGACGACAAACCACAGGCACTGGGGGAGATATTACCAATACAATAGCTCAGAGTGAGCGCATGCAGCATCACAACACATGCGCAAAGAAGACTGGCTGTCTCTGGCATTACTTCTCGTAACAAGATTCACCCCTACCTTCACAATTAAAAGTTCAAACAAATAAAACTATCGTCCCAGAAACATGAAACAGTAATTCTCAAAATTTTTCCCATATACATTAAATAAATCAAAATACAAGAAATATAAAATTCATTCAGTCACGTTCAAAGCACTCTCCATTAGATGTGATGCACTTGTAAATTTTTTTTTTCCCACTGTTTGAAGCACCTCTGGAACTCTTAAACTTTCATATCCACCAGTGCCCTTTGCAAAGCTGTTTTTACCGCCTCCACATCATCAAAACACTCTCCTTTTAGATTTTTCTTCATTCTCCAGAACAGGAAAACATCACTCGGAGTTAGGTCTGGCGAATACGGAGGGTGGGGAACGACAGCCCACCCCTGAGAGGCCAAATAGCGGTTCACTCGTAAGACTGTGTGTGCGGGGGCGTTGTCTTGATGAAGGAACCTGTCACTTGATCGCCACAGTTCCAGGAGTTTTCTTCGCACATCCTCTCACAAACATCTTTAAACTTCCCAGTAAAGCGCTGGTTAACAGTCTGTCCAGAGGGAAAAAATTCCCGGTGTACAATTCCACAAATAACAAAAAAGACAATGATCATCGTCTTAACATTCTAACCTAACTTGTCTCGCTTTTTTTTTGTTTGGGGGAGTGGGAGTCTTTCACTGGCTTGGTTTCTTGTTTCTTTGTAACACCAACTCTCATCACCTGTGATGACTTGGGCCAAAAAGTTTTCATCACTTTCAATATATTTTTTTTAAGTCCTTGCTCAAATTCAATTGGAGGTTCTTTGATCGTGTTTGAGAAGACGAGGAACAAATTAAGTGGCAACATGTCTCATTTGCAAATCCTTAGTCAATATCTGCTGGCAAGAGCTCCAACTCACTCCTGTCTCTTCTAAAATTTCATTGATTGTGAAACGACGATCGTTATTTTTTTTAAGTGGCTTTTTTCAACGTTTTCGTTTTGGGCTGTTGAAGGGCGCCCCGAACAAGCATAGTCTTCAACACTCATCTCATACCAAACCACTCAAAAACTTGTGTTCAGTTCATCACATCCTCCCTGTTGAAACATTTGGTAAGCTTCTATTGCTGATTTTTCAAGAGAGAAACCAAATTTCAAACACACTCTGTTTTTTTTTATCTGCCATAACGACTTCAAAGGCACAACACAAGAACAGTGAGAGAAAAACAATACTACTATCAAATGTTAACCTACAAACTGACGCCATCTGGCCATTAGTGAAGGTATCTGCTTACACAATCTAGCGGCAGAACTCTCTACTGCATCTATGAATGGCAGTGCGCTCTCAGTCCGGTTATTTTGGGTCTCCCCTCGTACAAAGTAAAATGATGCAAAAAAGAAATTATAACTCAACTATTTTTATATCTACAATATACACTTACAGAATGAAAATCAGTTTATGAGTTTGTAGAGCATTCCAAAACATCTAAAAACTAAAAATAGTTTTCTTAATTTGTGGACTAAAAATTTGAGATATGCAAGATAACTTGTAGTAAAAGCATTTAAATAATTGTCCAAAATGAACACTTCTCAACTCCACTCTGCTCCGCTCCGCTACCCTCACCCCAGGGGTGTGGCGACGCTCACTCACCAGACGTACAGCAGCACCCCCAGGCTCCAGATGTCCACGCGGCTGGTGTAGGAGCCGGTGCTGCGCACCTTCAGCACCTCGGGGGCCACATACATGGGGGAGCCACACACCGTGGCCATCACGGAGTTCTCGTCTCGCAGCTTCGCCAGCCCGAAGTCCGCCACCTTCACCACGCACTCCGCCTCCTCCGACGCCAGCAGGATGTTGTCCACCTGCGCCAGACAACCCGTGATGAAATGTGACGATGCTAATGAGGCCTGATGCGATGGCAAGTTGGGACCACCACCACTACCCTCTGGCACAGGGCAACATGCACCGTTCCTGCTTGCCGAACACCGGGTGGGAATGGATCCCAGCTCGTCTGGGTAGGAAGCAAGTGATCTGACCACTCAAAACTTAAAAATTAATGTATTGTGGATAGTATGTCCAGATGAGCCGTGGCCAAGAATGCACTTCTATATTTGTACCTTCCTAGTCTGCAATCTTTACTCGTGCCGGTATAATGGATTCTCTCCATTATTTGTTGCTAAGCAACGGACAAGTGTCACCTGATTTTCCAAAAGGACCAACCGACATCTTAGGAGGCCATCTTTGGTATTTGCCAACATAACTCACTGAACTTTGTAATTCAGTCAGCGAGCCCCACAAATTGAAAAAGGGGAACTATAAAACGTCCAGCAAGAGACACCTACCTTCAAGTCCCTGTGGGTTATCCCGCTGGCATGGAGGTACTGCAACGCCAGCGCTATCTGGTAGAAGTAGAACTTGACGAGGCGCTCCGAGGGCCGGTCCATCATCACCTTCCGGGCCAGGTCTCCGCCGTCCATCATCTCCATGAGGATGAACACAGCGTCGTCCGTCTCCACCACCTCCTCCACCTTGATGGTGAACGGCTGCGACCATGACAGCACAGCTCAGCTGTCGGGCTCCCCCCGGCTGTCTCCAGCGACCAGAGTGGTCACAACATGTTACTGATGCTGGCAACGGTTTGGGAATTATGTTTTATTATGTTTATATAGTTTATAATGGATATCTAGTAGGAAGGCAACTGCTGTTTTAGCTACAAAATAGTTTAGGGTAGTTCCTTAGAAATTTTGAAAGAATCTTTTAAACACACATACAAACCAGATGTGCAACTATCAGCCATCGGCGACTGGAAGTTTAACGGTGAATTGTACAAGATTGAGTGCTTGATTGAAGTTATAAAACCAGGCTAGATCTTTAATACATTTTAAATGTTACTGGTGGTTTTATTTGAAGTGTAAAGTAATTTAAAAACTTAGTCGAAGAAGATATTCTACAAACACAATGAAGATTTAAATTGTTACGTCAATACAAAGTATACCAATAAAACTTAACTACGCAGAATAATTGAGTTCTTGTCAAGAAACAATTGAAAAGCATTATTTTGAAAATTAGTGTATATTCAAATCAAGCTGCTGTTGACCAGAAGTCCTGATACTAATAAGATTATGTGTTTTTAAGAAACTACTAAAAGACTTTACCTCACTTCAAGGTGTATAATTTCTAAAGATGCGCTCACTGCGATGACCGATTTTTCATGAACAAGTTTTCGAATTTATATGGGTGTTCAGAGTCTACATATCAAAATTAACATAATGAACTGTGATTGCATGGATCTATGATTTTAACTATTTGTTTAAAACTTTTTTTTTTGGATTCTAACTGCTAGACTCCACCAGTTAGTCAGCCCTGGCACCCTCAGCTGAAACCTACCTGCTCGAAAGTGAGTTTACCATCATGACAACCAACTCAAAAGTTCTTACACCAAATTTTAACTACGGGAAACATTACTTTTTGACATAATAACTCAAGCTTTTTATTCTGGAATGATATAGAATTTCCATCCTCCATTAACAGCTGGTGATCATTCAAGGATACCTTCAATACGTTGCTATAGTCATTTCCTCATTGCCCACAGTTGTCTCATAGCGCTTATCCCCTGCTCATAGTCACTAAGAGGAAGTATGCCATGTTACGAATCAAAGTGAGCACTCTCAAAAGCTCGCAGACAACATAATAAAAAAAGCTGAAATATTTGTGTAACTCACATGATCCAAGGTCTTCAAAACTGTCACTTCCGACTCGAACCTGGAAGTACATCCTTTTGCCTCCCTGAGAGGTATTTTCTTGGGGATTATCTTCATGGCGAATCTCTCGTCAGTCTCCTGCGAAGCAAAGACATTCAGTTAGTCGCAACCATGGTTCACTTCCAAGGAGAGCTAACAAGTTAATGTTTATATAAATATCTTTCCAAACTCTTACATCAAGAAACTCTATTCTCTTCAGAAATACCTGCCCAATGTGAACATGAACGAGAAGTGTGCAAAGAGCTGGCGGGAGACACCCACCTTCCGGAACACGGAGTAGACGACGCCGTACGAGCCCTCGCCCACCTTCCTGGAGACCACGTACTCGTCCAGGATCCGGCCGGGCAGCAGGAATCCCTCCACCGTCGTGAGTCCGTCCATGAAGAGGAATGCTGCGGGAAGAACAAGCGTCGCTGGGAGACTTCGCACTCCTCAATGCCATAGTCTACTTGTTACCATCACATATCAAATTTTAATTAGTTAAGTTATTTCACCATTTTTTTTATTCTTAACTATGAAAAATAAACTGTTTATAGTCAATCCCATTAACCAGTGCACTGCTTTAACAGATTCTTCCATCCCGTCCAAACAAACATTTTTTCCATACCTCAATCAATTTTGCAAGATGACATAATTACATTACAAATAGAGAAATAAATATCAAAACACTTTTACCAAACTTACCATGTCAAATTTACCATAAAATCCCAATCATTACACAGTTTGTACTGTTATCGTTTTACTAAATGCAATGCAACCAATGTTGCCAGTCTTCAGTATAAAACCACTATATTTGATCAAACACTGAAACGATACATTATTGTGACCGAGTGAATGACTATCAAAAATTGATCTTTAAATCATTAAATCAATACACAGTTGATTTATTAGTTGTTTTTATGTTTAGTTACTGATAACAGATGGGTTTTCAACTACAAATGAATTTGTGGCTAAAGAACAGACTGGTTTTAAAACATATACATTATTAGTAAAAAATGTACCAATCTAGTTAGGTAATAAACATTTAACAACGTTCCATGGTTTTCCAGGTTTTGAAGATACTTTATTCTTAATTATTTAAGCCCTATTTTCCAAATTTTTTTATCTGCAGAAACCCTGACATTCTTTTTTTATAAAAAAAAGTTCAGTTCAGCTGACCATTGACCAGTATTTTTCCCGCAAATGATGAATGACTATTCGGCTGTCAAACTAAAAATGTAAAAAAAGAAACTTGACATAAAAGTACACTTGTTTAAGGTATAGGCCTATACCACAGAATAAACGAGTAGCAAAGCAAGGAGTCGCAGTCGCAGGCAGCGACGATGGAACCACGTGAAACAACTCACCGTGGTAGTTCTGGATGCCCACACAGATGTCGTCGTTGTTGCGCAGCTGCGTGGAGTTGCCCTTGCCGACGTGCGCGCCGTTCACGAACGTGCCGTTGAAGCTGAGGTCCTCCAGCAGGACCGCCATCTTGCTGTCCCGCTGCGTCCTGCAGATGCGGAAGTGCTGCTTGCTGATGATGGAGTACACCTTCTCCTGCACGTCTCCCTTGGAGAGCACGATGTCGCACGAGGGCGCACGCCCCACCGTCACCGTGTCCTTGATGAGCGCTGCGACACGCACGCCTGTTTCCTTCTATCAGGGTTACAACACAACACACACACACACACACAATTTCCCGAATCATCCAAAGGTCGTATCTTTTAATAAGATTTCACTGACGAAAACCCTGCAGTATTTTCATAAAAAACCAATAGCTACTGTTGCAAGTATACCAGAGACGAGATTACAAGGCAGGCCGGCGGACCGGATAACCAGCCATCTGGACCATTAGCCTGTGGGTGGGGTCTAAACCAATTAGCAACAGAACCTCACTACACCCTTCCCCGGAGAACTTTCTGCGGCTCTGGAGGGTGCAGCACATTCCCAGAGCCCAGCCTGCGTGAAGTGGCATAACTAGGATGCCATTGTTCTGGGAGCTCGGGTGTCAAGTCGATCCTAATGACGCGACACTTCGAAGGAGTGTGAAATCATTCCAGAAGAGGAGCTGAGGAGAGTAAAAACGACGATGCCGGCCTCGAGGCGGTAAAGTGAAGAGGACGAGTGACCCCTTAATGAGCGAAATGTGGACGACGAGCGACAGGCCTCGTGTGCATCGGATCGGGACTGTGCTGTGTGCGACCACAGAGTGAGTAGTGGGGGGCAGTGAGTTGGGACAGAGGTGCGCTCCAAGAGACGAGCAGAGTTCAGGTGGGGAGAGTAGACCGTGGCCATATTGATGCCAGTACACGGATGTCATGTTTATTTTCATCGCCTTTTGTACATGAGAAAATATTGCAGAATGCACTTTCTAGCAACTTGCTTTCAAAACCCATTAAATATTTCATAAAAAATTTCATTGAAATAAATTTTTTTCATTTTTGTTTTTGTGTCAAAAATTTTTTTTAAAGTATTTAATTTGATTTCACATGCTGTTCTTAGTTCAGGCACTTACCTAATCCCTCACACAACTTCCCTGCATATTAATAACAATTTTCTTTATCGTAAGGTTTTGCTAGTTAGTAAGTTTGGCACTGGAAAATTTGGGTACTAGGAATGAAACCAAGAATTCAACTTTTTAATCTATGGCCATTAGATCAAAAGTTATAGCCATTAACTGGTCATGCAAGAAATTTAATTTCCTATAAGATTTCAAAATTTATTATTGTGCGATTCATAGTGATTTAATGATTATTAGTAACCAAGTTAATTTGTGATACATAGTACAAAAACCTAATATTTTACAAAATTAAATGTGTGTCATATTTTTCCAATGACCGCTAACAATTGTCATGCTAAGGCTTCCAAAAAATACTAGTGTTTCCAAAAAAAAAATTCACTTTTTAAATAGTTTATAATGTCATTAGTTGTGTGATTTTTGCGCTAAAGCTAAGTTTCTGGAGTGTGAATTTTCTGTAAAGACTTAAGATTTTGTTATTTGTTTTTTTCTCACGAACACGAAGGTTTTATTAAGTTAGGTCAGCTACTTTGAAATACAGTAAAATTGTTCCATTTTATGATTTCTTTAAAGGTGCCTTTTTTTAAGCTCACAAGATTTTTAAAAACTTATTAATTGAAAGGGTTTTGAAATCATGAACAATTGTGTGTTATCATGTATTAAATACCAGTAAATATTGATGTAAAATGATTACAATACCAATGTTATAAAATTCTTAAGGCAATTTCAAGAATTAACACACAAATACTATCAGGTTAATAATTATCAGGTTAATAATTATTAGACGTCACAGCTTTTTAGAACGGAAAGAAAAAAAACCAGAAAACATGGTTTTCACAAACTACACACGTCCCTAAATTTACTCCCAAGCTATAGTTTCGTAATTCCTACTAGTTTGTAAAAAAAATAACAGTTTACAGCTTTATTATAATACCTATGTATTCACGCAATCGCAGACATTCATTGTTATTTACCAATGGGATTTTTTTAAATTTATTTTTGAGAACTTTACTCAATGTAGGTGGTGTTGTAAAATTTATTTATTTATTTATTTTCTAAGCACCCAATAGACTCAGTTGATGAGCAGTAGCTCTCTGAATATAGGGCTTGTCAACATGGTTACAAAATTTATGAAATACATGTAGGTTATGATTACATACACTATTTCTAATATATGTACAATATATACATTAGCTAGCATTAAAGTTATATTACAAATTTCTAATAATGGATATTATGTTAAACAATTAAAATAAGTATTAATGAGCAGAGTTTGTTAAACATTAGAACAATTAGATCAATCTGTCTATTTCTAGTCCTATTCACATCATAATTAAAATTCACTCACTTGCATTATTTTATACACTATGAATTATCTATACAGTCACAATTATTGAACTTTACATTCATGCAATTATTGTTCACATGAAACTTCATAGAGCAGACAAGAGTAATGGTTACGAGCTAAACACATTAATTTAAGTAGAAAATTTAATGTTGTACTTGCAAAGGCTCAAGATATATTCTTCAATTTCTTGTACACTATATAGATACTGGTTTTCAAAAATGTATTTAATTTTATTGTTAAATTTATGTATATCAGTTTCAGAAGTAACTTTTTTAGGTAAATTGTTGTACATTTTCAGACCAGAGTGAAATAGACTTTTCCAAGGGGTGAGCTGTTGAGTTATCCACAACTTGTATGCATTTCTTGTATTGTGTGTGTGTGTGTGTGTGTGTGTGTGTGTGTGTATGTCTTCATTATTATTATAGTTATTCAGATTTAGTTTAATCAATTAAGTTTAAATAATGAATATATTGCAGTTGTAAGGAATTAATAATGCTTGTATTTCATGTTTGTTTTTTATTAGAATAAGTATATAGTTGTATTACAAAATGTTTCTTTTGTTAAATTGCATTTAAAGTACGTACTATATTGAGTGACATTGTAACAAACGAATCATGCCGAAGCCGAAGTTAAGATTTAGTATATGCACATTTGGCACGGCGTCCACAACAGTACGGGCAAGGGGCAAGCAAAGTCGGTACCAAAGTGTAAGTCAGCTACGAGTAGAAATGAGTAGAAATATGTAAAAATAATGGTATAATATGTATTACAATACATTTCGCTTACCGTGAGACTTGATGTTCTTCCTATTACCATATAACTTTCCCCATCCTTTGTCAAAGTCCTGTGAAAACACAATGTCTTCAACAGCTGCAGGCTGCGTATCTCGTAATTCTTCTATCATTTTTAATTTTCGTTGTTTTACATCAACACCATTAAAGCACTCACAATCGAATCTTTAAATGACACCTCTTTCGAAACAAACAACAAAGAAATGAAGACTTAGCGCGGGAATACATCAAGATAGCCAACAAAAAGATTTTACAATGAAATGTTTGCAAATTAAACAGTAGTGAGTTTTTAAGGTTTCAGGAAGAAAATAAATTTTAAAATACTTAATATTCTTAAGAAGCCATGAAAATATTGTAATCAAAATAATTCCGCACACGTGCTATAACACAGTTTGGGCCATGGCAGTGTTGCCAACGTAGTAATTTCTAGCTATAAATCACGAATTTTACTCAACATTTGCCTGATCTTAAGACTAAAATTGAGAAACAATTAAAAATCATGTGTGATTGGTTTTGACGTCGTACCTCCTCTTTATTTAAGCTAAAACCTGGGTCACAGTTCTGTCCGCGGCGCAACATTCCGAACATGGCCGTTGTAGTGCCACTATTGGTAATTAGATGGCAGTTGTAAATATTAACAGACAAAGTATTATAGTTACTTTAATACGTGTTGTGGTTGTAAGTATTTATGAAAACTATTAAGGGTATGTGTGAATACGTTTTTTAGTCTTGTAAGTAACATTTTAAATGCAAAAAATCCAAAAGAATAATAATGTATAAAATTTCTATACGTACAAATTGTACTGTTACTATGTATATTTTCCAGCCCAAACGTGCGCATCCATCAAGGGAGTTGCGCGGGCGACGCGAGAGAGGACGGACGTGAGAAGAGGAGCTCCGCGCAGCCCAGGGATGTTAGACGTACCAACTTGTTGGTACATATACCATTTTTCAGGGTCTTGTACCATGTACCAAGTAGAAATTGTGCTGGTATGCAAAAATACCAACTTTGAACATCGACCATGCGCGATGCGCCATGCATTAACAATTAACATTAGGCGTGGACGAATAATTCGAATAGTTGCGTTTTAATAATTCCATCTGTATAGTATTAATAAAACAGCCTTTTAAGAGAAATTTTTAAGTGCTAATTTAATTGAAAGTATTCATACTAGGTGTAAACGTTTTTATGGCCATCTTATAATATCAGAAGCTAGTTCTCTAGAAATTCAAATGCAGATTGTGAAAGAGCTTTCAGCAAATACAATCTGGTAAAAACTAAAACCAGAAATAGACTTACTATCAAAAATATTGAAGGATCGATGTTGGCGTCACAATGTGTCAAGTCAAATAAAAACTGCTGCACAAAATTTGAGCCTGATAAGAAATCTATGAAACAAAATCTACAGGATCTTTGTCAGTGTAAGATCTTGGAGCGTACCAGTTTTTTTTTTCAGATACCAGCTTTTAATGACCTCTGTACCAGGTTCGTTGAGCCACTGTCTAACATCCCTGGCGCAGCCTGTGCACTTGTACACAGGCCAGAGGTGGTATAGAGAATATAGGCTAAGAGTGTAAGCACACAATACGCCCGGGGCGTAGCTGCCCCTACAGCCTAGCCGCAAACCTCGATTAATTTCAGGTTTGTTGGTCAGTGTAGAGGTGGGTTGGGACAGCAATTTTCGGTATCAGTCCAAACCTGATACTGTTACAGTAATGTACCTAGGTTCAAGTCTCTGATACTTCTGTATCAGACGGTCCCAGGAGGCAACAAAGCTCCGCGTACGCAGACCGTGCGACCGGAAGGAGAATCTGATACATTATTTATCACGCCCGGTAATTCTCTACCTCTGTTACTCTCATGCCCGCCTGATACAGCCAGTATCAATCAGTTCAACATTCACTGCAGTTCGTCCTGGCCGTGTATCACCATGTACATTGTTGCGGGCTGTCATGCTTTGTAGTTAGTATATTTATAGTGAAATAAGGAATGGATAAGTGCACGAAAAAGACTTCATTTGTGTGGAATTTTTTCACGGAAAATAATGAGTTTGCTAATTGTAATTTGTGTAAACAAAAACTGTGTTATAAATCATCATCGACTAATCTGAAGAAACATTTGAAACGTAAACATTGATATAGTATGCTCACTAATGTACCAATATGTTTTTTTTATTTTTAATTTTTGATAAAATCGTAATCTTTTAATGTATGAAAACACTAGTTACTAATTGTTTTCGAAAAAAGAAAGTCCATATGTTGATTACATCTGTTATTAGTGTCAACTGAGAATTTATTTGCATTTTCATAGCTGTTAGGTGCACAAATATAAATATTATATCTTGTATTAATGTACTTTTTAATATTAAAATTTCATTAGTTTTATTATTGAACGAGACGGTGCACGCACTGCGCACTGAGCGTTTTTTGAAGTAGGACAATAAACAAAACGACTTGTAACCAGGGCTGCCACTCTGATATTCATGAAAAACCTAGATAACCTACAAAAAAACCCAGACACATGGGTAAAAAAACCCAGATGCGTCTAAAATGCTATCGTTGAAAATGTTTGCGTACTAATTCAAAAATATAAACATAACTGGTTTTAATATAAAACAATTAATTACCTTACAAGACTGAAAACGGTTAAATACAACCAATACAAGAAAATTACACTGCAGCAAAATGGCTGTATAAGTAATTCTTGGACCAGCACATATCATAAAAAAACCTACAAATATATACATGACAAAACAAACACCATCACTGCATTCTTTAAACCGGTAATTGTTTTTATAAAACTGCATCATGCACGTTAGTCTTTATTCAGAGTCTGATTCTACAAGATTGGTTTGAAGGTTAATTGTTGCATTGGTTTTGTGTTCTGCAAGCCTCTTTGAAGAATGTGTCTAATTTAATATTCGACTTAGCTTCTTGAAAACTAGTTTTGTGTTTATATGTATTTTTGTGTGTGAAACACATTTATTTATTTATTTATTTATTTATTTATTTATTATGGCCTTCTATACAACCCAAGCAGATGGGAAGAAGTTGTCAATTTGCAGAACCACATTTCACATACATATATCATTAGAGAACCGCAATAAAATACTACATAAGTATTACATATGAAAACAAATACATATTTAAACAAATTCAAACAAATAGAAGTTGTCAGTTTAAAAGCACAATATATATAACAAACATCATTAAAAAACAACAATGAAACATATATATATATATGTTACACATATGATCATAGACAAATAAACAATTTATAAAAACACATTACATATAGCAAACATCACTAAAATACAAACAATACAGAAATACATATTTACATGATACAAAAATAAAATAAAATACTATTTATCAAAGAATTCTTCTAATGAGTAGACTTGTTTGCATTTATCAAACAGATATTGCAACAGATACAGTAGCTACTACCTTTATTATTGTTTTAGGTATAAAAATAATTAAAATTATAAAAAACCTAGAATTGTTGGAATTCATTATTTAAAAACCCAGAAACCCAAACACCATTGGAAAAACCCAGATCTGGGTGGAAAAACCCATGAGTGGCAGCCCTGCTTGTAACAATATCGCTTTGCGCCTCTCCTTCAAGGCTTCAACGCCTTCCCCTGCGCTTCCTCCCCTACATTCTTTCCCTTCTTTATCCCTTATTCGTCGTTCCTGCTCCCTCCCCTTTCACAAGCTCCGCCCAAGTGACCGTCATCTGCGATCGGGTACTGTATTCATTTGCCGTGGTGTTGTTCCAGCTGAATTCTGAACTGATACTAAAGTCTCTGATACTTTTCAAGTGTACTCGTTTGCCGTTCCTGATACAGGCGCGTATCAGTGCCAAAGTATCAGGTTGATACTTTTCGACCCACCTCTAGGTCAGTGGGTGCGAGTGTGTTGTAAGATGTCTACTGTACAGAGAGATAACAGTACAGAGATACAGATGGAAGGAATTAATGTGCCCTTGCCGAGTGAGGACGAGGCAGAGATGAGCAGCGATGACGGATTCATCACTGTCTCGAGCAAGAAGGTGAAAAGAGGGGAAAACCGCGACAGGCTGCGTCCCCCCCTCACCAACCCCGCCATCGCGCGCCAGCACGCTGAGCGTGCGCGTAAACAACCGCGGCGACAGGGTGGCGCCTCAGCCAGCCAGTCGGCTGCGAGTGCAAATACAGGCACGATCCCTGCGCCACAGAACCCTGCCCCTCAGGCAAAGAAAGTACAGGTAAAACCCCTGTTTGTATTTGTAGACCAAGGCCACAGCTACCCGGTCATCAAAGCTGCACTGGACGCAGCTCTCCATATGATATGGACGTGCGTAAGTCGAGGCCACGATCAATTAATGATCCACACTGCCACGATAGAGGACTACCATCGTGCAGTACAGGCATTAGAGCAGGCAGGTGTGCAGCACTCTGTTCTACTGCAGCCAGACGAGATCCCTAATAAATTCGTCTTTTGTCGGGTGCACAGCAGTATCGACAAAGAATTTATCCAGGCAGAGTTCGTAAAAATGGGCCTGCCCGTACAGAACTTCTGGTTCCTATGCAACAGGCAAACCAGGCGCCCAATAAATAAACTTGTGGTTGAGCTCCCGAAGGCCGTAAACTCAGATAGGATTTACGCCATAAAAACATTCTGTAACCTCAGCATTCGTGTCGAGGACTACCGCCACCCGAAAGGTCCCATGCAGTGTGGCAACTGTCAGCGTTTTGGGCATCCCACGAAAGGCTGCAGAGCATCTCCTGTGTGCCGCTGGTGCAGCAAGGGCCATAAAACAGAGAATTGCCCCGAGGGAGGGGACAGGAACAAGGCAAAGTGCGCGAGCTGCAAGGGCCCGCACTGCGCCAACTACAGAGGGTGCCAGGCTTACAAGCGTGAAAACTGGCGCTATCTCCCGCAGGAGGAACGCAAGGAAAGGGAGCTGCAGTCAAAGCGTGCAATTCGCGAAAACAAGCGAGCTGCAGCTGCGGCGCAAACACACTTTCAGTCACAACAAGCTGGCTCGTCCAGCTACCAGCCCCAGCCCCCCAGACAGGTATGGCGCGGCCCCAGCTGCCCTGCTCCTCAACAGTGGCAGAGCCCCAACCAGTACTCGGTGCTGGACGACAGGTACGAGTTGGAATACCCTGTTGTGGCCAACTCTTGGAGGCCCCGAGGGCAGCCACAGCCCCAGAGAGCCCCGAAAAAACACCATTCGGGACATAAAAATGGAAAGGGGAAGAGGGCCCCGGAGGAACAGCCTGCTCCAAGGCAGGTACAGTCTGCCCCGCAGCACCCCGCCCCCCCTCCACCCATCGCACCACGCACGAAGCCAATCCCAGTGGCGCCCCGGGTGAATCACGAGCACGAGGACACTGGAATGCAGATCGAGTCAGCGCCTGCAGTGTTGCCAACTGCTCCGCTGCAGCCCAGCTCCACTCGTAAGCCAGGTCCCGACCCTAAGGCATTTCTAAAGGTCGTGGGCCAGTCCAAAACATTTATTGAGGACCCAAACCTGTCCCAGGCCCTTGAGCCAATGTGCCAACTCATGGCCATCTGGTGCGAGGCGGCCATGTCCCTTGAGGAAAAGATACAAGCCACCATGAGCTTCGTGCAGACACTAGCGGCCAGCTTCAATGCCGCACACCCCTAATTTAGGTCCTGTCACGAACACTAATCCCGTAGACAGTAGTTTAGGTACCATCCTCTACTGGAATGCACGAGGAATTAGAAACAAAATAATCGAGTTTACAGATCATTTACTAAAATATAAGATTAAAATCGCGGCCATCAATGAGACTCACCTAATACCAACAGATAGATTAACGATATCAAACTATAATGTATACAGGCGCGACCGTGACACCAGAAGCGGAGGGGTGGCCTTAGTGGTCCACAGAAGCATTAGGCACACAGAATTTTATTTACCTGCATTTAATGAATTAGAAACTGTTGCAATAAATATTAAAATCAATAACCAACACATAGTACTTATTTCCATGTATGCACGGCCGGGTAGGTCTCTCACTTTGAATGAGCTGGACATATTATATGGCTCAGCTCCTGCATTTTTAGCAGTTTGCGATATTAATGCCAAGCATAAGGATTGGAACTGTCGGAGCAACACAGCCAATGGCTTCCTGCTGCAACGGCATGAGTCTAATAAAAATTATCAAGTTTATGCTCCCTCAGAGCCCACACACGATAGCGGAGCACTAAGGCAAACCCCCGACATACTAGATATCGTTTTAAATAAGAGAGTCCAAACGGGATTCGAACTCAGAGTCGTCCATGAACTGTCGTCTGACCACTTCCCAGTACATTTAATATTCGATGACGCGGACACTGACACCAATCCGCCGAGAAAAATCAAAGACTATAAAAAAGCTGACTGGCGAGGCTTTCAGACGCATCTATTAGATAACGTGCCCGCAGCCGATGCTGCCAACCTAGAAACTAAAGAAAGTATTGAAACAGCAGTAACAGAACTCACAGTAAAAATACAAACTGCAATAAACTCGTGCATCCCAGAAAAGGAGGTTAAGTTTAAGCAGGGAGAGCTGCCGGCATACATAAGGGACTTAATATCACAGAAAAGTAGACTAAGGCGCGAACATACTAGGCGTAGACAGCGTGACATTAAAGCGCGTATTAATGAATTACAAAGAATAATTTCCGATGAGATAACTCTGTGGAGGGACAGCCAATGGGAGGCGAAAGTCTCCCAGCTCCAGGTGCAAGATGGTAGCACCTGGAGTATGACAAAGCGGTTCCTCCACAAGACAGATAAAATTCCTCCATTACAAACCCATACTGGAGTCGCTTATACACCAATAGATAAAGCACAGGCATTCGCGGACACATTAGAAGAAGCATTTAAACCTAATATCGAGCCCTGCGACCCAATATTTAATGCAATGATATATAGGGAATTAAGAATAAAACTAAATCAGCCTTTAACTTCAGAGCCTTATCTAACTCAATCGCAGGAAGTTAAGCAGGCTATTAAACGTATGAAACCGCGTAAAGCTCCGGGAATAGATGGCATACAGGCAGTTGTCCTTAAGAAACTGCCTGATGAAATTTTAGAGTACTTAGCTGAATTAATAAATGCCATGTTTAAATTGCAATATTTCCCTTCACAATGGAAACAGGCCAACGTAATGGTATTTCATAAGCCTGGTAAAGATAAAACAATGCCACAAAACTATCGGCCAATTAGCTTACTAAGTATAATGTCAAAGGTAGCTGAGTACATAATTTTGCAACGACTCAATACTCATATTAAAGAACGCAACATATTGCCGAATGAACAATTCGGATTTCGCAGCGCGCATTCCACTACGCAACAACTAGTACGCATGACGGAAGAAATAGTAACAGCGTTTACATGGAACAGCTATAATGTAGCAACGTTTCTAGATGTAGAGAAAGCTTTTGATAGAGTCTTCCACGCAGGCTTAATCTATAAACTATACCAAGCCGATTTCCCCGACTGCTATATAAAATTATTAGCCTCGTATTTAGCCAATCGCTCGTTCAGAGTCACTACAGAGGGGGCACTGTCAGACGAGAAACGAATCAGAGCAGGCGTTCCGCAAGGTAGCATACTGGGGCCCGTTTTATTTAACATTTACATACACGACATGCCTAAACCTGAGCATCGCCTAGTACAGTTCGGCCTATACGCCGACGATACAGTATTGTTTAGTAGGTCACGCAACTTAAATCTTGCAACAGAAAGGCTTCAAACTGCGTTAAACTCACTAGAAAATTGGTGCACGAAATGGCGAATTAAAGTTAATCCTACAAAGTCCGAAGCCATTGTTTTTACGCGGAAACATCTCCCGCCACTAGAAAATAGGCCGCAATTAACGCTATTCAATGCAGAAATACCGCACAAAAATGTAGTAAAATATTTAGGTGTACATATGGATGGTAAATTACTATGGCGCGACCATATAGAAGCAAAAAGAAAGGCGGCATTTACGAGATTAATGACACTCTATCCAGTCATGAGTCGACGACGAGGTAGCTCAGTTAAAAACGGATTAACCATATATAACGCGCTAATTAAACCCATTATTACCTATGCGGCACCAGTGTGGGCAACAGCAGCAGAATCCCATCTGAAAAAGCTACAGAGAATACAGAACAAGAGCATTCGTATCGCGACTGAAGCACCTGTGTATTGTCCCGACAGGGCCATGCATAGGGAGCTAAAACTCGAATTGTTAAAGGACTATTATGTTAGGACTACTCAGAAATTCTATGATAAATGTAAATTAAGTGAAAATCCGTTTATTTCCTCCCTTGGCGACAAAGATCCGGATTTGCATCGGAAATATAAAATGCCGGTTTCAATCCTGGTTCACAGGCCCCCGTAGCTGCGCTGTGGTTGGCCGACTCGTCGGGCCAATGAAAATACTACTCGTGAATTAAAATGAAACTTCAAGTTAATTTATACTTAATTACAATAATAAATAGTTAGGCTACCAAACGTAGCGACAAAGAGTGTCGTACTGCATTAAACCTGCCCTCTGCCCTCGCATTCAGTGAAAGTAAACACCGATCGAGCTGGGGATGCCGATACGAGTGGCATGCTGCTTGCTGCCGGGCATGGTAGGCCTGTGGTGCGTCGCGACGATATAATTTAAAATTAGTGGTAGAAGTCGTGTCCTGTGATACGTGTTTGCCCGGATAGTTAGTGCAAATAAACACCGATCGAGCTGGGGTTGCCGATACGAGTGGCATGCTGCTTTCCGATGGGTACCACTGCTGCAGGGCATGGCTACTTAAAATTTTGAATATTTAAAACAATAATACGAGTGCTCTGTTCCCATTCGCCTGTGACTTTATATGTTGGCAGTTCTACCACTATATTTAAGTGCGTAGATATTAAGATACTAAATAAAGTAATATAATATATTAGGCTAAGAGAGAAAAATTAAAAATAATAAAAACAAAAAAAAATCAAATAAAATACCAAAAATATAATAGTTTAATTCATATTAAGTTATTAGCTTTAAGATATCTTAAATAATGTAGCCTACGCTCCGCACTAGCAGAGCGTACACATAGTGAAATATGTTCTGTTTGTGTATGTTTAGTAAGTAAGGTGTTCTAATTTTCTACTTTTAGTTTAGGTGCTACTGGAGGCGGAGTGGGTGGCCCGGTGTGGCCAGCCACCACCAGGGGCGCTCGCGTCCCTGGTCAGAAGATCCAGAACTGCAGAACAACAAACAATGCGGACATTTAAGTCCAAGCGCCCAAACCCCGCATGGTAGACTCTTTCTGCTCTGACCAACTCTTCTTCCTGAACCATCCTTCTTTCTCCCGTATTGAACCTGCCTGAAATTAATGCATGAAATTTGGCATCCCGCATGAAAGTGCCCAGGGTTTTCCCTGTGTCTATGCAGGTTTTACCTGGGCCCAACTTATCTAGTAGTTTAGTCTAGAGTTAAGAGTGAGGGGAGTTAGTCATGGCGCCAATCGCTGCCATGGCTGGCCAATCCCCTCCTAGCACACGATGCATGCGACCCTCTCCCTGCATGGCTAATCCCAGCATGACTAAGGCGTATAGGCTTCGGCCTGAGACGCACTTAGGTCCCTCCCTAACCCGGACCCCTCCCAAATACACTTAGTTTTAGTTAGGTTAAGAAAAAAAAAAAAAAAATCGCATCCATCAGTTCGAACAATGGTGCACGACTTGGCGTATAAAAGTAAATACAACGAAATCAGAGGTTATTGTATTTACTCGTAAAAATCTCCCGCCTGTAGAACACAGGCCGCAAATACGTTTGTTTGACGAACAAATACCGCATAAGGATGTAGTGAAATATCTAGGTGTTCACATGGATAGGAAACTACTCTGGCGCAATCACATTGACACTAGGCGAGCGCAAGCGCAGGCTAGGATCAGTGCACTATACCCAGTAATGAGTAGACGATGCGGCAGCAAGGTTAAAACCGGCCTACTGCTGTACAATGCACTAATACGCCCAATAATTACATATGCAGCCCCAGTCTGGGCAACAGCTGCCCCCACACACCTAATAAAACTGCAGCGGATTCAGAATAGGTGCATTCGAATCGCCACAGACGCCCCACGATACTGCCCTGTAGAAGCATTGCATCGTGAAACCGAGTCAGAGACTTTGCAAGACTTTTACACTCGTACAACACAAACTTTTTACGATAAATGCGTAAATAGTTTAAATCCGCATATTTCCTCACTCGGAAATTATGATCCCGACGAAACACAAAAATACAAACGCCCGAAATCCATCCTGGCGCATCGACCACCGTAGTGGCCCGTGATTGGCTGGAGGCTCCGGCCAATCACAGCGCACCTGCGCTCAGCCGAGGCCCGACCCCAACTCTGTGGTTGCGGACTGGCGAGAAAATTCTGCTTAAGAATCGCGCAGTTTTTACACTCGTATTTCTGGCAGCTCCAGACTTAGTATTAAGCATTTTAATTTCTTAAGACATAACTTTAAGTCCTAATATTAGCATTAAGTAATGAAATTCTGAACATGTGCCTGACCACGTCCTGGAGTGCAAATATGCAACATTGGACTAGCCAATGATTGACATGCTCAGGCTGGCAGCACATTGTGACTGAATTAAATCCCCCCCCCCCCCCCCCACCAGCGCACCCAGCGACACACATGCTTTTTGGCCCAGCGGGGCCCTAATGAATTTTTTTGGCCCATCGGGGCCCTAATTATTTTTTGGCCCAGCGGGGCCCTAATGAATACACCAACACACAAATTCCCCACTCTCATAGGAATGTTTATTCTTAATTATTAAGTGAGTAGACTCACTATCGAAGAATAGGTGTCCGACCATGTGCCCGACCACATCCTGCGGTGCAAATAAGCAACATTGGTCTAGACAATGATTGACATGCCCAGGCTGGCAGCACAATGTGTCGGGCATACATGGCCGTGGTAACTGGGGCAACCTGGGTGCTGCGGCCATATAAACTCATAGTTGTAAGATGTACCTTTCTTTCTTTCAGCTCACCTGGCTGGCTGGCAGCCTGGGGGAAACGACGAAGTCGCCCCCTAAAAACCAGTCATGACCAAAAACCCAAATGCGGACAAAAATGTCCAAGTGCCCGCCCTTGCTAAGTAGATATTTTCTACTCTTCCAACTCTTCTTCCTGAGCCATCCTTCTATTCCCGTAGCCAACCCGCATGTAATTAATGCATGAAATTTTGCATCCCGCATGTAAGTGCCCAGGGTTTTCCCTGTGTCTATGCAGGTTTTACCTGGGCCCAACTTATCTAGTTTTAGTCTAGAATAGTCAGTGAGGGGAGTTAGTCATGGCGCCAATCGCTGCCATGGCTGGCCAATCCCCCTCCTAGCACACGATGCATGTTCCCTTTTCTGCATGGTACCCCCTGCATGATTAGAGCGTATAGGCTTCGGCCTGAGACGCACTTAGAGTCTCTCCCTAACCCGGACCCCTCCCAAAACACTTAGTTTTAACTTAGGTTAGGAAAAAAAAAAAAAAAAAAAATCGCATCCATCTCGCGGGCTGGTGGCTGGAAGTTCCCTGCGATTTATTAGGTAACCAAAGGCTGACAGTGCGTGTGGGTTTTGTGTGCATTCTGGGGGTGGATTAGCAGCGCCAACTGCTATCGACCACGTCCCGCGGGTGGCGGATACGGGAGCCCAGCTCGAGAGTTGCAATCTCGCTGGGGTAGCTGTGAATAACCAATAGCAGTTCGCGTACCAATGGCCGGCCTGTGGAGTCGTTATCACGGCTGTCGGGGAGAAAGGTGGCCTGAATGTAGCTCGGCGCGCGGCAGAAAGCAGCTTCGTCGGCGAAGGCACCTCAGGGGAGCTCGATGTGCCCTGGATGCGAAGTGTAGACGAACTGCGGGCTGCCGCGCGCGCAACGGAACTGAACAGCATCGGAATTCTGAAGGAAGAGATGGCGGCGCCTTCAAGTTGGGGCCCTGTTGGAGCCAGTGGTAGCCTGGGCGGCGCGACCTTCAACCGACCCGGAAATTTGGGGGGCAAGAGGGTCCGACTTGCAAGATACTTCATTCGCCTGAACGACTTACCCCCACCCTGGCTTGAAAGGTCGTTGGCTGTTGACTGGAAGAAGGAAGATGAAGATGGCGCAATGTCAGGCTGCCTTTCGCTCCGAGAGCCAGCAGTTCGAGCCGGTTTACTGGCTCGTCTGCCCACTTTTGTCTTAACTGTGGCTGCCTGGGCAGCTGTGGCTGGGCTGACGTGAAGTCGCCCGCCCCTGGCTAATAATAACCCAGGAGCTCCCAACTTTAAATGCGGGCTGCAACCAACTCCACCAAGGTTGATTTTTCAGCCCCTCCAACTCTTCTTACCTGGACCCTTCTTCCTCTTGTCCAGTAGTTACCTGCTTGCATAATGCATGTTATTTGATCCCCGCATGAACCGGCCCAGGGTTTTCCCTGTGTCTATGCAGGTTTTACCTGGGTCACATTAGCTAGCTTTTAAGCTAGGCGACCAATGGGGCGTCAGTCATGGCGCCAATCGCAGCCATGGCTGGCCAGTAAACCCCAATAAGCACACGATGCACGCGCCCTTGTCCTGCATGGTTAAAAACCCGCATGGTAGAGTGTATAGGCTTCGGCCTGAGACACACTTAGGTCCTCCCCTAACCTGGACCCTTTCCTACACACTTAGAATTAACTTAGGCTAGGAAAAAAGAAAAAAAATTAGTTTATTCCAAAGAATAACGTATTTTCGGACTCCATCGCTGTGGTGCCTGTGTCTACTAATCTTTATCTATGCTATGGTCTATGGTGTTTGTATTGGTTATTCATTTGTTTTTTAAAAATAATATTGCTATTCTTAAAACTCATTTCCAATCATTTTAATCACGACTCTGAATTTTTCCGAGGGTACAAAAATACAATAGAATAAAAAAACACGACGAAAATAGTAAACAACATCCAAATAATTTTTCTGAGGGAAAAACATTATTTTGTTGGTAACACGTCATTTGATAAATATTTTGAAGTACGGATGAAGTCATGCTGTAAGTGGCTTTGTTAGCTGTTCGGGTATTGACGGGTCGGCTAATAACGGTCGGAGGTGACGGGCTATTGTAATTCCGCCTTTACACACGCAATTGGGCGTTCAATAGGTGGCAAGGAATACTATTTTTTTCTCACTTTCCTCCCCCCCCCCCCCCCCCCGTGTAATCCTTTAGTGTTCTCCCTCTTTTCATTCCGTCTGGAGCTTCCACCTATGACCTCTCCGCCCTTTACACCCACCTCTGTGTTCCCTAATTCCCAGCTGCCCCTAGCCACCCTCTCCTTTTATTACCTTACGCAACCATTTAACCTATCCACCCTTCTCAGCCATTGTAATGCTTCCCACCGAAGCTCCTTAACCATCTCAGTTGGACAATGCATTTCCCCCTTCTCATACCCGTCACCCACTTCGCTGCTCTACGCTGCACCTTCTCCAGCTCTCTTAAGCCCGGGCTACATTCGCAATAGCATGCAAACAGCACAGACGCACAGAGGTTCAACATACGCTATTAGATATGAGCTGCCACATTGGCAAATAGCACGCGCACAGAAAAATAGCACAGGATCGGCGCACAGAAAGTTCATTAACTTTTAACTTTTAGGTTTTTTTCTGTGCGTGACCCTGGTGGTAGCCAATCAGCAAACAGTTTAAGTACTACTCTAGTGGGCTTATAAAAGAACAATTGTCACGAAAGTATTGGTGCTGTTGACTTGAGTAGTTTGTTATTGTTTTCAAACACACGATAACATAAAAATGGAAGGCACATTTGATAGCTTTTCGATAGTTATAATAGAAAGTAAAAATATTTTGTATGACAGGGGATCCGCAGAATACAAAAATGAAGGAGCTAAATTAAATGCTTGGAAGTCAGTGTATGAATGTGTTAAAGAAGCCGGATTTGAAATAAACAGTGATATGTATTTTTGAATGCTCATTGTATTTTGTATGTAAACTTTGAAGTATTTAAAATTTTTCTGGGTTTAATGAAAACCGTACCACAATAACAACATATGAATCTAAACAAACATAACATAAACAAACATCACTTATGCCAACTTCAGTGACCAAAATTGTTAACAAGTTATACATTTAAAACCTTTTTTGAATCCTTCCGGTATTTTTTTGTGTTGTGTTGTGCGTGAATGTAGCATCAAGCTCTGTGCTATCTCTGTGCGTGTGTGCTATCTGTGTGCTGTTTGCGTGCTATTGCGAATGTAGCCTGGCGGGAGGGAGGGATCCCAGATCACAGCAGGACACACCAGCGTGGAGTATGCCTTCTGCCCTGCCTCCTTGCAGAGTCCTGCCAGGCAGCCCCAGCCCTCTCCCATACTCAACACAGCAGTCCCAGCCACATGCGACAAACTGTATTTTCAATTAAAGGGATGGTGTCAAATTATTGTAAAATTCACCTGTAATGAAATGTAATGTAAATTAGTTTTGTGCTCTTATAGTGCTGTTGAGACTGTTTTCAACTTAAGATGTCTCCGATCCTGTTGTCGTCGCCCTGCTGTTTACTTTATACTAGCTGCAGCATGATCCTGTAGCATAATTAGGTTGAAAAATAGATTATCTCGGCCCCAGTCATAACATACTTACTTTAGGGTTATGTCATAACTAATAGCACAGTAAATAATAGCAAAATATGCTGTTTGTAAGTGATTGCAATTGCAAGTTTATGCTAGCCTTCTAATTATGACAATACTAGGATTCAATTTTTCCTCTATTTATATTATTTGAGGTTTCCAAGTCAGTTCACTGGCCACAGCAACCCTAATAGATGTCTTATGTCCAGTGGCGTAGCGTGCCATCTCGGCGCCTGGGGCGGGAGACCCATTTTGCCGCCCCCATTCTATAGGTGCTTAATTAAAATTAAATTTCACATGCAATGAGGTACCTTTTATTGAAGTTAAAATAGGATGAGCGGTTTTACAAGCGGATTCTACGGGCCTTATGAGCAGCGAAGTCAGAAATAACTTTGTCAAAATCAATATTAGCAGCCAATTCTTGTTCAATCGACAATATAGCCAAGTTTATAGTCTAGCGGAGCTCATGTGCCACTGCCCCGTTGACCCTTTAGACCCCTGGTGCGAAACTATAATTTGTGGATTTTTGGGATTTAAATTAACGGACTAATAAAACTGAAACTGGGATTTTACGTTCAGCGTGTTTCACCCAATCCCTGCCAGACCTAGAAGAAAAAAGGCGTCGACCGTTAGAAAATGATTTAACTGAGAAGGGCTTGTAAACCCATAATTTGTAATTTGCTAAATTTTTGGTATATTTATTTGCATGTTTAGGTGTGTCAATTTTTTGCTAGATTTCGCCTATGTTAATTAGTATTTACAGCGGTGATACGCCCGGTGCGTATCTATATTTGTATTTGTATTAATATGTTCTTATATATTTTTAATGCCTTTTTGGTAATTATATTTAATTTTTGGAGCTCCGAAGTATATGATCAAATTATAATTTTTTCGGGGAATTGTTAAAGTATTTTTTTAGTATTATTATATAGCTATTTTTTATAAGTAGTAATAGGGTAGGTATTTTATGATGGATGCGCCGATTTGTGATGAAACGATTTTATGATATATATATATATATATATTTATTAAATGTTGTCATATAAATTTTGCGTCTTTTTAACTTGCTGCCTCCTCTCACTGTTCGCAACCTTATTAGTATTTTTTAAGCCTGCTATTAGTTTGGGTTTTAATATTTTTTTGGGTTTACCTGCGCTCGCGGTACGGGGCAATATAGGAGTTTTACTGTGTCCCGGTTCGCGGAAGTTGTTTGGTTTGCCCTGGGTTAAGGTCAAACTTTACAGTACAATGCGTAGTACTAAATTCAATGAGTGCGAAAGAGAGGCATCGACACGGGCCGACGCGTGAAACAAAAGATTTTGTATGAGTAATTAACATAATAAGGAGTGCCGCTCAACTCGGCTCGCGCGCGCCGGGCGGCGCGGCATGATGCGATGTGCCGTTCGTATGAAAACAAACAAACGTTATAAAGAGCTCTGTCAGTGATTTCGCAGTTTTTCTTTTGAATAAATATTAAAAAATAGTTGGTGCGCAAAATGTTAGATAAAAATGGAACATTATAGTGTGTCTGACACATGTAATGAATGAATCATAGATCAGATCTCAACCCGCTTCACCGGCGACCCGCCCCCGCGGGCTGCCGCCCGGGGCGGGCCGCCCCCTCCGCCCCACCCACGCTACGCCACTGCTTATGTCGTCCTGTTACTTAATCAGCAAGACTGAACTGAATGGCAATTTTTTTTTTTTTAGTTTTTGGTTTAATAGTTATGTATGCACATGGTTGATATATACATATGTATATATTTAATGTGATTTTATTTAAAATAATTTAAATATTTAGTGGTCTGTAGAAAAAATTTCAATGACTGAGAAATTATTATTATTTTTAAGATGAAATTACGGAGAATCAAGCCCGGGATGACGACGTAGCGGAGAATCAAGCCCGGGATGACGACGTAGCGGAGAATCAAGCCCGGGATGACGACGTAGCGGAGAATCAAGCCCGGGATGACGACGTAGCGGAGAATCAAGCCCGGGATGACGACGTAGTGGAGAATCAAGCCCGGGATGACGACGTAGCGGAGAATCAAGCCCGGGATGACGACGTAGCGGAGAATCAAGCCCGGGAGGACGACGTAGCGGAGAATCAAGCCCGGGATGACGACGTAGCGGAGAATCAAGCCCGGAATGACGACGTAGCGGAGAATCAAGCCCGGGAGGACGACGTAGCGGAGAATCAAGCCCGGGAGGACGACGTAGCGGAGAATCAAGCCCGGGATGACGACGTAGCGGAGAATCAAGCCCGGGATGACGACGTAGCGGAGAATCAAGCCCGGGATGACGACGTAGCGGAGAATCAAGCCCGGGATGACGACGTAGCGGAGAATCAAGCCCGGGATGACGACGTAGCGGAGAATCAAGCCCGGGATGACGACGTAGCGGAGAATCAAGCCCGGGATGACGACGTAGCGGAGAATCAAGCCCGGGATGACGACGTAGCGGAGAATCAAGCCCGGGATGACGACGTAGCGGAGAATCAAGCCCGGGATGACGACGTAGTGGAGAATCAAGCCCGGGATGGCGACGTAGCGGAGAATCAAGCCCGGGATGACGACGTAGCGGAGAATCAAGCCCGGGATGACGACGTAGCGGAGAATCAAGCCCGGGATGACGACGTAGCGGAGAATCAAGCCCGGGATGACGACGTAGCGGAGAATCAAGCCCGGGATGACGACGTAGCGGAGAATCAAGCCCGGGATGACGACGTAGCGGAGAATCAAGCCCGGGATGACGACGTAGCGGAGAATCAAGCCCGGGATGACGACGTAGCGGAGAATCAAGCCCGGGATGACGACGTAGCGGAGAATCAAGCCCGGGATGACGACGTAGCGGAGAATCAAGCCTGGGATGACGACGTAGCGGAGAAACAGAGGGAAAGTGCTAGTGGACCACCAGGCACAGTGATGGGCGGCTAAAGAAGGAAGGAGTGTGAGGCGGAGTGTCGTGTCGCAGGCGTGCTGCGCTGGAGCTGGAGGAGCTGACGAGCGCGCTGCGCGGGTACTTCACCGCGCTGCGCGAGGTGCAGCGCGCGTGGCAGGGGCAGCTGGCGGAATGTCGGGACCCTCTGCGTGTCCTGCTCGCTCGCCTGGAGGAGCTGCGGCTGGTGCGCAGGTGGGACTGACACGGCCGCGCATCTCCCGGTCCTCCCTCTATCAGCTCATGACATACAGTCTGTTCTTTTTAACAAGTTTCCTAAGGTACATACAAATATATCCTACTTATTAACTGAGACATTTTACTGTATGTATGAGTCCAGTGGTAATTATTTTAAACTTCTATTGCTAGACATTTTTTAAGTTGCATTTCCTTGAGAAGGTTGAACTGTAGCTTGTTATTTTTTTAAGTTTTGAAGTCAGAAATTTCAAGTGAAGTATTTATGCTAACAATTTACGTGAAGCTGCCTAAAAAAAAATATATTTACATATATTCCAATGTATTATTTTTTATTATTCTTTAAGTTAAAGGCGCTAGTTCAACCACTAAAAATGGTCACCTTTTAAAATCCATGTCCTGCTGGTATATTGCGGTGAGGGGCTCAAACTGGTGTCCCCCGCCACTCCGCTGACTGGTGTATCGACCGGTATGTTCGGTCAGGCGGGCCTCTTCCCAGCCGTCGCGTCCCCCCCCCCCCCTTCCACTCTTGCATCGGGCTGACGTCGCGTGGAGGTGGCAGGCCTGGCTTCTCGCTCGCTCGGCCGCACTCGGCGGCAAAATAAACTCATTGCTATGGAGAAATAAACAAACCAAACTCCACAAAATTATCATCTTCTATTTCTTAAGGTGTATAGCCACCAGTGGTTCAGTTGTAAACCGTCCAAAAATCTTTAAATACAGCAGCAAAAAAAAAATTGATCACAAAGTGTTTTTTAAGGTCTATGAAATGATTTAGTACAATTTTCTTTATCAAAAGATTTTGTCTTCCTGACCACTGCTGTCTATAAAAATGCCCCTTAGTTTCAAATGTGATGATAGTTTAACATCATTGGTTATTTCTATAAATCACTGTGCCAAATAATATGTTTATTTCCATGAAAACAAAACATTTACGATGTGGTCACAAACATTTTTATACGTTTTGGCACAATAGGCCTAGATAACACCATTGTTACAAAGAGTTTATAAATCACAGGACGTGATCAAAGAGATTGTTTTTAAAATCCTGTAAAACCAAACTTGTTGCACGTTTGTTAAAAAAACAAAACAAAAAAAATTAAAAAACCTTGCATCTCATTGTTGCCTTCTCATACTTCATTGACTAAATCATTCCACTTAAACACAGGCTCATAGAGAGCTAACTACGGCCTCTGCTCTCGAGAATTTGAGTTGATACATGTTTTCAATTTATGTATAAAGTATTTACTAAACACAACAAACAAAATTTTTAAATTTTGTTCCTGAACATTCAAAACATTCGATAATGTGAATGTTATAACATTACAGTCAGCATAAGCCAGTGACAAAAATTATGAAATGTTTTTTTTTTTACAAATATTCTACAATGTTTAGTAGTTTATTTTCTTTTATGGGAATATATAGTCATAATAATATATATTATATTATTCTTTTTTGTTATTATAATTATTAAATGTGTATATATATATATATATATATATATATATATATATATATATATATATATATATATATATATATATATATATATATATATATAAAATACAATAATAATACACACAAATGTTTTATAACCAAGTAAGTATACTAATAAATCTGTATTTTAAAAGACATTTGTGGAACACAACTTTAAAAATCTCATTAAAGAAAGAGATAAATGTTTTTTATATCCTGGATAGTTTAACTTCTATAGGTATTCAACAAAATCATTGACATTTTATTATCCTTCCTACTGATTCTATATTTAAACACTGAAATGTTTTCTTACTGGATTTAAGATCATATCTGGTTTGAATTTCAATGTTATAATTACTACAGAAAAAAATTATATTTATTTTATGGTTATGAGAGACCAGAAACAATTTTTGAAGACAGTGGAATGCTTCATAAAACTAACCATTTAAATGAAATTTTATAAAACATTTTTAAGAATATCTGGAATGTTCTATCTTCTGTATATGTACAATGTGTTTCATGTATGTTTTGAATATAATCTTTTAAAGAAAACTGTTCCATTAACTCTTGAATGTAAGATGACAATAGTCATTTGTTAAATTGCTATTACAGAAAGTCATAAAGTAAAAAATAAAAAAAATTACCAAATTTTTTTATTTGTGGTTGAGAAGTTTTGCTGCATCTAGAAAACGATGAGGTAAAATTTAGGGATTGCCATTTGAATCCTCATTATTCAAAAGATTTTCTATTCGAGAAAAAAATATTGTAAGAAATGTGGTAAATTCCAAAATGTTTACTAGGTATATTTTTTCTTCATACTTATCCTAATATGTACCATTCCCCAAGACACACCTTGATTTGGTCTCAGGGGTGAATTCAAGGTACTCTTTGGGATTCAAATTCAAGGAATTGGGATTCAACCCATTGCCAGATCATTGAATAGAAATTAGTTTTCTTGTGAGTGGAGCTAGAGAAACGCTGTTTGGTGGGTAATCGTTGTTGCAGCGTGGAGGACGAACGGATCCCGGCTCAGGAAAAAAACAAAGTGATTGGCAAACTGAAGTTGTGTATCGAGGAAGAAATCAAGATTTTGCAGTTAGCACTGTAAGCATTACATAGTTAATGTTTGTGTGAACGATGATGATTGTGTTGCTGATATTTCATTTTCGGCAAAGTAACTCCCGTGCCCCTTTTTTCATATATATTATTTGAGTTTTTCTTTATTTAGTACTAATTTTGATTTTAATTCTTGATCCTTTGCTGCAGAAAGCCTGGGTTTGTTCGGTGAGCAGGCGAGCCAGCCAGGTGGTGTCGTGTTGCAGCGCACAGCTGCACGCGAGGGTGGCGCACCTGCGAGAGCTGCGCGTGCGTGTGGACGGCTGCGTGCAGCAACTGGGCTGGAGCCGCCTGGCGCAGTGCGACCACTTCCTGCGCGGCAGTGGCGCCACGCCCGCCCCTGTCGCGATGCTGGAGTGGGTCCACGACTCCTGCCTCTACTACCAGCAGGCGTATCCTTCACTGGCTTCTGTCAGTCGCGTCAGAACCACTCCGAATGTATCGAGCTGCTGCGAGTATGTTAGTACCGTATTTTCCGGCCAATGAAGTGAAAACTTGATTAAAGTTGTGAGGTTTTAAAGTTGCTACTTGCCTGTCTGTGCTGTCTCGCTTGCCGGGAACTGCCGGACACAGGCATGTACCTCGTACGATGAGACTCCCTTAAAGAACACTTCTGAATGAAAAATAGGGTAGGGAATGGCTTAGGTCTGCAAAACGTTAGACAGTTCAATAAAATTACATATTAGAGAAACTTTAATGAAACCCTTTTTTTTGTTCATTATGAAATTTTCAACTATTTTTTTTGTCTATATGCTATTTTGGAGAATTAGCATGAAATTAAGAGAATTTTTGGGTAGTCTGGGAATCTAAATTTTAAACCTTTGACTATTACGGGGGCTCTGTGTGCGCTCGTCGACTCTCCCAGGAGCAGTTCACTTCATACCGTTACAAGTGAGCTGACCATATTTGTTCTTTACTGGTAAGTTCCATGTACCCTGTGTTTGCTATTAATCTGCCTGGAACAGCTAATCTCACAATGCTTTGTTTGTAGGCCGTCAGAAACCAAAATAAATAATAAACCCTGAATTCGGACCCCATGTTCTTCTTAACAATGTGGTAGAATTCTACGTATAAACAACACACTTTCCGTTATTGTTGAAGATGACGATGCATCTCGGTGCAACTTGAAATCTGCTTTCCAAGAAGAAGATGAGTCTAAAAAACAGCTACAAGGTAGGTGGTTGTGCATTTTTAATTAACAGTTTAAAAGTGGATCATGTAACTTGACTATAACTTTGAAAATACTTAAAATACTTAACTTTTTTGGTTTTGGTTCATTTCTCGTTGCACGCTGTCACTTGTGATAATATTTTAAAGAATGCTGTGTGTTCTGCACTTGACTGGCACGGCTGGTGGGGCAAGGATGTGTCGTGCAGCGCGGTCCGGGGAGGAGCACGGCCGCGGCTTCACCTCGCCCTCGCCACAGCGCTTCGCTAGTGACGTGCATCGAGCACAATGTGAGACATTTGTGCAGGAATGTTGGCACGCACGTACTTCTTCGAGCAGGAGAGTGGCCGGCAGTGTCCGCCCCGGTGAGGATGCCACGGACCGCCGCTACTGCAGTTTCCAGTCACATGCTGAACAAACCTCATGAAACAGCGTTGAAATTTTAAACTTAATTTTTGTATTTATAAGCTGATTTTATGCCTTTTGTATGGTTGTTTATAAAGGAACTAAGTTTTCAGTTTTAATTCAGAATATATTTTTTTCTTATTATGACCTTTAAAGAGCACAGAATGTATTCCAGAATGGTTTTGCTGTGATAAAGTTTCATTTGGCACACAGATATGCTTCGCACGTCCCACAATATTTACGGAAGTAAATACATACATACCACCAGCCATGGGTTCACCATCTGGATGGAATCACCGAAAAAGTTAGCTCTTCGCATGCATACTATTTTGTGCAACAGATAGGTCACAGATAGGATACCAAAATACATTCTAAATTTAAGTAACTGGTGGTGACCTATCTAAGGGTTAGGTAATGTGCACTATGAATTTGGTTAGGGTACAGGTGTAGCATATTCAACATGTAAACCCTTATTTTTGCATCTTGGATGTATTTGGAGGCATTTTATTTACTGAGATATGATTAAATTGTTATCAACTTGGCATTCATAATTTTATATAAAAAGATACTGTTTAAAAATTACAACTGTACTTTTACATTAATGATTAATATGTTATGCTTTTAAAATGCAAGGGGAGCATAGAGACTGATTACATTTAAGTATTTTACATCCCATCTCTGGTGGTGCTTCCACCATGTGAATGTTCGTTCTCGGGCCGCAGATCTGGTCCAGCCCCGGCCGTGTCGTGACCACGACGAGAGTGGAGGCGAAGGACCACCTTTGTAGGGACGTTCCTCGTTAATGTCAACTTCTGCACTCGCCAAGGGACATTGCTTCTGCCGTGGCGGCTTTCTGAACACATCGCCTTCAGCGACCCGCATGTGTGCAGCTTAAAGAGCCCTGTTTAATTTGTCTCACAACATGGTGTGCCCAATTATGTTGCTCATGAGATGTTATGCTGCATTATAGAAGGGGCTGTTAGGGCCATAAGTTAGAACAAATGCCACGTGGGCAGTTAACAGTGGACACCGAAAGTCTTTGGCCTTAAATCAAAATTGTGACTGCCTGCCTCCTTCTACCCACTGATGTTAATGATGGCTGGGGCCCTAGTCTCGATGCTGTTGGAATAATTCCTCTAGTTGTAAACAATCTACATATGTATTTTCAGAAAATCTTTCAGCAACTATTTTTGCTTTCATATTGTTTATTTATAATACTAGTTTGGGTTTTTATTGGCAAGTGTTTGAAGGATTGTTTTCTACCGCAAGGCAGGAATGTAGGATAGGTTTGCAAGATCAGAAGTGGTAAAAATAATAACCTTTATTTTCATTATCAATTGTAATTTTGAGTACCTTTGAATCCCGAAATAGGTACATTTTTTCACGAATAAATGCACATAGCCTAAATAAACTTATCACTATAGATCTTATCCATCAAAACATGAAACATTTTTGCAATATTTAATGTGAAAAATGAATTACGTTGTACTACAACATTGTAATAGTATTTATCACAAAACATAGTTAACAAATACATATCAAACTTCACACAGTGAAAATTTCCATATTTTTCATGTAAAGTAGGTAAAATGGTAATGAAAATATGCATATATAACTTTTGTTCACATTTAAGAAATTTTTGACATTGATAATTGCAGAAACAAATGTAATATTTTTAAACTTTTAGTTGTAGTTCATTTACAAGCTATTTCTCATGAAAATGTGAATTTTAATGTTGTAATGACACTCATTTTGCAATTTTTAAATGCAGTAAATTTGTTATATTCTTAAACCTTATTGCATGAGTTTGCATAATTTTTTTTTTTATATAGATTTTCTCATTTAATTGAATTTCAATCATATTTTAAGACGAATCAGTGACAGACCTACCTACAGTATCACATTGCGTATTCTTATCTAAATATACATCACATACTAACTTATTGCTGGTTTCACATGTAGCTAACCTACTTAATGTAACTTAAACATCCACACTTTTAGAAAATTTTTATGTATCTAACCTAACTTAATCAACCATCCACATAAATTTTAAGTATTTCAAAACCATTTTTAACAAAACAAAGTTCAGAACATAAGTTCAGTAAATAAGGGTATTTCCGAAGAACAAAGAACTCTCAAATCTCTAGCGGAATTTCTATTCCCCCAGAAAAAGAGGTGGCAAATGTTAAATAAGATTTAGCAAATCTCTGTCAGATTGAAGTAATTCCTCTAGAGGAATTATTACGATAGTCAAGAATAGGGCCGCTGAATTCCAAGGCATCAGCTGGCTATTTCATGATAGAGCTAAATGGCTTGGAGCATAACATCGCCACATGGCCAGCAGATAGCAGGTGTTTTGGCCCGACAGAGAATGCTCAGATGTTAAGCCACCGGGGATGCCGTGCTAATGATGTTTACTAATTAATAATTAAAACACTGGCTCTAGTAAGAAAAGTACCACCCCAATAGCACCGCCATACTAACACGAACAAATGATAAATACTGCAAGCTTGTGGAATATTTTAATATCACTTGATTCATGGTCATTAAAATACGTTAACAGCATCCATCAGTGCTCCTTTGATTTGCACTGGCCGCAATGTCACATTGCCACTCGACAGGATGTCTGCATGTCTGCATCAGTACATGCAACCAGTTCCTGCAGCGCAGAGTGTGGTTCAGTGCATCGCTACCAACGGCCAGCACAGCTGGTGTATCAATTATCTTCCAAGCGGCTATTGACCAGAGTGGTTTCTTTGTGTTGAAGCCAGTGTCATCTAAATCCAGCACTCAAAGCAAGCACCAACTCTGTTTACTAAGTTTAGCTCACACAATGTAAATACTTGCTTGCCCAGGTGGGGCATAGCCTACATATTAATTCAAAACACGTGAGAAAATGACCAAAGTACAGTAATCTGTAAAAAGGGTAGCAGAATGTTGACCAGGCAATCAAATTAAAGTGTACAAAATGTATTCCAGGATAGTTTCGATATCATAAAGTTTAATTTGGCACACTAACATGCTTGGTATGTTTTCCGATCACAATATGATCATGTACAAGTTAATGGCGCCAGATGCGGTTCAGCCATCTGGACGAGATCAAAGGAAAAGTATTTTCTGCGAATGCGCGGGATTTGGGCAACAGAATGGTGATGGATAGGACAACCAAAATCCTTTGCCTAAAAATAAGGGAATGGATGTGTCCTATTATTGTGTACTAAGAATATGGTTAGGGTTCAGGTAAGCATTTTTGAACACCTAAACCCTTGTTTTTCTCTGTTGGATTACCGCCCTTAAATTTCATTAGTAACTATCGATTCATTAAACTGCATCTTTATGTATTTTGAAACGAATCGCAATTGTAAAGTTAAATAATTAGCGCTTGCTGTTTACTCAATTTATACTTTCACCATTAGAGCAGACAAGAAGTGGTTGGGCTGTCATCGGATGGGACCACATGTAAAAGCAACGAGCATTAAGCTGGGTTCACAATTGAAAAAATAACAGTAACAGTAACAGTAGGTCGTGTGCATAGGATATGAACGCCATGTTTCCTAACCTAACGATTCACAATAGCAGAAAGTTGGTCGTGTGCATGGGAGCGAGGTCGTGCGCATAGCAGTGAAATGAATATATTTTATTTCGGTCGCGTACGCATGGCACAACAGCCAATGAGAGAAGAGCAGGGTGTTTTTTTTTGGTGGGACTAGAAATATGTTTATATTTATTAACCATATTGTGGTAAGAAAATGTCGAGATAATAAAAGTATTATCGTTATTTTGAAAGTTAATGTTTATTTACTAACACTGCAAACAGATGTCGCATCGTACGCGAAATTTCATTGGCTGAAATTAACAGTAAGAATTCAATTGTGAAACGATTTCGCAGTTCGCAGAATTTTTTTAATTGTGAACCCAGCCTTTACCTCGGTAAGAGTCACAGATATTTAGGAGCAATCACTGATATAAAATATCGGTTGGTATCATCTCTACTTTTCGGCTGGCTAATACTTTTTTAAGAGGCCATACGTTGAACCAGTCTTCGATCATATACAGAGATAAGTAAATGGTTTATCGCTGATCATATGCTAGAAGGAACCATAGAGTAAATAAAGTACTAGTAGAAGGAACCAGTACGGATTCGTCAAAGGGAAATAAGCAAAGTTGCAAGTACACAATCAAGTAATTGACGAATTTTGACACGGCCTTAGTTGTATTGCAATGGTTTTGATTTGTGGAAGAAATGTTTCCCCTGGTTTTCCGTTCTTTTCAATTTTGGCACACTATACTTTTACCCATTCATTTCACAAGGAAAATTAATTTGTTAAAACCAGTCGTTGTCAATATCAAATTTTCAAACTATCAGGCTTCAAAGAAATAATTTTCTTTTATATTCTAAAACATCTTATTATTCGTAAACAGTTGCGTCACCATGACTTTATTATGCATCTATACGTTGATAAAATTTTAAAACATATATTTTCCAATTTGCAATACATAAACAAGTTATGTCTGTCATTTAATAATTTTAAACTGTATATTAAGTTGCCAGCTTTCTAAATATTAAAATTGGGTTTTCATTCTCTTTTAGAATTATTTTTTATTTCTTTCCAAAGTTTTCTATTATATTTTATTTGGCGATAGTACTGCTATCTGTTATCGTTACGTACAGATGTTTGCAGGGAGTGATCAGAACAGTGTTGCCAAATGTCTAAGAAGTCTGGTATATGTACTATATTATGTCCTTTTACCCTGGTACGTGACAGTGCCATAATTTTGTAGCTATTAAAATTACCACTTAGTTAAATTTTTTGACGTTGAAATTTATTATCAAAATAGTTTTTGTGCTGAATATAATATTTATAATGGTAGGTATAAACTCTCTAGAAAGTAAGTACAATCTAGTTTTATGTCAGAACATTTTTTGTTAGAACTTTTTATTTTCTAACTTATAATTATTATATTAACTATAAATAATATAAATATAATTTTAATAGTCTTCAGAGGTAAATTTAAAAAACTGAAAATTTACTTTTGCGTAGCGTACTAGGATTTGATGGAAAATACCAGGTTTTTAAGGCCTAGTACCGGAATTTCATCGTAGCTATCTGACAAAATTGGACGGGAAGCTGTCTAGCAGAAAGCTAATGTGGGGCGCTGGGTTATTTGGACAGAGCGTCGCTCATCTCATGACGGAACGATGTGGTATTGTGCAGTTTTAACCATAAGTTGACAGAATAGTGTGTGAGCGATGTCCGTGTGAAACTCCGAGGGAACGAATGTGGTACTGGTGAATTTTCGTTCAGTAAAGATAATGTTATGTACTGAGATTTAGTTTAAAAACATTTGTTTACAAAGAAATGCAGAGTAAACAAAACGGTAAAATGTGTTCCGGGGACGAGTACAGCATTTCACCTGATATAATTAATCCATTCGTTCATAATTTAGAACTGTCAACGACATATGACAAAATAAAGGTAAGCTTCTCTCTTATTTTCATTTTTTTTTTGTTTGTAGCTGCTGCATGTCATTGAAAATGTTGATCTATTCTTGTCATTTTGAGCCGGGCAAAGTAAACACCAGTGTACTTGTGGAAGCATGCGTGAACACATGTTAGCAGCAATTATTGTAACATATATGGCGCGTATTAACCCAGTTTATAGAAAATCTACGATGCCAGAGAAGTGTGTGCGACCCAAGTATCGTAGCGTCTTTGTAACTACTCTGTGTTAAGGGGGTGCCTCCCATTTCAGGTCATGATTTTATATTTAAATTATTTGTATATATTTTTCATTTCGTGAAAGTTAAACAACTGAAAAAGTCCTAAAGTTGATCAGTGATTAATATAAATATAAAAACATGACCTGAAATGGGAAGTACCCACTTAATGAACAACATGCTTCATGTTGGAAGGCTTGGGCAAAGCTTTGCGCGCGGAGACAACAATGAGTAGGGTCGATACGTTTGTTGCTGCCAAGCCTAGGCTTGCTGACTGCTTTGAAAGGACTGATTCGAGTCGTATATTTGCTTTGTTACGCGCTGTCTCGAGAGTTGAGTGCATCTGTAGGGTGAAAGTGCGGACTTTCTGACAGTGGATGGCTACTTTCTAAACATCACAAACTGCACAGACTTGTCCGGCAGTTATTGATATAATAAAGAGTGTCAAATAGGGATTAAGTCTCTGGTTTAATTATTTAATTATTATTTAATTATTTAAATACATCTCTCTGTTGACCCCTATACATGTATGTAATACAATTGGGGTATAGAGAACGTCAATATTGCACATATAAATTATAACAAAGATTACAAATTGACGTTGACGTAAAGCTGTTAACCATACAATAAAAAATGTAAGGAATAACGCCGTGCAATGAATAAACTATTAGAAAAATAGGATTACAATAGCCCGTTGCGTCCGTCGCACATGAGTGCGTCGCGAGTGTTCCGCACCACGCAGCTAGGCGATCACAACACGACTAATGCCCGTCCGTTGGAACATTTTCCCAAATTAGCGCGTGTTCCAAGTCAACACCAGGGGAATTGTCTAGTTAAGGGAGGAATATGAGCACTGACTGCCTACTTATAATCATACTTCTTAAAAATTTAATCGCGATTCGCCAATAAATGCAATTGCACGCCAGGTATTTTTTTTTTTTTTTTTTGAGATTTGTCTCGATACGCATGTTTGCTATTTGTCATGCAGGGACTCGTGTTTCCTTACGTAATGTATTAACAAATCTTTTGATAATTCGCAGTCATGATTGACTTTAATGAGTTTGCTAAACTAGTGACGTGTGTACTGTGCGGAATGCAAGGCCACTCCCCTCAGGTAGGCAAGACTAGGTAGCATTTAAGCTTTATACCAACATTATATTTTAATATATCGGCACCAATGAGTGTATGTCCTTATTAAAACAAAAATATTTATAGGTAATGCAATGTGATTGAGTTTATATAGTACTTGTAAATGGTGATTAAATTAAATTTATAACAATGATTTATTTCTTTACTGGCTGTAACACAATCACCAATCATCGAACATTCAAAAAATCACATTTAAAACTATTTTAATATTCAATCATGTTTTCAAAAAATTAACTTTCCTTAGTTTTTTAAAAATGTAAATTCATTGTCGTATGACTGACCTCTTAAATATTTTATGTTAATATAACATTTAATGATCGCAGGCTTTCGCGGCCATTGTCTGAAGTAGCTTGGCTTCTGGGTTGTAGGCGTGGCCTTGGCGAATAATTCACCGACGTTTCGATCGATATTGCAGACGCCATCATCAGATAACTGCTCCCTGATGATGGCGACTGCAATGCCAACCGAAACTTCGGTGAATTATTCGCCAAGGATACGGCTACAACCCAGAACCAAAGCTACTTCATGTTACATTTATTTAAACGATTTAAAATAGAGATTGCCAGTTCTTCCCAATTGTGACTTTCAATTGAAATGAATGAGAAAAGGTTCCCTCACTTTACCGTTTGATGTCGTAACATGTCTTAGCATTACAGTCAGCTGATCAGTATGATATATGTCTGGTGTCGAAAAAACACTAATAGAAAAATAACTGCTTTCAAGAATTTCGTTAACAATATCTTGCAAAACGTTACGTATTATACAAATATTTTTTATTAATTTCCTGGCAAATCTTTGAAGAAAAAGTCTGGAAAAATGAGAACTGAGAAAAGTGTCATATTCCGCGATTAACGCAAAAATACCCAAGTAGTTGCAGGTATGTTGAGAACCAAGAGGTTCATTATCACCACGGAATGGTAATTAACGTGATGACAAAAATTTGATCACTGAGACCACTCTTAGTAAAACCATTGAATATATATAATGGTGTCATGAGTGCCTGTGTGTGGTTGCAGACTGCAGTGTTGACGGTGGTGCTCCTGCCACTGCGCCTACTGGCCATAGTCCACTTGCTGGTGGCAGCCTGGCTGGTGCTGAGCTAGTAGCGGTGTCATGAGTGCCTGTGTGTGGTTGCAGACTGCAGTGTTGACGGTGGTGCTCCTGCCACTGCGCCTACTCGCCATAGTCCACCTGCTGGTGGCAGCCTGGCTGCTGGCCTGCCTGGGGCTGAGCTAGTAGCGGTGTCATGAGTGCCTGTGTGTGGTTGCAGACTGCGGTGATGACGGTGGTGCTCCTGCCACTGCGCCTACTGGCCATAGTCCACTTGCTGGTGGCAGCCTGGCTGCTGGCATGCCTGGGGCTGAGCTAGTAGCGGTGTCATGAGTGCCTGTGTGTGGTTGCAGACTGCAGTGTTGACGGTGGTGCTCCTGCCACTGCGCCTACTCGCCATAGTCCACCTGCTGGTGGCAGCCTGGCTGGGGCTGAGCTAGTAGCGGTGTCATGAGTGCCTGTGTGTGGTTGCAGACTGCAGTGTTGACGGTGGTGCTCCTGCCACTGCGCCTACTGGCCATAGTCCACTTGCTGGTGGCAGCCTGGCTGCTGGCCTGCCTGGGGCTGAGCTAGTAGCGGTGTCATGAGTGCCTGTGTGTGGTTGCAGACTGCAGTGTATACGGTGGTGCTCCTGCCACTGCGCCTACTGGCCATAGTCCACCTGCTGGTGGCAGCCTGGCTGCTGGCCTGCCTGGGGCTGAGCTAGTAGCGGTGTCATGAGTGCCTGTGTGTGGTTGCAGACTGCATTGTTGACGGTGGTGCTCCTGCCACTGTGCCTACTGGCCATAGTCCACCTGCTGGTGGCAGCCTGCCTGGGGCTGAGCTAGTAGCGGTGTCATGAGTGCCTGTGTGTGGTTGCAGACTGCAGTGTTGACGGTGGTACTCCTGCCACTGCGCCTACTCGCCATAGTCCACCTGCTGGTGGCAGCCTGGCTGGTGCTGAGCTAGTAGCGGTGTCATGAGTGCCTGTGTGTGGTTGCAGACTGCAGTGTTGACGGTGGTGCTCCTGCCACTGTGCCTACTGGCCATAGTCCACTTGCTGGTGGCAGCCTGGCTGGGGCTGAGCTAGTAGCGGTGTCATGAGTGCCTGTGTGTGGTTGCAGACTGCATTGTTGACGGTGGTGCTCCTGCCACTGTGCCTACTGGCCATAGTCCACCTGCTGGTGGCAGCCTGCCTGGGGCTGAGCTAGTAGCGGTGTCATGAGTGCCTGTGTGTGGTTGCAGACTGCAGTGTTGACGGTGGTACTCCTGCCACTGCGCCTACTCGCCATAGTCCACCTGCTGGTGGCAGCCTGGCTGGTGCTGAGCTAGTAGCGGTGTCATAAGTGCCTGTGTGTGGTTGCAGACTGCAGTGTTGACGGTGGTACTCCTGCCACTGCGCCTACTCGCCATAGTCCACCTGCTGGTGGCAGCCTGGCTGGTGCTGAGCTAGTAGCGGTGTCATAAGTGCCTGTGTGTGGTTGCAGACTGCAGTGTTGACGGTGGTGCTCCTGCCACTGCGCCTACTGGCCATAGTCCACCTGCTGGTGGCAGCCTGGCTGCTGGCCTGCCTGGGGCTGAGCTAGTAGCGGTGTCATGAGTGCCTGTGTGTGGTTGCAGACTGCATTGTTGACGGTGGTGCTCCTGCCACTGTGCCTACTGGCCATAGTCCACTTGCTGGTGGCAGCCTGGCTGGGGCTGAGCTAGTAGCGGTGTCATGAGTGCCTGTGTGTGGTTGCAGACTGCATTGTTGACGGTGGTGCTCCTGCCACTGTGCCTACTGGCCATAGTCCACCTGCTGGTGGCAGCCTGCCTGGGGCTGAGCTAGTAGCGGTGTCATGAGTGCCTGTGTGTGGTTGCAGACTGCAGTGTTGACGGTGGTACTCCTGCCACTGCGCCTACTCGCCATAGTCCACCTGCTGGTGGCAGCCTGGCTGGTGCTGAGCTAGTAGCGGTGTCATGAGTGCCTGTGTGTGGTTGCAGACTGCAGTGTTGACGGTGGTGCTCCTGCCACTGCGCCTACTCGCCATAGTCCACCTGCTGGTGGCAGCCTGGCTGCTGGCCTGCCTGGGGCTGAGCTAGTAGCGGTGTCATGAGTGCCTGTGTGTGGTTGCAGACTGCAGTGTTGACGGTGGTGCTCCTGCCACTGCGCCTACTCGCCATAGTCCACCTGCTGGTGGCAGCCTGGCTGCTGGCCTGCCTGGGGCTGAGCTAGTAGCGGTGTCATGAGTGCCTGTGTGTGGTTGCAGACTGCAGTGTTGACGGTGGTGCTCCTGCCACTGCGCCTACTCGCCATAGTCCACCTGCTGGTGGCAGCCTGGCTGGTGCTGAGCTAGTAGCGGTGTCATAAGTGCCTGTGTGTGGTTGCAGACTGCAGTGTTGACGGTGGTGCTCCTGCCACTGCGCCTACTGGCAATAGTCCACCTGCTGGTGGCAGCCTGGCTGCTGGCCTGCCTGGGGCTGAGCTAGTAGCGGTGTCATGAGTGCCTGTGTGTGGTTGCAGACTGCAGTGTTGACGGTGGTGCTCCTGCCACTGCGCCTACTCGCCATAGTCCACCTGCTGGTGGCAGCCTGGCTGCTGGCCTGCCTGGGGCTGAGCTAGTAGCGGTGTCATGAGTGCCTGTGTGTGGTTGCAGACTGCAGTGTTGACGGTGGTGCTCCTGCCACTGCGCCTACTCGCCATAGTCCACCTGCTGGTGGCAGCCTGGCTGCTGGCCTGCCTGGGGCTGAGCTAGTAGCGGTGTCATGAGTGCCTGTGTGTGGTTGCAGACTGCAGTGTTGACGGTGATGCTCCTGCCACTGCGCCTACTGGCAATAGTCCACCTGCTGGTGGCAGCCTGGCTGCTGGCCTGCCTGGGGCTGAGCTAGTAGCGGTGTCATGAGTGCCTGTGTGTGGTTGCAGACTGCAGTGTTGACGGTGGTGCTCCAGCCACTGCGCCTACTCGCCATAGTCCACCTGCTGGTGGCAGCCTGCCTGCTGGCCTGCCTGGGGCTGAGCTAGTAGCGGTGTCATGAGTGCCTGTGTGTGGTTGCAGACTGCAGTGTTGACGGTGGTGCTCCTGCCACTGCGCCTACTCGCCATAGTCCACCTGCTGGTGGCAGCCTGGCTGCTGGCCTGCCTGGGGCTGAGCTAGTAGCGGTGTCATGAGTGCCTGTGTGTGGTTGCAGACTGCGGTGATGACGGTGGTGCTCCTGCCACTGCGCCTACTGGCCATAGTCCACTTGCTGGTGGCAGCCTGGCTGCTGGCATGCCTGGGGCTGAGCTAGTAGCGGTGTCATGAGTGCCTGTGTGTGGTTGCAGACTGCAGTGTTGACGGTGGTGCTCCTGCCACTGCGCCTACTCGCCATAGTCCACCTGCTGGTGGCAGCCTGGCTGGGGCTGAGCTAGTAGCGGTGTCATGAGTGCCTGTGTGTGGTTGCAGACTGCAGTGTTGACGGTGGTGCTCCTGCCACTGCGCCTACTGGCCATAGTCCACTTGCTGGTGGCAGCCTGGCTGCTGGCCTGCCTGGGGCTGAGCTAGTAGCGGTGTCATGAGTGCCTGTGTGTGGTTGCAGACTGCAGTGTATACGGTGGTGCTCCTGCCACTGCGCCTACTGGCCATAGTCCACCTGCTGGTGGCAGCCTGGCTGCTGGCCTGCCTGGGGCTGAGCTAGTAGCGGTGTCATGAGTGCCTGTGTGTGGTTGCAGACTGCATTGTTGACGGTGGTGCTCCTGCCACTGTGCCTACTGGCCATAGTCCACCTGCTGGTGGCAGCCTGCCTGGGGCTGAGCTAGTAGCGGTGTCATGAGTGCCTGTGTGTGGTTGCAGACTGCAGTGTTGACGGTGGTACTCCTGCCACTGCGCCTACTCGCCATAGTCCACCTGCTGGTGGCAGCCTGGCTGGTGCTGAGATAGTAGCGGTGTCATGAGTGCCTGTGTGTGGTTGCAGACTGCAGTGTTGACGGTGGTGCTCCTGCCACTGCGCCTACTCGCCATAGTCCACCTGCTGGTGGCAGCCTGGCTGCTGGCCTGCCTGGGGCTGAGCTAGTAGCGGTGTCATGAGTGCCTGTGTGTGGTTGCAGACTGCAGTGTTGACGGTGGTGCTCCTGCCACTGCGCCTACTGGCAATAGTCCACCTGCTGGTGGCAGCCTGGCTGCTGGCCTGCCTGGGGCTGAGCTAGTAGCGGTGTCATGAGTGCCTGTGTGTGGTTGCAGACTGCAGTGTTGACGGTGGTGCTCCTGCCACTGCGCCTACTCGCCATAGTCCACCTGCTGGTGGCAGCCTGGCTGGGGCTGAGCTAGTAGCGGTGTCATGAGTGTCTGTGTGTGGTTGCAGACTGCAGTGTTGACGGTGGTGCTCCTGTCACTGCGCCTACTCACCATAGTCCACCTGCTGGTGGCAGCGTGGCTGGGGCTGAGCTAGTAGCGGTGTCCTGAGTGCCTGTGTGTGGTTGCAGACTGCAGTGTTGACGGTGGTGCTCCTGCCACTGCGCCTACTGGCCATAGTCCACCTGCTGGTGGGAGCCTGGCTGGGGCTGAGCTAGTAGCGGTGTCATGAGTGCCTGTGTGTGGTTGCAGACTGCAGTGTTGACGGTGGTGCTCCTGCCACTGCGCCTACTCGCCATAGTCCACCTGCTGGTGGCAGCCTGGCTGGGGCTGAGCTAGTAGCGGTGTCATGAGTGCCTGTGTGTGGTTGCAGACTGCAGTGTTGATGGTGGTGCTCCTGCCACTGCGCCTACGCGCCATAGTCCACTTGCTGGTGGCAGCCTGGCTGCTGGCCTGCCTGGGGCTGAGCTAGTAGCGGTGTCATGAGTGCCTGTGTGTGGTTGCAGACTGCAGTGTTGACGGTGGTGCTCCTGCCACTGCGCCTACTGGCCATAGTCCACCTGCTGGTGGCAGCCTGGCTGCTGGCCTGCCTGGGGCTGAGCTAGTAGCGGTGTCATGAGTGCCTGTGTGTGGTTGCAGACTGCAGTGTTGACGGTGGTGCTCGTGCCACTGCGCCTACTCGCCATAGTCCACCTGCTGGTGGCAGCCTGGCTGGGGCTGAGCTAGTAGCGGTGTCATGAGTGCCTGTGTGTGGTTGCAGACTGCAGTGTTGACGGTGGTGCTCCTGCCACTGCGCCTGCTCGCCATAGTCCACCTGCTGGTGGCAGCCTGGCTGGGGCTGAGCTAGTAGCGGTGTCATGAGTGCCTGTGTGTGGTTGCAGACTGCTTTGTTGACGGTGGTGCTCCTGCCACTGCGCCTACTGGCCATAGTCCACTTGCTGGTGGCAGCCTGGCTGCTGGCCTGTCTGGGGCTGAGCTAGTAGCGGTGTCATGAGTGCCTGTGTGTGGTTGCAGACTGCAGTGTTGACGGTGGTGCTCCTGCCACAGCGCCTACTCGCCATAGTCCACCTGCTGGTGGCAGCCTGGCTGGGGATGAGCTAGTAGCGGTGTCATGAGTGCCTGTGTGTGGTTGCAGACTGCAGTGTTGACGGTGGTGCTCCTGCCACTGCGCCTACTCGCCATAGTCCACCTGCTGGTGGCAGCCTGGCTGGGGCTGAGCTAGTAGCGGTGTCATGAGTGCCTGTGTGTGGTTGGAGACTGCAGTGTTGATGGTGGTGCTCCTGCCACTGCGCCTACTGGCCATAGTCCACCTGCTGGTGGCAGCCTGGCTGCTGGCCTGCCTGGGGCTGAGCTAGTAGCGGTGTCATGAGTGCCTGTGTGTGGTTGCAGACTGCAGTGTTGACGGTGGTGCTCCTGCCACTGCGCCTACTGGCCATAGTCCACCTGCTGGTGGCAGCCTGGCTGCTGGCCTGCCTGGGGCTGAGCTAGTAGCGGTGTCATGAGTGCCTGTGTGTGGTTGCAGACTGCAGTGTTGACGGTGGTGCTCCTGCCACTGCGCCTACTCGCCATTGTCCACCTGCTGGTGGCAGCCTGTCTGGGGCTGAGCTAGTAGCGGTGTCATGAGTGCCTGTGTGTGGTTGCAGACTGCAGTGTTGACGGTGGTGCTCCTGCCACTGCGCCTACTGGCCATAGTCCACCTGCTGGTGGCAGCCTGGCTGCTGGCCTGCCTGGGGCTGAGCTAGTAGCGGTGTCATGAGTGCCTGTGTGTGGTTGCAGACTGCAGTGTTGACGGTGGTGCTCCTGCCACTGCGCCTACTCGCCATTGTCCACCTGCTGGTGGCAGCCTGGCTGGGGCTGAGCTAGTAGTGGTGTCATGAGTGCCTGTGTGTGGTTGCAGACTGCAGTGTTGACGGTGGTGCTCCTGCCACTGCGCCTACTGGCCATAGTCCACCTGCTGGTGGCAGCCTGGCTGCTGGCCTGCCTGGGGCTGAGCTAGTAGCGGTGTCATGAGTGCCTGTGTGTGGTTGCAGACTGCAGTGTTGACGGTGGTGCTCCTGCCACTGCGCCTACTCGCCATTGTCCACCTGCTGGTGGCAGCCTGGCTGCTGGCCTGCCTGGGGCTGAGCTAGTAGCGGTGTCATGAGTGCCTGTGTGTGGTTGCAGACTGCAGTGTTGACGGTGGTGCTCCTGCCACTGCGCCTACTCGCCATTGTCCACCTGCTGGTGGCAGCCTGGCTGGGGCTGAGCTAGTAGCGGTGTCATGAGTGCCTGTGTGTGGTTGCAGACTGCAGTGTTGACGGTGGTGCTCCTGCCACTGCGCCTACTCGCCATTGTCCACCTGCTGGTGGCAGCCTGGCTGGGGCTGAGCTAGTAGTGGTGTCATGAGTGCCTGTGTGTGGTTGCAGACTGCAGTGTTGACGGTGGTGCTCCTGCCACTGCGCCTACTGGCCATAGTCCACCTGCTGGTGGCAGCCTGGCTGCTGGCCTGCCTGGGACTGGCAGGGCTCTCTGAACACGACCTGCGCTCTCGGCCGCTGTCCGGTTGGCGGAGGTGAGTGCTTTCCTTCTGCCGCCGTGCATGCCTATGCCTCTTTACTGAGTCAATACAGAAGTAACTTCTAACTATAATTGTTTGAAATTAAAGTGTTTAATTTTCCGTTTAGTAAGTTAATTTCACCATCAGGGTGCCAGTGGACCACAAGTGCATTTTCTCGAATTGGAAAATTTTTTGTCAGTGAAAATTGATATAGTGGCAATAATTCATCAGTTCACAATATTTTTAAGTTATACTTCTTTAGGCGCGTTATAAAAAAAAATTCAATTTAATTTTTATGATGCCCGTGCTACATGCAACATATCTTGACAATCAAAAAATGCTCATTGTAATAAAATTTATATAAATATGATTGATATTAAATCCTGGTGTATATATTAAAAAATGTTTATTAATTGTGAATATTATGCATATTGTGTTTATAAACATTTTAATATGTATATTCAAGGGTATTAGATAAATGAGGCTATATTCGCGTACAACTTATTTGCATTATAAATTTTTCATTTTAATTTAATAAATAATTAAAATTATAAATTAGAATAAACGTATTTAGCTCGTTTAATGTTTTGCATTTTTAAAAAAAAATTGCATTTGATTATTTATTAATTCAATAATTATATACAAGTGATAATATTAATTATAAATACCTAAACTTTATTTAAATTGTTTAATTTGATTTTATACTTTACCTACCGTATTTATAATATCACTCCTGTCATTTTATTATTGCGTATCTATTATTTATTTGCAAGCAAAATTAAAGTTAATTTTTACTATGCCAAGTAAGTATAACTTTTAGTGCGCGTACAAAAGTACACGCACGCATTTTTTTTTTTTAATTTAGAGTGTGCAGAGCTGTGTAATGTAGACTGTATCCAACTAAACCGTGCAGTGCTAGGACCTAGCATGTGCCGGTGATAGTGTAAAATCTTTCTGTATGTTTGGACTTAGTCTGTTTCGCCAGTGTCTCGTGATTTTGGCACTTGTTTGATGGCAAATGTGTAGAATAGTTAGATAACCGGTACAAGGGTTCTGATGTCGGTGCGTCTTGAAAGAACACCGCGGATATTCCCGTCTCAGAAGTGCTGCTGGCATGCACAGCGCTTGAATCGGGATCGAGCGGGCCTCCCGCCTTGTAATCCGTTTAGCTACCATTCCATTTATCGATACCTTTTTTCATCATGGTTTTTTTAGCATTAAATACGCGTCTCCGCCAATTATATGTATATCCAGATGTAAATATAACCGTGGGTCGAGAAGCGGCCGTAGCACCGTAGCATGTTGAGCGCAAGCGACTGTGCCGTTACCGCCCGTGTGGCGTGTGGCGTGTGGCGTGTGGCTGACCCGCTTTCCCCGCGGCTCGCCCCACCCGGCGCAGCGCCCCATTCCTCTGTGTACTCCGGCACCCTCCACCCGTGTGTGTGTGTGTGTGTGTCCCTTTAGGCCATGTTGCATTACATGCATTAGACCTCGGACAACCCCAGGATGCAATACACTCTCACTGTACACTCTCACTGTACACTGTACACTCTCACTGTACACTGTACACTCTCACTGTACACTCTCACTGTACACTCTCACTGTACACTCTCACTGTACACTGTACACTCTCACTGTACACTGTACACTCTCACTGTACACTCTCACTGTACACTGTACACTCTCACTGTACACTGTACACTCTCACTGTACACTGTACACTCTCACTGTACACTGTACACTCTCACTGTACACTGTACACTCTCACTGTACACTGTACACTCTCACTGTACACTGTACACTCTCACTGTACACCGTACACTCTCACTGTACACCGTACACTCTCACTGTACACCCTCACTGTACACCCTCACTGTTCACCCTCACTGTACACCCTCACAGTACTTGGTTTTCCCGGAGTGGCTGCCGCGCAGTCCTAGCTCCAGATTGGACAGAGACATCTGCGCGAGGATGGAAGCTGTGGAAGGACGAGGCCGTGTCATTGGGAAGAATGCCAAAGGACGGTACTATCCATGATAGCAGAGGTTTGTGGTGCACACATGTTATACACCACAATGCCTCTCAGGACCGTACGCGGTGGAACACGGAACTCGAGCTAATGAGAAATCAACCCAGAAGGTCGCATAAGGTTCTGGCGTGTGAAAGAGACACTGGAAGAAGGATCGAAATGTTGCAGTACAACAGACGAGAGAAGAGAAACAAGCACAAAACACACGAAGTAGCACGAAGTGAGTGGCAGTGAGTGTAGGAACCAAGCAGCCTGTACTGTGCATACGCTGTGGGTCAGAGCGACACAGCAGTGGCTCCTAGTGGCCCGGGCGAGCGTGGCGGCTCAGGTGCTCAGGGGCTCAGGGACTCAGGTGCTCAGGGGCTCAGGGACTCAGGTGCTCAGGGACCCAGGTGCTCAGGGGCTCAGGGACTCAGGTGCTCAGGTGCTCAAGGACCCAGGGGCTCAGGTTCTCAGGGGCTCAGGGACCCAGGGGCTCAGGTGCTCAGGGGCTCAGGTGCTAAGGGACCCAGGGACCCAGGGACCCAGGGGCTCAGAAGCTCAGGTGCTCAGGGACCCAAGGGCTCAGGGACCCAGGGGCTCAGGGGCTCAGGTGCTCAGGGACCCAGGGGCTCAGGTGCTAAGGTGCTCAGGGATCCAGGGGCTCAGGTGCTCAGGGACCCAGGGGCTCAGGTGCTCAGGGACCCAGGGGCTAAGGTGCTCAGGGATCCAGGGGCTCAGGTGCTCAGGGACCCAGGGGCTAAGAAGCTCAGGGATCCAGGGGCTAAGGTGCTCAGGGATCCAGGGGCTCAGGTGCTCAGGGACCCAGGGGCTCAGGTGCTCAGGGACCCAGGGGCTCAGGTGCTCAGGGACCCAGGGGCTCAGAGACTCAGGGACCCAGGGGCTCAGGTGCTCAGGGGCTCAGGTGCTCAGGTGCTCAGGGACCCAGGGGCTCAGGGACTCAGGTGCTCAGGGACCCAGGGGCTCAGGGGCTCAGGGACTCAGGTGCTCAGGTGCTCAAGGACCCAGGTGCTCAGGGGCTCATGTGCTCAGGGACCCAGGGGCTCAGGTTCTCAGGGGCTCAGGTGCTAAGGGACCCAGGGACCCAGGGACCCAGGGGCTCAGAAGCTCAGGTGCTCAGGGACCCAAGGGCTCAGGGACCCAGGGGCTCAGGGGCTCAGGTGCTCAGGTGCTCAGGGACCCAGGGGCTCAGGTGCTAAGGTGCTCAGGGATCCAGGGGCTCAGGTGCTCAGGGACCCAGGGGCTCAGGTGCTCAGGGACCCAGGGGCTCAGGTGCTCAGGGACCCAGGGGCTCAGAGACTCAGGGACCCAGGGGCTCAGGTGCTCAGGGGCTCAGGTACTCAGGTGCTCAGGGACCCAGGGGCTCTGGTGCTCAGGGGCTCAGGTGCTCAGGTGCTCAGGGAATCAGGGACCCAGGGGCTCAGGTGCTCAGGGACCCAGGGGCTCGGGTGCTCAGGTGCTCAGGGGCTCGGGTGCTCAGGGGCTCGGGTGCTCAGGGGCTCAGGTGCTCAGGGGCTCAGGGACTCGGGTGCTCAGGGACCCAGGGGCTCGGGTGCTCAGGGGCTCGGGTGCTCAGGGGCTCAGGGGCTCGGGTGCTCAGGTGCTCAGGGACCCAGGGGCTCAGGGACCCAGGTGCTCAGGGACTCAGGTGCTCAGGGGCTAAGGTGCTCAGGGGCTCAGGTGCTCAGGTGCTCAGGTGCTCAGGGACCCAGGAACCAAAGGGGCTCAGGTGCTAAGGGACCCAGGTGCTCAGGGGCTCAGGGGCTCAGGGGCTCAGGTGCTCAGGTGCTCAGGTGCTCAGGGACCCAGGGGCTCGGGTGCTCGGGTGCTCAGGGGCTCGGAGGCTCAGGTTCTCAGGTACTCAGGTGCTCAGGTGCTCCGGTGCTCAGGGGCTCAGGGACTCAGGTGCTCAGGGGCTCAGGTGCTCAGGGACCCAGGGGCTCAGGGGCTTAGGTGCTCAGGGGCTCAGATGCTCAGGGACCAAGGGGCTCAGGGGCTTAGGTGCTCAGGGGCTCAGGGACCCAGGGGCTCAGGGGCTCAGGTGCTCAGGGATCCAGGGGCTCAGGGGCTCAGGTGCTCAGGGGCTCAGGTGCTCAGGGACCCAGGGGCTCAGGTGCTTAGGTGCTCAGGGGCTCAGGGACCCAGAAGCTCAGGGGCTCAGGGACCCAGAGGCTCAGGTACTCAGGGGCTCAGGTGCTCAGGGGCTCAGGGACCCAGGGGCTCAGGTGCTCAGGGGCTCAGGTGCTCAGGGACCCAGGGGCTCAGGTGCTCAGGTGCTCAGGGACCCAGGGGCTCAGGGGCTTAGGTGCTCAGGGGCTCAGGTGCTCAGGGGCTCAGGTGCTCAGGTGCTCATGGACCAAGGGGCTCAGGGGCTTAGGTGCTCAGCGGCTCAGGGACCCAGGGGCTCAGGTGCTCAGGGACCCAGGGATCCAGGGGCTCAGGGGCTCAGGGACCCAGGGGCTCAGGTGCTCAGGTGCTCAGGGGCTCAGGTGCTCAGGGGCTCAGGGACCCAGGGGCTCAGGTGCTCAGGGACCCAGAGGCTCAGGGGCTCAGGGGCTCAGGGACCCAGGGGCTCAGGTGCTCAGGTGCTCAGGGACCCAGGGGCTCAGGGGCTTAGGTGCTCAGGGGCTCAGGGGCTCAGGGGCTCAGGTGCTCAGGGGCTCGGGTGCTCAGGGACCCAGGGGCTCAGGGGCTCAGGGACCCAGGGGCTAAGGGACCCAGGGGCTCAGGGGCTCAGGTGCTCAGGTGCTCAGGGACCCAGGTGCTCAGGGACCCAGGGGCTCAGGGACCCAGGGGCCCAGGGGCTCAGGTGCTCAGGGACCCAGGGGCTCAGGTGCTCAGGTGCTCAGGTGCTCAGGGACCCAGGGGCTCAGGTGCTCATGTGCTCAGGGACCCTGGGGCTCAGGTGCTCAGAGACCCAGGTGCTCAGGGGTTCAGGTGCTCAGGGGCTCAGGTGCTCAGGGGCTCAGGTGCTCAGGGGCTCAGGTGCTCAGGTGCTCAGGGACCCAGGTGCTCAGGGGCTCAGGGGCTCAGGTGCTCAGGGACCCAGGGGCTCAGGGGCTCAGGTGCTCGGGTGCTCAGGGCTCAGGTGCTCAGGGGCTCAGGAGCTCAGGGGCTCAGGTGCTCAGGGCTCAGGTGCTCAGGTGCTAGGGTGCTCAGGGCTCAGGTGCTCGGGTGCTCGGGTGCTCAGGTGCTCAGGTGCTCAGGTGCTCGGGTGCTCAGGTGCTAGGGTGCTCAGGGCTCAGGTGCTCGGGTGCTCGGGTGCTCAGGGCTCAGGTGCTCAGGGTTCAGGTGCTCAGGGGCTCAGGTGCTCAGGGCTCAGGTGCTCAGGTGCTCGGGTGCTCGGGTGCTCAGGGCTCAGGTGCTCAGGGTTCAGGTGCTCAGGGGCTCAGGAGCTCAGGGGCTCAGGTGCTCAGGGCTCAGGTGCTAGGGTGCTCAGGGCTCAGGTGCTCGGGTGCTCGGGTGCTCAGGGCTCAGGTGCTCAGGGTTCAGGTGCTCGGGTGCTCAGGGCTCAGGTGCTCAGGTTCTCAGGGCTCAGGTGCTCAGGACTCAGGGCTCAGGTGCTCGGGTGCTCAGGTGCTCAGGGCTCAGGTGCTCAGGGCTCAGGTGCTCAGGGCTCAGGTGCTCAGGGCTCAGGTGCTCAGGGGCTCGGGTGCTCAGGGCTCGGGTGCTCGGGGTTTCAGGTGCTCAGGGCTCAGGGGCTCGGGTGCTCAGGGGCTCGGGTGCTCAGGGGCTCAGGTGCTCGGGTGCTCGGGTGCTCAGGTGCTCAGGTGCTCGGGTGCTCGGGTGCTCAGGGCTCAGGTGCTCAGGGCTCAGGTGCTCAGGGCTCAGGTGCTCAGGGGCTCAGGTGCTCAGGGCTCAGGTGCTCAGGGCTCAGGTGCTCGGGGGCTCAGGTGCTCGGGGGCTCAGGTGCTCGGGGGCTCAGGTGCTCGGGGGCTCAGGGGCTCAGGTGCTCAGGGCTCAGGTGCTCAGGGCTCGGGTGCTCAGGGCTCAGGTGCTCGGGAGTGGCCAAGCCCGGCCTGACGACGCGCCCTTGACAACTGACACTCCAGCAAAGATCAGTATTGAGAGAGACCAGGAATATAATAACCCAGCAAGTTCAGGCACACCTATCAACAAGTCTCTTCGCGGCTTACCTGCTGTAAGAATATCATCTCATAGTGGCAACTAACGACTATTAACCTTTAATTAAATTTAAGCTAGTGTGGATGCCAATTTCGAATGAAATACATATTAGTTTTCTGTTCATCTTTTATATTTGTATATTTAGTTAACATTAAAGTTTTTTTATGAGTTATGATTTTGCTATACTTTTTTTTATTTTTAATATACATTGTTAATGTCGAGAAATGTAAATGTTTAATGTGGTTAAGTGTAAGAATAGGCGTCTCGTCTTAACTCGCCACTAATAAAGTCGTTAAATGAAATAAAATCATGGTTTCATATTGCTGTAGGTTAACAGCGAAACGTTATTTTATTGTTTCCTGTTGGTATTACTGTGCGACGGACATTGCGCGGGTCTCTGTGGCCGTATCTGCATGGAGCAGGGGCGCAACAACAAGGGGGGGGGGGGGGGGGTCAAGGGTATTTTGCCCCCCCCCCCTCTGAAACCTTGAAGTGGGGGCAAACGGGGGCAAAGAAAGTGCTGTGTAATCAATTTTTAGATAATAAAACTGCTTAAATAGCACCATTTTCCACCTTGAAGTACAAATTTTCCCGCTTCAATAGGGGGGATCGATGATTCTTTATAAAAAGGTATATGCCCTCCCTTTGCGCTGTCGACCTTGACCTGGGCGAGGCTCGTGATTGGTCAGGTTCCTGGAACACGCCGCGTCTGTGCCGGAGGCCGCGCGCCAATAGCTCGCCGCCCCCGCCTGCCCGCGTGTTTGCCCTCTCTTACTGACTACCTGTTTGTTGTAACCCTGTGCTATCATTGCCCCAGGCAAATGCAGCTTGATAGTATATTATTACCTGTCATTGCATGTTATGTTTAATTTCGAGGATAGAAAGTGGTTTTCAGCTCATTACGTACTTAGTACTTGTGGGAAACCAAGTCAATGTGTACATATTTAAACTATCGTAAATTTCAATTAATAAAAAAATGTCACGTAATTTTATAATTAGGCTAGCAAATCCACATGTTTGGTAGTTGTGAAACTTTAATATGAGGAAAGTTAAATGGATTATAAAAAAAAATGAAGTTATTCTCGTTAAAATCCAGCTCTACTCTGTACTTCACGCAGGGCCGGCGCGTCCATACAGGCGAACTAGGCAACCGCCCAGGGCGCCAGTAGCTGGGGGCGGGCGGCGCAGCACGACACATAACAGCTCATATCATATGTTTAACGATTGTTGAAACTAGATGAAAAAGGAATTTTTGTAACAGTTTGGAATGTTTATTTTGATATAAGTAATTATTTCAAGTCCACGGTGACCCGTTTATGATTTGTAATAAGTAAAAAAGTAAAAAAAAAAAACACAAACCTGCTTACATTTTGATTGTTGACAAAATCTTAGGCTTATGTCATGTATTTTGAGGCAAGGAAAATTTTTTTGGGGTGTCCGGTGCTTGGGGGGGGGGGGAAGCGGGCATTAAGGTTTTTCACCTAGGGCGCCAATTGACCTTGCACCGGCCCTGACTTCACGGTTGTAATGATTTGCTTGCGAGACGTGTGTTGAACTGTGAGTGAGCGGGACAGGGCGCGGGGGGCGCGGGGAGTGTCCGTGGCCGAGAGGCGGTGACGGGCGCGACCCCGTGACCCACTTGGGGCCGTCGAGCGAGGCTGCCCGCGCCGGAGGACACTCCTGGGGCACTAGGGGCACTCGGGGCACTCCTGGGGCATTCGGGGCACTCCTGGGGCACTCCTGGGGCACTCGGGGCACTCCTGGGGCACTCGGGGCACTCCTGGGGCACTCCTGGGGCACCTGGGGCACTCGGGGCACTCCTGGGGCACTCCTGGGGCACTCGGGGCACTCCTGGGGCACTCGGGGCACTCCTGGGGCACTCGGGGCACTCCTGGGGCACTCCTGGGGCACTCGGGGCACTCCTGGGGCACTCCTGGGGCACTCCTGGGGCACTCCTGGGGCACTCGGGGCACTCGGGGCACTCCTGGGGCACTCGGGGCACTCCTGGGGCACTCGGGGCACTCCTGGGGCACTCCTGGGGCACTCGGGGCACTCCTGGGGCACTCCTGGGGCACTCGGGGCACTCCTGGGGCACTCCTGGGGCACTCGGGGCACTCCTGGGGCACTCGGGGCACTCCTGGGGCACTCGGGGCACTCCTGGGGCACTCGGGGCACTCCTGGGGCACTCGGGGCACTCCTGGGGCACTCCTGGGGCACTCGGGGCACTCCTGGGGCACTCCTGGGGCACTCGGGGCACTCGGGGCACTCGGGGCACTCCTGGGGCACTCGGGGCACTCCTGGGGCACTCGGGGCACTCCTGGGGCACTCCTGGGGCACTCGGGGCACTCCTGGGGCACTCGGGGCACTCCTGGGGCACTCCTGGGGCACTCCTGGGGCACTCGGGGCACTCCTGGGGCACTCGGGGCACTCCTGGGGCACTCCTGGGGCACTCGGGGCACTCCTGGGGCACTCCTGGGGCACTCCTGGGGCACTCGGGGCACTCCTGGGGCACTCCTGGGGCACTCCTGGGGCACTCGGGGCACTCCTGGGGCACTCCTGGGGCACTCCTGGGGCACTCCTGGGGCACTCCTGGGGCACTCGGGGCACTCCTGGGGCACTCCTGGGGCACTCGGGGCACTCCTGGGGCACTCCTGGGGCACTCCTGGGGCACTCGGGGCACTCCTGGGGCACTCGGGGCACTCCTGGGGCACTCCTGGGGCACTCGGGGCACTCCTGGGGCACTCCTGGGGCACTCGGGGCACTCGGGGCACTCCTGGGGCACTCGGGGCACTCCTGGGGCACTCCTGGGGCACTCGGGGCACTCCTGGGGCACTCGGGGCACTCCTGGGGCACTCCTGGGGCACTCGGGGCACTCCTGGGGCACTCGGGGCACTCGGGGCACTCCTGGGGCACTCGGGGCACTCCTGGGGCACTCGGGGCACTCCTGGGGCACTCGGGGCACTCCTGGGGCACTCGGGGCACTCCTGGGGCACTCCTGGGGCACTCGGGGCACTCCTGGGGCACTCCTGGGGCACTCCTGGGGCACTCCTGGGGCACTCGGGGCACTCCTGGGGCACTCGGGGCACTCCTGGGGCACTCGGGGCACTCCTGGGGCACTCCTGGGGCACTCGGGGCACTCGGGGCACTCCTGGGGCACTCGGGGCACTCCTGGGGCACTCGGGGCACTCCTGGGGCACTCGGGGCACTCCTGGGGCACTCCTGGGGCACTCGGGGCACTCCTGGGGCACTCGGGGCACTCCTGGGGCACTCCTGGGGCACTCGGGGCACTCCTGGGGCACTCCTGGGGCACTCGGGGCACTCCTGGGGCACTCCTGGGGCACTCCTGGGGCACTCGGGGCACTCCTGGGGCACTCCTGGGGCACTCCTGGGGCACTCCTGGGGCACTCCTGGGGCACTCGGGGCACTCCTGGGGCACTCCTGGGGCACTCGGGGCACTCCTGGGGCACTCCTGGGGCACTCCTGGGGCACTCGGGGCACTCCTGGGGCACTCCTGGGGCACTCGGGGCACTCCTGGGGCACTCCTGGGGCACTCCTGGGGCACTCCTGGGGCACTCGGGGCACTCCTGGGGCACTCCTGGGGCACTCGGGGCACTCCTGGGGCACTCCTGGGGCACTCGGGGCACTCCTGGGGCACTCGGGGCACTCCTGGGGCACTCCTGGGGCACTCGGGGCACTCCTGGGGCACTCCTGGGGCACTCGGGGCACTCCTGGGGCACTCCTGGGGCACTCGGGGCACTCCTGGGGCACTCCTGGGGCACTCGGGGCACTCCTGGGGCACTCCTGGGGCACTCGGGGCACTCCTGGGGCACTCCTGGGGCACTCGGGGCACTCCTGGGGCACTCGGGGCACTCCTGGGGCACTCGGGGCACTCGGGGCACTCCTGGGGCACTCCTGGGGCACTCCTGGGGCACTCCTGGGGCACTCGGGGCACTCCTGGGGCACTCGGGGCACTCCTGGGGCACTCGGGGCACTCCTGGGGCACTCGGGGCACTCCTGGGGCACTCGGGGCACTCCTGGGGCACTCGGGGCACTCCTGGGGCACTCCTGGGGCACTCGGGGCACTCCTGGGGCACTCGGCACTCCTGGGGCACTCGGGGCACTCCTGGGGCACTCGGGGCACTCCTGGGGCACTCCTGGGGCACTCGGGGCACTCCTGGGGCACTCGGGGCACTCCTGGGGCACTCGGGGCACTCCTGGGGCACTCCTGGGGCACTCGGGGCACTCCTGGGGCACTCGGGGCACTCCTGGGGCACTCCTGGGGCACTCCTGGGGCACTCGGGGCACTCCTGGGGCACTCCTGGGGCACTCCTGGGGCACTCCTGGGGCACTCCTGGGGCACTCCTGGGGCACTCGGGGCACTCCTGGGGCACTCCTGGGGCACTCGGGGCACTCCTGGGGCACTCCTGGGGCACTCCTGGGGCACTCGGGGCACTCGGGGCACTCCTGGGGCACTCCTGGGGCACTCCTGGGGCACTCCTGGGGCACTCCTGGGGCACTCGGGGCACTCCTGGGGCACTCCTGGGGCACTCCTGGGGCACTCGGGGCACTCCTGGGGCACTCCTGGGGCACTCCTGGGGCACTCCTGGGGCACTCGTGGCACTCGGGGCACTCCTGGGGCACTCCTGGGGCACTCCTGGGGCACTCGGGGCACTCCTGGGGCACTCCTGGGGCACTCCTGGGGCACTCCTGGGGCACTCGGGGCACTCCTGGGGCACTCCTGGGGCACTCGGGGCACTCGGGGCACTCCTGGGGCACTCGGGGCACTCGGGGCACTCCTGGGGCACTCGGGGCACTCCTGGGGCACTCCTGGGGCACTCGGGGCACTCCTGGGGCACTCGGGGCACTCCTGGGGCACTCCTGGGGCACTCGGGGCACTCCTGGGGCACTCGGGGCACTCCTGGGGCACTCCTGGGGCACTCGGGGCACTCCTGGGGCACTCGGGGCACTCGGGGCACTCCTGGGGCACTCGGGGCACTCCTGGGGCACTCCTGGGGCACTCGGGGCACTCGGGGCACTCCTGGGGCACTCGGGGCACTCCTGGGGCACTCGGGGCACTCCTGGGGCACTCCTGGGGCACTCGGGGCACTCCTGGGGCACTCCTGGGGCACTCGGGGCACTCCTGGGGCACTCCTGGGGCACTCGGGGCACTCCTGGGGCACTCGGGGCACTCCTGGGGCACTCCTGGGGCACTCGGGGCACTCGGGGCACTCCTGGGGCACTCGGGGCACTCCTGGGGCACTCCTGGGGCACTCGGGGCACTCCTGGGGCACTCGGGGCACTCCTGGGGCACTCCTGGGGCACTCCTGGGGCACTCGGGGCACTCCTGGGGCACTCCTGGGGCACTCGGGGCACTCCGACCCACTTGCCGCCGTCCGGCAGGCCTCGCCCTCCGCGGCGGCTGATGTGTGCACCCCAGTTCTTCAATTAACAAGCAACTGCCTTGACATGTTGTGGGCAATTATTTTTTTGACGTGATAACGTCTTGCAAATCGACGAACGCCGGCTGCACGCACGAGAAAGCATGACTCACTGTCACGTTCCGCCTGACCCGAGCGTCCAAGAACCGGCCAACCACCGTGCGAGAAAATCTTCCATAATATCAAACAGGTTAAGGCGGGCTTTTTTATTTAAACAAATAATTTAAATTAAATTTGCAAAAACCTGTAAATAATATTTGAAAATTAAAAAAGTATGCAATTTTTCATCAATGTTTTCTTATGACGTTATCACGTAAAATTATCGTCCTTAAACCGACTTTACAGACTTCTTTTTTTTTTTATTGTTCGGGATCGTGTATATAGAATTGTTAGCAGTGGAGATAATATTTTATTGTTTCATTTTTAGTCCAAATTAGTTTTTACAATACAGGATTTTTTGTTATTGTTTTTATTTTTTATAGAAAATTTTTTTTTAATACTTAGTCGGCCAAAATAATTGTAAAATTTAAATGCTGCATTTTTACGATAAAATAATTTGTGTTAAATTGGTCTTAAACAGATACTTTCCGAACAAAAAAATTAAATTGGCGAATATTTGTAGTTTTAAAGTGATTCAATAAGAGATGTACGATAAAACAAAGTTAATTCATATTTCTGATCTATGCACTTATGTTTATATTTGTACCGGAAATGACATTCCTTGAATATAAAACATTAAAAGATTACTTTTTTTATGATTTCAAATAATTTTTGGTTAAATGCTTCTTAATTCCATGATGTAACTGGCATTTTGATGCTTTATGGTGCACTAACTTGCATTTGTGTTAAATACATTGTTATAGCAATCCACTGTATCATCTTGTCCCTAGTTATCAGCATTTTGAAATTTCAGAAATACTGTACATTCTACGAACATGTGATGTCTTTGTTAATTTAACTTGCTAAATAGCAAATTTACCATTAATTTCATTATTTTTTTGATTGTGCATTTGTTTAATTGCGGGCCTACATACGAGTATTAAAAATTAATGTTTTGTTGCATTTGGACATTTAATTGATTTATTTATTTTACTTGAAAAATGCATATTAATTGCTTATTAAAATACTACATCAACATAGGCATTACAAGTTATCACAATATCTATACCTCTCGATTTATAAATAGCTGAACTTGCCAAAATAATAGCCACAAGATGGGTTACTAATACGGAAAAAAGATTGGCTAGTGAAAAAACACAATCAGCATGCAATTAAGGTGTAATACTTCTGCTAAGGTTAACATACTTATACTTTGATGCCTGATATATGGAAAAGTGTGGACTAAACAGTTCTCAGTATTTAACTGGACATGGGAAATTAAGGCAAAACTCTAATTATATTCTTGGTTTATTCTTCAGTGTATGAAATATGTATTGTCAATGAGACTGCAATGCATATATTAGATGACTGCCCAAAAACTAAGGACATGAGGAGCACTTATATTCGACTGTTCCAGAGAGAGAACTAAGACTACTTTGACATAGTGAATATACTAATAGGAAATATTGTAAATTTTGGAAAAACAGAAGAAAGTAAGGAATTGTATGCTCAAGAAGACTGTCTTTGTAATAACACAACAAGGATAAGAAGGTTGAAGAGACAGCTGAAAAAGGATGAAAGAAAAACACTGCACCACTCTAAGGAGAAGATATAGCAATATGCTTACAAAACCTAACAAAAAAAAAAGAAGAGAGAAGAGGGAAGACAACGAGTATAATAGGAACATTAGTCAGAAGAAACTCTGGATAATTTTAGGTGATGGAAATGGAGGACAGAAGAAGGATCCCTAGAAGATGGCTGCTTGGGGGAAGGGGATCATTCTCACGAAGAGTGATGATGGACTTGGAAATGTAAAATATCTAGGTGAAACATAAAAGTTAGAAGAAGAAAATAGGATATAAAACTTTTAAGTTCGAAGAGAACCGACATAGAGGAGATAGAAAATGAAGACGAAGTTAAGAACGACGCGATTGTAGTGAGAAGCATGTAGCCGAGGGAACACATGCCTATTTCCTGATTGAAGATAAACTAAAAAAAAAAAAAAAAAAAAAAAAAAAAAAAAAAAAAAAAAAAAAAAAGTAGTTTAATGAGTACACGTAGAATTAGTTAAAAATGGGGATAATATTACATAAAGACAGAGTTATGAAGGCTCTGATGGAAACCTGCAAGGAAGTTGATACCAGACTCTCGAGAAATCAGTGGATTTAAGAAATGAACAGTATGCCCAGTAGGACTCAGATCTAGGTGGTGATGAGAATACGCATACTAATGTTTGTAATCATTGCTCTCCAGCCAGCTGCTAACTGCGCGCAGTGGCTCCCCACGATCTTCCAGCCTCACTCCAGGGCTCAGGCAGCAGTAGAACCATAGCACGGGCCCCAACAGACAACACGACTGCGCAATCTGGCCCTGGTGCAAACTTGCAATCCACAACCTAGTTTAATAGCAGTGCTCTTATAAGTCGTAGTGCTGGACTTGTAATAATTGCTAACTTACACAAATGACAATGTGGCTCAGCGCAAAAGTGCAGGTGGAAGGTCCTCAGTGTCGGATGGACGCGAGGGAAGCTGAAGCAACTGCACACCCCCCCCCCCCCCCCCCCCCCCCCCATCACAGTCCGGGAAACTCGGTTCAGCAGCAAGGAGGGTACTTAGCGAGCCTAGTTTTAACATAATTTTCATTTTCTGCCTGGCTCACTTCCTCATCTTGGTCATGATAACTATAATATTCATTCACTTTGGGATGGTAACTGGGGTTATTCGCCAACAATGAGTCGCTGCTTAAAGTTACGTGTAAGTAATTATTTCTTCATAGAAAAAATTAGCGTTCTTTCAATATTACTTATATTAGTTACAGTTTTTTCATATAAAAACAATTTTTCCATTGTGCTAAACTGTACACAGAGAAAAAAATACTGGTACTTAGGGACCATGTAAACATTCACAGAACACAATGTCGTTATAAATTGATCTGTGTGGGGCATGTCGGGAAGCAGATTGTGGGGACTGCTCGGTCCGTGGTTGGCACCTGGGCCACACCAGGTGCTCGTGCACAGGCACAATTGGCTTGGCAAGCCACTGGCTCATGGAGAGATGCAGAGATGGGCCCCATGTTCCAACCTACCCTCGGTACTGGTGGCTTGTAGTGGCGTGGTGGGGTGGTGGCGGCATGGTGGGGGTGTGCTTGCAGGAGTGTTAGACGCGCGGTGGTGGCGGCTGTAAGGGCCATGTTCGCGTGCGGCGGCTTCACGCGGCGCGCCGTGACGGGCAGCCAGGCGCCAGCGAGGGCCGCCCCGCTGCTGGTGGCTTGTAGGGGTAGCGTGGTGGGGTGGTGGTGAAATGGTGGGGGTGTGCTTGCAGGAGTGTTAGACGTGCGGTGGTGGCGGCTGTACGGGCCATGTTCGCGTGCGGCGGCTTCACGCGGCGCGCCGTTACGGGCAGCCAGGCGCCAGCGAGGGCCTCCCCGCTGCTGGTGGCTTGTAGTGGTGGCGTGGTGGGGTGGTGGTGGAATGGTGGGGGTGTGCTTGCAGGGGTGTTAGACGCGTGGTGGTGGCGGCTGTACAGGCCATGTTCGCGTGCGGCGGCTTCACGCGGCGCGCCGTTACGGGCAGCCAGGCGCCAGCGAGGGCCGCCCCGCTGCTGGTGGCTTGTAGTGGTGGCGTGGTGGGGTGGTGGTGGAAAGGTGGGGGTGTGCTTGCAGGGGTGTTAGACGCGTGGTGGTGGCGGCGGCTGTACGGGCCATGTTCGCGTGCGGCGGCTTCACGCGGCGCGCCGTTACGGGCAGCCAGGCGCCAGCGAGGGCCGCCCCGCTGCTGGTGGCTTGTAGTGGTGGCGTGGTGGGGTGGTGGTGGAAAGGTGGGGGTGTGCTTGCAGGGGTGTTAGACGCGTGGTGGTGGCGGCTGTACGGGCCATGTTCGTGTGCGGAGGCTTCACGCAGCGCGTCGTGACGGGCAGCCAGGCGCCAGCGAGGACCGCCCTGCTGCTGGTGGCTTGTAGTGGTGGCGTGGTGGCGTGGTGGTGGCATGGTGGCGGTGTGTGCTTGCAGGAGTGTTAGACGTGCGGTGGTGGCGGCTGTACGGGCCATGTTCGCGTGCGGCGGCTTCACGCGGCGCGCCGTGACGGGCAGCCAGGCGCCAGCGAGGGCCGCCCCGGTGCTGGTGGCTTGTAGTGGTGGCGTGGTGGCGTGGTGGTGGCATGGTGGCGGTGTGTGCTTGCAGGAGTGTTAGACGTGCGGTGGTGGCGGATGTACGGGCCATGTTCGTGTGCGGCGGCTTCACGCGGCGCGCCGTGACGGGCAGCCAGGCGCCAGCGAGGGCCGCCCCGGTGCTGGTGGCTTGTAGTGGTGGCGTGGTGGCGTGGTGGTGGCATGGTGGCGGTGTGTGCTTGCAGGAGTGTTAGACGTGCGGTGGTGGCGGCTGTACGGGCCATGTTCGCGTGCGGCGGCTTCACGCGGCGCGCCGTGACGGGCAGCCAGGCGCCAGCGAGGGCCGCCCCGGTGCTGGTGGCTTGTAGTGGTGGCATGGTGGGGTGGTGGTGGCATGGTGGTGGTGTGTGCTTGCAGGAGTGTTAGACGTGCGGTGGTGGCGGCTGTACGGGCCATGTTCGCGTGCGGCGGCTTCACGCGGCGCGCCGTGACGGGCAGCCAGGCGCCAGCGAGGGCCGCCCCGGTGCTGGTGGCGGCTCCGCACTCGTCCTTCGCCGACGCCCTGGCCGTGCTGGAGGCGGGCGCCCCCAGCGTCTTGGCCAAGGCGGAGGCGGCGCGCTGGCCGCTGCTGGGAAGTATGTCTGCTCTGCCCCCGGCCCCCGGTGAAACTTCTTTGGGCGCGACGGGAGTAAAATTAATGACCGAATTTAAATGCAACGTTTTCGCTTTTAGAGGAGAATAGGTTGCGGACGGTGCAGAGAACTCGTTCACTTGAGCGGGCTTCACGTGTTAGGGACACGCCTGCGTCTGACGCCATCCTACTTGCTGGCGTCTAGTAAGAGAGTATTTGGGCAGAAGGCAACACAGCGGGGTTTGAGCTTATTGTTGCGCACTCGAGGTTATGGATTTTTAGCGCCCAGAATTTGCGGTTATGCTGTTTTCAATATTTGAAACTAAGATAAAACATTTTAAGATAGTGTTTTGGCTGTTCCGCATTGAAAAATAATTTATCTTAAACGTAATACGGTAAATATTTCCAGAAACGAACGGCCACAAGGATAAAATCATGGCTGCCAACATTTACTTTCGAAAAGTTAACGACTTTCGTGTTGTCATGTTGCCTCAAAATCCCGCACAGTTCTCTGATTTCTAAAGGGAAAAAAATAGCGATAGTTATGGCACTGAGTTGCCACTCTCTACCTTCCTTGCTTTGTGCTGCTGATCAGCTGTTCTGAAGGTTGCCGTTGCTCGCGCGCGGCAGGCTGGCGAGTCACGCCAACCGTAGCAACCGTAGCAACCGTAGCAACCACGCAGTCGTTGGGCAACTGGTTGCATCCCCGCCTCGTATCGCGACTGCTGCCTTGCACTGTTCACAGCTGACTACCTGTTCCCCATTGGGTGTCTCGCTGGTCGCGTGTCTCCCTCATGCATGGATAAATAAGCTTTACTATACTCTTTGTATAAAAACAGAAAGTATATATTGTGCCATTAATCTTATTAAGTTATGAAGCTGTTATTTTTAGGGCCTGGTCAATTTGTATAGAAAGTGTGCATGGAAAGCTGTAAATATGCTATGGCTGTCATTAATAACACATTTAGAAACTGTTTATAGAATTGAATCACATTGTCCTAGTTAATATGTGATTCATGTAAATATAGATTATCGATTATTTTAATATTTTGAAAATCAGAGAGGGGAAAAGGGGAAGGACGATACTTCAGATAATCATGACAACTACGATGGCTGCGAAGGCAAGAAGAATGCTTTCATAGATGTTCTTCATAGATCTGCGCCCTATGCTTCCTTCTTCATTTGACCTGCTTAATCTACTCACGACAGTGGCACTGTGTGCTACGATTGTGATGTACGAATTGTGCCTTTCCATGTTTCCCATATGTATTATTCGGTATGAGTCTCATATCGTAGTAAAAATATAGATAAGTGATGTAGAAACATGGTACGCAGATGGTGTGTGTAGTGCTAGCACGTGTGTGTAGTGCTAGCATGTGTGTGTAGTGCTAGCATGTGTGTGTAGTGCTAGCATGTGTGTGTAGTCCAGGCGAAGGTGTAGCTAGAGGAATGCTCACAAGGGAATACAGTCCGCATGTACATGACATTAGAAGCATGCACGGCACGCCTGCCACTATATTTTATTTCCTAAATATTGTACTTATTTTCTGATTATTTTTTAGCAATGATAGTTTTATTTATGTTTATAGTTTAGTTTATTCACATAATTCGTTGATAATTTAATTTTATTGGCTTACGGTTAATTTGGCTTGTAATGTGCGAAGTTAGCAATGACTTTGAAAAGACTGGGATGAGCTGGAAGCTCGGAGACAGAAGTTGTTGAATGGTCGTAGTTGGGCGAGTGTAGACATGCACACAAGCGAGTGACTGGCCCAGTCCGGGAGCCGCACTGCGCGCCAGAACTGATCCAGGACTCGCCAATGGTAGCGTGTGCCGTGCTCCAGGAATTACCCAGCAGATGTTCCCGCGCCGTCATGCGATGAGAAGATTCGCCAGCGGAATCTTGGAACCACCATGTTTGGTTGTTAAAGGGAAGCGCACAGTGAAATCTACTTCAAGTGTCTGAGGGCGTTTTTTTTTTTTCCATCCTTTTCGTCTGCTGCAAAGAGGGTGGTGAGTAGTTCTGCTCGCGCGACTGCTGCTCCGGACCGAACTTCGCAGAGTACAAACCAGTGAGACGCTTTCCTCCTGTTTGGCATTGGAAACCGACCAGGATCGATACTGAGTTTTGACGAGAAATGCACGCGCTTTGGCCCGATTCGAATTTACCGAAGTTCGTTTAACTTTGAAGTTAAGACGTCCTTGCACACGTAAAAATACGATGCGTCGCGACAGACTGTTTAAATTAATACTACTGACTTAACATTTTCTTACAATTTTTTTAAACACCTTTTATTTTTATGAAGAGTTTAATGTTTTTCAAGTTTATCTATTTACGATCAATCCACGGACTTATTTAATAATTTTAGTAAATTTTTTAATATACCTTTAAGACGTAAAATAATTTGTACCTTTTTATGTAATGTAATTTTCTTATAATTATAGTTTTCTAGTGGGATTATTTTTGAAAGATAAACAAAATAACACTTTGAATGTATTATAGCGTCAATTATCGCCCCTGCGATTAAATTTTAGTATGTATATTTTTTAAGATTTACTGTTTAAGCAAACTATTATTTTTTTCAACTTATTGCCATTGCATTGTTATCCTCATTTATTTTGTGTACTACCTTGGTGTGGACCTCATAAATTCAGGCAAATGGAATGATGGGCAAAGTAGTAATACCAAATAAAAACGTGTAAAGACCAGTTAGCTTTATTGGTGTTTTTCTTAAAATTATACTATCTCTGGTCTCAACAAAGCACTTCATGGAATCATTAACAATTACTTTCAATAAAAAGCTGAACTCACAAAAATGCATATTTGCTATTAAACAACTAAGATCGTTGTTCATTAAAATGGGGAACTCTAAAAGCGCTGGCATATACAGGTATTTGATTTGCATCACTGTGCAACCCACATAATACTCTTCACAGTTTAATCATACTCCTCCATTACTTGAAAGTAATTTATATTTGTTGACAACATTTACTCGATGCACTAAGCCAATCATTAGCGCAGATTAAAGTGAATATAAAATAACTATACACACAGTATGAAACATTATTGCTGGCCAACTCATGCCAGTGACGACCAGGCCTGCGCGAGCCCAGGTGCGTTCCGAAAACAAATCTGCACACTGCCCGCTCCAGGCGGAGCACCTCGGGACCAGAAACACTACATGATCGTCACAATTTATATTTTATTACTAGCTGCCCGACCCGGCTTCGCACGGCTATACTAATGGAAAAAACATTAAGCCACATCTCCCATTTACAGTTATGGTAAATAAAAAAAAATCAGTGAAAATTTATTACAATGCTGTATAATGTACCGGAGAGAAAATGAATAGCACCAATGGTTTCCCGACTTGTGCACGCAACGTACAACTGATGTACCCGTACTTCGCTACGGCAGTCTACAGGCAGATCACTCTTGCGCCGCTCATTATACATGCCCCTCCTTGTGGGTACGACACTGCCGCGCGATGCCCGTTGCCATGGAGACGCAGAAGGCATGAACAATGCAAAATCCTGTTCTCATGCAGACAAAGTACCCACTGTTGCCTGGTTTTAACCACCCATGGGATCTAATTTTCGGAAAATGTCATCCTGCGTAACATAAGGTACATTACTGTGAAGTTTCAAGTCTGTAAAATATATATACTTGAAAAAAAGGGGAAATTTTTGATATTTAAAGTACCCGCAAAATTTCAACGGTGATGAGGACTGCACTAACAATGAAATAGTCGTTAACTTCTAGCGCCTGCGGCATCGTCAACACACACTTCGTACGTGTACTGCATGTTGTATCTAACCCCCTCCAACGCATTTGATTCTAAATTGGACTTTTAGTAAGGATCCCTAATGTTATTGATTATATAATATAGCATATAGCCTTCCTCGATAAATGTACTATCCAACACTGAAATAATTTTTCAAATCGGACCAGTGGTTCCTGAGATTAGCGCGTTCAAACAAACAAACTCTTCAGCTTTATAATATTAGTATAGATTGCTATTTAATGGTTTAGAAATGTTTGAGTTGAGATATAGACAGGCTGAGAACACAATCCTCGTTCCAATGCGTGACAAAAAAAAATGAAAATATTTGGAGATATATAAGGTTAACGAAGCATTAACAAATTTATACTATCAAGATTTCAGAAAACAGCTGTAAGAAAAAACAGCAGCCATGCAAAGATACCAGTAATAGAAGACTCTACGGTGTAGTTAAAATACTGCTGCTCCTGTAGTATACGTTGGCTCCAAATTGTGGTAGCCACTCTAATTAATATGGTGTGTTCTTGCGGGGTTTTGGGCGCCTACCCTCTTCGCAGTAGATATCAGGAATGCTGCTACTGGATTGACTACCAGACTGATAATCCAGCTAGCACGTCACTGCACTGTGTTACTGTCCAGAGAGTAATTATTAGAAGGAAATTTGTAATTGTTGTGTGACTCGTGGAAATTTGCATTACTTAACTGACGTTTGTTATAAATGAAATAGTAATAACTGAAAAACATATGATTTTAATGGGTCCTTGAATATGAGCGTGAAGTTACTGTTAACATGTGATTAAGCGAGAACAACCAAAATAATATATTTTGTATGTTAACTTCTGTTCAAACCTAGGTGTCGGTAATTAGATGCAAATGACGTCACAGGAACACATTGAATACCATGCCGGGTCTAGCTATACGCTGTCGGAGGCTTGAGGCTCTCTTCACAGGACCTCCAGGTGGTCTGCTGCTACACTGGAACACTGGACGCTGTAAGCTGTAATTGGCGAACTACAGAAGATCTGAGGTAGTCGGGCGCCTGGCTGAAGAAACGACTTCCCTCTCGTCCTAGAAAGTCTGGTTTAATTTGGATCGGTCTCACCAATCGTCGTGGCCGATCGCAGCTGGCGCTGACATCGGTCGTCCGGAACCACTACGGGACGAAACGGGACCGACGCGGAAGTTGGCACTCGATGTCGCCGATACTCCCTATCTAAGACTTATTCAGTCTAGATACTATTCTCCCAACTCGTAGAATGGAGAATTCTAGATAGTACACGACCGCGGACGACGCGAATCTTCAATTCCTCGGGCGGCAAACAAGGCTTTGGTTCGCCCCAGCCCGAGAAACGTCTTCTCGCTGCAAGATGGCGATGGCGTCTCCTTTCCTTCTTATAACTATTTACTTTCAGTCCCTAGCAACCAAGGAGCTATAGCTATCAGCAAACCGAATAAACTGCATAGTGAAATAAAACTTGGATGTTAGCGTGTAAGAGTATTGAACTAAGACCAAATGAATAAAGTTTCCAAAGAATAATGCTTAGATGACCCTGCAGTTAAAAGTGTGTTGTCTCTGGCAATCAGAGGTGTAATATCTGTTATACTTTGGTTGTCCTCTTTACAATAAAATAATTAAATACATAATATTGGCTCATGAAATATACAATTAATGTTACAATAATAATAAAAATAATAATAATATAACTGTAAACAGTTGGACTGGTTACAACGGGGATATGAATAAAACACAAACGCGAAGATTCCAACAAGCCTGGTACCAAAACCATACATTGATTTCAATTATTACAAAATTAAAAAAGTTAATTACTTACTATCTGTACATAAATTTCCTCCATTCACAGACGGATTAACATTAAGATCTTTGTTCCATATCACGACACAGCTCAACCATTTTTAAGCAACTTTCGTTACTTGTGGTTCATTATTAATATAGATTCTAGTAAGTCACAGTGGTTAAATACGGCCAACTTTGGCCGTAATTACCGCAGCAGCAGTCCTGCGAGTGTGTGCCATGGGCGCCAGCACTCCAATGGTAGTGACCACAGGGCAGCAGTGACCAGTGTTGTGACGCAGGCGACTGACGCCCCTCATCTGCGCGCTCGGGAAAGGCACCTACCAGGCGGGCGGCATGTCCATCACGGTGAGGGGCCACCAGGCATCCCGCAGAGAGGCGCCCATCCTCGTGGTGGCGCCCCACTCCACCTTCCTCGACGCCAGCATCACCTACGTCACTGGCTTCCCGTCCATCATAGCGCGGCGGGAGAGTGGCTGCAACCCCTTCATAGGCAGTAGGTATCCCCCTGCGACCTCATCACGTGCCTTGGCACCAGCGAGCCAGACTCCTTCACTCCAGCCCATGCCTTACTCTCTATTAAATATCTTAAACTTTAATAGGCGGAAGAAATTCGTTCCTCAATGTGTCAGCAATGTTTGAGTTGAGATGTAGACAAGCTGAGAACACAATCCTCATTCTATTTCGTGATAACTTCTCTGTGGTTCCTGACACAGTGAGCACACCTGACATAAAAAAATATTAGAACATGTTGCACCTCTCACAGTAGCTGCAGTAGTTCAACAGTTTGCTTTTGACAGTGTTTACTATACTGTCATCCTTCCCTCCTTTTCCCATTCGTCTTTGTGCGCTCTCTTCGCGTTTGCTTTTCTCTTGCAGTGAGTTTGTTTATTTTCAAAAAATATTAATCATAAAAATATTGGCTTAATTTTTTTTTATTTGCCAACCCGATTTCCCATTTATTTTGTGATATTTTATTTAATAAACCGTACACTATGTTTGCGTTTATCACTTGCCTACGTTGTTGGTGCTAATAAATTTAATTAAGCCTTACAATATCATGCAGCACCACGATCTTTCGACAACCTGCACCACACATGGTATACAATTCTTTACACATCATGAGTCTTTTGGAGTGACAGCCAGTAGCACTACTTTCTTTAATGTTTGTTATTCATTTAATTTGTTTCTACTAAAAAAAGATGCTGGGTGTCGATCAGGGATCGTGTGTGTGTAGGCAAATATTGCTCACTTAGATGAGAAGTTGATGTTCTTGGCAGTTTAATGTCAGCAACAGTTCGTAGTTTAAGCTTAAGAAAAAACAAGTTTCTACCATTTATAAACTTAAGTGGTATCTGTATGAACACATAACAAATTCATCTTCTCGGATAATGTAGGTGTGTTAGGGGAAACAAGCCACAAACTTCAAACCCCGTGATGTTTGCTGGTGTAACTGTTTATGTGTAGGATTTAACAGCTTATCTCTGGACTGGTCTTCATGTTTATTGGGATCCAGCAAGATCATCAATTCTGGAGCTGCTTATTGATGAAAGCTTTGAATTTTAAAATATTGAGCATTCTAGTGGTTACAGTTTGTGGGTGTGTGTGGGGGTAGAAAGTTAACAAAATAAAACTTACCTCTTTTTTTACCATATATTAAGGTGATTCAGTAGTTTCAGAAACACATAAGCTGGTGCGAGGTTAATGTGACATTCCCCAGCTGTAGCGCGTCCTCAGCAAGATCTCGGAGCGTGGTCCAGGGGGTCTCGCCCCATGTGGCATGTCTGGGCATAGCAATCTGTTTCTGTTAAGGAACAAAGTGTTGGGAAATGAAACCCTGCAGAGCTACGGGCGTGAACAGTAGCTCCAAGACTGACAGCGCAGTGACATGTAAAGATATTCCCGGGCGAATGACCCCACTGGGTGGGTGTGATGATTTGAAGATGGTTCAGACTCATGGGGGCGGGAGGGGTGGCGCCTTTCCAAGGTCGGGTGGGGATTCCCTCCGTGGTACCACCGTACCATCGCAAGTTAGATTACCATTTTTAAATAGCTGACATATATGTATCTTCCAAAACAAATAATTCAGGTCATCTGTGTCATTTGTGTGTTAAACTACAATATTAAAGTAAATATCTGTAGTAAATATTACTCTGCCAGTTAAACTTCCTCCCCCTGACAAGTTACCTCTGTTAAAACTGTCAGCTCTATAGTTTGTTTAAAATAAGCATATTTGGAATATTTTAAACACATTTACGAAATAGATTACTTATTTAAATTATTAGAGGAAGCAGTTTGAATGTGTTGTTCATAATGTAAAATTACCTACAAGACTTTCAAACAAAATGAATAGGCATCAGCAATTCGCTTTCAACACAGCGAGAATTAATGTTTTCAGACAATATTTATAAAATAAAGTTACTGACTGATTGCCTATTTAATTGTGCATGTGTACACGTGACGATTGTGGTCAGACTTCTTGCATTTCGTAATACACTGTGTGTTGTTGTAGCATGTTAGATGTATTAATATGTTTATGTACTTATTTTATTTCTGAATTTTTATTTAATTTTTTAAACAAATTTTACCATGCATGCCTGAGTGCACGCATGCATCTGTACAATTATATTTAAAATTAATAATAAATTTAAACCTTAACATTTTAAATAGAGAATCAAAAAAGCTAGTAGTTGTGTAGTTCTGACAAAACTGTCTGTACTTGAAGGATAAGTGTTGTGTGCAGTGTTACAATGATGGCTAACTCGTTCTGACCAGAGCTAATAAACTACACGCAGCCCGTGTACGTGTGGCGGGACGACCCCAACTCCCGACAGAACAGCATCAGGGAGATCATAGAGCGGGTCAATTCGGAGCAGGACTGGCCGCAGGTGAGTCCTCCAGTAGGTAGTGATTCAGTCGAACTGTCAGAATGCTGTAGCTCTCCCTCCAGAAGGGATTGATGAAGTGCACTCGGTCGCCCGCCTACCACTGCAGACTGTGCGAGTCTTCGCTCGTGTGACCCATATGGCCGCCTCGCAGGGACTAGCGTGCGTGCTGGACAACGAGGGCGTGACATCCTTGGTCAGAGCCTGTATCCTAGTCGAGTTGCTAAAACCATTCACTCTATGAGGTTCAGGAAGTCAAAACTTAATGAAAGAAATGATTAAATTAGTAAGTCGTTCAGTTCAAATGTTTAAGGCAAGGGAAATTCTTACCACAAGTTTTGCTATGTTAGGATTGTTATAACTATGTTACTTACCTACAGTTAAGTGTGTGTATGCTTGCTGCCAGTTTGTGTGGCTTTATTACAGATACTCATCTTCCCCGAAGGTACGTGCACCAACAGGTCGTGCCTCATTACCTTCAAGCAGGGCGCCTTCTGTCCTGGTGTGCCGGTGCAGCCAGTGTGTATCCGCTACCCCAACAAGCTGGACACGGTCACTTGGACCTGGGAGGGCCCTGGAGCGTGAGTTACTCTCTAGTCTCTACTCCCTCCCTACCAGTGTGTGGTACCTTGCAGACACGAGTGGCACGATGACAGCCGAGAGTGACGTGTGGTTGCAGGCTGAAGCTGTTGTGGCTCACGCTCACTCGACTGCACAGCAACTGTGAGATAGAGTTCCTGCCGGTGTACCGCCCCAACCCCGAGGAGCAGAGGGACCCCAAGCTGTTCGCCAGCAATGTGAGGCAGGTCATGGCCAAGTACGTAGTCTCCGCCCTCCAGCTCTCGCTTGTGTGTGGAACAACAGATGACTTTGTGCAAGAACAGTGTTGCTTAACTGAAGTCATAGCTACTTCAAGTAAATAACCACCTTAGCTGTTGAAAAACTGGGGTTGGTGTAAGTCGGGGCGACTACCGCCATGTTTGTTTAGTGAATTTAATTCAAGTCCCAAAGTAGGATGCGAGTTTGGGGTTGTCTATGTCTATTTATTCAATATTCAATGCATTATCGTTGGGCTGGGCCGATGTACACAGCTGCATCGCTCGAGACGTCGAAATTTCGTCGTGTGCGCTCGCCATTTTGGGCTACCTAGGCCGATTTTGTTTCTTTTTTCTGGGCTTCTTTCTTTATTAATCGATGCTGAAATATCTGCATTGGAAAGTCTAGGTGGCCAGTTAGAAATGGGTGTCACTCGTTGCTTCATTGATTTCTTCACTTTTGGTTTGTGCATTATTTCGTGTTGATAAAGTAAAAAAAATACTGTGCACAAAATATTAAGGTTTTTTTTAATAAATGTTGTTTACTCTGTAAAAGAATAAATTTTGTGCGGAGCAAATGACCAAGTACTTCGTTGCTAGCTCGCTTGCGACTGAATGTTATCTGCACCTACCTCGCATCTTAGCGCTCGCTGTCGCGCGGTTACGCGATTGGGGGGAATGTGGAGGAGGGGGGGGGGGGCGTTTGAGCCAGAGCTGACTTTACGATGGTGTAGTAATTATTACCTTCGAATTTATAGTTTGCCCGTAGTGGGTGTTTCAAAGGATCCTATTTTCGTGTCGCCAATATTCTGTCATGAACCCCCATACAAAACACAAGACGTTCATCGAATTCACTTCAAAACTTATACATACTGGTGAAAGTCAAACTAGCTTCTATTGAACCAAAAAAAATGTTTGCTAATAATTTCTATTGGTGAAATATTCTTAACCATTGATGTTAGGTACATTGTTATTGTAATATAGGTAATCAAGGAAACAATCATTAAATTCAGTTTTGATTTATGGTTATTTCAGGGCACCCTTTATGAGATTTTGTAAACTTTGTGTTCCAAATCCAAGAATTAGTAGGTTAAAAATAGATTTAATTACTATATTAGGAGAATACGCTACAATTTTACCCACTATTATTATTGTAACAATTACATCTAAAACATTAATTGGTGTCATTACAATTTTTGTCATACATGATGTGCAACTTTAAAAAGTTCATGCTACAGCATGTAATAATTGTACCAAGTGCAATGACGAAGGTAGAGTGTGATGCGAGGCGACTGCTCGTGGTGCGCAGGGCTCTGGGCGTGCCGGTGTCGGACTACGCCTACGACGACTGCCGCCTCATGACCAAGGTGCGCCAGATGAACCTGCCGTGCGCGCCCGGCCTCATGGAGGCGCACAAGCTGCGCCACAAGCTGGGGTATGCTCCTGAGTGTGCTCCACTCTGCTCCACTCTGCTCCACTCTGCTCCACTCTGTCCGCGAGCCACAGGGCCTGCCACAGTCGCGCCTGACTGTCGGAGTTGTCGCTGCATGCGCGCCAATAAACTAGGAAGGAACTGTTTGGCATCCCTGTCGACGCGAAGTTGCTCCAAGAGTCTCTTTCCGCTTCTTGAACTTCCTTCTGTTTGTTGCCAAACTGTGCGGCAAGTTCTGCAAACCTTGGCTGACTGCCGAAATGGTTCACGAAACCGGAGGTGAAATCCTCCCAGGTGTCGTATGGCCCCTCGTGGTTCTTCCACCACCGAGTGGCTTCTCCCAGTAATAGTCCCCGGATGTGGTCGATCCATGTGACTGCAGCGCATGTTTTTTTTTGTAGTCGGATCTGTTGGAATGGTTCCTCATGGTCTTGTCCTCTGAAGGGTCTGGGAGCAATCTTGGGTTCCTGCATTCTCCGTACTTGAATGGTAGTTCTGCTAGGTTTAGAAGTGTGCCTTCCCAGCCGAGGTGGGCGAGATGGTACTCTCGACGGTCTAGGGTGGTCCGTGGCCAGTTCTGGGCAGTTCTGGCCAGTTCTGGGCGAAGCCGTGTCGAGGTACTACCTGCGATGGTTTCCAGTCGAGCAGCTGCTCTCGGCAGGGATGGCATATGTGGATGAAGGTCTGGGTTTCCAGAGCTTATCTGCAGTGTCGGGACAGCTCCAGTGAAACGGGCGTGATGCTGCGCAGGTTTCTGAAGCCATCAGGTAGGTTAGTTTGGGCATCAACAGGTGTTGTCTACACTCCTGGAAGTGGATGGGTGCTCATGCAGTGGCGAGGTGGTGTCCACAGTCTATCCAGACTAAGAAGATCCCACGTTGGGCACCTAAGTGGAGAGGTTTAGGTTGGAGGGGAGACACCGGCGAGGCTTATGAGGGGAGTGTGGTCGCAGTCTCTGAATGGTAGCTATCCATAGACATTCGGTTGCTGTCCCCGAGGGGTTGCTACCAGGGGAGGGTTCCGGGAGCACTCCCCGAAGGGTTGCTACCACAAAGGACAGGAATGGAAAGCGAGAGGAATAGCAGTTATATAAACCTCGTATCTTTATTCGATTTTTATTACCCCCAGATTGTGCTAGGGGGGAGATCTCTGAAGTTATTGGCTCGTCTGATCTATGACCTGCATTTACATGTCACATGTACATATAATATTTGAGCATTATACCTTTTAACACATATACAATACCTAATTATAACACATGGTGATTGCAGTCATTATCCTAGGAAACCGTAGGCGATGTCACAACTCAATCTCTCACAATGTTCGTGAATATATATGGGTGGCTGGGGACATTACATTTCCATAGATGGTGTAGGGCTGCAATGCACACTCGGGAAGAAGATTAGTCCCGACTGCGTTGCAGTGTCGGCCGAGGCCAAAATGGTGGACATTTTGTTTTTCTCTAACCAGTATAAAACTCTCAATAAAAGATAAATTAAATATTTATTTTAATCTAGTGTGCCACCATGTATGCAGTATCATGATAACCAGATGCGTCAGTCAAGTGAATGTGGCATGCTGCCACAGGGAATGTATCAAAACAGCTGGTCAGGCGGTTCAGACACACGTGACTGCAGGAATGTGGCAGGCCCTTAACTCTCGAATACAATTTTGTTGATATTACCTACAGTTGTTCTCGATGTATACACCCAGCTTTAACAATGTTGGTTTTCCATGGAACAAGTCGTATATAAAAAAGAAAAGACTGCCAGCGGCCACGTGTCCGGGTGGTGCGAGAGGTGCGAGAGGTGCGAGAGGTGCGAGAGGTGCGGTGGTCTGGCGCAGGCTGGCGCAGAGGCGTGCGGAGGAGCAGTGCCTGGCGCGGCAGGGCTGCGAGGGCCGTGTGGACCTGGAGCAGTTCGCACGGCTCCTGGGCGTGCCCGCCTGCGACGACCTGCAGCAGCTCTTCAGGCTGTACGACAAGGTCCGTGCCAGCCCTGCGTGCAAGCAGCCCTACAAGCACGAAGGAACTGTAAAAATCAGTTTTGGTGAAGTCTGCGCCACCTACGTGTGGTTTTTAAAATATGCTTGGCCGGGATTAAATAATTATTTAAATACTGTACCACCTAGATTAGTTTCAGAGTATGTGTGAAAGCATTTACGAAAAACCAGTTATGCATCAGAATTTAGTGGATCAGTGTGTGGTCCAGTTGAGGTCCTCGGAGTGCCTTGGCTGCTTGTCTGGCACAGGCGAAATTAGTGAAGATGTTTCAGTGTACTGGCTGTGAGCGGCAACTAGTGGGTTACATGTGCATGCAGAAACTTGCGCAGTTTACAAGCGAAATCATTCTGTTATGATTTAAGTGACAGAAAGGGGACAGCTTGTGAAAAAGAAAATTTAATTATTATATACATGCCAAACAAAAAAATAATTGAGATGCAGGTTTAAATTTTTATCAAAAAATATACTTCATTAATGTTAAACATGAAAAAAGTCATTAACCAGTTAATATTACAAAAACTGATTGATACAGAAAAAACACTAACACGGAAATATTAAAAATTACAATATTTATTTTAATACAAAGTCAGATATAGCAACAAAAAAATGTACCAAAGGCTTTACACAAGTTGGGGAAGTGACCTTGAAAACGAAGTTAACAGCACGTGGGTTCGATTACACACACAGCGCAAACATTTAAGATTACATGGAAAATTGAATAGGTAAAATAAAAAAATCCTATTTAACGAATGGCTTAGATCAATCGTAAACTGCTGGGCCGAAAATTAGAAATAATTGGCACAAATAAATTTTTCATCTAAAACCCCTAATATAAACTTTGTTAGCTCATTATTGTTTCTGATCAAATCTTTTCTACTAGTTCCCCGCTACTTTTCTCAGCTTTGCAACCGAGATTCTGGTGTGATTTCGCCAAAGACATTCTTCTTCCCGCCTCTGGCCACGTACACGACAAGTAACAATGTCCGGCTTCGTGAAGCTTTTATCAGTGTCTTCTCAGGGTAGCCTTCTTCCCAGAGCTCAGCTTAGGTTAGCAGCTCCAGTCATGCCTCATTCTAATGTTTCAGGGCTGTCGGGCACGTATCGGCGCCCGGCCAAATACATTTATCACGTGCTAGCAGATTTCCCCTTCCATATTTTCCAGGAACTTCACTGAGAGCACTGACCGGGCCTTTAAGCTCGCCTCTCGGCGAGCCGGAAACAATGACACCTCGCTGGCCGGCGAAAGGCCTGCCTTTGCCATCTCGAGGCGAAGATTCCAACTACTTTGGTTCGGCGAGGAGAGACACTTCAACCGGCCGCCAAAACAACTCTCTCTATTTCCATTTTAGCCCGAAAGAGCACAAACCAGCTGGGCCCATAAGTTCCAGACTAGTCCATTTTGCGGGACTTTTGTGAACTAACCCCGAGTCTGTTTCGCCTGTTCCCCGACAGAGCGCGCTGCTTTCACACCACAAGTTACCTCCGATGCTCCTTAAGTTAGGGAAGTGTACACGGACACATAGTCGGTGCACAGAGGACGGAGTTAACATGGACACAGTTAGTGCACAGAGGAGGGAGTGTACTCGGACACACAGTTGGTGCACAGAGGAGGAACGGGCTCATCAGGCTGCACAAGGGGCGCTGCCCCTGAATGGTGTCAACACATACAATTTCAAAACAGATCAGAAGGAGACGTGCTATTTCATAAAATGATTTAGGTTAAGTTTCTTAAAGTATGTGACTCATCACCGACAGCAATATCTAGTAATGGTCCATGTGCGTACTACTTGAAGGTGTGAGTGACTGTACACAAGGGGGTTGATCACGGCTCCTTGTTGCTGGCTCGTGTGTTGCAGACGTCCTCTGGCAGCGTGGACTTCCGCGAGTACTTGCTGAGCGTGCTCTCCGTCTCGGTGGCCAACAACTCTCAGGAAGTGCTGGACCTGGCCTTCAAGGTGAGGCACTGCAGATGTCTCCATGGAACTGCTGTACCTGGGGTTACTCAATCTGGAGAAGCTTCTAGCGTACTTACCAGCCGGTATTTGTTGGCTTTCAAAATTAATAACGATCCTTTCAATAGCAAATATTGCTAACTCCTCTTTGGCATGTCATAATATGTTTCCTATAGCTGGATATCCATATGTACTTTTTCCAAGGAAACTTTAAAAACAAGAGCTCTAAGATCACAGGTGCCGAACCGTGCAGGTTGGTAGTTTTGGCATGTTAGCTTTAACTCGCCATATCCTTCCTCAAATAGACTCACAGATACCGCTCACCACTAGCAAGCGTCAGCCCTTTAGTGTGACATGCTTGTTTGTCACACAATAAATATTAATAACTGCATGCTCGTAGCCAGAGTTGCGTCAGATAGCTGAAGGTCCATTGTCAATCACAAGTGTTGTTTTATGATTGTTCCTGTAATGCCTGGTTATAACTGCTGACGTTGCAGTGCGGTCTGCACGCAGGATGTTCCACAAGTGTGTACTGTGAGCAGACACAGCTGCAGTGTGCACGTGGCACAGGCCGGGAGCGTGACGGTTGCAGTGTGTCCTCAGATCTACGACTGCAGCGGCAGCGGCAGGCTGAGCGTGCCCGACGCCGTGAAGGCTCTCTCGTGCGCGCTGGCTGTGTCGCCCGAGGACCTGCGGGCGGCGCTGAAGAGGGCCGTGCCTGCGGACAAGAACCACGTGTCTCTCGGTAACTGTTCTGGCGCGAACCTCGGGTCAGGAGAGCCAACTAGCATGCAGCGGAACCCTAAGTGTTTTTCTTTACAATCTTAGTAAATGGTTCAAACGTTTATATTTAAATGCCCTCAGGTTAATTAATAATATTTTAAAAAAAATATTTAATTGTAAATTGAAAATCTCTAATAAAATTTGAAAAGATGCTCTCATTCAGAATTACCATGTAGAATATTGTAGGGTTAAAATCATTTAAAACTGAATCCAGAGGGAATAAATGACTTAATTTTACAATTAATCATAAATAGGCATAATTTATAGTTATATTTTTCTTATTCACTTGTTACAAATAACTAACTTGTTGACATATTTAAACTATGCTAATAGTACATTTATAAAACACAAGGAACATAAAATTATTCTCTGAATTTTCTGCATTTACTCGATTTTTAAGGACTCTACTTGACTAAAAAATTATGAAGTGTACTCTGCTCTGCTCGATTCAATGGTATTATTACTGAACTCAAATCGACTCAAAAATCTGCAGACTTGTCCATTTCTATTTTAATGTCACAATGACATCATCGAGCCCTATGAGCAGTGACACAGTGATGGAGCTGTGACTGAGGAAACCCCACAGGCGCACAGTGTAGTACCGCTTGCAAGTACAGGTGAAACCCCATCAGGAATCGAACCCGTGTTACCTTGTTGGCAGGATTATGCCACTCCACACGCCTTAGAGAGTAGAAAATAAATCACTTTAATATTGTTTTTTCTGACTTCAACTTGCAAACTCTTTCGTAAAAGTTGGCCTCATTTGTATCTACGGAATTCACTACACTCTCAAGATTAATTTTTTTTGTGAATTTTATAGATCAGGAATTGGGGTACGTTTTACAATCTACTGCATCTTACACTCGCCTAATTTATTCAATCCCAAGAAACATCAATGTATTGAGTGTTTGACATTTGAAAATCATGTGTGCTTCTTAGATGTCCAGGCAAGCTAATCAACAATTGTAACAACATTAAGAGCAGGTGGCTTAGCAAGATGGTAATTAGTCATGTGGCACAAGAAACTGTCACATTTAGGTAGACTGCTCATTATCACAGGTGCAACATAGTGTAAGCAAGATTATTGTAAATATCAGAAACACACAACACATGTCAAATAACAATCTCTCTTTACTTAAGTTTAAAATAACTAAATAAATGCAAGGTTAAAGCAGTAAAGCAGTACAGTCTGCAGACATATATACATGGCAGCACTGTGGATTTATTAAACCATTAGAATTAGTGCACCAAAATTATCGTCACCTGTTACGAATAAATATTACCTAAATTGAAGTGCATCATAAATGTGTGTAGGTAAACTATACTTTCTAGAGAAAGTAGGGGCGTGTCTGAGAATTGATGGTATCTTATATTTGAGTAGATACAGTGACAGTGATACTTGGGCAGTTGCAATGGCTGTGGTTGTGCGCGGGTGACTGCGGAGTTCAAGGGCACCGTGACACTGCGTCGCCACGTGTGTTGCAGAGGAGTTCCGTGCGTGCGCGGGAGGTGTGCAGGAGGCGAACACGCCCCGCGACAACAAGAAGGCCAGCTGAGACCTGGGAGCTGGCGGCACCGGCGTGCCGTCACTTGCTGTCCCGTCCACTCTTCCAGGCTGTTAGGCAGGAATCACTTACTTTCTCTTTTACAAAGATTGTACATACTATGTGTAAGTATCGTGTGTAATATTTTAATGAAGTGTATTATAGTTAAAATACTAATTGCTTCCAATAACTGATTCCTGGTACAGAAAATTGTTTGCAATCGCTCACCATCAGAAGAAAAATACTCATGGTTGAACTGAAAGACTGTCTTTTTTAAAGTAAACAAAATTTTGCATATATGTTATAGTGAGTAGTATGTAAACTTTTCATGTAATTGTAAACTGCATATACAATTTGTTATCCAAAAGTTGTAATCACTCCTGCAGAACTATTGCTATAGTAATTATTTGTATGAATTTTTTTTGCATCTGTGGTTTCCCAAACTTTGTTAATTAATATTTGGTCTTTCCTTCCTTTAAACCAAATTGTAACACTTCTTTGTGTTTTTTTATTGTGAGTGTCCATAGATAATCTCTCTTAATGTCCGAGTATGTTATTGTAACCTGTGTGTTGCTGTGTATAAGCCTAAAACCTGCAGAGAGCAGTTTACTTGTGCATAGCCAAGTGTTCTTCAGTTCATGAAGTTACTTCAGATATGTAACAGTATGCAGTTTAAGAGCATTAGTCATCATAAAATAGCTCCTTTAACAGTTTTCAAAATACTCCATAATTTACTTTATCTTTAATTAATAATTTCTGTTTTTTTTATCAAATAATTATATTTATTTTAACTTTGATTACATAAGTAATAATAAACACAGTATTAAGGAGTATTAGGCTCCGCCATCTTGGAATTTTACATTTTTGTACTATAATTCTAATTTTGAACTCTTTATCTCAATTTTTGATATGTCAAGGCATAAATCATATCTCCCTGACCTTCTGTACCATGTTGCGACCATATAGTTACTATCAGGCCCTAGTATGTAAGCGCAGCAAGGAAATAACTTATTATTTCACGTGGTTGATTACAATACCAGTTCACAAGTGTTGACTTCAACGAGTAGCCAAACATAAGTTCAAAAAATTTAGCACGGCAGCTTTATTGCAAATGGTATCAAAATATTTGAAATTGCAAGATGCGGAGGCCTAATACCACTTAAAGTTCAACTATGTTACAATAGTTTACCAAAATGTGCATATTAAATAGTGTTCTTCTGACATGATTTTAATTGGTGGATTCTTGAACTTAACTTTTTTATACAAATAAATTGGGCTTTCTTTTCATAATTGCTTTAATTTATTGAAATGTAACACAATTTTATGAAAAATATTTGATGTAGCATAATTGTGATTATAAGCAATGCTATATATACTATGTACTTACATTTGATCCATCCTATACCAATTATTTTCTGTGATTTGTGTGTACATATTTCAATTCCCAACAGTCTGGGTTTAAGTGCTGTATCCTGAAAGTATTTTCCTGAGCCTGATTAATATGTAGTATTTATTAATGTACATTAAATGTTACAAGGTTTTAAACATTTATCACACCCCAGCTAGCTCAAAATTTAGTCTGAAATGGACATACATGAAACAGTTGCAAAAAAAAAAAAAAAATTGGGCACCAAATATTATATAAGTTTTTGAAAAATGGACGAAAATTCTAATTGCCAAGTCCAAATGATAAAAACATGTTGATTATGCGCCCGGACTACAGCCGCGAAATATTCTCTAAACTCACTGAGCCACTGCCCAACCCATGGCCTGTCGGTATCTCATCCAGACAATGACTGACGAAACTCAGCTTGCACAAAAATCTACTTAGCTGGGAAATTCCCCGAAAAACTGCCATACCATTGACTACAAAATTTATCCATGCAATAACTATTTAGTACCTTCCCATCTTTGAGGACTTGCCCTCTGAGTCATGTGTCTCTGTACTTCTCTCACACATTCATTTCACACAGAATTCGGGGATTACCGTCAGATATTCCCACGCAACCTTTACGTGTATGTCTCTCCAATGATTGTCAACTGGTTTAATTTCCAGGCGGTGAACTTTCATGTAGAGGATTAAAGAAACTGGTGCAAAATTACAAAAAGTTGTGAAAATGTGAAGTAGATATGTAGTAAAGTGAAGCTGTCAATAAAATTTTTTTCTAATGAGTTTATTTTTTAATGACCAAACTGACCTTACTTTAAGAATATCCCTCATAGTATTAAGAAAGTTTACACACAACACCAAAAATAGTCTTCGCCATGAGGATGCTTAAAAGTTGATTATCAAAATGGAGACCTTACTTCAAAATCTGATGATGAAGTTCATGTAGAAAATGCCTTGTTCTGAAGGGCTGAAGGCAGCCAGGTGGCCCGCAGATTCGACTCCTCCATGTGGCATACAGCAACTCTGCAAGTCTGCGGAACACAGTCGACCACACGTCTTGCTTCTCAGCTGTTTCCTGACGTCACCACAGCGCTCACCGCGCCTCGTGCTCGTGCAGAGAAAAAACAAAAGTTAACATGTTGGCTAGCTTGCAAAGTAACATTTTACCAAATGTTAGATTAAAAACGAAATTAAAATACTGTTACGAACGTGAGCAAGGCCGGGACACGTACAGGTGCAGAGCTGGCTGGCGACTGCCGCAATATATGTGCCGCGCGCGCCTGGAAGATAACAAGGATTGTCGCTTTCCCCCCTCCTTCCCACCACTCCCGCACGGCGCCCTGCCTTTGACACGTAACTGACACCGGACAGGTGCGGAGTTACGCGAGTCGCCGACACGTGTTTCGAGAGATTTCTGCCGTCGGGTCGGCGCGGAATGACGCGACTGGCCCCGGCCGCTCTCGTGAGTTCTGGAAGGTGACTGGGCCTATATATATGTGCCCGGGACGCTGGCCGAGGGCAGTCTGGGTTGAGTTCAGTGAAGTCGGGAGTTTTCCCGCGGCGGAGTTTCCGGGCGATAGAGTGGCGAAGTCCCTGGACGAAGGTTCCAGGGCAAAGAGTTCAGTTCCGGGCGATAGTGTCGCGGGCGCGGCGAAGTTCCGAGCGAGGCGTCGAGTGGGATCTCGGCGAAGGGTGTGACGGCGGCGGCGGAGTGCGTCGGCGGAGACCCACGAGGGGTGCTGCGGCGAGAGTTGCGCCAGAGGTGCGGCCCAGCAAGGCGTGTGGATTGTGAGAAACGAGTGACTGGAGGAAGCAACATTTTGTAAGTACAATTTATTAATTGGCATTTTTAGATTATTAGCTAATAATGTAAATAGTGGCAATAAATAAAACTGTGTGTGATAAAAATCTTTAATTGGGCTAGCCTTTACGAACCCGCAGTAAATAGTAACAATACAATTTAATAAACTAACTTAAAATCTAAACTTATTTAAATTAAATTTCAAACCAACTTACAAATTTAATGTTTAAACCTTTCACGACAACAAATTTTATCAACTTAATTAATAAATAAAGCTCTCAAAAATTTACAAGGAAGACTGGTACAGGTAACATGCTTTCACCAAATATCAAAATACTAGTACTGCCTAAAGTTTGATGATAAACTGATCGAAATTTGTCGAAACCTGCCCTTATATAGAGGTCTGTAATTAGGAATCCGTGTTTGTTTTTCCTGTACAAGAAGCATATGTCTTTGAATTCTTGAAACGTCATGTCAGTGTTTATGTGGTCATTGTAGGCAAGGCGTTAAGTTAGTCCATATGAAACAACACGATGATGTCTGCATTGTCACGCAGCAAAGGTTTCTGCGTTCTGTACATTTGACACGGGTAAATATTCTACTTTTTGCATGTCCTCCCATGGAAAATTACTCTTGCATTATGTCTTGCTTCTCGTACACGACTTAGTCGCAAACTATTACAGAATTGGCTCTTGCATCACTAGGACCAGCCTTGTATAATTATCATTAAACGGACAAAACTCCAGGCCTTGCACCAATTGTAAAATCGTCGCCAAGTGCTGGTACCTTGGCTGTTGCAGCGGCTTGGAATACAGGCACAAGTTCTCGAACTGAAGACCATGTCGTTCCTCAAGCAAATTCTGTAAAATGCGTGTTTTTCCACAGTTGAATGGGCTTGCAATAACGCATCTTACAGTTTACCATGCCGCGATTAATGAGCACTGGCCTCGTCATCCTGTATAATGCGCACAGGCAGACAAATATCCTGGTGATGACTCTCGTGATAGTGACGAAATTGTATAAAAGCAAACACTTCTATACTTATAGCTCAGTCGAACATAATGTCTTGAAGAGGTAAGAAAAACAATCGGCGCATGACCTGTATACTCGATAAATAATCTGCACTTAAGCTAGCCATCTCCAGCTACAGATAATGTGGTCCAGGAACCAAACTAGCTCTACCATTAACTCGCGGTGGTGTTAGCATTAATGTTCTGGACAAGGTGTGCAAAGAGCATGATATCACTTATTCTCTAACTCTAAGCAAGGACTTGGAATACCTACAGGCACCGAGCAGACTATACATGGGAAGCCTTCATTTCACAGACGAGAGTGTCTCACCCGAAGTTCCCCAAAGTTCATGCTCACTTTTTTTCCCCCCGTTCTATCTCATTGTATAAACCGGTGTGGCATTACATTTTGCGGTCGATTAGGATAGGTCAGCTACATTATAAATACTTTAAAACATTGTGGATGGTTGTTTATATTAGGTAAGTATAGCTACATAAAAAATACTGTAAAATCATTTTATGGTTGCTTAGCAAATAACTTTTTAATATGTAGCTATCCAGGGCTAGGAAACCGTTTACATGATTTCACAGTATCTGTATGTAGCTATCCTAACCAAACAACCGTCCACAATGTTTTAAAGTATTTATAATGTAGCTAACCTAACCTTTTACAATGAACAAAAAAAAACCCGAAGATGCACGATCGGACGTTTGGCTCTCTCGTCTGTGAAAAGAAGGCTTCCCGACTATATATTGGCACAGGAAACCAAAGATACAAGCATCTCACCAAACACAGGACTCTGAGGAACGGGTACTGGTTGGACTCGAGCAGGGATACGGAATACTAGGCTCCAGGCTCTTGAGAGATGCGCAGGTGTGCGAAAATACAAGAAAAAAGCATACACTATCATTAAGAAGATGGCTGGTGGATTTCTTTTCGACTTTCCCTGCATTGGACTCTCCAGGCAGCCCCAATGATGCATCGAGTGGTAAAGTGTGGATGATTACAAACTTCCTGTTCATGTTCCTCTGATCATGTTGCACGAAAATTACACTGGCTAGACCTTAAACTGCAAAAAAAAAAAAAAAAAAAAAAAAAAAAACGGTTGTCAGGTTGGAAGATAAGGCATTCTAGAAACTAACTTAGGATTCCATTAATATAAAAATTGGCCTTGGCCTTGGCCTTGGAAAATAACAACGAAGATGATTGATTGACAATTAACACACAATGTTTTACAAGACAAATATTTTGTCTTATATTAAACAATTTTTTCCCTCAATGTTTTTTAATAATTTGACATACATTTAGGACTAAGCACATTTATATCAGAAATAAATTTTAATTACTTTATACTTTAATCAATTGAATTTTTAATAAATATTTTGTGTATATTAATATTTTTTTTAATCTTTTTTCGACGGGCGCCTTAAGTTCCTACAACTAACTGGTTCCCCACGCCAATTTGCTTGAAACCACAGGCAAGTTCTACAAAATACATTATCCTTTTTTGCTTTGCTACAAAATTCAATACCTAACGTATATGCTTAAATAAGGAAGCTTTAATGAAAATAAATTTCCGGTCAGGCAACCCTTTTCATCACTAGGCCTTACACACAAAATCATAATTGTGAGAAAAAAAATACTTTTACATGTTGTTTGATATCGGATTGTTTTTGTTTATCAAATTTTATTCTTTTGAATCACAAGTAACGAGATCTTCAGCTTTAAAATCTGTAGATGTTTAACTTACACATATCGGTGGAATCGGAAGAATTAAATTTTTAATGATAATTTAATACAATGAACCATTTTAATCTAATATTTGGTTGTATTTATGTATAGAAAGGTTTGGTTGATTTTTTTTTTTGTGATTACATTTATAAAGGTTTCAATTCTTGGAGTTTTTATTGCTCAGTTTACAGTTTAGTTCTTTTTAATTCATTTTGGATTAAAGAACCATCACACCGAAAGTAGCACGACACACAGACCCGTATCAAGCCTCTGCGAGGCCCCTGGCATTATCCCGAAAAGAGGCCCCTTTCGCAGGAGTGAACACAACCCAAGCAAAAAAAAACAGGGGGTTCGGGGTCATTCCCGGAAAAAATTTGTATTACAAGGTTCAAAATGGTGCTATTATATGTGATTTTTAAAACCAAAATATTGAATATAAAGTTGGAAGAATTGCAATATTTTCTACTGTTGTTAATTTTTACACGAATAAATAATAATTTGTATTACATTAACTTAAGTTCAGTTCCTGTGATACAAAAAAAATACAATTCCAAAGGTTTTTCAATAATATATATGTTTTACATTGAAAAAAATACACTGTAAGTCTTTCACTATATATTTATTTATTTTATTTATACTTATACTTAACATAACTAAGTATTATTAATGTTTATATCAGATGACATCAAAACATGCAGTAATAATTAACCTATAATTGTTTTTAAATTATTAAATCTGCGACTGATTAATTTCTGAGGTTATATTGAAATCAATTAATGGTCTTTACTACTGTAAGCTGTAACAATACCAATTTTTATTTCAATAATGCAAAAAAGTGTTAATGAAAGATTGAACTTCAAAATCAAGTATAACTTCCCCTTTAAGCACTAGCACCAAAGTCTACTTCAAAGTTTTCAACCTCTTGCACATAATGTCTATGCCTATCAATAATTTAAATAGGCTTCTTTCTACATTTTTTTGAGGCAAAGTAATTAATGACATCACTAAAGTATAGCGTTCTAAGTATGTCACATTCGATACTGAGAATACTCAAACTGTTTAATGTTTCTTGTTGCATAGCACTTCCTTTTATATTTTTAATAATCTTCAGTTTTGAAAAAGATCGTTCACCCGGGGCATTTGACACCATCATTGATAAGAACATTCTCAGAGAAATTTCCACATTCGGAAATGCTGGCATCAATACATTTTCATACAGATGATGATAGATGGCTTGTAAATTCAACTTCTTTGTAGGAGTAGATCAACACCCAACATCATCACCTCTTTCCAAATTTTCTTCGTACATTACAATATTTCTTTCCCCTTCTGCTTCACCAGAGTTTGCACAATCGGAACCATCATAAAGGTGTACAAGCTGCAAAATGTCTTTATTTTCTGTAAGATAACTTTTTAAATGTAGGCATTCTTCAACAAGCTCCAACTTGTTTACATCTTGTTTGTATACAGAAGCAAAATAGTCGTAACAAATTTTCAGTTTGTCTTCTTGAAGATCAATTAAATCCTCCAGAAATCCGAATATCTTCATAACTCTTCTGTATGCTTCTGTGCGTATATTAAGATTCAATACCAATGAGTCTATGATTGGAAGGTAGGTCTCAACTCTAAGTTTATCTCTTCCTTTGAGACTAGTATCTGGGTTGCTGCTGTTGTTGAAAAACGTAAGCCGAGTGCTGCGTCTATTTGTTCTGTCCTGAGAATTCTCACTATTAGTGTTTTTAGTTGATGCCAAAGCGGAACTTTCGTATCTGTCAAAACTGCCTCTTTTCTGTTCAACATATGATTTTAGAGACTCGAGAACTTTAACAGCTACTGACAGAGTAAGAGTAGGTTTTTGCAGGTCTGTGTTGACCTTGTTGATTCTTCCCAAGATATCATTCCAAAAGTAAGTGAGAAACACTGTCTCAAATCTTTCCAAGCATTTCTTCAAACCCGCAGCTTTTAATTTCGTGTCAGTATACTGCTCGGTGTCATTTCTAATCGCATCCAGTACTGACTCAATCACTTCATATCCTTCGCTCAATGCTAAAACAGCATCTGCCATAGCTGACCATCTAGTGTTGGAGAGTGGTTTTAGCTTTTTACTTGAATCAGTCATAGCAGATCACAAAATGTTCAATCTGCTAGTTGATGCTGAAAAAACGTTGTACAGTGATTGAATGAAGTCAAAATATTTTGTCGCATTTTGGTTGCTTTCTGCTGCTACTACACCAACAAGATTCAAAGAGTGGGAAGAACATGGTATAAATTCTGCTAGTGGGTTTTCTTGTCTGATTCTTGCTTGCGAACCAGTGTATTTGCCACTCATGTTTGATGCATTGTCGTAAGATTGTCCCCGAAAATTTTCAAAAAGAATACCACAGTTTCTCAGCAAACCAGTTACTTCTTTGAAGATTGTTTCGGCTGAATGCCCATTAATGGCAATGAATTTCTAGAACCTTTCAGTTGTTTCACTATTTATTACATACCTCATAATAAACGTAAGTTGATCAGTATGTGCTACATCAGGTGTGGAGTCTACACATATCGAGTAATACTTAGCCTCCTTAACCTCTATAACAATCTGATCAAACACTTTCCTCCCCATCACTTCTATGAATTCATGACATACAATAGACGACAGGTAAGAAACCCTCGGCCTGTATTTCCATATTTTTTTATATGTTCATTTAAAAATGGATCATATTCACTTATCAACTCAAGTGACCATAAATAGTTCCCGTTATGTGGATTACCAAATTTCTCTTGATCTCCTCTGAATGGTAGACCTCTTTCAGCTAAAAACCTTACGACAGAAACAACTCTAACCAAAACATTCTGCCAATATTCACATTCCTTATTAATTTCGATCTGGAGTGCTGTATCAATTCTTCCTACTTCTTTGCAGCGTCTCAAGTACACTAACATATTATTTCTATGCTCCTTCCCATTTTCGTGGCCAGTTAGAGACTGTGTTGCATGTTTCCAATAGTTGAAGCCTTCTGAACAGAAGGGACTGGAACAATTAGAACCAAAAAGTTTACAAACAAATCAATATACTCGACCAGATGATGGTGAATACAGTAACCATTCACACCTGATTTTCTCCCCAGTCTGAAGCTCCCGGAAAAACATGGATGGACACAATGTTCGTGACTCAATTACTTTTTTGCTATCTTGTGAACACTCATACATATTTACGAACAGAATCAATAAAATTGTGGTTGAAATTTTGACAGCATGAAGGGCCTTTCCTTATCCAATATTCTAGAAGTTCATTTTTAGAACCTCGAAATAACTTCCATTGTTCTACATCTTTACCTGGTTCCATTTCATCACAACTGCGTATTTCATCTTTTTCATGTGAAACTGAATTCTGAAGGTCAGAAATAGTTGCAGGAGCGCTGTCGGGATAAGCTTCTTGAACATTTATGAGTGGAGAGGATGACGGACCACAAGATGTAGGATTGCGATCAACTGGAAGACGATCTGAAGAACTAGAAGTGAGATCACTAATTAAGCCTAAATTTATTTCAGCACCAGAAACTGTTTGAAAAAATGCACTAACTTTAAGTAAAGATTATATAAATAGTTCACTTATTTTAGCCTTTTGTATTTTATGGGCACTACTTTCATAGATATGTTTCATGATTGCGATTAAGGAGCACTTTCAATCTTCTAATAAATTCCCACAGTTACATGGTAGACTGTTCACCTGAAAATAAATTACTTGATTTAATCATACAATCAAAATAAGAAAATTGCAATACACACACACACACACACACACACACATATATATATATATATATATATATATATATATATATACACACACACACATTTGGATCGGAAAACTACATAGGACATTTGCCTATCTGTGCAGATAAATGTATTGTATAAACCAATGAATTTTGGAAATAAACGACTGTCAAATAGCTACATGAAACAATAACACAAGAAAAAAAATTTAAAAAATTCGAACAGGCAAACTTAAAACCCAAAACCTTAGATATTCTAGCTGTGAACCTTCACCCTAACCAATTGTTTTTTATGTTTGACTCCTTTGCGAGGTCGAGACAACACCGAGTCTAACATTCCCCCCTTTACAACTATTATGTCAAGCCCTGTGACTATGTGACAGCGACAATACAGACTTGTGTCAAGTGGTGACTCTAACGGACGAACACAAATACCCATGCCTTACCCAGGACTCGAAGCCAGAACCGCAACCGCCCGCACCACAATCAGGCGCGCTACGGAGACCGGCAACTCGGTCACTATGCCACTACTGAAGGATGTGCAAAACTTTAGAAAAATAAGGAAAATACAAATTTCATAGAATCACGTTTTTGGAAGTTAAGTTTTTATATACTGTTAAGTAATTATATGACTTTAACTTTTAATTACTAAGTAATTATATGACTTTGTCTTATAATTACTTATATACCCCAATCCCAACAGAAAATTAGAACATGTTCTATAATGGTTTCTGTTATATTTTCGGGTAAAGAAACTGTAAAACCCAGAAGCTCGTTATACAATGGCTCGGAAGTGAATTCGTATCATAAAAGAACACGTGAAAATGTGTTCTAATCCTGTAAATAATATTTGAATCGTAATCACTAGAAATACCACATATTGTCACACACTGCATATTTCTCCTCTATTTTTTCTGCTTCTCTTTTCTGTTTTTTTTATTTATTTTTTATTTCCAATCACTAATGGAGGTGATTTACTGATGCACATAAGAAGCTGACGTAGATTCAACATGAATTTATAAACTATATACGACAGAAATGTTTGTTTAATGTTTGAACATGTGTAATATTGTAAATGCATAACCTTCATTTATTTTGTAATCCTTATGACATGTCCAATATCTGTGTACAATTGGGTATGAAAAATATCCTAAGGATGCAATAAAACAAACAAAAAAACTACGTTTTCAGGTCCGCATCCGAGTTATTTCGCTTCTGCGCCATTGTAGAACGATCTTAAAAACTACTACGGAACTGGGCCTCATATGAATAAACAGTAGGCTAAATTTCTCCTGCTATTGCTAAGCCCAGTGATACAAATCACTTACCATTACTGTACACACATTTTACAAAATGGCAATTTATTTGTAGTAACAACACAGAAAACAAACTTTCGCTTACTCTCATAGCCCTGCGCAGAACTGTTTATTTACGCAGTAGATCGATTCCTCGATAGGTAAAACGCACATTGTTTAAATGTACTGCCAGCAGAATGCGCGCAGTGCACTTGCACGCTGACCACTATTAGACAGCTAGCTGCTTGATACGATTCCTTTCGATTGGTTTGCTAGTGTGTAATGTATAAATTATTAAAAACGAAAAATATATATGTAAGAAATTATGTATAATCGAATATTTTTTTATTCCTCAAGCCTGAACAAGAAAAATTTTTCTTGCAATTGTGTATTGTCACACACTTGTCACAGACAGAACAATTGTAGTGTGTGTTTTCTTTGGCGATGGTGATTTATGTGAGGCAGACTGAGGCCCCCTGGGGGGCGAGGCCCCCGGCGACCGCCGGGTGCGCCTATACGTTAATACGGCACTGACGACACAATCAACATTAGTGACTGATGTGTTCCGTTGTAAGTTTAAAATAAATTCCAACGAAGCATCAAATCTCACGTCAATTTAACACGACTTCAGATATCCCAGGATGAACAAGGGCAGCTGGCTCCGTGGTTTGTTTTCTCATTAAATCAGCGAACTTTATTTCTAAGACAATGAAACATGGCAGTCCTACTAACTTTCAAAAAAGCAATTAAATTTTTATATGGCTTGGCGACTTTTCTAAGTATTATTTAAAATCATTGATAAAACTAAACACCTTCACCATAAAAGTTACAGTTTTCATCGTGCCTAATAGTTACACAAAAGTATAAAATAGCTCTCTATTGCATTACCACAGCAGTTCCCAAAACTGAGAGTTTCTTAAAGCAAAATAAATAAATAAATAAATAAATAAACCTCCGCACTCTAAGCCACTAGTCCAGCGCAGATTTATCAACACTTAAAGGAAGGTAAATATCTCAGTGTAGATAGAAATGTTAAAGTCTTCGTGAATACATTTTGCTTTAACACACAACCTAAATTCCAAACTTCCATTTTTTGTTTAGATCTAATTTGAAGAAAAATTCTAAAATAAATAAAAATAAAATAAAATAATGGATTTCTTTTATTAAATTAAAATTATTGCAATCTTATTCGTTATAAGTATATTATTTTATTGTTTAGTTTTTAAATGAACGCAAAAATTGCTAGACGAAGTTCAAATATTTGAATTTTTCGGGTAGGTATCTATATACTCAGTTATCACATTCCTTTGTTTGTGCGTTGTGATGAACAAATCAAACAAATATAATATGATGTGCTGAAACGTTAGAGAGACGGCTGTCTGCACGTGCTTGTTCTGGTTCACTCAGACTGCGCCACAGACAACTAGGAACTAGCCCCGAGAGCTGACCTCTGACCTTACAGCGAGCCGCGCGCAGCCCGGGTGCCCAGGGCACTGACTCGCAGCAACACGTGAGCTGGCCAGGTGTGGCATCCTCCTGCAAGACATGCCACTGTCGAGCTGCTTCGTGCGTGCACACTACTGTACACTTGCTGGCCTGATGCATGGTGCATGCTCGCACCTGTACACTTGCTGGCCTGATGCAGGGTGCATGCTCGCACCTGTACACTTGCTGGCCTGATGCAGGGTGCATGCTCGCACCTGTACACTTGCTGGCCTGATGCAGGGTGCATGCTCGCACCTGTACACTTGCTGGCCTGATGCATGGTGCATGCTCGCACCTGTACACTTGCTGGCCTGATGCAGGGTGCATGCTCGCACCTGTACACTTGCTGGCCTGATGCAGGGTGCATGCTCGCACCTGTACACTTGCTTGCCTGATGCAGGGTGCATGCTGGCACCTGTACACTTGCTGGCCTGATGCATGGTGCATGCTCGCACCTGTACACTTGCTGGCCTGATGCAGGGTGCATGCTCGCACCTGTACACTTGCTGGCCTGATGCATGGTGCATGCTCGCACCTGTACACTTGCTGGCCTGATGCAGGGTGCATGCTCGCACCTGTACACTTGCTGGCCTGATGCATGGTGCATGCTCGCACCTGTACACTTGCTGGCCTGATGCAGGGTGCATGCTCGCACCTGTACACTTGCTGGCCTGATGCATGGTGCATGCTCGCACCTGTACACTTGCTGGCCTGATGCAGGGTGCATGCTCGCACCTGTACACTTGCTGGCCTGATGCATGGTGCATGCTCGCACCTGTACACTTGCTGGCCTGATGCAGGGTGCATGCTCGCACCTGTACACTTGCTGGCCTGATGCAGGGTGCATGCTCGCACCTGTACACTTGCTGGCCTGATGCAGGGTGCATGCTGGCACCTGTACACTTGCTGGCCTGATGCATGGTGCATGCTCGCACCTGTACACTTGCTGGCCTGATGCATGGTGCATGCTCGCACCTGTACACTTGCTGGCCTGATGCAGGGTGCATGCTCGCACCTGTACACTTGCTGGCCTGATGCAGGGTGCATGCTCGCACCTGTACACTTGCTGGCCTGATGCAGGGTGCATGCTCGCACCTGTACACTTGCTGGCCTGATGCAGGGTGCATGCTGGCACCTGTACACTTGCTGGCCTGATGCATGGTGCATGCTCGCACCTGTACACTTGCTGGCCTGATGCAGGGTGCATGCTCGCACCTGTACACTTGCTGGCCTGATGCAGGGTGCATGCTCGCACCTGTACACTTGCTGGCCTGATGCAGGGTGCATGCTCGCACCTGTACACTTGCTGGCCTGATGTAGGGTGCATGCACACGACTGTACAATTGCACTTACTTTTGTATTTATAATATTTTCTCCAGATTTAGGGGAATGTAAGGTAACGCCTTCTTTTATTCATTTCGTAATAAATTTCAGGATTCTTTTTAAAATCTCAAAATTTTTCAATGAGTGATTCAAGTCGAGAATCTTGATTTACACGATCCCCCATTCATATAAAAAAAAATTTCATTTATTACTTAAAATTTCTATTTTGATTTTTTTTTGTTCTATAAATTAGTTTCAAAAGTATTGTTGTATTTTGTATTTTTAAAAATAATCTTTTCTCCTACAATTCAAACAAGAGGGTATTTAAATGTTTACAACAATTACATTGAATTAGGTACTCCTATAGGTTGTGGATTTTTTTTACATGATGCCTATGCCTATGAACAATTTAGTTTAATAAAGATAAATAATGTTGGTTTTTATGAAAAATGAGATGATATTAATATTTGTTCAAAATATTTTCCTTTTCAGTTTTCTATATTAGACATCTCGAAACGTGTAATTGAGTTGTTGATAACCCAGGTATTACTCCAAAAAAATTAATTCCTCATTAAGATCTTAAAGTGAACAAAATAGTTTAGAACTTACTGGTGTTGATAATAAGTATCGTGTAAAATCTATTCATATTTATAAAACAAATTCATTATTTAATTAGACTTTTGGAAATGTTAAACACCAGCGCGGTTGGAACTTTGTGGGATGAATGCGATTTTGGTACAAAAATAAAATTCATCGGCGACACTGGCATCACCTACCTCTAAACTTCGGAACTAAGTCGGCTTCCCCCAGCAGACCACAAAAATAAAAGGATAGTGGCTCAGGACAATATAAACAATAAAATAAAAAATCTGCTTTCAAAAATCAAATTTGGGGTGGTCATCCAAGATGGCGACCGTAACGAATGGCGGATCCAAGATGACCGCAGGGTGCAAGATGGCGGTCGTGAAAGCCTGGCCAGGAGCCAGTGTCCAGGACGTACCAGCTCGCGGAGATATAAGGAGTATTGCGATGCGAGGGTTGCTCCGGGTTGCCAGTCATGGCGCAACTGCAGGTCAGCAGGAACACTGGGGCGGTGTCGTGCAACATGGACACAAGTAGCGTGCATTGCCGCTGCACTTAGCGGCATGAGCCCCTCTTGCGCCAGACTCGCTGTGGGAGGCAGGCTTGCAGCACCCTTCCTGCCGCGGGAAGTTGGCGCGTCACAGCTCCGCAGGCACTGCTACAGACACAGCTTCAGGACACGCTGCAGACCAAGATAGTGTACGGCATTGTCACTCCCCCCTCTCCCCCCAGTCGTGTCCGCTCGAAACAACCTCCTGCCGCAGGTACGACCGGCAGCCTGATGACAGCTGTGGGAGACATGTGCTTATAACTTATTAGGCAAGGAAATATTAAAATAAAAGAAGAATTAAAGTCGTGATTATTCGATTAATTTTTCTGTGAGACTGTTTAAAATTGTTGATAAAAATGTCACAGAGAATCAAAAAAAGTCAATTTTAAATGTACATGATTTATTAAACAATAGAACAATATTGTAAAAATCTTTTTCTGACATAAAATATTCAAAATTATTACTTTTTCGTAAGAATATGCAATATTAAGTTTTAAAATGCTATGATTTATTCATTCGTCAGGTTTAATAATCTTTACCAAAAGTTGCAATTACAAAAATACCTAATAGCCAATAGTTTTCGGTCACAAATATATGGCGAGACTAACATACGAAGCTAAATGCCCCCCTCCCCCCAAAAAATAACGAAGAGGAAGACTGCTCATGGGGCTCACAGACTGTGTCTTCACCTGACTAATGGTCGGTGGTCGGCGGGTTGTCGTGCTACATTGTTGGCGGGTTGTCCTGCTACATTGTTGGCGGGTTGTCCTGCTACATTGTTGGCGGATTGTCGTGCTACATTGTTGGCGGGTTGTCGTGCTACATTGTTGGCGGGTTGTCCTGCTACATTGTTGGCGGGTTGTCCTGCTACATTGTTGGCGGGTTGTCCTGCTACATTGTTGGCGGGTTGTCGTGCTACATTGTTGGCGGGTTGTCCTGCTACATTGTTGGCGGGTTGTCCTGCTACATTGTTGGCGGGTTGTCCTGCTACATTGTTGGCGGGTTGTCCTGCTACATTGTTGGCGGGTTGTCGTGCTACATTGTTGGCGGGTTGTCCTGCTACATTGTTGGTGGGTTGTCCTGCTACATTGTTGGCGGGTTGTCGTGCTACATTGTTGGCGGGTTGTCGTGCTACATTGTTGGCGGGTTGTCCTGCTACATTGTTGGCGGGTTGTCCTGCTACATTGTTGGCGGGTTGTCGTGCTACATTGTTGGCGGGTTGTCGTGCTACATTGTTGGCGGGTTGGCGTGCTACATTGTTGGCGGGTTGTCGTGCTACATTGTTGGCGGGTTGTCCTGCTACATTGTTGGCGGGTTGTCCTGCTACATTGTTGGCGGGTTGTCCTGCTACATTGTTGGCGGGTTGTCCTGCTACATTGTTGGTGGGTTATCCTGCTACATTGTTGGCGGGTGGTCCTAATACATTGTTGGCGGGTTGTACTGCTACATTGTTGGCGGGTTGTCCTGCTACATTGTTGGCGGGTTGTCCTGCTACATTGTTGGCGGGTTGTCCTGCTACATTGTTGGCGGGTTGTCCTACATTGTTGGCGGGTTGTCCTGCTACATTGTTGGCGGGTTGTCCTGCTACATTGTTGGCGGGTTGTCCTGCTACATTGTTGGCGGGTTGTCCTGCTACATTGTTGGCGGGTTGTCCTGCTACATTGTTGGCGGGTTGTCCTGCTACATTGTTGGCGGGTTGTCCTGCTACATTGTTGGTGGGTTGTCCTGCTACATTGTTGGCGGGTTGTCCTACATTGTTGGCGGGTTGTCCTGCTACATTGTTGGCGGGTTGTCCTGCTACATTGTTGGCGGGTTGTCCTGCTACATTGTTGGCGGGTTGTCCTGCTACATTGTTGGTGGGTTATCCTGCTACATTGTTGGCGGGTGGTCCTAATACATTGTTGGCGGGTTGTACTGCTACATTGTTGGTGGGTTGTCCTGCTACATTGTTGGCGGGTTGTCCTGCTACATTGTTGGCGGGTTGTCCTGCTACATTGTTGGCGGGTTGTCCTGCTACATTGTTGGCGGGTTGTTTTGCTACATTGTTGGCGGGTTGTCCTGCTACATTGTTGGCGGGTTGTCCTGCTACATTGTTGGCGGGTTGTCCTGCTACATTGTTGGCGGGTTGTCCTGCTACATTGTTGGTGGGTTGTCCTGCTACATTGTTGGCGGGTTGTCCTACATTGTTGGCGGGTTGTCCTGCTACATTGTTGGCGGGTTGTCCTGCTACATTGTTGGCGGGTTGTCCTGCTACATTGTTGGCGGGTTGTCCTGCTACATTGTTAGCGGGTTGTCCTGCTACATTGTTGGCGGGTTGTCGTGCTACATTGTTGGCGGGTTGTCATGCTACATTGTTGGCGGGTTGTCGTGCTACATTGTTGGCGGGTTGTCATGCTACATTGTTGGTGGGTTGTCGTGCTACATTGTTGGCGGGTTGTCGTGCTACATTGTTGTCGGGTTGTCCTGCTACATTGTTGGTGGGTTGTCCTGCTACATTGTTGGCGGGTTGTCGTGCTACATTGTTGGCGGGTTGTCGTGCTACATTGTTGGCGGGTTGTCCTGCTACATTGTTAGCGGGTTGTCCTGCTACATTGTTGGCGGGTTGTCGTGCTACATTGTTGGCGGGTTGTCATGCTACATTGTTGGCGGGTTGTCGTGCTACATTGTTGGCGGGTTGTCATGCTACATTGTTGGTGGGTTGTCGTGCTACATTGTTGGCGGGTTGTCGTGCTACATTGTTGTCGGGTTGTCCTGCTACATTGTTGGTGGGTTGTCCTGCTACATTGTTGGCGGGTTGTCGTGCTACATTGTTGGCGGGTTGTCGTGCTACATTGTTGTCGGGTTGTCCTGCTACATTGTTGGCGGGTTGTCCTGCTACATTGTTGGCGGGTTGTCCTGCTACATTGTTGGCGGGTTTTCCTGCTACATTGTTGGCGGGTTGTCCTGCTACATTGTTGGTGGGTTGTCGTGCTACATTGTCGGCGTGTTGTGCTATATTGTCGGCGGTTGGCGCGAGCCGCAGGAGTTGGCAATAAACAGCGCAGTCTCCCTTCTGAATGCCAAGTGGTGTCTGCGCGCACACGAGACGAGGCCGCGCCGCGCCGCTGCACTCGACTGGTGGCAGGTTAAAATAAATAACAATCTACCACACGAAATTAAATGCAACCTCCTCCAGTGCCGTTGTGTCAAGTGAAATACTAATAAATCAGCAATAATCTAGGCTAGGCCGTATAAAGGCAGTAATACCTATAATAATACACTCTCTATAATATTTTTTTCCCACAAAATTTGAACATAAAAATCTTCATATATGATAAATTTACGAGTGGGAGTAACAGGTTCGAAAAGGATAGCACAATTAACAAAAAAAAATTATTTGTCACTAATATTTATATAATTAATTAAATTAAAACACTTAAAATGTTTGTCCACAGTTTAATCACTCCATCATTTAGTCCACAATTCACTCTCCCCACTCGACTGCTGGTCTCTTGTGTCTCACCTCTGTGCCAACACACTGCCGCGCACTACTAGCCCGACCATCACAATACAGTCCCGGGGGCACATGTCGTCATCTCCGCTCACCTAGGGTCACTCTCCCTCCTCACTCCACTGCTTCGGAAGCTGGCATCGCCATTGCATATCCCTCACTTCCCCTTCTGGAATGGTGTAGCTCCCGTTTGAAGTGTCGCTTCATCGGGGCCGACTCGACACCCGAAGCTCCCAGAACAATGGCGTGCTAGCTACGTCACTTCACGCGGTGGTCTCCGGGTGCCCGTAGAACTCTCCAGAGGGACTGAGGGGTCCATGGTTGGGGAAGGGCGAAGCGGGGAATGGTCCGCTGCTATTGGGCCGTGCGGGACCGCGCTCAACCCATGGGCCAACGGGCCACCTGACCGACCACATCCCCCGGCCCGCCTCGCTGGCCCACCTCCATTAATACTTTTAGTTAGCTGGGTGAGTATCATACACAGCTGAGCTTAAGACTGCGGGCGTCAGATTATTACCTAAATTTCAATCATTTTACAGACTTTAGTTCCTACAAAATTAATGCCTTTCCTGAACATATAAATTCTTTTAAAAGTTTTAACCTACACTTATATTATACATTTTAAAATTATATGCTATAAAATGTTTAGGTGTGCCTTAATTTAGTTAAACTCTTAGTGGACTAAGCCCTTATTAAAAAGGTACCACGATTAACAGGCAAAACAATTTAAACTAACCTTACTGTGGCCAAGGGCCACAAGGTAGCATTTCCGCATCCATTGCAGTCAGCAGTGCGTTCCCGGTGCCATTAGCGAACACAAGATGGTTGGGGGGAGGGGGGGGGGGTGTTGATGGAGGATATATTATTCCATCCCCACGAAATCCTAAGAAATAAAAAAAAACATTTATTATATCCACCAACAAAAGGAAATAATTTGAAAGCAAACAGCAGACAAAGAAATTGTATCTAACCCCCCCCCCCCCCACCCCCACCCAAGATACGATATTCTGCATAATATGCTCCAGCCCGGAGCAGTGGGAGACAACCCCACGTCATTCTGAAAATTGCTGAAGTATGTCTCACTGTTGCCTGACTGAAAAGAAAGGAGTCAGTCGCATCGCATGGCAGCCACGAGTATTTGAGTGAAACGTCTACGACTGGTTGCAGTTTTGTCAGCTCACTAACACGGCGCTGTTGCTGCCATCAGAGTTACTTAATGGCTAATATATGATACATAAGTTCGCAATGTGCCATTATGTATTTCCAAATTGATATAAACTTGAGAATCCTGTGTATAGTAGTGTCAGAAGACAGCATAATGTGTGCAGTTGACATATCCACACCCAGTTGCTCGTAGTCGCTATATAAGTGCGAGGAGGACAAACTTGGCCCCAAAGAGCGATGCGTGTACACCAATCTCTTAGTGATTGTTACACTTTCCCGTAACGCTCTTTTCGTCAACACTTTGACGACCTGTGAAAAAATCTGTGAAAAACGTTTCACTTCAAACATTAGCTGTCTACGTTTGAACTGGAGTGACTGGAGAAGAGAAGCAGAATAGGCAGGTGAGGGCTAGCCGCGGCCAGCCTCACGCAGGCAGACCGTGGCGTGACGAACACAAGCCAAGACGTCGCCGCGACCCACGAGGCCGATCATCGATCCCCTGACCACACGGTGCAGGGGGAGGGGCTGATGCTATCTGCGCAGTGAGTCCGCGCACAGGCGCAGGCTCTAGCTGGGGCCAGTAGCGCCCGAGTCACCACGCGAGGTGCGCGCGTCGTGCAGCTCGCGCGATCTAGAGCCTTCTCGCGCCTCCGTGGCGAGGATCTAGGACAGTGCATAGAGTAGCATCACGCAGAAGTGTCCGCGTCACCACACGAAGTGCACGTGCCGGCGCGGCTGGCGGGATCTAGGGCCTGCTCGCGCCTCCGGGGTGAGGATCTAGGACAGTACATAGAGTAGCATCACGCAGAAGTGTCCGCGTCACCACACGAAGTGCACGTGCCGGCGCGGCTGGCGGGATCTAGGGCCTGCTCGCGCCTCCGGGGTGAGGATCTAGGACAGTCATAGAGTAGCATCACGCAGAAGTGTCCGCGTCACCACACGAAGTGCACGTGCCGGCGCGGCTGGCGGGATCTAGGGCCTGCTCGCGCCTCCGGGGTGAGGATCTAGGACAGTCATAGAGTAGCATCACGCAGAAGTGTCCGCGTCACCACACGAAGTGCACGTGCCGGCGCGGATGGCGGGATCTAGGGCCTGCTCGCGCCTCCGGGGTGAGGATCTAGGACAGTACATAGAGTAGCATCACGCAGAAGTGTCCGCGTCACCACACGAAGTGCACGTGCCGGCGCGGCTGGCGGGATCTAGGGCCTGCTCGCGCCTCCGGGGTGAGGATCTAGGACAGTCATAGAGTAGCATCACGCAGAAGTGTCCGCGTCACCACACGAAGTGCACGTGCCGGCGCGGCTGGCGGGATCTAGGGCCTGCTCGCGCCTCCGGGGTGAGGATCTAGGACAGTACATAGAGTAGCATCACGCAGAAGTGTCCGCGTCACCACACGAAGTGCACGTGCCGGCGCGGCTGGCGGGATCTAGGGCCTGCTCGCGCCTCCGTGGCGAGGATCTAGGACAGTACATAGAGTAGCATCACGCAGAAGTGTCCGCGTCACCACACGAAGTGCACGTGCCGGCGCGGCTGGCGGGATCTAGGGTCTTCAAGCGTCTCCGTGGCGAGGATCTAGGACCATAAACAGAGCAGCAGCAGCAGCAGCAGCAGGCAGTGGCGCGGTGGTCTGTGGAACACGGCGCCGCGCTCATGTCGCGAGGACAACCACGGTGCATGGTGCGGCGGGCCTAGCATGGCTGCTGCGGGATCACCCAGTGTCACGGCCCGAGTTGCTCCGCTGCTAGAACCTCGCTGGATAGCCACCTAGAGGCTCGGTGATGTGTGTCTAGACAATCCAAGCTTCTCAGTACAAATACCAAGGAGAATATTCTTTTTTGGAGAAATATGAAAAATATATCAATTTACATGTCCAAGTTGGTGCGAGTTTACCATCGAAGCTTAAGAACTTTTCCTAATACATAATATAAGTTTGAGACTAATTGTTAGTTCTAATGAATTTTATAGCAGACGTTTATAGGGCTAAAGAAGTTTCCTCAAGTACGTCTAGAGTTGACGAGAGACCTGTACGTCGGATGCGCCTCCTGGTCCCTGGGACGAAAGAGCTGCACGTGAGTCGGAGGACAGGGTGACGACTACCCCGGCGATGTGTCCAGGGATGGTGCGCGGACTGGTGGTGGTGGTGGCAGGGCTGTGCGGGGTGCTGTGCCGGGCATCCGCCCCCGACCCCGCGCCACCCCTCGAGCTGTGCGAGCACTCGGGGGCCGAGGAGGCGGCCGCCCCCGGCAGCCTCAACCTGACCGTGCAGCACCCACTGTTCGACACGTCGGCTGGCCTGCTGCCGGGCCTGGTGTACTCGGGTGAGTGACTCTTCAGGCTCGAACATCGTCCCACTAACTAGCCCCTCTTACTTGTTCACGAAGACCAACCTGTCAGGGCTGTTAGGCCCATACCTCGTCCCAAAGACCATCCCCTTAGGCCACTCGGGGCTGTCAGGCCTCGTTAGTCGGTATTCATCTGACTACACGGGCGACAATCTATATCGGATAAATACTTCCAGTTATAGTTCTTTTCCCAATTCTTCACATGTCAGGTTAGCACCTATGCATCTGCACTAGAAAATATTTGTGCAAAGTTTACACGGCACCTAGGCCTAAAACGTCCATGGTGTTTACCCAATGGAACCCCGTTTTCTCCAAGACCCGCTCAGGTAAGAGTGAGTAATTTTCAACATCTAAACTCCACAATCTTTGTGGTGTTTATTAAAAAAGAGAATGTTCAATAATGTGAACTGACAGTACAGAGGTCACAGCATGTCGCTGCAGGCAGTGCGGCCGACAGACAGGAGGTGTCCGTCAGCAGACCGTTAGGCCCCTACTGCTGAGCGACCTACGAGTTAGTACCAGGCGACTGGTGGTTCCCAGGCTCCCCTGCGCGACAAAGGACGATCGTATCGAAACAATGGAAACCGACGAGCGGATATCCACGCTTCTTCTGCGTGGAAAATAGAAGCGCCAAAGTGTGACCTGCAAATGGGTTCTTCCCTGTGACTCTGCGCGGGAGAAGAGGTCGAAAGCAATATGGTGGAGTGGTTCGTGTGAAGTGTTCCGCGCCTTTCACTCACGCGCTTATCAGGAGTAATACCCGGCTCCTGTAGACTCACCAGGCAGGGCTGGACAATGAGGACAGTAGTAATACCCGGCGCCTGTAGACTCACCAGGCAGGGCTGGACAATGAGAACATTAGTAATACCCGGCTCCTGTAGACTCACCAGGCAGGGCTGGACAATGAGGACATTAGTAATACCCGGCACCTGTAGACTCACCAGGCAGGGCTGGACAATGAGAACATTAGTAATACCCGGCTCCTGTAGACTCACCAGGCAGGGCTGGACAATGAGGACATTAGTAATACCCGGCGCCTGTAGACTCACCAGGCAGGGTTGGACAATGAGGACATTAGTAATACCCGGCGCCTGTAGACTCACCAGGCAGGGCTGGACAATGAGGACATTAGTAATACCCGGCTCCTGTAGACTCACCAGGCAGGGCTGGACAATGAGGACATTAGTAATACCCGGCTCCTGTAGACTCACCAGGCAGGGCTGGACAATGAGGACATTAGTAATACCCGGCGCCTGTAGACTCACCAGGCAGGGTTGGACAATGAGGACATTAGTAATACCCGGCGCCTGTAGACTCACCAGGCAGGGCTGGACAATGAGAACATTAGTAATACCCGGCTCCTGTAGACTCACCAGGCAGGGCTGGACAATGAGGACATTAGTAATACCCGGCTCCTGTAGACTCACCAGGCAGGGCTGGACAATGAGGACATTAGTAATACCCGGCTCCTGTAGACTCACCAGGCAGGGTTGGACAATGAGGACATTAGTAATACCCGGCTCCTGTAGACTCACCAGGCAGGGCTGGACAATGAGGACATTAGTAATACCCGGCTCCTGTAGACTCACCAGGCAGGGCTGGACAATGAGGACATTAGTAATACCCGGCTCCTGTAGACTTACCAGGCAGGGTTGGACAATGAGGACATTAGTAATACCCGGCTCCTGTAGACTCACCAGGCAGGGCTGGACAATGAGGACATTAGTAATACCCGGCGCCTGTAGACTCACAAGGCAGGGCTGGACAATGAGGACATTAGTAATACCCGGCTCCTGTAGACTCACCAGGCAGGGCTGGACAATGAGGACATTAGTAATACCCGGCTCCTGTAGACTCACCAGGCAGGGCTGGACAATGAGGACATTAGTAATACCCGGCTCCTGTAGACTCACCAGGCAGGGCTGGACAATGAGGACATTAGTAATACCCGGCTCCTGTAGACTCACCAGGCAGGGTTGGACAATGAGGACATTAGTAATACCCAGCTCCTGTAGACTCACCAGGCAGGGCTGGACAATGAGGACATTAGTAATACCCAGCTCCTGTAGACTCACCAGGCAGGGCTGGACAATGAGGACATTAGTAATACCCGGCTCCTGTAGACTCACCAGGCAGGGCTGGACAATGAGGACATTAGTAATACCCGGCTCCTGTAGACTCACGAGGCAGGGTTGGACAATGAGGACATTAGTAATACCCGGCTCCTGTAGACTCACCAGGCAGGGTTGGACAATGAGGACATTAGTAATACCCGGCGCCTGTAGACTCACCAGGCAGGGCTGGACGAGTGCAGCGGGAAGCCTGCACACAGGCGCAGGAGACGATCATCAGGCACAAACATGTCTTACCTCGCTCTCCTTGTCACCTGGGTTGCTGTGTAATGCTGTGTGATGCTGTGGGATGCTGTGTGATGCTGCTATAAGCCTTCTGCGCGTACAGAGACGAGTCGGTGGTGTGTCGTGCTCTAGAGACAGATAAGACGGCTTATATGTTATTGTTTCTAAATTTTATTTTTTACTGATAGTTAAAAATATAAATTAACGCGTAGTAATTTAGAATTTGTAATTTGTGTTACGTTGACTCGAAGATGAAATTTTAATTTGCTGGAGTCCCTGTTATTCTAAATAAATGTAACCCACATGAGAAATAATCCTACAGAATCTTCTTATAAATCAAGTACCTATTAAGAATTTTAATGGAAGTAATGAAGGTACAAAATAAAGCAAAACAATCAAAAATAAATAAAACAACATATTGAATAGTTGCGGGTGCGCTGTTTCATCGGCGGGAGAGCCCTAGTGTAAGATGTCCTTGTGCTACGCCCTCCCTGCAGCCTGTTGTGCTCCGTGCTTCTGGGCCAAGGAGCAGAGGTTCGCCCTTATCTTGGGTGCATATTGTGTCTGAGCTGGTCGCTCTTGCCTTAACTTCCTGGTGGTTGTTTTGCCCTTAGGCCTAGGGGTTAACCATGTGCAAGTTAGTAGCTTGTGCCGTCAGCCGGTGGGGTTTCGTGCCCTGTGTCTGCTGTTTCACTTTACTGGCAAACTTGTCAACAGGGGCGCAAGGTGGGTCCGGTGAAACCCCCTGGGGGGGGAGGGGTTAACCGACACATGTCATCTCTGGACAGCGGCTGGCATGTTGCCCGTATTTTTGCCTACATGCGTGCAATAAGTAGAAAACTTTAAAATATACAGAAAGGTATCTGTTAGACATAGTTTTGACATCAAACAATTTCGAAAGTGTAAGCTTGCACCTAGTGAGGGGCTTCTTAATTCCAGGGGAAGGCCCCCAGGCCCTAGGCCCTCCTGGCCCCCAGGTCCCCAGGCCCCAGACCCTCTAAGGCCTCCAAGCACTCCAGGCCCCCAGACTCTCCATGCCCCCAGGCCCTTCAGCCCCAAAGCCATTCAAGCCCCCAACTACCAGGCCTCCAAACTCTCAAGCCCCCAGTCCTTCAAGACCTCAGGCCTCATAGGCCCCCAGGCTTCCTAGGCCCCCAGGACCCCAGCTTCCCCTTATCTACGCCCATGTGGTCAGGTACATTATCGTTTGCTAACCGTATTTGCATGGATGTAGAATACAATTGTCATTTTTTATGTGAACACTAAATAAAATATCTAACAATCTGATCCGGATTGCCCGGCGACCCGGATTAACGAGGGCCGGACAAACGAGGTGTTACTGTATGTCATGTCCCAGTCCCGTTTATCGTTTACCTTTGCTCCATTACGCTTGTAGGATCGCTTGTTGATTGCTATATTCTTGTAGCTGGCTCGCGATCTCTTCATATTAATGCTATTCAAACTAATTTGTGCTGAGCTGAATCCTGTTAGTAATGTTTCGCAAACATGCGCTAAGCCTTTTACTATCGCGTGTGAAATTGTAACATCACGCTCGCTTAAAGTGAGTTTAAACATGGGTTTTTTTCCTGTCATTTCGTAACGTTTATTCTTGTTAATTATACATTTGCTAACAGTAATATAACAAGTTCTGTAAGTAATATCTTGTATGCGGTAAGCTTACACGTGCAATTACTTGTTGCAGTTATATGTTGGTTTAGATCGGAGGCCATTCATTACTGAAATATATTTTTGATGTCGTGGAAGTTATGTTTTCTTTCATTCAAACAAACAGGTTATCAGATTATTTACTGCTTATTCGATCCTTTTAATGAAAGGCTTGTTATTGTGCATCTTGCCTATGTTCTGTTCCCTCTCCCGTGCGTGGCAATTAGAGCTTGCACAAAACACTGTTCGATCTCGGCACACTTCTAAGAAAGTAAAACAGTTAGGTCCATGATGTGTAGTTTTGTCATTTAAAGCAAGAAATCCCTCATAAAGGATCCAAACTAGTTTGTCACCTAGCGATTATTATTTTTAAATAGCTCACATCTCCGACATATGACACAACAGCAACTCTTAAGTAAACAAGACAGTCATAAAAACAGATTGGTATATAGGTGTGTGGTATTAAATAGAAATAATAATACCTGACTTGTGACGTCACACTACCAAAACCATGTTCCGGGGAACGACAAGTAGCACACGTAGCACTGCTTTCAGATGGCGCTCGGTGTTATCTCGACCTACGATAGTTGCCACTGGTACTATTCTAAAACCACTTCGATTTTGGCCGCCAAGTACTTTTTATTTTCATTGAAAATCATTAATTTTTTCCACCCAGTGTCTTTAAATATATTTTTTTGTTCTGCATGCTTCAAACAGCCATTTTATGTGGAAGAGTACGTGAGAAAGCAACTAACTTAAACCGTGATGATCGTTTGTACTAATAACGATGAAAAGAATCCGTTTGAAGGACTAAGGCTAAAGTTACACTGTGCATTCATGAGAACGTGCGTGAACTTTCTCTCATGCACTAGCTCTTACTGCGCCTTCTCCTAAAATCATCAAGCACACTTGCACGATTGTGTTGTTGCGTTCATGACAGAAAATCGTTGGTTCAAACACATCATGCACGCGAACCAAACTAAGATCATCTTGTCAGTACTAGGTACTTCTCATCTCTCCTCTACAGGACTCTGTCTCCAGCAGGCACCACGACATCCTGATTAGGCATGTACCGTGTTGATGCCCAGGTGCAACCCTCCGAAGTAGCACTGGGACACGCGCCTCACCTGGCGCCGAAATAACGACCTATCGATTTGCCATTAGGGTCGACCCCGGGTCGCTGCCGCGCGGCCAGACAATCGATATGCGACATTCCCGCCGGACACAGGCCTGCCTCCCGCCCCGGGTCACCTCGCCTCTTTCCAGGGGCTGTTGTCTTGGCCTGTTCGACACCACGTGTCTCAGGTCTGCCGTAGGACCTCTTAGACAGTAGGGGAGAGGTGGGTAGTCCCGGACACTTAAGCATAATTACATATATCTGAAAAATTTTCATATATATTTAAAAAGTTAATATGTCAGTTTTACGCTTGAAACACTATATGTGCATACATTGCCAATACAAACACATACAATCTTCTAATGAACGAAAATGAGGATTACAATGGTGCTTATGTTTTTTGCACAGAAACGATACACGTCGGGTAGCCCCGGACACATCATTTCTTCATTAAGCACAAATCACAGTTAAAGGATACATCATCTGGATCACCTCCAGCTCATTCCTCATGTGCCCATCCCTTACATGTACAACATTGAATCCAGTTTTCTTCGAAACTTTCACAGCAGATTATGCACGTTGTCTTCGTAACTGGTAAAGATGTTTTCCTTGACAATTTTTTATGACACTGTTTCGACTTGGACCGTTCCACAGTAAGTGACAGTTTGCTAGGTTTTTTTCGTAGAATATTTTTGGTTTTCGGTCGTGTCTTAAACTCCACAGCTTCTTTGTAAGGGCTTGATGTTAGAATTTCACTTCGCTGAGTTTTTCGTTTCCTACATGAACTTCTTTTACTGGCATCTGGAAGAGGCGACAAAGTTTTCAAAACATTTGTAGCATTCGTTGATGTTGAGGGATGGCTGTTGTCTTCAACATTCGACCTAGAATTGATTGATCTGGGCGATTTCACAGGATCATCAGAGGTTTCTGTCATTGGAATAGGCCTATGTGTTTCTGTTGCCTGATTAGAAATTGAACTGCAAGATGGTTGTGCAGCAGTAACAGGATCATTGCTAGGAGCTCTTCTATTATCGACTTTAGGTGCTTCAGGAATTTCTGTCAGAAGTGATGGAATAAAATCTAGGTCAGAGAAAACTCCAGGGTTCAAAGGATAGATGCCTGTGCAAGAAAACACATTGTTTGCAATATCAAGACGACAAGACTTCCTATATGCACTTGAAACCAGTCTTGCTATTTCATTTTCTGTTATTCTTAGACCAGCATTTTGTCGTTTCCACAGAGCACAACTTTCAGCAAAAGCATTCTTGAATGGCTTCATGAAAGTTCTGGCCAATGATTGGAGTTTGTGAATAGTGTGAGGAGGAGTGCTTATCATGTGGACATTATGTTCCCTAGCATAACATATCACAGCAAGGTCCTTGTGGCTAGAATGTCCATCTAACAGCAACAAAACAGGGTTCTGGTGTGTAGGCTGAGTGTATCGAAAAAAATGTTTCAACCACACTAATAATGTTTCTGCATTCATTCAACAATTTGACTGAGCTGCAGCGATGGATTCATCAGGTGCTCCTATCATTAGTCTGTCATTCATTCTCTTCCTCGGGAAAATAAACATAAGTGGAATGAAATGGCCAACAGGATTCATGCAAAGCATAGCTGTAACGTTTCGGCCTCTTTCAGCAGATGTCAATTTTCCAACTTGCTTCTTTCCTTTAACAGACAAGACTTTCTGATTTTGGTGGACAGTTGAAAACCCCATTTCGTCCGCATTGTACATTTTAGAAGGTGGGAAGTTGTATATCTCTATTAGTAATGCCAGTTTTTCGAAAAATAATTTAACTTGAGTTTCATTAAAACCAACACACCTCATCAAACTGGTAGAGTTGTAAAAATCTTTCCCAGCACATTTGGTGTCCCTGTTAAATCTGTGTGGAATTCCAAGTGTCTCTGCTAGGTCGAATGCCAAATTCAGAAATTCCTTTCTACTCAACCCCATTAACCTATCATCAAATTCTCTAATGTGTTGTGCCAGCTCTTCTTCAAAATTTGAAGGAAATGTTTGTTCAAAACATCCAAGTTAAGGCTTCAGTTCACATTCAAACCCTTTCTTAATCAGTGACTTTATCCTGAACAGAACTTTTTGGAACATTAAAATGTGTTGCTGCATCTCGTACACTCATTTTACCACTCAACACATGTTCTACAGCAATTTTCATTGTAACTTCACTTAACGATCCCCTATTGGTAGTTCTTCCTTTGAATTTCGGCATGATTTTTGCGTCAACCAACTGTAACATACGACCCCAATATATTTATAAAAATAATTAACCTGCTAAACAAAGTTTATTTTAATATTTTACATTTTACCTATCAAATGATGTGTCCGCAGCTACCCTCTTTTGGAGTGTCCGTGGCTACCCGCAACGCAATAGCTCGAACTAATAAACATAACATAAAAACTGTTGCCAATACGAGCATCCCTAAATTGTATGTTCAAAAACGCCTTATAAATATGACATTGTGTACCTATCATTCAGTTTCGCTTACCAACAGTGTCGTGAGACGCTTCCAGATATTAACTGCATCGTAAAAATCTTTACCACAAAACACAAACATACGAACTACATCCACGCGCTTAAACGAATAAATCTCAACTGTGTGCGGACAGCACTGTATACGGAGGGAGTTCTGGACAAAACTTGACAGTACTGCCACCTAGCGAGAAGTAGGTAAACTACGGCATGTCCGGGGCTACCCACTGTCCGCGGATACCCACCTTTCCCCTACCTTGGTTTACCATAGGAGCACTTAGTCTGTCTCAGGTCTACTATAGGATCTCTTAGACTGTGTCTTGGTTTACCATAGGAGCACTTAGACTGTCTCAGTTCTGCCATAGGACCTTGGTTTGCAATAGAAGCACTTTATCTGCATCAGGTATACTGTTGGACCTTTTAGACTCTGCTATGCAGCTGGTAGCGCCTCTGTCACGCTCGCTACCCGACCAGTCGCCAGGGGGCCAGTGCCGTCAGTAGCGAGTGTCCTTGGCCTCACGCGACCGGCGAGGCATGAACACGCGCCCTTAAGTAGCGCTCTAGCGAGACACGCAACTTTGCAATAAGGTAGGAACTGCAGGCGAACAAGGTGGAGAACGAACAGAAAAAGATAGTATAGAAGAACAGCGTGAATATTCTCCTTCATTCGTGGACCTCCAACAGTTTACATTGGCCGATGCTTTACTCCTGAGAAGATAGCTGATGCATAGACACTAGACCTGCCCAGCTGTCCCTTAAACAATCTTTTTTTCCACCCCTTCTCTCTGTTCCTCTCTGTCGCGAGCGAAGTGTTATTCTCTGCGGGAACGAAAACAAAACAAACGCAGCTTTTTGTTTTGGCCAGCGCAGTTATATTGCCCCCGCAGGACCCGATGTGATTGGTGGGCGGAACATTTATTATATCCCGCAGTCCCGGTCTTACACAGAAGCGACTCTGTGATATAGCACCCCCCTCCCCTCAATATGCAACACCAACACACTCCAGTGATGCTGCCGCATGTGTGGTGGAATTACCGGATTCGCATTCCTTTGTCTCTCTCTCTCTCTCTCTCTCTCTCTCTCTCTCTCCTGAATAACAGCGCGTGACTCGTGCAGTCGCGTGCAACTGCCGCAGCTCTTGTTAGCCGCTGGCCCGCTGAGAGGCCTTACACACGGGGGACTTGTCCCGCGAATACAGTCCAATACAGTCCAATACAGTCCAGTACAGTCCAATACAGTCCAATACAGTCCAATACAGTCCAATACAGCGTGCTTCTCGACGCCAGTCATGAAACTGGCTCTGACGAAGTGGAACCATCTCGCCCCAAAGAGGCTCAAGAAATGATGAAGCACAAGTACATGCATGAAAACTTAGTTTGTTGTATCCAAAAGCAATATTGCCAACCTTAAAATGTTTTAAGGAACAGTGAAACCGCAAATTCCGACATCTTGTATACGACAAACCAAGCGCAACACACGTGCACCTAGCTACTCGGGCATTTTTGATGTTCAGAAATACACAGTTGCCTAACATCGTCTGGGTCAGACGACAACCACGCAAGCTGCTCCCCCCACAACACGGCACGAGAGAAGCACGCTGCTGCAGCAGCCCACTCGCACTGGCTGCTGTCCAGCAGCGTGCAGTGTAGTTGCAGGCCTGCCCGCTGGTGGCGCCGAGCACACCTGTGCATCTCCGCGCCGTGCTGACGCGTGCGACAGTGGGAGTCATTACTTATTTAAACGCCTGTCACCCGAGGGGTGACCATCAAAATTAATTCCTGGCGCTGTTCTCTCCTCACAGGGCAAACCTAAAACTTCCACAAAACAAAAACGATTATACCATGCACAAACGAATACATGTATTCACGAAAAGTTGTTCTTCTATCCTGAATCTCCAGTTATTGAATCTCAACACTACAGCCAAAATTCTTCAAAATCTCTTGATTAAATTTACTATTATTAATAGTCTCGCGACAAATGAGTTGAAATAATTCAGAAACTTTGAACAAAGCTGCCACGAATATTATCTTGAGCTTACACAGTTCAAGTTTACTGATTTTAAAATTCCGACTAAAAATTTATCCACCGATAACAGCCCAAAACCTTTCGGCAGGAGAACCTATCTCATAAACACTGGGCATGTCACCCACGTCACTGACTTCTATACTGACGACTGCGCTGGAGTCCTGAGCGAGCCTATGACCTACTATGCCTGTATCGGCGAGTAGCGCCAATGAGAGGACTGCCAAGGACTGATCCACGCAGCACGAGGCCCTGACCCCCAGCACTCTTCCATTATAAACATATACATGGTACATACTTGTCACAATATTCTGCTACACCAAGCAAGAGCGGAATGTTAACAGTTAGCAGAGTTGCGCAGGAAATAGAACACGACAAACTCATCATGGAATTGGAAGCTCCAGAACGAAGCTGCAGGACCCAGCAAGGACACTTTGAGAGATTACATTTGTGACCTAGTGTACTTACCACATTATCTGAAGTAACCAATGGAAAACCAGCTGGAAAAAACCTGCACGTAGCTAGCTAATGTGGGATCGTAGCTCAACTTGTAGCCTTCAAAAACATTCATAAAATTACATATTAAAATGTTTTGTCACTTTATATTTTTGTAGCATTTAAAAACATGCTTAGGTTATTTTAAGAAATGTTTCTAGGAAACAACCTTATACTACAGGCCTCGGTCAACTTACATATGCAATAACTGTATTGTCTTACATGTTAAGATATATAGGGCAATTTGTAATACACATAGGCCTACAATATGTATTAAATTAAATAACGCTATAATTTTTTATTTCTAAACTGTAGTTTTTAAAACAGACTGACACTATTGTGAGATTGCATAATATAGTGAAAGTAAATTGACAACGTCCAAGTTCTGCACAAATACATAATCATGCATGTTGACAAAACATTTAATTAGATACTCATATGCGTGCTGTTCACATAGCACATTAGGCAGCGAGAGCTATATTCTAAACATTAAATCTTTACAGATTGAATTAATAGTATTAAGCTCAAAAATATATATTTTTGGAAGTAGCATAATAATACATATTAGAAATATATCAATTTACTTAAAACTGCAGTAAAATTAATTGGCATTCGTGTAAATGTTTACATGCATCGCATATGTGGATTTACATACGTAGTAGTAAAAATACACCTATGCATGGTGGGGGAAATGTCACACGAACATGAGTGGAGATGCTGCCACACAGTTTGTGTCCGACTGGGCAGTTAGTTGAGGGCGTAAGTGCGCGAGCGAGCTCTGGCCATTACACTTCAGTCTGGTCATTATCATTCAAGTAATTATTAGTTGACTGAAATTAATTTGTTTGTATATAAATTGAATGTAATTATTTATTCATTGAGAATGATTTATCTCTTTAATTCGTAATTCTTAATTTGTTAATTTACTGTCTAATAATTAGAGACTGGAAAAATGCTCGGATAGATTTGGCGAGGCTTCAGTTCAGCCAGTTGTACCTGAGTGCTGCCTCTGCCCTCACCTGACTCTGGCCTGGTGAGAATCACTACGTCGGCAGTGACATCTGCCCGAGTGAACGTGGAACCGTGGAGTCCATCCTGCAGGTCATTCAACCCGACAAGTTTTCCGATCACCGCTAATAATGTTTACAATAAATGTCGTTTAAAAATAATTTTTTAACACCTCAATATTTATCGTTGTGTGATATGTTCCCTAGAATTTTAATGACAGTAGGAAATAGTCATTTATTAGTTAATATTTAATCTCATTAAAAAAAAATTGTCTTAAAGGTTGACACACCACATATTTGCCTGATCGCCCCTTACAAACGCTATGGAGTGCGATGATAATCCATAATCGGTTATCATCTTCCAGGAGTTACAGGATGGTGTCTGTTAACAAGCTGCAAGTAAGAACGTCGTCAATAGGCCTTGTAGACACGAGTAGCACATGTGGTGTAGCAAGGACGCAGGTGGGTGTGGTAGCCGGCGGCACTCTGACATGGACGGTGCTGAGGTCCCTCCCCCCCCCCCCCGGCAGGGCATGCCGCGGTCAAACAGGGGGGGGGGGGGGCGATGGGTCCCTCCCCATCCCAGCCCCCGCACCGCAGTTATTGCGGTCATTCGCGAATTCCCCTGAAATACCAGGGCCGTCGAGACAAGGAGATGTTGGCGATTAAATAGCTTCACATCGTATCAAATTTTAATCCGCGCCACTTATTGGTTGGTACTCTAATTCCCGCGACCCGAAAAAAAAGCCGTGTTTAATTTGTGAATGGGTACAGCAGAGCCAAAGACAAACACTGGAAGCAGGTAGACTGGCCCAAAAGAAAAACCCTACAACCCGGTTCACAGACATAATAAATGTCCCACTTGTTCAACAAAACAAAGTATATTGTTACCTCCTCTTTACATTAAACTCAAATTAATGAAGCAGTTCACTAAAGCACTTCCAGAAGAAGGTGACTGCTTCCAGTATTTGGTAACACAATTTCCGACAGTATATTATGCGAAACTGAAAGCAGGGATCTTTGTGGGACCGCAGATCAGAAATTTAATGAAAGATAGTCTGTTCGAAAATACAAAGAATCCTAATTTTACGTGATAACGTCCTTTATAAACAGTAGGTGACAAAACAGTTCACGTGTAGGTTGTGTGCTGCCGCTGTCTCTCTTCAACTCGGACGAATCGGTCGACGGAGTGGAAGAGAGATAGATGCGTCACAAGCCGATCGTGCCTCTCTATCGCTTGTTCCGCGCTCTCACTCGCACGCTCGGCTCAGGCGGAACGTGGACAACGAGTCATGCTTTTTTTCGTGCGTGCAAACGGTTTTCATCGATTTATAAGACGTTATCACGTCAAAAAGCATTTTGAGGTAAATGGCAATGAAGTAAGCAGTCGTGTGATAGCAATACTGAGAATGTAATCCGCTCGCCTGCGTGTAGCGGACAGCCGACTGCTGTGTTGCAGTGTCGGTGCTGGGAGCAGGCACCAGCACGAGGCTGTCTCTGATGGGGCCGCCGGGCAGGGGCGTGTTCCTGGCGGGGCCCGCGCACCTGGGGTGTCCCGGGAGGCCGTGGGCAGCGGTCAGCGCGCCGCGAGGCTCCCCCGTCAGCCTCAACTGGACCCTGTCCGCGGGGCAGGCGGCCGGCAACCTCACCTTCAGGTCAGTGCTGCTCTCACACGGGCAGGGGCGTGTTCCTGGCGGGGCCCGCGCACCTGGGGTGTCCCGGGAGGCCGTGGGCAGCGGTCAGCGCGCCGCGCCGCTCCCCCGTCAGCCTCAACTGGACCCTGTCCGCGGGGCAGGCCGCCGGCAACCTCACCTTCAGGTCAGTGCTGCTCTCACACGGGCAGGGGCGTGTTCCTGGCGGGGCCCGCGCACCTGGGGTGTCCCGGGAGGCCGTGGGCAGCGGTCAGCGCGCCGCGCCGCTCCCCCGTCAGCCTCAACTGGACCCTGTCCGCGGGGCAGGCCGCCGGCAACCTCACCTTCAGGTCAGTGCTGCTCTCACACGGGCAGGGGCGTGTTCCTGGTGGGGCCCGCGCACCTGGGGTGTCCCGGGAGACCGTGGGCAGCGGTCAGCGCGCCGCGCCGCTCCCCCGTCAGCCTCAACTGGACCCTGTCCGCGGGGCAGGCCGCCGGCAACCTCACCTTCAGGTCAGTGCTGCTCTCACACGGGCAGGGGCGTGTTCCTGGTGGGGCCCGCGCACCTGGGGTGTCCCGGGAGACCGTGGGCAGCGGTCAGCGCGCCGCGCCGCTCCCCCGTCAGCCTCAACTGGACCCTGTCCGCGGGGCAGGCCGCCGGCAACCTCACCTTCAGGTCAGTGCTGCTCTCACACGGGCAGAGGCGTGTTCCTGGTGGGGCCCGCGCACCTGGGGTGTCCCGGGAGACCGTGGGCAGCGGTCAGCGCGCCGCGCCGCTCCCCCGTCAGCCTCAACTGGACCCTGTCCGCGGGGCAGGCCGCCGGCAACCTCACCTTCAGGTCAGTGCTGCTCTCACACGGGCAGGGGCGTGTTCCTGGCGGGGCCCGCGCACCTGGGGTGTCCCGGGAGGCCGTGGGCAGCGGTCAGCGCGCCGCGCCGCTCCCCCGTCAGCCTCAACTGGACCCTGTCCGCGGGGCAGGCCGCCGGCAACCTCACCTTCAGGTCAGTGCTGCTCTCACACGGGCAGGGGCGTGTTCCTGGCGGGGCCCGCGCACCTGGGGTGTCCCGGGAGGCCGTGGGCAGCGGTCAGCGCGCCGCGCCGCTCCCCCGTCAGCCTCAACTGGACCCTGTCCGCGGGGCAGGCGGCCGGCAACCTCACCTTCAGGTCAGTGCTGCTCTCACACGGGCAGGGGCGTGTTCCTGGCGGGGCCCGCGCACCTGGGGTGTCCCGGGAGGCCGTGGGCAGCGGTCAGCGCGCCGCGAGGCTCCCCCGTCAGCCTCAACTGGACCCTGTCCGCGGGGCAGGCGGCCGGCAACCTCACCTTCAGGTCAGTGCTGCTCTCACACGGGCAGGGGCGTGTTCCTGGCGGGGCCCGCGCACCTGGGGTGTCCCGGGAGGCCGTGGGCAGCGGTCAGCGCGCCGCGCCGCTCCCCCGTCAGCCTCAACTGGACCCTGTCCGCGGGGCAGGCGGCCGGCAACCTCACCTTCAGGTCAGTGCTGCTCTCACACGGGCAGGGGCGTGTTCCTGGCGGGGCCCGCGCACCTGGGGTGTCCCGGGAGGCCGTGGGCAGCGGTCAGCGCGCCGCGAGGCTCCCCCGTCAGCCTCAACTGGACCCTGTCCGCGGGGCAGGCCGCCGGCAACCTCACCTTCAGGTCAGTGCTGCTCTCTGCAGCACAGTCCGCCTACCAGACACACTAGCGAGCCGAGACACGGGCAGTGCTGGTGTGTGCGCCGCTGTGCCGGAGAGAGGGACTCTGTGTACTACCTCGCGCCTCGCCTGTTCCTTGCACTCAGACACACAGGCCACGACTGATTTCATTTGCTACGCGTAGACCGAATTGTCACAGGAGTAATGATGGCTTTCACGAATTACACTAAAAAATATATATATATATATTTTTAGATTTCCTTATCGAAACAAGGAGCATCGTATTGTATACATGGTTGGTTAATATAATTTTTATTTTCCACTATTTTTTAGTTAAAATATGATTCTAAATGCAAAAGAATGATTTTAATTCACACAAAATCGAGTAGGGGGAATAAACTTACAATTAGGTAATGGATTCTGTGCTTGTCTAAGTGGCTCCATGAAGCTAGTCGCGTGTGTGTTGTCGCGTCTGTCCGTGAACCAATACTTTGGAATGGCCTATCCAATGATTACCAAGAACCTATCTTTCAGAGACAAGCTTAATTTCTGGCTACATCGACAACATATTTCTACTTATTCCTGATAACTAAAGAACAATAAAGAAACTGCTCGTAGAAAGGTTTTTCCAGGGACAAAAGACATGGTGCAAGCTTTCGCATATGATGAATTCAATTTCTTTTTTTTATATGGCAAAATGAGTCAGTATCATGTATCTGCTATACTCTTCCAAGCGAGGCAGATTAAGACCTGCAAGAAAATGAAATACCTCGGCAAAATGATGGCCTATATTTTATGATTACCTGGTGGATAAAGCAGTAATAATGTTTCAAATGATTCGCTCAGCTGCTCTGGCCAACAGAGGCCTCAACTACTGAACATTTATTATGATATATAAAGGAGTTGTGACCTTCAGGAAAATTGTTTGGTTCCAACAGCCGAATTATCTCACATGAAAATACCACTGATTGGACCTCCAACTTCTCACTGTGGAACAATCAGAGAAGTAACTGCCAAATTGAGAAAATGTACTGGCTGATGCCGAATCCTGTCAACATTGCAATCGCATGCTCGTGAGTTGAAGGCAGCACAAGGGGCGTATCCTCGAGGATTGGGAGACAATTTGTAACAAGGAGAGGAACATGAGTTAGGAATGAATGTTACTGAAGTGATGGTGTGAAAGTGAATGTACTGTAGGACTTCATAAGACCAATAAGGACAGTGTTGGAGCTCTCAGATCCTGGCTAAAAACATAACAGGGATTTTTAAAGGACAGTTTAAATTATACCATGATTTTAATGTACTATGGATGTAGTGAAAAAGAGAAATTGTGTTAAATTCACATATTAAGAACAAAATACACCATAAAACATGAATTTACTTACACGAAAAATCTACACTTCTAGTACACCCTTTTTCTTATTTGTTTTTTTGGTGAATAAAAGTGTTAACATTCTTTTCCTTTTCGAGCACGAGGCTGTTTCAATCATTAATAATAAGTTTAACCATTAACATCGATACATACAAATATAGTTAAAATTAAAATCAAAATACCATATATTAAACATTAACTCTAAATTCCACAGTTGATTATTTTACAAACTTCTAATCACAAAGGCAACGATCTCGCCGAGTGTCACCAGGCAAGAGGCAGGATCCTGTGCGCGTGTGTCAGCCTGTCAGCCTGTCAGCCTGTCAGCCTGTCAGCCTGTCAGCCTGTCAGCCTGTCACTGCAATCATCGAGACATGAATCCCCCGCGCGAATGAAACTGAGTAGTTATCGGCTCGCCTTCCTGAATTACCCTGGAGCAGACTGCTCCAGCTCTGCTGCTATGTGAGCGATGCAGGACGTGTGTGACTGTGACGGGTAGTCATGTGAAGTGTGCAGTCACATGACATGCACGGGCTGTGTTCAGAGGGCGTGGCGGCTGCCTTCCACGCGCTTGCTTGGTTTTGCATTTCATTTGCGAGTACGTGCCGTTATTTGCATTAGGTAATAACTTTATGCTACGTAAATTTTGGATAATTAGTCGTCAAATTCAGACGAAGGAAAGGTATGTATATAACTTACAAACATATAGGACTTAATAACAGCGAGATAAATGTTTCTAAATCCATAATAGATGGCTAAATTCTCGTAATATGTATTATAAAAAATAATCAACACATATATAAATTTATTTTCTTTCTCATAACTTACATATTGTTACAAAATCTTCCATAATTGCGATTTTTTTTGGACACATAACGGGGAGTCTCACATGCCATTTTGATTTTCTTTTCATTACTAATAGTCAAGAGCTATTTCTGTAAATTTAACAATATACCTCTCTTGCATTTGATGTATGCCATAAACATTTTCAACAGATATTTTAAAAGTCACACAAATGTCTGTAATGGTTATCACTTGCCTAACCTTTTACACGCACTATATACCTAACACTCAGTAAAAATGTTTGGAAAATATTTGTGGAGAACAACAAACGCAAGAGGGGTAGTGTATTGAATTTACCGAAATAGCTTTCGATGATGATGATGATAATAATAATAATAATAATAATAATAATAACAATGGGAAAATAAAAAAAAAACAATATGACGCTTGAGACCCTGCCTTTAATTTTATACTTTTAAGTAATGTCACAATGCACGATTTATTTCCGCGGAACAAACATTTCCAGTTAAATTCTAGCAATGGGCGGGACATTGCCCATACGTCGATGTTACTGGAGAGGCAAAGACTGTTCATAACTGTGGAAGACTCGAGACAATTCAAGAAGTGTTGCGATGTGTCGCGACACGTTCTGCCAACACTACAATTAAAAACAATGACTTAAATTTATTTAATTACTTTTGATGGTTCGCGTTATTATGAACACGCCTAAACTCAGGTGGCGCAACTGGCCATTAGTACTCGACCAGACTTTGACTGCTGGTTACACTTGGGAGTACTGTTAATCCAGCATCACCTGTGTTCGATGCAAGCGTACGGCCCGCTGCTGCTGTGACGGGGCAGCAGTCGAGGCGCGCACTGGCTCGTGGCTACAGGGTCGAGGGTGTCATCTCGCCGAGTGGAGTGGCTCGTTAGTCCAGGGACTCCGCCCCCCTCCCCGGTCCAGAGAGCACCCTCGCCGCCATATTGATCAACACAGCGCCAGGCAGTGGTACCCGCTCAGCTAGGAGCCGGCACCAGGCTCTACTCACAGGAGCAGGCTCTACTGGCGCAGTATCTCGTGCAGCCAACACCCCCCCCCCCTCCCAACTTGCCTTCAGTGGACACACGCCGTGCCTGGCATGCTCCAAGCCTGCGAGGTAGACTTCCAGCGTTGCAGTTTGTGCCTGACGTGTAGGCCACCCGGTGTACGGCGAGGTGCGCAGATATCTTTGTGAGCTGTTACTGCATAGTATTGCCATTAAACTTGCAAATGATTTGGCTGCTCAGCAGTAAAGTGCAGGGTTATAATGTTTGATTATATTGTGATAGTGTAACACATATGTTAATGTTGGAATCTTTGTTACAGTATCGTTTTGGACATATCCTGATGCACAAGTAAATGGAAACAGTCAGAAACTTGTAACACAAGTAAATGGAAACAGTCAGATATTTGTGAAGCAAGATAATAATTTTTTTTATATTTTGTGTGATATACTACACCCTGTTTATTGATGAGTAAGTGTGTTCTTGTACATAGCACATACTCTATTACTTCGTTGTTTAAGGAAACCCACATAGTTACCCAGCTTGGTAACAACTAACTGTTTAAATTATTTTATCCAAGCGAAAAAAAATTCTAGATTGGCAGCTTTTCCGTTAAAGAATCCCTTTCGGCACAGCCTACAATGTAGCTAGATTTCGAAGTACTTATTTCTTATGGAAATGTTTTGGAAACATCTATAAACTCGTAGAACATTTTAAGAACTTAATGTACATTACATCTTAATAATTCGTCAGTATTCAAAAAAGATCGATTTAACGTTTTCTCATATTCCATGCAGCAAAAATATTTTGAATGTTTTTTTAGCCTAATACATCCAGCGTTGACTGTCTTAACGAACTTCATAATATGCCTACGAAGGTAGTTAGTTATGCAATTATTTTTGACATTCAAATACTTGTCACTGTGCGTATTGGTCACGTGACGTTTCGTGTCACACGAGAGCAACAAAACTTACCTTTTTACCATGTGCAATCATCTACTGACATCACAAGTTATAGATAGGCTACTGCGGTGTGCTGTTTAAGACAGTACCCTTCAAGCAAAAATCTTAAGGGTTCTTTCCAAAACCGCTTAAAACTCAGGGGTACCAACCGAGATCTTACCAAGAAGAATACAACCGGATGACTCACCTATGTATCGATTTTTTAGACTATGGTGAAGAACCTTCTAGAACTTTCTGTAACCGTCCAAGAATTTATATTTCATCCTAGAAAGTTTTAGAGGTTATTGGAGAGCTAAGTATAATTTTTGTGTTTATTATTTTCTTTAATGGCTAGAAATTTTTGCAAGTTTGATATATTTGCTGCTGTACAAGGTTGCTTGTAAATTTCACTAATATTTTCTGATACATTTTCCCCTGGTATTTTGTGTGTGATGCACCTGGTAAACTAAAGTAAACGTTAGTTTTTTTATGCTCATAATACTCTGCACTTGATTGCACTTTCTGCACATTCTGTGCTGTTTACTTGGTGGCCATATATGTTTCAGAGCAGTAAAAGTAACTCAACTCTCCAAAGCCTTGAAATTATTTGTAATTGTATAGTGTGTTATTTTTCGGATATTTAAGAACCTTTCGCTCAAAAACATTTGTTATAAAGTAACTTGAGATATATTTAACAGTCGACAATATTTTTTAGATAATTTCATGTAATTAAAAAAATATAACTTTATTGTACCTGGAAAAAGTTATTACTTCTATCAGATTGATTATTTTTGTATTGTTATGGAAAGGTTTTTTCCTATATTTGTTTGATTTTACACTTCAATAAATTTAATAAAATTTACTGGTTTTGTCTTGTTAATGTTCTGCCATATTCTAAAGTTTTCAGCATTTAGGTTATTTTCTCCGGTGTTTAAGTTTAATATGCAGGTTAGGCGCCATCTGGGCAAGCAAGTGTTTACCTTGTGAGTTGGTAAGAGTGTTGGTGCTTGCAGCGAGTGTTTGGAACCAGAAGGGACCGGCCCACACTCTTTTTCATTCCTTGCACTAATACGCGGTCATATCATTTTTTGACAAAGGTTTAAGGTAATACTAAGATGGTTATAAATAAGTTCCGATGATTTTATACAAAGATAATTATTATTTTTTTTAAATCCAACCCTGTTTTTATTTTAATAGTGCGTTTAATCAAATTTTTTTTTAACCAAACGTTTTAGATAACTATTTTATGTTTTACAAACAAAGTAAATGGATTTTATAGTATACGTACAAAGGACATTATTAATTTCTTTTTGTATTTTAACCCCCTCTTTATCCACCATTTGCAGCAGTAGTTGGTCGAATCAAAAAATAATTCAAACAAAAATTTTGATAATATTTATAAAGATTAAAAACAATTTGAATGGATCTGATGCTGTGCCTACTAAGGGAGCTATGATTTTTTTTCTTGTCATTCAACCCCTGTTTATTCCAACCCTTACATTAATGGTTGGTCGTGTAAAAAACATTTTTCAGACGATTGTCATAGATTATAATTTAAGATTTTACGATAAAACAGAACAGATTTAACAGTGTACATGAAACGGAAATTATGATTTTTTTTTTAAATTTTACCCCTTTATATTATCAACCCCTGCAACACTCGCGAATACTTAATAAATACTTGAATTCGTTAAATTGCATCGATTTGCATTACTGCGTAAGTACGTGTATGAATTTCCTCCTCATTGAAACTAAACGTTTAGTATAATTGTTTAAGTATCAATGCCTTTAATTTTTTTATGTAAAACAAAATTTTCATATTTAATTTTGTCAATTACAGCAATTAAAACACAAGTCTTAGAGGCACATTAACGGAAAACGACTGCACCAGTTTGTAAGGGTTCATACAATGCATGCTTGTGCACACCCACCTATACACATAAGCTGCAACTGGAAGCTACTAGGTTGTTGCTTGGAGCAGGTTGAGTGCACCACTGAGAGAAGTGGGGGGTGTTGCCTGTGCAGGCTGCTGTACGGTGACTCGGTGCATCCCGGAGCCATCTACCTGCAGCAGCTGCAGCTGTCCGTGCTGGAGGGTGAGTGCCTTGACCACTGCATGCATCTCCGTGCTGGCCGGTGCACCCTCGAGTACACGAGCTGTTGCACCCTCGAGTACACGAGCTGTTGCACCCTCGAGTACATCACCTGGTTTGTTCTGGAGCCATGCCTCCCTCCCTGATAGTCACACGTATTTACTAATGCTTATAGTGAGAGTTGTGCAATTCATGGTGTAGTCACTACCCTTACCTGGGGTGAGTGAGCACAATCCTCACACCCCATTGGGGGCAGCATCTATTTATTTCACGCGGAACTTTTATAACGCAAAAAAAAAATATCAAAATCCAAACACGTAAACAGTGTACTTTACCCCAGCTGGCCTTGCCCCAACTGGGGTGCGGATAAAATACAATAAAATCCTTTAAACAAGATTTTAGGATAGCGCAAAAACATTTCGAAGTAGTGCAACAGTAGAATCTTCAAATTTGTTTTCCTAAAAATGTAAAAACAAACTCTAAAAATTATAATATATCTGACAAAGCCCTAAATACTTGCTCGTAAGTTGGATATGTGGCCATAAATTACTACCATAGATAAATCTAAAAAGATTAAACTATCTGTGCACACTGCAAAATTATAAAAACACTAATTCTTAAATAGCACAACAACATTAAAAAATCTAAAAGTATTGAAAATAATATGATACTGAAAATATTTACATTGACTAGATACAGAGATATACTTTTTACCTAAGCCCGGGCTGAAAATAATAGGTTTGCTAAAACGTTCAAGTTCATACATGTGTGGCACTTTAAAAACTAGCAAAGAAATACACGAATCGCTGTCAAAACTCAGCGAAAATCTTCATAAAGTAAATATCCTTGCTAGAATACCTTAAATTAATGTTATTAGGGGATTTTCAACCAATTGGTTTTGACGGCCACTTAAAACTCGCCATTTTCGCGTTTCTAGTTAATTTGAATTCCTTAACGAACACTAAGTTGGTTATGACTATGAACCTCATGACGTGTACAACAGTGGCTAGACTCTTCAGCTGGGGATCTATTGTCCATATGTGGTGCTAACCTTGCTTGTAAAAATCCATTACTTTGTCAACACATCCATCAAAGAACGCGAAACAATTTGCACAAACCATTTTACCTAGACCAAACTAAGGGATTTGGCACGCACTGCAAGAAGTGCAAAAATCTTCACAAATCAGGCGACGCCGTCTAGGACTCAGTCGCACGACGAATCCACGACACGACATCTCTGCTAACAGTCACGTCCGGCGTCGCTCAGACCCACCTGCCCTCTGCTGTGTCCATGGCGTCAGATACGCCAGCCTCGAGTCAACAGCTGACTCCCCGCACTGACAAGCGTCAAGACACACGCGACTCGTCAACTCGTAGAATCCAGTTCCAAACACACAATTACATTACCTACCAAACTTCAGTAGCCAAAATCAAAAATAAATCTATAAATAACCAAACAAATATTCACTAAAAACTAAACACCTTTCTATATTCCTTGTATGGTAAGTGCAGAGAGTTCTCCCAGTCGTCGCACTCTGAGGACTGACAGCAGCAGGACTCGTCTCCCCTCTCAGGAGTCTGCGCTGTGTCGGCTGCGAGCTGCAGTGTCTCACGGCGCGCGAGGCCATTGTTGGCTGCCTGCCGCGTGAATAGCGGGGCTGGTAACTGCGGCGTGCATTGTGTGCTGAGGAGGTCGTCATCTCATTAGCGAACAGTAGATCGTGGAGCAGCCCTCGAGGTGATTGTTCCCCCGGCTTTGTCCTGGGAGAGCCTGGGCCTCTAGCCTGAGGGTTTCTGCTAGGCCCACACGCTCCCCCCTCCCCCCGGCTCTACGCCTGCCCACCACCATCGCCTGCATTAGTATAAAGAACAAAAGTGATTGATATTATTTCACGAAATATGATTTCTAACTAAGCCTGAGTTCTCGCGATTGCATGTTCAATGCCTGCATTACATGTCCATTGCATGTCCTGTATGTGCATTGTATGTGTGTTCATTGTGTATCCAGTGTGTCTACTTTGAGGCCATTGCGTGTCTGTACTGTGTGTTCACTGTGTGTACTGTGTGTTTTTGATTACGTGTGTACTGTGTGTACTGTGTATCCAGTTTGTGTACTGTTGTGTGTATTGTGTGACCATTTGTACGTACTGTGTGTGTACTATGTGTCCAGTGTGCGTATTGTGTGTTCTTTTCTTTTGTTGAATGTGTGTCGTTTTGTTGAATGAACTTAGTCAAATCTGTAGTAGCTCTGAATATTTACTGATTTAAAACCTCTTGGTCTTGATACATTTTTCAGGGATATTTGGTCCTTAAGTAGGCAATAAGCATAAAACAATTTCCGTTGGTATAATTGCTTTTAATTGATTTTGTTGATATTTTAGGTCTGCCAGTTCGAAGACTTTGTCTTGACTGCTTGAAATATGTTACATTAGCTATCGACGGAGATGTTCTTGTGGTTCAGAGACATCTGGTTTATAGGTTGACATTGTTCATGACCTGGCCTTGTGGATACTTGGCCTATATGTCTAGCATTGTACATGAACTGGTTGAAATGCATTCCATGCATAGGAAAATTAGACATCCATGGTAGCAACAGTAAAAAACGTATTTATTTCGTCAGACAGGCATCTTGTTTCGAGTCGTTTTTCGTAGAGTAAATAATTATTAATTAACTCCACAAAAGGTAATGGGAAACAATTGAAAAATTATTTTAAGCTTTAGTTACCCTTACCACTGGCCGAGAATCAAAGAGATATCGAACAGACTGATATCGATCGAATCTATTATTATTTTAATAAGTGATTTTTTTATTTCGTAATTTTTTCAGAATTTCTATGTCAATAAATTAAAATTTCCAAGATGGTGGTCAAATCAGTTAACTGGCTGCTGGTATATAATGAACTTAGCAGCTTTTAGGATTCTGAACATGATTTATTGAATAAGTATTTTTTGTTTAAAATATTTTTTGCATCTAACCAAGTACAGAAATCTATCGAATAAATTTGTATAATAAGTGATTTTTTGATGAATTTTGGAATTTTCCCCCAATTTATAGCTAAATAAATACATATTTCCAAGGTGGCGTCCAAATTTCAAGATGGCAGGAACCAGGGCACTAAACGATTACCACTCTATCGGATGAAAATGAAACTAACATGGCAGCAGCGCACTCTAGCATACGAAAACAAGAAGGTGGCCTCCAGCAGAACGGACATGACATCATACTAGCTGGCGATACATATACCTTTTCATTAGCAGTGGGAGGTCAGTCTGCTGGTGGCTTCCATGGAGGAAGGGTCCATAGTCATTTTTTTTAATTTTTCCCTCGCCGGGTTTGAACCAAAGACTCCATGATGTGTATTATGATTATATTTTATTAAAATTTTATTAATTAATTTTTTCATAAATTTTATTTTTTTCCAAAAATTTTTGATAATATTTACGGAATTGCAAGATGGCGGCCATAACGAAAATTTCAACTTTCTAGAATCAAATATAGTAGATGTAACTAAATGTGCAACGATGACATCATACACATCCAAGATGGCGGGCGTAAGGAAATATGTAATGTTTCTAGAATCCAAAATGGCGACCATAACGAAATTTTCAACTGTGATGTCTTAATTAAAGACGGCAAAACTTGTTATTAATATTTAATTAATTTTTAATGAATTTTAAATTTTTCCCTGATTTTCCAGCATCAAAATTATGGATTTTCAAGATGGCGGAAATAACGAAAATTGTAATGGTGATGTCATAATTCAAAATGGAGGAAAGTTCTAGAAAAAAATGGTGTCATCCAATATGGCGGATACAAGAGGGCCACCGGGTTCTATGTCTAACTCGGCCAATATATTTATACTACTATTGTTCTTTTTTTTTGCTTGTGCCACTTTTACTTGCAGCTATCAATTAAACTTTATCCCAGAGGATACCCTTGTCTGGGGTAGCTGCCACCAGGAGGTGTCGGACAGCTTCGCTTGTGAGCCGGGCCTTGATAGCGACCCCCGTATTTCCTGTTAATAGAGGAACAAACTTGTTACGCCGGGACGTTGGTCATTTTCCTCCACCGTGGAGGACCACTGTTGGCAGTGTGTGTGGTGGAGTGGTGGAGTAGTGGAGTGGTGGAGTAGTGGAGTGGTGGAGTGGTGGAGTGGTGGAGCGGTGGAGCGGAGGAGGCGCGGTGTTGCAGACTGCGAGCTGCGGCTGCGGCCGGCGCGGGGGAACGTGTCGTGGCGCGACCTGCCCGCGGACCGCCGCGACTGCCGCCTGCTGTTCCCGGCCCCTGAGGGCGACCCCCGGGGAGTGCTGGTGGACCTCACGCGCCTCAGCGTGCCCTGCCGGCGCGGCTACCTGCAGCTGGGTGACCCCGCGCGCCGGCTGTGCGGCAAGCTGGAGGAGCTGCCCGCGGCCCGCCGCCGCCTCTACTTCCCCGCGGCCCCGCCCCGCGCCCTGCAGCTGCAGCTGCGCGGGGGCCCCGTGTTCGCGCTGGCCTACCGCCTCGTCGACCACTGCTACAACGTGACGCTGACGGCGCGCCAGGACTCGGTGCAGCTGCGCGCTCGCGCCGGCCTCGAGTGCACCTTCCGCGTGCACGTGCCGTACGGCAACCGCGCGGTGCTGCACGTGCAGGTGCGCCTTCCACTGTCCTCCCAGGGGTGCACTTTCTCTAGTGCGCGTGGCACTGGTGGTAGAGTGGTCTGGTGGTTCAACATATTCTTTGAAATTGTAGGCTATGTAGCAAATAGTGGCGCAGTGCAATACACTTGACACGAAGTACCTCAGTGTATTGCTTAATGCAGTAAAATGCTTGCAGCTACATTCAATAATGATCATTATAATATTTTACGTGTTTGAAAACATTTTACTGCTACCTGATGAGTACTTTTCAGATAAATGCAGTACGTTTATTGATATTATTACAAATCTTTTAAAATATATTTTTCGAGGATAAAGGTTTAGTTTGAAAAAAAATTCGTATTATAGGCCTCTATCAACAAATTCCCATAACAGTATATTGCAAACAAAAATATCGAATAAGTTATACACAATGGTGCCAAAAAAAAAGTAACCTAGCATCACAATAGCACAGAGAAGAAGCTCATTCGTCATCTCCTTCAATGATTTTACTAACGATAATCTTAATCCCGCTTCACTCATGTCCACAGTTCCCGGACCTTGCTCTCCAAAAGTATTACTCGCATGGTGTCTCGCTTGGACAACCTCTGAGATACAATACTCGCCCACTCGCCCACTCGCACTCCGAACTATCTCCTGCTGACCGTTGCCCCATCATGGACAGCCCACGATACCTAGCTCGCCGAGTCCTGGACCCGGGTCTGTCCTCGCAGCCAGGTGGCCTCGCTCGTGCGCCGTGCAACACGGCTTCTGATTGGCGCAGGTGACTCCTCCTATCCCCCCACTATATAAGCCCGGCGAGGCACATCACCCGCAGCTAATACCTATTTTATTGTTCTTCTTTGACTTATATATATTTTTACTGATGTATATTGTCTATTAGTATAACGTCCTCCGACTGAACAGTGACGAGAGAGGTCGCCGCTGTGTGCTGCCGCAGGTGGACCCCGGGGGGGCGGACTGCGCCGGGCTGCGCGCGCGGCTGTGGGACGGCGCGACCACCAGCTCCCTGTGCTCGGCCGGGGACCTGCGAGCCGTGTCGCGCGCCAACCAGGCCTGGCTGCAGGTGTCGGGCGGCCAGGGCGAGCTGGTGCGCCTGTCCTACTCGGCGCAGCCGGAGCCCCGGCTCGTGCAGACCTGCCCCTACGGCTGGGTGGCGGCGCGCCAGCACTGCCTGGCGGCCGTCGAGGACTCCCGCCTGCCCTGGGCCGAGGCGGAGGACGAGTGTCGCCGGCGCGACGGGCACCTGGCCGCCGTGCGGGGCCAGGACGTGCAGAGCGTGCTGGATGCCCTGCTGCTGAACAGGTGCACCCTCCCTCCTGCTCTAGTCCCCGTGGCTACAGCCACTACACCTCGCATTTACCTGCACTCGCTCCAAGGAACACCACTGTAAACCTCTACATCTCGTACTCTGCTCTGGTTTCCAGCCTAGCTGCAGTCCATCACTCTCACTGCCTTCAACCTGAACCACAACCTCCACATGCCTCTTGATTTACACATATTATACTGAGCCTTCCTACAGGCCACTTAAGGCGATTGGTGCACGGTAAAAAACGGTCACAGGCCCGAAAACAATGAATTTTGTATCATATGACCACTAAAGAGTCTAGATGCCTATGTGGGTGACCGTTACTATGTAGGGAGGTCAGGAGCTTAGTTCCAGCTCGTCAGTGGCGAGATGGCCTTCAGACGGGAAGGGTGCTGCTGGCGGTCGCTCTGCGGCCTGCCATCTATGAGAAAGTAACAGAACCTCGAAATTATATCTCGCTCTCCCTCTAACACACAGCCGATACGGTTCTATCGTGCCCGGAGGAGGGGAAGGTTTAGCAGGTTTCTCTTTCACTCATCCTTCGCCATGGGGAGGCGGAATGGATTATTTTTTGTCCGTAACTGCGCACATGTGGCTGAGAGCTAACCTCTCCACTCCCGCACATCTTCTCACTCATCTCGCTCGTTCTCTCACACTATTTCAATAAATCTTTTCAAATCTTCAACATCAATACTTTAAACCATTGCGCTTCCTATGGATTAATTATATTTCATGCACGTGCCCGAATTCAGCTGCAAAAAAATAAAATGGGTAGTCAATTTTTTTCTTCAAAAACCTTCCGAAACACTGTGTGTTAAAAAACATTCTGAAAGCCCATTTTTCTAGATAAATGGAAATTCTAAATCACCTACGCCACAAGGAAACGTGCTTTAATATTATGTAAAGAAAACACCTCTTAGTTTTATAGTTATGTAAAGGTGGTGTGATATGTTTTAGATGTCGCACCATCTTATCATCCATGTAGAAGAGTTACCCGAAAAGCTAACAAGACTATTGCCATGGAAATGGAAATATGGTTAAGGAAATATTTTTCAAATGTTTGTAAACAGTAAACAACATATAAAAAATCTTATAACTGTAAAATTAAAATACAAACAACCCTATAGCAAATTTAATTTCAATATGAAAAAGTCAACAATAATGTTTACAAGAAACGAAATTGCAATAGCAATACAAAAATATTGCAATTGTGTTACATTGTTAACATATATATTATTTTTAATAAAGGCAATAAAAATGACATACTCAATATTTGGAATACAACCTTAAGCCCTACATAATTGCTGCGATATTCACAATAAATGCTTTTCTTAAATATAGTAGTTAAAAAACATCATAATAAATTATGAACATACATATTATGGTGAAGGAAAGTGGACACTATCACACTGAAAAATCTTAGAGGGTAGTTTTCTTCATCTTATTTCTTTCTTTGCGTTTTTGGTCTTGTTCGTTAAAATATTTCATGTTCAAATACTTGATACGCATATACGTTCTTGTCCTGACAAAACAGTATATAACTTCTTCTGGATATTTATTTTCAGTAGTTCCGCAAATAATTTTAGTCAGTGATTCAAAAATCCGCTCTTTTTTGCACAAATTGTTGCCATGAACATTATCAAAACACATTTCAGCGATCTTTATTAATTCAAAAAATTCATTAGTGGGACATTTTAAGTTACCCTTTGATTGTACATGTATCCAGCTATCGTCCTCCGAATTGAAATCCGTAGTGCCAAGGTCAGGATATTTATTTCTGAAACGGTGAGATATATAGCCAGAAACATATTTCAGCCCTTCAAGAGAAATTTCGTCACTTGAAAGGGGCCTGGCCTCTAAATCTAAGTCTATTTCTTCCATGTCAGCAAGATCTATTTCATTTAAAGGTGATTTCTCTTGAAATGTCTTTGTAAAATTCTTTTCCTTGCACAAAAGTAGTTCTGTACTTTCATTCTGATAAGCACTGTCCTGTTCCATTTCATTTGACGAAAAATCACTTACCAAACACATTTCGTCTGTCTTCTCATCTGTGTTTTTCCGTTCAGCAAAATCTGCTGCAGAATGTTTTCACAATATGTAGTTTATAATTCTGTATTTAAAGTAAATGGGCGACAGATGCGTATTTTGATGTCCCATACCTCTAATATACGGAAAAAAAACCACTCTAACACATCTTAGTTCAGTTTAACTGTTAACAAATATTTAGGTTAACAGGTCCTATACATATTTCCGAGTGTTTTACTGACTGAGTTATACTGGACATTAATTAAATTGATCGCTGATATTTATACTTTTAAACGAAATTTTGGATTTATCGTTTTATGTGAACTCTAATGCGTTAAAAAGTGTAACGCAACACTACACAGGTAGTGATGTCTAGTGCACTGTCCTATGCACATTAGTTAACAAAAAAATAAAATAAAATATTAATTACTGATAAATAATACCTTGATGTCGTGATACAAGTAACACATGCTTATCTGATATTTATCTCAATTAGAATACGAAATAGGAAGACAAAATAATTAACTGATTTTAAGACTGATTTATTACTTACACACGAATAAACAAATACCACGTATCCCTCAATACAGTAATTCCATTTGACCAAAATATTACTCCGATTTTTTTTTAACTATCGTTGCCAGGTACATGGGCACGACTTCGCAAATGTCAATGTTTCACGTAGAGTTCAAAAATGGATTTACGGTTCGAAAAATTCACTAACTTATAAATTAAATCAATTGTCCCATAAAACATAAGACCTATAGACTCAAGACCACTAAGATAGTTGTGCATTGTATGTTCATATGATTGTGCCATTAATAATACTGAGAGGCTAATTAATTTAGTAAATATAATATTTAATAGCGCCTGGTTTTAGTTTATCCCAGCAACATCAACAAAGTCATAATATCAATCGGCAATGTTAAAAAGTTGCAGGGCGTCAGTACAGCGTTAGTGATAGAGTAATAACAAAATGGCCATACCTGGACTAATGATATCTTCTGACGTTAATAACTTTAAAACCGCGTATTCCCGTTCGCAAGTTAACATACAATCAGCAGTCTGATGATAACCTTTTTATACATACTATTATTACCGCACACGTAACATAACTTATGGTAGGCCCGCGTCAGGAACGTCCTGACGCGGAGCTGCTCGCACCAAAACGGCCAAAACCAAGCTTCTTTTTAGTAGCGTAACTTTTACAACAATAGGCTCGAGGCACTTTTTGAAAGTTCCGCCGAAACCTCGGGCAATTTCCGGCCGTGAAAAACGTAATTCCAAAAGCCGCAATTACTTAATAATTACATAGAGGAAAGCCCAAACGTCTGTAACAATGTCAGAAATATAGTTCAAAACCCAAAATAAATTAAACATATAAATTTAAATAATGTAGCACAGAATAATAAAACTGTAAACAAACACTTGAAGTATTAGTGTTTCAGTGTTCTGTGCAATGTAATATTACAAAAGGACATTTGTAATTAGTGTGCCCGACATTCTGGCATCGCTAGCTAACATTTCCAATTTTTTTTTTATTCCATATAACTGGAATAGCCTAGTGTTGATTTGATGTTCTAAATAAATTTTTAATAAATATAAAATATATTTTTTTTGGTTAAATTTAGATCTGTCATTCTAGTGTGCATATAGCATACCCTAACCAACCGGAATACACATCTGATGTTCTATGCTGTCAAAACATATTAATATGGAGGGTAAAAATTTATTCATATGTGTAAACAACCACCACAAAGAATAATCACCGTGTCAGTATTCAACTTCAATTCAAAACATAACCGCTAAAAAGAATTTCGCTGTACGAATTTTTCTGTACAGAGACAATTTCCTTGCTTGAGCGAAGATAGACTCCACTATGAAGCGCGACCTTGACAGACCCTTCGTTTCTTCGGCCTCCTCTCTCGACCTCCCTCTACACCCCATTCTTCCCCTTCCCCTCCCGCAGGCTGCGGCTAGCCGGCCAGAGCTCCGCCGGACTACCTGGTTCCGACAAGCACCGCCCCTCAGCACCACGTCGCGGGGACATTCTTCCCAGTGGCGAGAGTTTTTCACGCAGCACTAGAACTGCCACTCCAGAGGGCGTGTTTTCAGTCGGATCATATCAATAACAAGAGGATATGAAAATATTTACATAACTCAATAGTGTTCTGACAATTATGTTTCATTTTCATTTAAATTTATTCTTTAAATCGCTCCTGAAGTAGTCCAGCAGTGATCAATGAAAATTGTCAATATTAAACTGTAATTGTGACGATGAAAATTTTTTCTTACGTTTATAAGTGCAGAAACCTATTCGTACACTCGTTTCTTGAACTATACTTAAATTTAACATAATTATGTGTTTTCTAAATAATTCTGGCTTGGAATAAAAATAAATGCATTTAAAATGACATAACTCAGTAAAAATAAGTTTATTAAAAAATATCCTAGCTATATTATGTCTTAAAAAGAAGCATCAAAAATAAATATGTACAGTTAAATTAGTTTTGTCATAATATTTTCCATGCACCAATCGCCTTAACCTTCTCCGCTCATACAGGCCTTTTGTACTGAAGGAGTCTGATAACCAGGTGAACTGCCAGCAACTCTTCTACCGAGGTCTGCTTGTCTGACAGCTTGCTAGTTCTTCCTTTAGCTGCAGGGACCTGGTGCGTGGAGTGTCTCCACTCCGCGTGTGTGTTGCAGCCCGGCGCACGGGGAGCACGCGGCCTACTGGGTGGGCGCCTCCGACCAGGACCACGAGGGGGACTTCCGCTGGACCAGCGGTCTGCCCTTCGTCTACACCAGTGAGTGCCCCGCTGTTGTCTCGTGTTCACGTGGACCGTCTGGGAGCTCTACCAGCTTGTGTTGTTGACGTGATAACGTCTTATAAATCGATGAACGCCGGCTGCACGCACGGAAAAGCATGACTCATTGTCACGTTCCGCCTGAGGCCGAGCGTGCAAGAACCGGCCAACCGCCGTGCGAGAAAATATTCTATTATATTAAACAGGTTAAGGCGAGCTTTTTAAAAGGAGCAATTTAAAAAATTAGATATATTTGTCCAATTTCGTCATTTCAAATTAACAATTTACTGACATTGATTTGATTTCAGTTTATTTCTATAGCTAATTGTTCGTGATTATATTTAAACAAATTATTTAAATGAAATTTGCAAAAACTGTAAATAATATTTGAAAATTAAAAAGTATGCAATTTTGCATCAATGTTTTCTTATGGCGTTATCACGTAAAATGATCGTCCGTAAATCGACTTTACAGACAACCCCCTTTTTACATGCTTTATATTAGCTTCACCTGTATGTTTGTCTGTCCGTCTGTAACTCTTTCGACTAAGAGTGAGTGGCTTATCACTGTAAAATGTCCCACCAATTTCATTACGTTCGTTAGCCGAGCGGTCTAAGGCGCGCGACTTCTGTGACGTCAGTTTTCGGATTCAGCGATCGTGAGTACTACTCCCGGCCACGCCGAAAAAAAAAATGTTTTTTTTTTTTTTTTTTCCCCGGTAAATTCTAAGATTATATCCATACATCTAACTGTAAATGATTCGGAGAGACTTTACCATTTCTTTGTGACGTTGCAACTCCAAATAATTATCTCAGATGGTAATAGGTAGTGTCGGTAACTCATTTCCCTATGATAATTATACATAAATATAGTTTAAAAAACTAAAAAAAAACATGCTTTTAAAGAATATCAAACTAAAAAGTTAAAAATAAATATAGTTTAAAAAACTAAAAAAACATGAATTTAAAGAATATCAAACTAAAAAGTTAAAAATAAATATAGTTTAAAAAACTAAAGAAACATGCTTTTAAAGATTATCAAACTAAAAAGTAAAAAATAATTTTAAAATTTAATTTATGACAATAGTATATAAGCAATACTAGTATAAATGAGAAAAAAGCATGGGGCGCTTAATATACAAAAAATATGGCACAAACGCCCCATGCTTTTTTTCTCATTTATACTAGTATTTCTTATATACTATTGTCATAAATTAAATTTTAAAATTATTTTTTACTTTTTAGTTTGATAATCTTTAAAAGCATGTTTCTTTAGTTTTTTAAACTATATTTATTTTTAACTTTTTAGTTTGATATTCTTTAAAAGCATGTTTTTTTAGTTTTTTAAACTATATTTATTTAAAGTAAAGGTTGTAAATAAACTTACATGTCATCATCTATTTCAGCTGATCTTAATAAGTTTATTGGTGTATTGAAGGCTTATGTCATAGCAATAGCAAGAAACCATAGTTTTAATTCGCTGTAAGTCTAGTGATAGTATTTTTTTGCATTGCAATGAAATTGATGTGAACATAACATTCACTGTCTAACAGAAGGATGAACATAATTAAAAAAAAAAAACGCATATATTTGCGTGTCTCCTGCGCCAGTGACTGCAGTGCCCACGACATCTTGTGTGGATACTGTATATTATAAATAAAATATCTCTAATTTAAAGAATTTATTTACAATTTTTACAATAATGATATCAACTTACATCAAATATGTATGAATTAATATCATAAAAAACCAAAACAATAATATGTTTAGGGCGAGAGATGTTTAAGTCTCTCATTAGTTATAGTGTGTACTGATTAGCTGCGATAAGTATTTTTAGTTACAAAGATTTTACAGTTGGAACTTTTTTTTTCCACAACTTTTGCTTTTAAGTTAGTATTCGTGTAAATACTGCTTATTAAATAATAACGTACCTGTTGCGTCAGTCACCGATAGCTTGGAAGGTCTCATGAAAGGCGGAGGATAGTGTACGAGTATCTGCTGACTCTGCCTCACATGCAACAGCCAGAGGTTAGTGAAGTGGCGCCTAGGGCTGCATGGGCTGGTGGCTTGTTGATGACTAGTAGGGGCAGGTATTGACCGCGCCTGGCCGCGGCAAGGTAGGGCTTCCCAGCATGACACGAGTGTGAAGCGGGTTGCCGCTAGATCGCAGCCAGGCGCTCCACCACGTGGTACAGCTGTGCTCGTGGGAGATACACGTCATGGAGTCTGGTGTCTCACTGCTTGCTCGTGGCTGCGTAAGGAGAGACACAGACACATAGACACAGACAGACACACTCACACACGCAGAACTGCGTCGAGCTCAGCTTGTTCAGGGGCTTTGAATAATCCACGTAATATAATTTATATTTCACAGCTGTATTTTCAGTTAATTTTTTATGTGTAAACGTCTTAGCTTTTGGTATAGCCTACGGCATTTTGTAGGAGTGATTTCGGGAAAATGTAAAGGAATTCGATGAAGGAAAAATGTGGGAGAAATTTTGCGGACTCACGTGTAGCAACATAAACCAATGTATAGTCACCTTGTAGAAATTAGGGTACATATAAAATATTGGTGTGCCAAATTAAATTTTATGATATTTACATTTTCGCTCGTAATCCACGGAGACTTACTCGTTCCCAGTGCCTTTAGTCCCGGAAAACTGTTAGCTCCCCTGGCTGTGACTCAGCTCGCTGTCGCGAGAGATTCCCCCGTGAGACCTCTGGCGGCAAGGAGGTCGCACTGTTTACAACCTGCAGACCTGCCTTGAGCCTGCCTCCCACGACGAGGAGAGCCGAGGAGGTCGTTTGTTCTACCCCCCCCCCCTCCACGCGGGCCAGAGCCCGCGCCGTGTCGTTGGCAGCACTGACTTGTTGGCAGGGAGGCCCAGGCCGTGCTGGCTAAATGCTAAACATGGGCTATTCCTCCATGTTGCCGATGCTGTTCTCCTAGCTGAATTTTATAAATGTTCGCCATTTTCGTCCATATGTTAACGAAATAATACCAAAAAAGGATACAATAGTATAGATGTGAAAAATGTGCATACAAAATAAATTAAATTCCGTAGCTTTCCGCATTATGGCCGATTATTTTTTTTTTTATTTACCGCAAAATTAAACTTGAAACTCGCGTGGTTTGATACTGAGAGTTCAAACAGGGCATAATTTGCGATCGAATTTTCCAAGTAGATCAATTTTTAAAAAAAATTGGTAACACCACTCGCAAAAACAGAACTCTACTTGTTGAAGACTACGTGAGGGGCGGAAGCGGGCTTGAAACCAGGGCGGGACGGGTGGGACGACCCAGGGACATGCACTCCCCGGACACCAGCGGACAGCCTGGAGGTGCGCCTGGCCCTGCAAATGGCGCTCTAACCTCTCCCCCCCACCATTAACCCTTGTCTCTTGACAGGGAGACAGGCCTTTTGAACCCGGTGGCCACCAGGGCTCAGGACTCGAAGCCCCCAGAAAAATTTCAATATCATTTGCTGTTGCCCATAGATTCAGCCCATGCACCATTTTTGGTTCCCGTCCAGACAAATGAGGATGCCTAATGCATGGAAATGCCTGGCAGAGTCCTCCATAGTAAAACCACCAGTGCCACGAGGAGGCAGAGGATTGCCGTTGATGGCTGTAGGTTATATGTAAGCATCGTTGCTGTGGGACCATGCACCAGCAGCAGCTCGTGTGCCTGTGAGAGCAGAGTGGAGGACTGGTTGCAGACTGGTTCCCCGGGTGGCCGCACGAGGACTGGTACAACCGCCAGCCCAACGACGACCCGTACGGCGACCAGGACTGCCTGGAGGTGCGCCAGGTGTTCCACACGCGGGCCTCGGGCGCGCGCCTGGCCCAGGGCTTCCACTGGAACGACAGGGACTGCGCCACCGCCAACTACTTCCTGTGCGAGCGGCTCATGCCGGGCGGTGAGTGCCCGTCCAGACACTCGGCATGTCGCTCCTCGTGTAGTACCGCTCATTGTGTAACTGCTCCCCTGTAGTGAGGAGGTTCAAGAATAACGATATGCCATGCTCCCCCCACACTCTCCATAGCTTTAATTACTCCTCGCATTCCTGTTCTTGAGTTCGTATCTGTCTCGTGCCTACAGTGTATCTGTGCTCTTCACCGAGTGCCTTTGGCATCAAGTGAGCTACGTATAGTATCATCTGAATTATTGCAAGGCATATTTAACACACAGTAGCATCTAATGTTAGTGTGTCTACACTTTAGTTAATTTTTTTTTTCACATGTGCAACAATTAATTCAAATTTTGACTGTTTTTGGTACATTTGTATCCTAATATCATTAACAGTAGCATTTAAACACTTAACATAGTTAATGTTTTATGCATTGAAATATTACATACCATAAAAACAATTAGTTACATCAGAACAAAAGTTATGTAAGACATCGAAGAAAATATGAATTTGGTGAATTGAACGCAGTCCACAGCGAGAAAACATTCATTTCCTCCAGTACACTGATAAGTAAACGAATACAAGAGCACTGCATCATGGGTAATAGTGAACGAGCATGAAGAAGACTGTGTTGACAGTGTCGACTTTGCCACACACACTCGCGGGCAGATGCCTGCCTCCGCCAATGAAAAGCCCCAGATAATTCCTTGAGACAAATCGCCTCCACGAGTAAATGTGTTTCTTCTTGACTTGATTAATGTGTGTCCTATATGTCCGCCTGTATTCATCAAGTGACGCCACCTAGCGGGCCCCCTTAATGACTTCGGTGAGCGGGTTTATCTTCGCAGTTCTTTATGGAAGCTTTTCAGTTCTACGTCCCACTAGGGCGAAATTCATTTGTTCTTTCATTTAATGTTGCCTCGCAAGTTTCGATAACCACTTGGAGAATATCTTCTGCCTCATCACCTATAGTGTTCATGGTGGCATCAAGAATCCATTGCCCCAGTTTTCCTTGCAGTGCTTTGTCAGAGTGCCTCTAGTTAGCTCGTTGTGCGTACACCTTGTAACGCCCCTCGTGCCCTAAAATTATATTATTTTAAATTAACAAAAAAACCTTGGAAACTGCTGGGATCAAAAAATATTAAGCAATTTAAAGTTATTCACCAGAGGTGGCACGAGGTGGAGAACAAGACAATTTGGAACTCCCTACACACAAGCAACTTGGGAGTTAGTGGATCGTTAAAGAGAAGAAGGTATGTGATAAATAAATACACTACATAAGTAGTTTGGTCTATAGGTTTGCCTGGTTTATTATGAAGAAGTTTTGTTTTCGCATTATTCTGATATCACAATCAGGATCTTAGTATGTAACCAAAATATGGGGGCGCCCCGAAATTATTTAAAACAACACATATTCAACTTAAACAACGAACGATTACATAAACAAAAATTTAAAAATTAGAAGTATCACACCAAAATTTGATTCGTACAATGATTACATAGATAATTAGTTTCCTTGATTCTACATGTTCTTGAGGATTAAATTCTTAAGTCACTGCTCGCTGGTAGGCTACTGATTCTTTTAATGTAGTTCGTAGATAGAAAGGGGGGAGATGCTTATTTTATATCATCACCCGGGTCTTCACGGTAAGACGTCGGGTCGGGAAAGATCTCTTCTAACATGACTCGGAGTTCGAGGTCCAGGACCACGAGCTGGGAGCAATTTGTCTCCCCAGCACTTGGACCCTGTCTGAAACACAAGTCAAATTCAAAACGAATTAGACCTGATTCCAGACATACACAGTCGGCGCGAAAGGCCAACAAACGGGAATTTGGGGAGGAGAAATAAAAAGGCCGGATTACTCACCAAACAGGGTGAGGCATCAGGGCTCACGAGGTGTCTCGCGCCGACATCAGGATGGCGCGCACCGAGATACCGCGAATGACACGGAAGAAACCAAATTTTTAGTAAAATAAAATTTTTTTTAAAATCTAACTAAACATGGCTTTTTCTAATGGCTACTCCTGAGTGGCTACTGTACAAACAGGATTACATCCCTCAAGACCGTTGACTACATTCTTAATAGAAGTCGTTTCCGTCGTAGCCGCGACAAGAGACGGAGAGAAGTTTCGCCCGAACTGCTGCGCGGTTAGTAGCCAATGTCAGAGTCCCCTCTCGCAGGACCGCGCTCCTAACTAAAAACGGGCGCTAAGTCCCTAGGGAGAAAGAGGGGGAAGGTTCGGTTCGAAGCCGAAAATTTCTGAAGGAGCCCGAGGTTGTCGTGACAGCAACACGACATGCGCGCTCTCAACCGGCGGTAACAGGAAGCTACAAAGAATCGACTTCTACAGGCCGCGAGAAGGAAGCATAGGGCCTTATGGCGCCGCGGCGCTGCTTTCTAGCGGCGTAAAGGGGAACTAACTGAGGCGGTGAGCTGACTTGCCACTAGGTGTCACGAGCATGTGCTCTATACACTGGTGACCAGGCCCGAAGTTGCTTTTTCTGCCGCTAGATGTCGTGGAGGTCTCTGTAGGACCCGGGGGAATGTCCTTGAAGCAGGCCATCGTCTTGGCTAAGTTCATGTCAGGTCACTGCTCCTAGCATAATTTCTCAGAACTTAGGTGGGTGGAAGAGAGGGGAGGGTGGACAGAAAACGCCACTAGGCTGGGAACTGGAGACCCGTTCGTGACGAGACTCGCTATTCTCAGCAGGCCTCTAAGAAGTAGCAGCTTGCAGCCCAGAAGCTGCTCTATGCAATTTTGGTCATGCAGGGAAATAAAATTACAAATCTGGGACGTGACTGCAGGTGAGAGAAATTTCAACCAGGCTGACCACGTCCACATTAGACAGCAAAATATCAGATTGGCCCCTGAGAAGGGGCTTTATTCCACTGGCACAAAGTTCAAACACGAGGCGTACACCGGCCTAACAAAGAGTAAATCCCCCCTTAACAACCAGATAAATTAAAAAAAAAAAAATTTCAAAATTACTTTAAAATTATAATAAAAAATTTAAAAAGGTGTCGAAATTCCTAATTTCCGGTACAACCTGGTTTTGACAGACATTGCCCTTCAGCATCAGTTTTGCTTATGAGATTAAATACAATGAGGCGATTGTCCCTTTAAACTTCAAAAGTCGCTGTCTATTTAATTGTATATCCGTCACCTTCTTGTAAGCAGAAATGACATCTATGCCATGGGCAGATGTATATGTTGGCAGTTTTTCCGCACAGTTTTAAACCCGCAGGTCTCTAGTTAATAAGAACTGAGTGAGGGCAATTAGTGCATGCATTTCCTAAGTCCCGACCAGTAGAGACTCCAGAGGAGTAGAGACCCTAGAGCAGTAGAGACCAAAGAGCAGTAGAGACCAAAGAGCAGTAGAGACCAAAGAGCAGTAGAGACCAAAGAGCAGCGGAGATCCCAGAGCAGCGGAGGTCCCAGAGCAGTGGAGGTCCCAGAGCAGTGGAGGTCCCAGAGCAGTGGAGGTCCCAGAGCAGCGGAGGTCCCAGAGCAGCGGAGGTCCCAGAGCAGTGGAGGTCCCAGAGCAGTGGAGGTCCCAGAGCAGTGGAGGTCCCAGAGCAGCGGAGGTCCCAGAGCAGTGGAGGTCCCAGAGCAGTGGAGGTCCCAGAGCAGTGGAGGTCCCAGAGCAGCGGAGACCCCAGAGCAGTGGAGACCCCAGAGCAGTGGAGGTCCCAGAGCAGTGGAGGTCCCAGAGCAGTGGAGGTCCCAGAGCAGTGGAGGTCCCAGAGCAGCGGAGGTCCCAGAGCAGTGGAGGTCCCAGAGCAGCGGAGGTCCCAGAGCAGCGGAGGTCCCAGAGCAGCGGAGACCCCAGAGCAGTGGAGACCCCAGAGCAGTGGAGGTCCCAGAGCAGTGGAGGTCCCAGAGCAGTGGGTGTGCGGTGTGTCGCAGTGGCTGACGAGGACAGCTGGCAGCAGGAGTGTAACCGCTCCGTGGTGCTGGGCCGCGACCAGCCACGCGCCACCATCGTGAGCCCGCAGTTCCCGCGTGCCTACCCGGACAACGTGGACTGCGACACCGACATCGCGGCGCCCGCGGGCTTCCAGCTGGTGCTGGAGTTCGAGGAGCTGGTGCTGGAGGACGAGGAGTCGTGAGTAGCCTCCCCCCTCCCGCTGTCTCCTGGTCCTGGTCAGCCGGCTCGCTTCACCCCTTGCTTACAGGTTCCCTACAACACATATCTTGACATGTATAGAATATATCGTGCAACATTTTTAAATATATAATGTTAAGTACGATGCACACGTCATTCCAATTATTTTTACTATGCAATTTTTAAGTTCAAAAAGTCTTAAATTTAATAAGTTGAGTCTTCTAATCGCTAGTCGCAAGTAGCAGGGCGATTAGGTGATGAAAATATTTAAAGAGAGAACCATTTAAAGGGGTTATTTCTAAGGTATTCGGTCATCTATTACAAAATTAATTAGTAGAATTTGTTAAATATTAAAATAAAATGTATTTCCTGTAGTTTCGTCTACCTGGCATGCCAAAAAAAAAATGCATAATGTTAAAAACACACTTTTTTACAGAATTATTTAGGAAATGTGCAATAGGAAAGAAAAAATAAAATTTAGACAACCTGGAGGAAAATTGGGAGACTCTTCGCATCATGTTATACAGAGCCCTTTAAATAAGCAAAAATATGCACTTCAAACACAACACTTATAAATTTAATATAATTGGCTCTGTGTTATAAATTGTTTTGCATTTTACAGTAATAAATAAAACTGCAGATGCAGTGCTGCAGTAGCTGGCTTGTGGCATGTGCGTGAGTGCCAGGTGCGGCTACGACTACCTGGAGCTGGTGGAGGTGGGTGCCAACCAGAGCGAACCAGCAGCGCGCTACTGCGGAGACTGGAGCTCCAAGCTCAAGCTGCTGCGCTACGTCAGCTCCGGGCCCCAGCTGCGGCTGCACTTCGTGTCTGACTACTCGCACCACTCCAGCGGCTTCAAGGCGCGCGTCTCCATGCAGACCGGTGCGTGGACTCCTTGTTCATTCTGGTCCCCTGATCCCTCTGTCTCTGGTCCCTTCTGGCCGACTGTGCCTGCGTTCTTCTGGTCTCCTGATCCCTTTCTGTCTCTGGTCCCTTCTGGCCTCTCTGTGCCTTCGTTTATTCTGGTCTCCTGATCCCGTTCTATCTCTGGTCCCTTCTGGCCTCTCTGTGCCTTCGTTTATTCTGGTCTCCTGATCCCGTTCTGTCTCTGGTCCCTTCTGGTCTCTCTGTGCCTTCGTTTATTCTGGTCTCCTGATCCCGTTCTATCTCTGGTCCCTTCTGGCCTCTCTGTGCCTTCGTTTATTCTGGTCTCCTGATCCCGTTCTGTCTCTGGTCCCTTCTGGTCTCTCTGTGCCTTCGTTTATTCTGGTCTCCTGATCCCTTTCTGTCTCTGGTCCCTTCTGGCCGACTGTGCCTGCGTTTATTCTGGTCTCCTGATCCCGTTCTATCTCTGGTCCCTTCTGGTCTCTCTGTGCCTTCGTTTATTCTGGTCTCCTGATCCCGTTCTATCTCTGGTCCCTTCTGGCCTCTCTGTGCCTTCGTTTATTCTGGTCTCCTGATCTCGTTCTTTCTCTTGTCCCTTCTGGCCTCCCTGTGCCTTAGTTTCTTCTGGCCCAGGGCTGTACCGGGGGAGATGCAACACCAAACGTAATTTCTGAATAACGAGCGGGAAAGTGCTAAGCGTAAATACTGGTTTATTTCTACTTATATTTCACAAAACATAAACAAATGCACATGTCTCTGGTTCAATGAAAATGGTCTTGTAGTTCACCCAACTTCATTAGATTGTACTATTAGTTGCCATTCCTTAAAAATGGTTGTATACATATTCATCAGAATATATTATACTAGCAATAACATCTACATTAAGTTTCCTTTATTACAACTTCGATTACCTATAAAAAAAATTCAAGCTTCATTAATTCTACAAAAATATGACTCATATTGAAGTTCGTTAAAAAAAGAATTGACTTAATCCTGTGCACCTAACCGTCGTTGTACCGCACCATCTACGAAGTAAACATCCCTCGAACAATGTGGGTGCCTTTGCATCTGGTGACTCCTGGTCGCGCTACTCGTGGATGAATACCTGCTGGGCGATACTGGACTCTAGTGCCTGCTCACTGGCCAGCGCTCCGTGGTCTAGCACACAGGCGGGTAGCCTGCCACCAGGCGGCAACACCCGGCTCACACTTGCGTCTTTATGGAGGGAAGTTATACATGTATGAGTGTTTTTGTGTATGTGTTTGTATATATATACCCCCGAACTATAAATACAAATGCCGGCGTACTAGGTAAGGAAATGGTTTTAAATATAAATAATTAGTATTTTTTTATGTTTAGCTCTTACATTTAAGAAAAACCTGCGAATTAAGCTATAATTAGTGTCGGATTAATTTGTTCTCATATTGGTGAGATATATTTAATGACATTTCGATCGTAATTTGAAGATAAATAGAAACAGAGATTATTGTGAAAATTTGTTCGTAAATCGCTTAATCGATAGATAAAAATAAACTAAATGGCATTGTAAAATAATTGATTGAAGGTTCACATGGATACCACCTTCACGAGAGATTCACTGTGAACCAAATATTTCACGGCTGTAAGCCTTTCCGTCTCCGAGCGAACGACAGATTAACAAACCCTCTTTTTTAAATATATATAGTGCATACAATTAATAAATTAATGATAGACGTTCGAGGCTCACCGTATACATTTGTAAGTTATCGTAAACAACGCAACTCAGCATGGATTAAAAACCAGTTTCTCAGCAATTACTATTATAAGTCAATTTACTTTTAAATTCTTAACAATTTATCACTGGGGCACACTGAGTGTCTCACTTATTATGAGGTGTGCTACAGCCAAACTAAAATGCATAATTCATATAGTTTAGTTGATAAACGTTCTTAAATACTAAATATATGAATGAAATAATGTTTAAATTTGTGATCCCCAAAAAATTCGCATGGTTATTGATTATCATTTATAAATAAAAAAATTTATTACACTAAGAAAGATTTTAGAAGTTGTAGAGACAACTTTTGGTTTATGCTACTTTGTATTCTTCCTAAACTCAACATTTCTATGAAAAGTCTGCCTACTTCTAAACTGTGCCATGATTCATCAACATTAGTAAAGCCTAACAACATGTAATTACAATTTTTTCAAAGAATAGAGCTATTAAATACATTATTAAAATTATATAATATTATCTGTATTGAGACCTAACAGTTCAATAAAATACCAATGTTTAATTTATCAAATCATCGTCCTTGCAAGCCTGGTTCCTTACAGAATCTAATTACGTTGTTTCACCTTCAGTGTATACACTCTTTTGTATAATAGTATAGCAACACTATTTCTGAATCTTATTTGTTTTGTTTGCAATTCAATCTTTTATTTTTTTCCCCTGACCAGCAAGTGCGCAATATGATGGTAAGTTAACTTCGCACTTTACACCATTACTTATTTGCTGTATAAAGTAGAAGTTTATTTTCTGTTAGTGCATTTGTAGTAAACAGCTTAGTATATTCGAGGGGTTTTGAATGTCAGAGATATAAATTTTATTAATTATTAGTTTTACTCACATTTTCGTGTAAGAACACCTTATTGTGTCCCAAAATGAGTCCTAACTGCTGCCAAATGCATTCCACAACCTGCTATCACCGAAGATATGACATCCTTCATATTAGCTTTCAAACACACATTTGTTAAGATAAACATGCTGATCAAAGACATAAAATATACATGTATTATTTGACTATCATTCTTCCTACGAACAAAAACTGTATTGTGGGTACAGAGTTTTATGAATTTTGATCTCCTGGAACCATGGGAGTTTGCTAATTTTACTTGCCAATGGAATTGTATGGTAGTTTTAATGAAACCTTTAAAATATTAATGCTAAATCTTTGTAAGTGTAAAGCCTGTCTATCCTTGTTAAGTAGACACATATTACCACTACATTGCTGTTGCGCATACACACATGCAGTTTGACGCAGCAAAGTACTTTGTCCTTTTCATTTGTAATGCAAAGATTACTGCCATAAGGCTTTAAAAGGTAATAATTATCATTTAAATGGTTGATATTTGGAGTTGAAGTGTGGCGAGGTAGATAGCAGAGCTGGCGAGGTGTAATGCAGAGCAGGCGAGGTGTAATGCAGAGCAGGCGAGGTGTAATGCAGAGCAGGCGAGGTGGAATGCAGAGCAGGCGAGGTGGAATGCAGAGTAGGCGAGGTGTAATGCAGAGCAGGCGAGGTGTAATGCAGAGCAGGCGAGGTGTAATGCAGAGCAGGCGAGGTGTAATGCAGAGTAGGCGAGGTGGAATGCAGAGTAGGCGAGGTGGAATGCAGAGCAGGCGAGGTGTAATGCAGAGCAGGCGAGGTGGAATGCAGAGTAGGCGAGGTGTAATGCAGAGCAGGCGAGGTGGAATGCAGAGTAGGCGAGGTGTAATGCAGAGCAGGCGAGGTGTAATGCAGAGCAGGCGAGGTGTAATGCAGAGCAGGCGAGGTGTAATGCAGAGCAGGCGAGGTGGAATGCAGAGTAGGCGAGGTGGAATGCAGAGCAGGCGAGGTGTAATGCAGAGCAGGCGAGGTGGAATGCAGAGTAGGCGAGGTGTAATGCAGAGCAGGCGAGGTGGAATGCAGAGTAGGCGAGGTGGAATGCAGAGCAGGCGAGGTGTAATGCAGAGCAGGCGAGGTGGAATGCAGAGCAGGCGAGGTGTAATGCAGAGCAGGCGAGGTGGAATGCAGAGTAGGCGAGGTGGAATGCAGAGTAGGCGAGGTGGAATGCAGAGCAGGCGAGGTGTAATGCAGAGCTGGCGAGGTGGAATGCAGAGTAGGCGAGGTGGAATGCAGAGCAGGCGAGGTGTAATGCAGAGCAGGTGAGGTGTAATGCAGAGCAGGCGAGGTGGAATGCAGAGCAGGCGAGGTGTAATGCAGAGCAGGCGAGGTGGAATGCAGAGCAGGCGAGGTGTAATGCAGAGCAGGCGAGGTGGAATGCAGAGTAGGCGAGGTGGAATGCAGAGCAGGCGAGGTGTAATGCAGAGCAGGCGAGGTGTAATGCAGAGCAGGAGAAATGTAATGCAGAGCAGGCGGGGTGGAATGCAGAGCAGGCGAGGTGTAATGCAGAGCTGGCGTGTTGCAGCAGCCGTAGAGTGCGGCGAAGAGCGCCTGCAGGTGTTCGGCCAGAACTGCTACCTGTTCGTGGCGTACCCCGGTGTCACGTGGCACACAGCACACCACGTGTGTGGCGGCATGAAGGTACGTCAGCCAGCCACACGTCTGTGTGCTGCTCGCTTCGTGCTGGTTTGTTGGCCCTCTGTTCCTTTAACCGTAATAATGTCATATGAAATCATATCCAGCAATCTCCGCTACATGCTTTAAAGGGTAGTTTTGATGTGCTGAGAAAGGCCAGTTGCCTATCCTGCAGAATGCCGAGCATTCTCTACTGCAGTGACAGTGGCAGGTGCTATGTGGGCTGTTGTTGGTTAAGCAGAATAAGGCTAATAACAAAATTTGGCCCGCTAAACAGGATGTTTGGTTCGTTAAAACAGGATGTTTGTGGTGCTATACAGGGTGTCACCAGCGTTATGCAATATGTCCTTAGCGCCATCAAGAATGTTCTGATTCATTGTGTCGGTAGTGCTATACAGAATGTCGATAGCATTCTATATGATGTTCGTAACATTCTGTAGGATGTTGGTAGCAAACTATAGGGTATTTTTTAGTATCTGGTTGTATATAGGCAGTTTTAGTTGCATAGGTATATTAAGTTGTTGGCATTAAACAGAATTTTGATGAAGTAGTTGCTAAAATCCAAATTATTTTGGGTTTTAAATAAAGAGGGGCATAAAAAGTTTGTTGGTGGCAAATCACAGAGCACAGTAGCATGTCGGTAGCACAGTATGGGCAGTGTAGCTGCAGTAGCGCTGTAAGGGTTGTGCTGGTGCAGGCGGAGCTGGCGAGCGTGCACAGCTCGGAGGAGCAGCACTTCGTGACGGCCAACATCCGCAGCTCCACCGACTACTCCACCAGCTCGCTGTACTGGCTGGGTGGTCGCCTGCAGCGCTCCCTCCACGGCTGGCGCTGGGCCGACGGCAGCGAGATGGCCTTCACCGGTGAGTGTCACCCTCCAGGGACTACCGCGTGCAGGCGGTGTGTGCAACATGGCTGGGCGAGATGCCTGGGGCCTGAGCCTTCGGGAGGGAGGGTAGCACCTCGCGGCACCACCTGGCAGAGGGCGGGTGTGTCGTGTTGCAGCATGGCTGGGCGAGGAGCCGCCGGGCCTAGCAGAGGAGGATCTGTGTCTGGCCATGCAGTGGGTGTCCACGGGGTCCGCGGCGCGCCCCAGCGGCCTGTACTGGCAGCCGCGCAGCTGCGATGCCCTCGGGGGCTATGTCTGCAAGAAGAGCAGCCAAGGTAATTGCGCCAGTATCTACGCTGCACTGTGCGAGTTTGACTCGGGCCGGGGAGAGTGGCATTTCGACAAACGGAGAAATTTTTTTTCAGGGGTGCTTTTGGGTTTCCCGCTCCTCTTGCTCTAGTTGTTCTTTGGGGCAGCCTTAATGCCTGTCCAACCACAGAACATGCATGAGTCATTCATAAATGGCTGACTGTATGCAGTCAGGTAAAATTGGATGTGTTGGTCTCAATCTTGTTGATGGTCAGCTGTAACCTTGGCAGGACTTACTTTGCCGTCGTCCGGGGTCTCGGGCTCGAGTCCCGGTGCGGCTCCTAGCGGGAATGGCTGTTGTCGATGTAGTGTTTCCAGGTGGGCGCCAGACTAGCTCTGTTTCTAGTCGATAATTGGGTCGTGGGGTCGGTTGCCCTGCGTGGCCCACTAGGACCGTCGGCGGTGTTGCGTGGGATATGAGGAATTCCCTACTTGATGGTGGTTGGGAGTCGGGTGGTTAATTGATTAGGCACTGAAGTAATGTAACAAATGATGTGCGTCGTTTATTCATGCGACTGTGGGTTTGGTGTAATACCGTTGATCACACACCACGTCGTACAGAGGGTGACGTCACACAATACAGAAATTACACAATTACACAAAGTTAGTCTGAAAGTTACTTAATAAGACGTGGCACAAGTTTACAAAAAAATGTTACGCGAGGGTGCGTTGCACAAGTTTATGAATGTTACGTGGTGGCGCGTCGCACAAGTTTACAAAAAGGAAACGCTCCAGTTTCAAGGCGTCGCACAAAGTTACTAAATATTACGTATTAGCGTGGCACTAGGCGGTTCTGAGCCTGGTTACTCAAAAGAGGGGTGAGGGCGATTGGAGGCGGCCAATCCCGTATATCAATGTCTCGAGGCGGTGTTCGCGTCCACTGTGGTGGAGCGCGGACCACAGCTAACTTAGTCCAAGTTCCCTTATAGGGTGGTGTCAGCGCCGGAGCGACTGGTTTTAATTCAAGTTCTGTGGTTCGGGAGGCGGCCCGTGCAGTATACTGAAACTACCCCGCAGACCAAGTGTGGTGCAGGGGGTTTTAAAAATTACACAGCCAGATTAAGTCCTAGACCGAAAATTGGACCGGGTACGCACGGAGAGATTAGTAAAAAGAGGTTTCGAGGAAGTGGCCATAATGACCAGAAGTGAGTTCAATGCAGACAATGGATGATGTCTCTCCGTGGGACGTGCGTCCGCCCCGGTCCACGAGTCGCACTGTACTCGCATGATGTCATGGCGTTCGGCCGAGGCTCGGTGGCCCTCGCGCCAGGGTTGACCTCATTACGTTAGTTTCCAATTTAACAAGTTAACAAGAGATTTTAAGGGCGCTAAATTCCTACATTAATTATTAAGGCTAAATTAACATCACTCGTCCCTTCTACAAATTGAAGTTAGTATGTTTACGAATTATGTCCTTTAAATTATACGTCACACCAGCGACTGTTCGTCTCTTGCCGGACTGCTCTGGTGGGAAAGGTGGGGGGTAATAACGCAACACAAGGGGTTAATAATTATGTCACATGGGTTAATTAAATAATTTAGGCAGAAGGCCGCCAGGGGGACACTCACACACGTATCGACGTATTTATACACGTGAGTGCCCGGGCACTCCTACATCGCACTTTCGTTAATCAACTTTTAATTTATACGTAATATTGTTTAATATTCTGTGTGTGTTTTTGCAACGTGGTCGGCTGTAACGTTGGTCTGTTTATTAGGGGGCCGGGTTCTACCTTGGTTGCTGGTGGCTCGCCTGACTCGGGTGTGACATGGCTAGGGGCGCGTTCTGTTAGCGGGGTTGAATACCGGCGGTTGCAGGTCGGGCTTTAGGGTGGCCTTCGGTCGGACGACGTCAACTTAATAACTCGTTGAACATCCCCACCATACCATCAGAATATAACCATGGTTTCCTTTATTCCCACTAACCAAAACACCTACTGGAATACAGTTATTCGAAGTTATTGTGTTGGTCTGGATGCAGCTCGGTTTGTGTCACATACCTGGAGATTAAGCTGTTGACTAACACATCTGCTGCATTGGTGGCTTCCTGGTTAGATGAAGCTTAATCTTTTAGCCATTTACCTAAACAATCCATTGCAGTCCAGCAAAGTCTTCCAAATATGTCTTACTTTTCATGCCTTCATTTTTCCACTAGCTAAATTAACGGATTAAACTATTTACATATTAGTTTTACAGCTAAATTTAATGTGCAAGTGCTCTAACCCTTGCTAAATTTTAAGTGACAAGGTTTAAAACTAATGTTAAATTTAATATGTTTAAAAACCCAATTTAATTTGCAAATGATTAAACAAAAATATTAAATCACTAAAGTTAGTTATGAAAATCTTCACACAACCTATTTCAATTTCCATACTGCTTCCTACTGTGATTTCTTCCTGTGCATCGGGCAATCCCGCTGAATGATCCTGGTTCTTAGCAGATGAAGCACTGCAGGTGTCACGAACATGCGTTAAAATTTGGTTTTTGTTTGGATACCACGTGTATTTAAGAAAGTATTTTCCGTTTAACAAGTTTTAATTTGATATGATGATATTCAAAAGGAGCGTTTATTACCTGGCTGTTTGGAGTCCGGCATCCAGGATCCCAATTGGGGGTTCCGTCCCTGGCTAGATCGGGAGGTGGAGATGTGGCAGTATTGGAAGGTGTTCCCCATAAGTGCCCGCGGCACTGTCTCCCAGCGGCTGTGCGCAGCTCCCAGGAGCCAGCTGCAGCTGAACCGCACGCTGAACGGCAGCGAGGGCCACCTCAGCTCGCCCGGCTACCCGGAGAGCTACCCGCCCGACCTGGACTACTGGGTGAGGATCCAGGGCGCGGCCAGGACTCGCGTCGTGCTGCTGCTGAGTAGTCTGGACCTGGAGGAGCAGCCCGAGTGCCTGTACGACTACTTGGAGCTGCGCGCTCCGGGGGCGGGGACCGTGCGCTGGTGCGGCCGGCATGAGGACGTGGACAGGCGAGTGGCCCAGACCCTTCTTCCCTCCTCGGTGGACACTGAGTGACCGAGTGTTCCTTGTTTAGCACTCCAGATACATTCAAGATGCTGTCGCCCAGAAATTAAACCTGTATCATGTTCATGGCAGGCGAGTTGTCTGGTTCGTACCCAAAAGTGTCTCTATTTTTTGATAACGAATAGGTGATGCAAGAATCTTATCCCCAGTTTATTATGTTGTTATAGTAGGTAACTAAGTGATTAAGAGCGCCCCCCCCCCCACATACGAGCGATCAACTTAAAAAAAATTATACCAATCTATGTAATGCAAGACTAACATTCACCATTTTCAGAAAGGTTGTTGTTGAAGTAATTTTAAAATACGATATTTTGAATTGTTTTCTATGGTAATGTAGTGGTAATTTTATAGTTTTCCATTGTTGGGAAAAAATATTAATTTTATCACTTAATTCTCTGTTTAAAAATGTGTGTTAACAAACAAGTCAGATTTGTAACAATAAACAATATACCGAAACCAAAATGAATCCTGAGATGGTCTTGCTCGATCGGGTGATGATAACTCATTGTCAAATCCTGGCAAATGTAATGACCCTGAGCGGTCACAAGTAGGTAGGTTTGGTAGGTATGGGGGCAGGGGCGGAGGGCTTAGGAGCAAGGAAACCGCGGCAGTCATCCTGGATTATGTATCTTTGATTACCATCTTGGATTACACAATTTCCATCGGCCATCTTGAATTACATCCTTTGTGGTGGTGTCTTGGAGTACATCATTTCCGGCAGTCATCTTGGGTGGCCTTGGCCTTTGGCCTTGAACTTGAAATTTGACATCAGTGGACATATTGGATTACATAATTTTCGTTTATCATCTGGGAATCGACGGCCCCACTCCCAAAAACGTTGCACTTTTCGTTATGCTGACATCACCATCGAGCTCCACTCCTGCATGTGCACTTTTTTTGTTATTGAGGCATTGCACACCCATCAGATGAAAAAGGACAGTTGCATACAGCGTACAAAATTAAAATGGTGAACAAACCCTAACAAAAAGCAACATTGAGCAGTAGGGCACTCGATTGCAATGTGTTCATGACGAAAAGTGCAATGTGCAGGAGTGGGGCATCGAGGTGATGCCAGCGTAATGAAAAGTGCAACATTCGGGCATGTGGTTGCTCGATTCATAGGTGGCAGAAGGAAAGTATGTAATCCAAGATGACCGCCGCCCAACTGACACGCGGGCGGGCACGACTGCGGCAGGTTGCGGCTGGTGTCCGACAGCAGCGAGCTGGAGCTCCACTTCCACTCGGACTACTCGGTGTCGGGGGCGGGCTTCGCGGCGGCGTGGCGCGCAGTGGACATGTCCGGCTGCTCCTCGCAGACCTTGACGGCCGCCGAGGGCTCGCTGGCCAGCCCCAACTACCCGCACTTCCTGCTGCCGCGGCTGGACTGCGCCACCACTGTGCTGGCCCCGGGTCAGTACCTTCCCCGCTGTAGCGCACGTCTCCTGTGAGTTAGAATGTAACTAATTACTAATGTGGGAAAAAAGGTTTTTTCTCAGAAACTTAAAGTATACAGTTTCACTTTATGATGATGCCAGGCTCTAAAGTAGTGACACAAATCTGCATCACATTGATACATAAATACTTCATTATATATTTTTTTAAATGAAAGTAACAGGGAAGAATGTTTATGGAAGTATGTGTGTGTGGACACGTGGGTAGCAGTGCAGTGTGTTGAGGTTGAGGCGTGCGCAGCGGGCATGCGGGTATGGCTGGAGTTCGCCGACTGGGACGTGGAGGCGGGCGCGGCGGTGCTGGAGCTGGACCTAGGGGATGGCGGGCACCGCCTCCAGCCCTTCCAGGCCCCTGGCCTCCTCACGGACGGCGCCTACATCTCGCACGGCCAGAAGCTGCGCCTGCAACTGCGCACCGAGGAGGAACCCCGAGGACGAGGCTTCAAGGCCACCTTCAGGACTGGTGAGGACTGTCGTCACTTCTCCGCCTACAAGTGCTGGATACTGTTCCAGATGTACAACAATACAGAATATTCTTGGTAGTTAAATAATTACAATTTGCTCTCTGGCAGACAAAAAAAAATTTGATGTGACGTCTTATAAATCTTTTAATGCCGGCTGCAAGCACGAAAAAGCACGACTCATTGTCACATTCTGCCTAAGCCGAGCGTGCAAGAACCGACCAACCACTGTGCCCAAAATCATTGAGTATATAATTTTGCTTAAGTAGTTCCGAGTGATCTACAAACGCGGATATTTAAAACACTAGAAACAATTTTACTTAAAAGAAACAGCCCAGGGAAATATATACTAGAAAATTGTCGGTCTAAAGATGCGATGGTGTTACATGGTTAGAAGGTCTAATGACCTGACGCGAGGCCGGTCGGCACTCGAACAGACAAGGGGTAAAGGTGGGGAGGGGGCAAGAGGATCACGCTTGTGTAGCGAAAGATAAGGCGCGTTCGCTGGTGTGGCATCGTGCGGAGTCACGCATGACCTTGTGGGAGCGAGAGGGGTTACGTCGGTTCAACGCCTTGTGCGCAATGTAAAAGAAAATGAGATAAATTTTAATTTAAATCACTTTTGGTGAATCAGGTTTAGTGCCAGCTGATGACTAACAATTAAATAGTGCATAAAAATTTAGGTTACAAAAAATACTTTAATTTATTTATATATGTATATATACTAATGATTTAATTTGAATTATAGCTTATAACCAAACCACGCTCTGCTACCAGTTGTAACGCTCCTCCCTCGTGTCTTGTAAAAGTTATTTAAGTTCCTTTACAAAATTAGGAAACACTTTGAAATGGAAATCTGAATTACATGAAATTGCTGGAAACAAACTGGTCAAAAAAGAATAACAGAGGTGCACGAGAGAGAGAGAGAGTGTACAAGAAATTTCATACAGCCTCTGAATGGCTTACAAGGAGCTGGAGGATCGTTTAGTTATGAGCTTAAATAATAAGTCAAGATTTGGGTAGCTAGGATTCTTTTTGATTTATTAAATTAAATCATTCCAATTTTTTTCTTTTCTTTAAGTTTGCTGGTTGAATTGTAATAAACAACATTATTTATTAAACAACAACAAGAGTTAAGTTGGCCCGGGCCCTGCACAGAATTATATGTTATACTATAAAGTTAAATCCTTCCTTAAAAACAATTTAAAATACATTTATAAAGACAAAAACAAACTAAATTTAAATTGTCTCCCAGCTGGCACTTGTTTATTTTATTTGGGCATCTGCAGGCGGAAGGTGGGAAATTCTCTGCCCAGTTGCCCAGGATGAAGTTAAGACCAGAATGGTGGTATCCCAGTTGATGACCAGCTAATGGGGCTGAACAATGGAGGCTTGGCCTGCACTCCTGGAGCCGTCAGGTTGGTGGAATCTTGGCGGTACTCTTGAACCCGCCTACAGACCAAACCAATCAAAGAAATTAGGCCTGATCTGTAGGCTATTAAGGGAGGGGCGGAACTCGCCCTCGTGATGGGGTGGAATAAAAAAGGGGCAGTGATGAACATTTACCGAAGCGGGGAGAACTCAGCCGTCTCGGTACTGGGTTGGTGGCCGTCGCGCGAAGACGCGGTCGTTTGCGGAAGCCGTAAGACTAAAGTAATAAGGCCAAGGTGCCTTTAATGTAGGTAACTACATTCCGCAGGCGGATGACGGAATTCGGCGAAATGTGTGTGAGGTGCGGATCAGCGGAGAAACCCGCTGTCTGCTTTATTGAAAAACTGCCCAGAGAATCCTCCTTGATCAAGAGGACTTCCTAATTAAAGGTGGGGGCTCTGCCCTTTGGGTCCAGGTGGAGGGGGACTCTTCGATCTCTCAAACCCTCGAGCGCATGGTCGACTCCTGCGAGTTGCCTCGCAAAAAGGGGGGTGAAGAGTGCAGCGCTCTGGCGGCGGTCCAGGGGAAGGAGACTTGGTTAGTTGGTGTAGCTCTCAGATGGGGTGAGCTGTCACTTCTGGCACACCCAGAAGTTTTTTTTGAAAGGCCTCCCCAAGATGGCGGTCCTGTGGGGGGGAGAAACCCTTGAGCGGGAACAGTGACCGAAATGGGTTTATGACCTCCTGGGGTCACCTCAGGCAGGGTTCTAGGCGAGCGTGGCGAGCGCGGCGAGCGCGGCGAGTGTGGCGAGTATGGCGAGAGCGCTGGTGACAGTGTCGAAGGGCCACCTGGAGCGGCTGGTGAACCTGAGCGAGGAGTCGAGCGGCGCGCTGCGCCACCTTAACTTCCCGGCGGCGCTACCTGCGGACACGGACCTGGTGCAGCACCTCGTGGTGCCGCCGGGCAGCACGGTGCTGCTCGAGCTGTACGGCGTGGTGCCCGGAGAGGACGGCTGCCCGGGCGCCGCGGGGGTCCTCGAGGTGGTCGACAACTACGCCGGCGACAACGGCACGGCGTGGCTGCTGTGCAAGGACCGACGGCGGGCGGCTGGGGCGGCGCCCCTGGCCATCACCTCGTACCTCAACACCCTGCACCTGCGCCAGCGCAGCTGGGCCGCCGGCCTGCGCCTCAACGCCTCGCTCAGGGTGCAGTCAGGTGCGTGTCTGCTCCTGCAGTGCCTGTTGCATCGCACGGTCCCCGCTGTGACGCATGTGTTCCTCGTGCAGACAGCAGCTACAAGCTGAAGCTGCTGCGGAGGTCCGAGGAGGGCCGAGTGGAGACCTGCCGCCCCAGCCCGTGCCTGAACGGCGGCAAGTGCATCAGCCGCGGCCACAAACACTCCTGCCAGTGCATCGGCCACTTCACTGGTCAGTGCCTAGTTTACCTGTTTCAGTCATGGTACATCGTCTAACTCGTTTTCGGTATATATATAACTTTATTCGATAGTATTAATTTATTATTTTTTCCACATGTGAAATGGTCCATTTGAAACTTAAGTAGTTCTAAGTTCCGACAAACAAAGTAGAGTTATCAAGAGTAGAGTCGTTGTTGCAGAATATAAAATTCTGCAAATAGCACCTTGTTCAAATAGTAGTCGATGAAATCTTAATATTAATTTTAATGAATTCAAAATGTATATCTAAAAAATATGCATTTTCAGGAAGGAGACTGTGTCAGTTAACAACAAACTTCCTATAAAATATATCTTTTCAACCATGACTTATCATTAAACCGAATGATCAAGTGAATTAATAAACAGCTTAACAAATAAGCTTTGCCTAAATCCTTGACAGTAGGAGTATCCAAAGTTCGGAAACCTCCATGAAAAAATAGCCTAAAAGAAAGTAGCAAAAAATACCTGTAAGAAAATGTTCTATCGCTTTAGAGTAACTTTGACCTGAATGTGTCAATCACACATCTGATGAACCGCATTTGTATATCGTTTGCAGTTTTTATACTGTGTTGTCCATCAACATTAGTAGTAAACATATTCTTTAAGAATCTTTCAGAATGATGATCAAAATGAAATAGATTTTCAGCAGATGTTTCTTATGCTGATGAGGTATGATGTGAGGGATGTGATGTAAAATGGACTGTATCAGTTTTACTTGGAGGTGTTGAGCGACCTGGTCTAGTGAGGTCTGGTGCACAACTAACAGAGGACGTGGCGCGCCACAGGCATGTTCTGCGCCCTGACCATGTGCGAGCTGGAGCCATGCCTGTTCGGGCGCTGCCAGCTGACGGCGACCAGCTACAGCTGTAGCTGCCAGGCGGGCTACGCGGGCAAGACGTGCGAGGAGAAGCAGCAGCCCTGCGCCGACAACCCGTGCGAGGGCCGCGGCGAGTGCGTGCTCAGGGGCGACTCCTTCTACTGCCGCTGCCACGCCTGGTGGGAAGGTGAGTGGCTCTGGTCCACCGTGCTGGTCCACGCTTGTCCCGTGGGGGACCGCGCGAGTGCAGCGCCGAGGCGTCCACAGGGCCCCGCTGCGAGCGCCGCATGCTGCACATCCCCTTCAAGCCGCTGTCGGAGCGCATGCTGCAGGAGCCCTTCTGGCTGGGGCTGATCACGGTGACGGTGGTGCTGGCGGTGATCGGGCTGGTGTGGTGCGCCAAGCGCCACTTCCCAGAGAAGCTGGAGAAGCTGCTGGCCGAGGAGGCGGACCGCCACCGCCCGAGTGAGTGCCGCTGCCAACCTTCACTCTCTTCACGGTGCTTCACTCTTCACACTTCACTCTTCACACTTCACTCTTCACTCTTCACACTTCACACTTCTCTCTTCATACTTCACTCTTCACTCTTCACACTTCATACTTCACACTTCACTTTTCACACACTTCACATTCTTCACTCTTCACTCTTCACTCTTCACACTTCACTCTTCACACACTTCACACTCTTCACTCTTCACACTTCACTCTTCACTCTTCACTCTTCACACTTCACTCTTAACTCTTCACTCTTAACTCTTCACTCTTCATACTTCACACTTCACTATTCACACTTTACACATCACTCTTCACTCTTCACACTTCACAATTCACACTTCACACTTCACACTTCATACTTCACACTTCACTCTTCACACTTCACTCTTCACACTTCACACATCACTCTTCACTTTTCACACTTCACTCTTCACACTTCACTCTTAACTCTTCACTCTTCATACTTCACTCTTCACACACTTCACACTCTTCACACTTCACACTTCACACTTCTTTCATCATGTTGTAGTGGGTAGACAGTACGGTAAATTTAGTATTCTTAGTCTGAAAACGAGTGTGAGTCGATTTTTCGGTACAAAAAGAATCGTAGGTATTTTTATATTGACATTTTGTCATTATTGTTTTAGTTTTTTATAAGTACATATAAAATTGAATGATAATGTGTGAATTTGACTGGAAAAATACGAAACCATTTTCACCAGAGTAAATTGGTATTGTTTATCTGAACAATCTTTCACCAAAGACTGGAAGGTACTCCCTACAGTACTTTCGAAACATTCAAAACACCTAACTGGCCGACATTTGTAATAGCAGTTTAAATTAAATTAAATGAATAAATGCAGGTTTGCACTGGATCACGAAGGTTAGACTGGCAACAACAGCGGAATGCTGTCTAGAATAATTACAAACATTCGGAGAGAACCTAAGTAATCCAATTTACTACGATATTTTTTTTCCAAATGATACAGATCCTTGTCATTAAAAGAATTTCATACTTTGAAAATACATATCTATATCAATATTGCTTGCTCATCACTTGCTCTTGATTTGTGCAATAAATTAAGAGTAAAAGCAAAACTGCAGAAAATGATTGCACAAAGAGTAGAGGGACAAATGATAAAAAAAGAAACATGGAAGCATCTAAATATGTTGTACTGTCAGTATTTTAAGATGACATTTCACTAGGTCGGTAACTGGAGGCAGTTTTGGATTATGCTGATGTTTAACATATTTATTTCTTACTTCAGTGTGGATGTTGAGAACATAAATTCAAACAAATTCCATCCTTTAAAGAAGTACTTAGGTAACAATCCCCTTCAAACATTGGTCTTTAACTCTTTAACTGAAGGAACCCAAACTAATGCCATAATTTTTCACATAAATTAAATATTTTGAAGAGTAGATTCTTCGGACATGCGCCCTACAAAAGATCCAGTAGGAATTTGTAGTGGGTGCCAGTGAAGAGGGACGGTTACACAAGGCGGTCGTGATGCACGGCGATACAAACATGGATGAATTACTAACCCTAACAGTAGTGGCTAATCCACCAAATAGCAATACTATAGAACAGAACCCTAATTCGCACATGTGCGATTACATGAAACAGAACCACTGAACAGATAAATAAATACTTGTGTAGACACAAAAGCTAACCAAGACTGCGCTAGGCCGTGACTTAGTCGCGTGGTCTGAAGAAAGTCCTGGGCCATACTAACTGATACGGGGGCATCCTCAGAGCCAGTGAAGGTGGTGGCTCGCCGCGAGGACGTGAGACTATAGGGTGGATCAACTTACAAATGAAGTTTTAGGGAGAACGTTAATTCTAGAAGAAAATCGCCAGCATTTAGCAACATCCACGTGCAACAAAAAAATTCTAGTCTGTTTTCAACGGATTGGGGAAAGCGTTAATGCTTGACCACTACACCACCACAGAAACTTCTTTTAAAATTATATCGGATTATTTATTTGAGATGACTTGAAAACGAGGCTTATAAACAGAGGAGATTATTTTAGGAACAGTGCAAGTACTTATATTATCGATAAAGCTTCCATAATTAGACGGTGCTTTAAAATTTCTAGGAGCAATATTGAGGATCCCCTTGCAACTTTTTGTGTGCACTTTTGCTCCGAAATTTATATTTGTCACCATTTATAGTTTATTATAACCATATGTGGCTTTCAGAGATACTTTTTTTCTTGGAAACATAAATCTACATTTATAAGAGAAATTCTTATTTGTACTGATATAAAAAGAAGAAAACAGATTTTTAACGTAATAATATTTACAGATATTGAACTTTCATTGTTGGCTCACTGCCAACAAAATAACTGTATACAAGGCAACAAATGGGTTCATTAAATCGTAGTTTCTGAGCAGTGATTGTTCTAGTGCTAGTTTCACAAGGTTCCACAACAGAGCGCAGACAGAGCGTAGACAGAGCGCAGACAGAGCGCAGAGAGTGGACACGCTAACGCTGCGGGCCGGGCATGAGCGCGCGTGTGTTCGCCAGGTGTGAGCTGCCACTCCCGGCCGCCGTCGGTGCGGGACCAGCTGGGTGGTGCCGGCACCACCGTGGTGGTGGTGCCTAGCCCGCCACACGGCCGCCCCCGCTCCCTGCTCGGCCGCTTGGGTATCCGCAAACCTTCGCTCCTCAGCCTCACCAGCCCACACGGACCGGCCGCCACTGCCCGAACATTTAGTTTGGACGATTTGCTAAAGCCGCCGCCGAGAAGTAAGGCCGCGCCTCGAGTCTCCTGGTCCATCAGGTCCTTCTGGTCCACCTGGCCCACCTGTTCCTCCTGGTCCACTTGGTATACCTGATCCATCTGGTCCTCTTGGTTCTCCTGGTCCACCTGCAGGTAGCGCTGCCCGCTCGGCCTGCCAGCCGCCGCCTCTGGCAGCAGTCGTGATCCACGGCTCTTCCGGACCAGAGCATTTCATATGTATCTTGAAACTATCTCCAAGACTGTGGAACTCCAGATCCAAGAATGTGCCCGAACAGATCATATTTTCGTCAGACAAGTTCATAATTGTGTTATTCAGGATTGCTTTTGATAAGAGATTCTTGAATCAGTTTAAATGGCAGAAGCCTTCATAAGCTTTGCAGTTGGAATAAAATCATTTATCGTTTTCTGTTATATAAAATTAATTATAAACTATATTCTACTAGTTAAAACTATCGGATACTCTATTATTTAATCATTTCTGCAGCCAAAAACCATTAATAAGGAGAGAACATAGAAATAAATGTTTATGTGTCTCGCTTTCAAGATAAATTTCCTACTCTTTTTTTTTTAATTCATAACATAAAATTTTTGTAAACTACTTTTAAAGATTGTAGTGTGGGTGTATTAGTTATATGGTTATATAAAGGTCCAATAATAAAGTTTGCATTAATTTTCTACTATGAAAAATGTAAATTAATTGAAAATAACTTACTTTTTTTTGGTTTTACTAAAAAAACCTAACCGAGATTTATAGTTACACTTAAAACATATGAAAACATGTAAATAATTGTTGAGTTCCAAGCTTCTTTACTCGTATTACTAACCTCGGTGTAAGTGGCACGTGGTAGTGGCAGGTGGTGATATAGGTAGCGAGAACAGTGTCCGGCCGGACGGGTGAGCGTGCCTTGCAGAGCCGGTGTTTTCTGGTGTGCCTCTGACTGTCTCTGTCTGCGTGTCAGTAGCCCCTCCCGGTGTGTGCTGGTAGGCTGCACAGTGTCCTCTGCACATGCGCATGGTGCCTGCCCCTCCTTCCCCGGCACCCCTCCGCACACCCACCCGCCTGCGGCAAGGCCTCGATTTATCGTTTCTGCCTCCCGGACAACATGTTTCCCTTCGGAAATGCCCAGCGGCGCCGACCAGCTAATATTACTATTTCAAATTAAATATTTTATACAAAACATAGCTTTACAAACAAAATATTACAATAATTCCAAAACTCCCTTTTTTTTCTTCAGCTGGATGAACCAACTAACTATTTTTTGTGCTTGAGTTTTACCTAGCAAACAAATACGCAATATGTTTCAGAAAGATTGTTACAAATTTTGACCTTATATTTCTGACCTAAAAAAGTAAGATTAAAAAATAGAGCCTATCCCAAGCTGAAAGGGTTGAATAAGTCCTTGAAGGTGAGGGTTGCTATGAACTGTACCCAAAGTAGTGTGACAAATATTCATAAATGTATTAACTAAAAAAAGATCTTCAATAAGATATAGAAAAATGTTTATAGTGAATGTGGTAGTTACTGATAAAATTTAGCATCCTTTATTCGTTAAGAACCCACATCTTTGGAGGACACATGATCAACTCTTTTACTTGCTGTGTTCAAGTGCATCTGGTGTTTGTGAGCCAAGCTAGTGGCGGACTATTTACACTATTTCAATATACCTTAACACCCCTAGTCAATATCAAGTATATATGTACACAATATAAATAAAACAACAAGCTACAGAGATGAAAAGGTCCCTTAATGAACACACACTAAACCAGCATTTAATATACATACTATAAAAATATATTTGGAATTGTACATGCTTACAGCCTAACTCACTGGGTTAGCAAAGCAACATGGCATGAACTCAAGCGCTCTAATCGTACATAGACTATAGTAAATATGTCAATAACATATTGTTAGATTCTACACAACCAACATTTAGCATCTGCTTGTTGATAATATCCTTCAGAAAATACAATTTTATGTCAAAATGGTTGGACAGATTTATTTTTCTTTCATAGTTTTTCATTATGTTAATTGCTCTTTGACTGACTATTAACATTCACTTCACTTCCCTGTTTCACTCACAAACTCTGACCGGAGCCCTTTCAGTAGAGTATTGTTGCTTCAGCCCGGGTGCATGATGTGCGTCATGTTTCTTCTGAACTCAGGGTGACTCGTGCTGTTTCTTCGAGCTCCAAGACACCGTGTTGCCACGGGGGAACTATGGCAGCCTGGTAACGCTCTTGCGCTCTGCACCTGCACATGTGACGACTTGCAAACACAGTTCTGTACGCACCGAAGCACCTTCTTCTCTGCATTCCCCAACGAACGAGTTGGTCAGAAATGTGGCTGAAAAACGACGTAGCGAATTCTATATCTGGCCCGATGGTCTGAGACAAGTAAATCAAGCTACATACAATCTCTCGATATGGTGCATCCAAAACAGTTTATGTGTCATTGACTTCCGAACTATCTCCCATTGGAATGGGAACCCCTCTGTATCCCTCCAGGTTAAACTTATCAGTATTTTTTTTAATGATTTTGTTGAACTATTTATATTCTATTTCCAACTATTTTCACTCATGTCCCGATGAAACAGTGCAGGTCTCCTAGGTCCTTGGCATTAAACTCTTCTCTTAGTCATGTAGATATTTATTATATTCTTGTTTTCTTTTCTAATATCAAAATGTAATCCACCCTTATGAACATCCACAAACTTTCTCCTATAGATCAACACACGTGAAAGCTAGACCTTCTCAAATTGTTCTCAATTGCAAAATGATTTAGCCCTTTGCTACAATGACTCACGAAACCCCTACTTAATTTTTGGCAGTTCATAATTTTCCAGATGTCTTGGTTTCATTATTCTCCCTTTTAGTTTTGTCGGTGATGTGTTCTCATTCTGGTAACTTAACAACTTTCTCAGAACAAACTGACTTGAATTTTGCTGAAGAAAATTTTTTCCTTCCCCTATTCCCACCAATTTTCTCATTGTAGAGACTAGTGCGAGTTGTTCTACATTAACATTCTAGCTGTTAAGTGTATTTATTATAATTTATTTGGCTTCTGCTTTATTCTTGAGCAAGTACATAACTCAGAAATTTAATCATCTGTAAATGATATAATCGCACACCGTTACACGTAGGTGTTAAGATATATGTGTGTAGTAGTTCTACAATTATGTAAGATCTTGCTAAAGTACTTCTTAGAAGAGGTTGTCTGTAAGCTTATTATTGACGATAAGAATCGCACATTTTGATTGATGATGGTGGTCCCATTAAACTTATACTTACATATTCAGATGACCAAGTCTTTTGTTCCACAGGTAGTCAACATTAACCAAACCCAAACAACACCTTTCAACTGCCTTCAACATACAATTTCTCAGCTGTACTATATAACATTTACAGGCCCGCTGTAATCAACTATTTTGCACATTTGATACTGAAGATCACATTTCAACCTAAGTTAACCACATTTATTTACACATACCAAATTGAATGTAAAGTTTGTCACAATGAGTACTTCAGTCTAATCTTCATGCCATAATTATGGAATGACGTAGAGGGGTAAACTAACAAACAGGTTTTTGTTAATTAGTCTCAATGTTTCATAATCTGCCATCAAACACATAAGGTTTTGGCCACATTTTGTTTAAATGAAAAGAGGAGAACTCCTGATTTACAGCATGTTTGGAGTGGGTACCACATTCATTATCCACATATTCCTTCATTTTATTGGAAATAAATTTTTATTCAGTTCATCGTAACTTCATACCATGGTATAGAATTGTATAGTCATATTGTTATGTACTTATATTTTAGTATCATTAAAGTTAAATCATGTATCCTCACAAAATCGATAAATCGAGGTATCACTTTACTCGTCACGTCAACAATTGGTATTGAGCACAATCTTTAGTGGTTTTTAGCTTCTCATCTAACTAACTATTTTTGGTACTTGCTTTTATTGTATGCATTTTGTCAATTTTTATTTCGTCTGTGTACATGACTCTTGTAATTTTTAATTGATTTCCTAACATATATGACTTTTAGAGGCATTGTTAAGTTGTGACATTATATAATTTCCCAGTGCATTGTCAAGTTGTGACATTATATAATTTCCCAGTGCATTGTCTTCGTGCGTTCAAATGTTTTATTACTTAATGCTTTCTTAACATTGACTTATTTATTATTTTATTTTAACTTTTTAGTGTATTTAAATATGATGTATCAGATTCACGTTATTTTCTTGTTCTTTTACAATGTAACAGTTTGTGAATAAATTAAGCTATAAATATTTTGAGATAAATTGCACATTCTATAAGTTTTATTGCATGAATTCACAGTAGTAATTAAGAAGTAATTGCAGAGATATAATAACTTCTGTTTAAAACAACAAACATGTATTTTGCATTGAACTGTATTGGTATTTATTTAATTATTTAGTATTCAGGATATAAAAAAAAATATTATCTTTGATTGTACACCACACAATAACACAAATTTGAAAAATTAAAGATAAAATTGAAAAAATGCAAAATTGAAGAAAATGAAGAAGAAATAGAATATAATAACTATTAGTGTGTGTTGAGTTATGTAACATTCGGCCAAAACAGTGATTAGGTTTTCGATGGCTAAGTCTTATTTTTTGGAATTTATTTTTATTTTTTTAAGAATTAATGGAATTTTTTCTGTATTTTTATGTTGCGATTATTTAAGAGTTTTAATTCGCTGGCCAATATTTTCAACAATATTTCTGCTGGTAAAGAACCTGATATATGGTGACTGGCACTAGTACACTTAAACAAGCTGGTGATCGACACTGGCACACACTAGCAGAAGAAATAAAACAACATGGTGACCAAGATGGCTTCCATGGCATTGCATCAGTATATGCGCCACTGGAGTGGGCCTTATTTATAGTCCGCTGAGCTCCTACCGATCACACAGAAGAACAGTCCAGAAGCCCGCGGCGGAAGATCGGCTCTCCAAGCCCGCGAAGCCGATCTGAGTCGAAAGGACCCGAGTGGGCCGGATAGCTTGCTGTCAGGCTCGCAGAATTCCAACAGTGCGCGCTCCTGTGCTGCGGTTGGTATCCAGGCGACAAGCAGGGGCGCGGTCTTGAAAATCATCAAAGTTACGCAGCGCGAAACTGCATATCAAATGGTAGCAGAGCGTGGTTCGATCCACAGGCCTCTGGGTTATGGACCCAGCACGCTTCCACAAAACAAAATTTGACATTACTTTCTCCTATCACAAATATTAACATAGATTACATGGTGTTATTACAAGTAATAATAAAAAACACAGAATAATTTTTACATGATTATCCATACAAATGTGAAATTAAATAAGTAAAATAAATTAAATAAAATGTGTATACTTACAACTTCAAAAATAAAACACCAAACAAAATATTTGTTAAGTTAAAATTTAAACATATTATTTAGCCAGTAAGTACTTAAAACCAAACAAATCTACGGAAAATTCAGGTACAGTCAGTCTGAAAGAAAACATTCTCTCGTGAATTCTAACACATGCTATACAAAACTCTAACGCGAGCACCTCTAGCAAACAAAAGCAATACACAATGTAATGATGGTGCCGCGGTCTCCCGGCTGAGTTGGCATGAGTAATGGCGCCTGGCGGGGTCGCCGCGTGTTACAGGGACGCCCTCGCCGCGCAAGAAGCGCAACAACTCCACGCCCACCAAGCAGCACGCCTGCGAGAGGAAGCAGATTCTGCAGCAGCTGGTCGCGAGCGAGCCGCCGGCCCGCAAGCTGAGCCTGGGAGAGCTGCTGCAGCTCAGCGAGTCCCGGGGGCGTGCCCCGGGGCCCCCCGAGGCCGGCCAGCGGGAGACGGCCTTCGCCGACCCGCCTGCCGCCGACCCCAGGCTCGAGAAGAAGGTGACCTTCGCGCGCCTGCTCAGCAAGGTGTCCGCCGAGATGAGCTCCGGGTCGGACGCCTCGCAGCTGCTGTCCCGCTCCAACAGCTCGCCGCCCTCGCCCGCCGCCGAACAGCGCTCGCCGCACAGCACGAGCAGCAACCAGGGCAGCGACTCGCTGTCCAGCCTGGAGCGCCCCCTGCGGGCCCGCGCGCCGTCCAACCACAGCGCCGACTCCATCCTCGCCATGTTCCGCAGCTTCTCGAGCTCCAGCCCGCGCGACGATGTGGCCGGCTCGGACGACTCCTCGGCCTCGTCGGGGCCGGCGCCCGACTCGCCGCCGCGACGCCACACCATTGAGGTGGCGGTGCTGGACGGCCGCGGCGGCCACGCGCAGCACCCCGCCTCCATCCTGCTGGAGGTGCCCGGCGCGGGGGCCGCCAAGTGCCTGTCACCCATCCGCGAGGTGCCCACCCCGGCGCTGACGCCCGTGCTGGCGCGGCGGGGCGCCTGCAGCGACGACGAGGACGCCTCGCCATTTCCCTCGGGGGTAACTGCACTGTGTTCTCATCCTTGATGTTTATATTACAACTAATCTCTTCCCACAACTACTCACTCATATCGGGTCACCAACTCCACTCGGTCGGCGCTGTCCCGGTCTCACTCTTCATCCACAAGGCGCCCATCAGCGGGCAGACCCACAGACTATCCACCTGGTCGCCCGGTGCCTCAACGCTACTGCGCGAGCGCCCGTACAAACACTCCATAACCTGCCGGTTGTGTTCTGTTCTGCCCAACGCGACGCCTGTGAGCTCGTTGGAGCTATCTTCTATTTCCCACCGAGGGTTTGCTTAGCTCACTGGCGAATATGTGATTGAGATCTACATCAAAAGCAAATTTATTCTATTTTTACTCCCTGTTGAATGTTTTACATATGAACATTTATTCTAAATAACTCGCCCATGCCATGCAGATTTTATAAAATCCAAATTTCTTCATAAACATTTTAGTAGTAAATACATGATTGAATGAAAAACAAGGCTGGTTTATGTACACGATATTGAACCAAAAATACCTTCTACATGTATGAATATAAATGTTTGACATACAGTATAAAATGTTTCAAAAGCATCCCCTCGACATTGCAGTGTGAGGTTGTGAGGTGGAGAGGTTATGAGGTGGTGAGGTTGTGAGGTGGTGAGATTGTGATGTGGAGAGTCTGTGAGGTGGTGAGGCTGTGAGGTGGTGAGGTTGTGAGGTTGTGTGGTGGTGAGGCTGTGAGGTGGTGAGGTTGTGAGATGGTGAGGTTGTGAGATGGTGATGTGGTGAGGTAGTGAGGTTGTGAGGTTGTGCGGTAATGTGTGCAGCTGGAGTCCCCGGCAACACGCTGCATACCGCTGCTAGTGGTGCAGGAGGCATCGCCCACTCGCTCGCCGCCGCTGGGGTCGCCGCCGCCACGGAGCTCCGCCGCCGACACCAGCCTGGTGTTCGGCCCTAGACCGACGCCACGCCGGCTCCTCAAGGACCTGGACAAGCCCGCCAGCCTTGACCTGCCCTGCCCGCCGCCGCTCATCACCGTCACCTGCAACATGAGCGAGGCCGAGTCCGATGCGGAGGTCGCCTCGCCGGTTAAGAAGTTGGCCGAGCACCCCGGGCCGGCCAGCGGCATGACCTACCTCAGCCCCTTCTCCATGTGCTCGCGCGCTGACCGCGCAGCCTCGGAGTCCAACCTCAGCTCCTCGGGCTACAGCTCCATGGCGAGTCCCGGCCCGTCGCGCTGCGGCTCCAACAACCCCCTGTGTCCCTCCGAGCTGGAGGACGGGCCCGCCGCCCGCAGCAGGCCGCCCCCGGCCCCGCTCCGCCCCCCGGCCGCCGCCCCCGAGGTGGCCACCCCCGGGCCCCTGCAGGAGCCGTGCGACGCCGCCCCCGACTGCGGCGACTCCGAGACGCAGTCCGACGACCCGCTCGCCGAGTCCAACGACGAGGGCATCGGCACGGACCACCTGGACGAGAAGATCGACGAGGGAGAGCTGAAGAGCGCGAAGGAGCTCCAAGTGTTCATCGGCAAGGAGGCGGAGAGCTCGCCGTGCCGCTCTATGCTGCAGCTGCCGTCCATAGTGGTGCAGGAGGCGGGGGGCGGCGCCGACAAGCACTTGAGCCCCGTCAGCTCCCGCAGCGAGTCGCCGCTGAGCGACAAGCTGGCAGGGCCGGGCCGCTTCTCGCCCCTGTTCTATGGCCGCCACAAGGACCAGCTGCCCTTCACGGACTCGGACGGCCTGTACGACTGCCCCAGCTCGGACTGCCCCAAGGCGCTGCAGCAGCACCGCAAGTCGACGGGGCGCAGGCGCGAGAAGCGGGCGGCGTCCCGCGGCAAGGCGGGCAGCCCCACCAAGGTGACCGCCTTGCTGGACGTGCCGGGCCGCCAGCTGCCTCGCAAGCACAGCCCCAAGAGGGCGAGGGTGCGGCTCCAGACTCGTGTCAGCTCGTCCTCCTCGTCCGAGAGCCTCGCGTCCGCCAGGTACCTCCCGGGCTGCTCGTGTCAGCGGTCACGTGGTGCTCACTCTAGTTGCCCTCTCTAGCCACTGCCGCAGGGGAATATCGAACAAAATTACATGTATGCATTACAGTCTAAATTAAAATAAAAGTCACAAATATAATACCAAGTGCATTGCAGCTGCACTGCATCCATCATACCTTAACAGCACAGTGGACTTTAACTACGGCCTTTAAAAATCCCTGTTCTGAGCGATAAGGACTCTGGTTTTAGCCAGGACTTGGAACATCCAACATTGCCCTCCTTGGTCTCATGGAGTCCTGCAGTAACATTCACTTTCACACCATCACCTCGACAACATCCCTTGCTATCTCGTGTTCCTCCCCTTGTTCTCAAGGATCACGTCGGAAGTAGTTCCTTTTTTTGTAGAAGTGTGACATTGTAGTGACGACAGTGCTTGATGTCAGCTGGTAACTTTGCTTATCTATGGCTGGGTGATATCTCTTATGATGTTATCTCTTCACAATGTGTTGCCTAAATTTGAACCACAGACAGAATGTCCCTTGTTATTTTATTTTCCTGCTTATAACATGCTAGGGACAGACTTCCACAGGAAGACATCGTTAAAATGCAGTACAGCACTGTCTGTTTAAATCATGGTACACGAATAACAGCTATATTGACTATCCAATCATATTGCGCAGGGCAATAAAACAATTTCTAGCTATTCAAGTAAACTCCATATAGAACGAATGCAATCATAAAATATACACAAATTGTAAGAACCACATAAACCCAACATTTAGATTTGCACACATAATTTCTAAAATACATAGGAAATATAAAATAACCATTTTTCCCGACTATGGGGTTATGTTAGGCACAAGATCTTAATTAAGTGTAAATTCAACTGCAATTGTTTTTATATTTTTCCTGGCACTCCTCTCAGGACATTTGTATTCAGTATTTGCAGTCCCTATTTATTGCCTCAACCGTAAAGAAAGTTGTGGTGATTAGCGCAAACTCTTACAGTTTATTTACATTTAATAAATATTTTCACCTCTGAGCCCCTCCTTAAAAAGAGCTCACATATAATATTTGCTGCCCACAATGAAATACCTTTATTGGCCATCAATTAAAATGGTTATAACTTTTTGTTTAACACCTATGTAATTATCACCTCACAACTTTATATATTGTAAATTTCACCAATGTCGGCTGTCCCCCCCTAACTATAGTGGCAATCGAAAACTTCGGCACCCTCCACAGCAGTTATTTTGACCGGCACCAAGTGACACACATCAGAACAACCAAATCATTTCAATTAGTAGCGTGCTAAAAATGACTTTACTCCCTCAAAACATGGTGATGGCAAACACATCAACTTTAGCAGAGTAAAAAAAAAGTTTCTAGAACTTGGAATTTAAGTAAGTAGTTGTAAGAACTAGCAAGTAAAAACGGATTAAACTTTAACAATAAATTTATTGTGATGTAAATAACGCAAATGTTAAGTAAGCTGTACATTAACATACCATTTTAGAGATGGCGCATGAGTTAAATCACTACACTAAAAAAAAATTAATATACCAAACAAACACGAGTTTAAAAACTCTACTGACCATGCACAAAAAAAAAAAACAATATTTGAATTAGATTTTACATTCTTAATGGCTACACAGGTATTAAAATACGTGATTTCATTATTTTTTAAATTAACCAAAAAATGCTAGCAGTCCGATTCTTTGTATGCGGGGCAGAGTGTGAACGTTTGATGCATTTACACAGTGCATTTACAAAGTGGTTGTGGAATGACAGGTGGTAGTCCACTATCATGTCGAAGTACCTACATTGGTCTCCCTTGAAAGCTGAAAGCAGATAAACAATAAAAGCTTCCCGTGATGGGATACTCCTGACTTGTCCTAAGGTCACCAGGTGCAGGCAGAGGTGTGTGTGCAGGGAGTCGGTGGCCAGCCACGCCGTCCCGTGCCCAGACAGCCAGCTGCCGGCAGAGTGGGGCCTCAGCGCCAAGCCTCGCCTGCTGGAGATGTCTGCGGAGGAGAACAGCGAGGTGAGTCCCCCTTCTCCCTTCTACAGGCTTCCTCGGGCTTACTTAGCTGCTTTGGGCTGTTCGTTTAAGGTCCAGACACACAGCATGAACCTTGTTGAGATCTAATGAGACCGACCAACTTGCGGTAGTTGTAACTTTGGGAATAAATAATTCCTTTTTTTCACTAATGTGTTCAAAAACTACCTAGAACTCCTTATCTAGGAGCTCACCTCGGCGGACATCTTGCTGAGCAAGTTTTATTTTATAACAAAAGTAGGTGAAGTCAAATAAAAACAAACATCGAACGCCCTTTTGCCGTTAGAAGCTCACCTCCTGTCTGGAACTGACCGCTATGCAGCAGCATAAACATATTTACAAAAATAAATTCCTATTTTCTTATATTTCACCCAAAGTAGGTTATTTATTATTTTTAATTCTTTTAGTGAGTACTCCTCTGTATCTCCTCTGTTTTAAAACAGAACACAAAAAATTAGAAGGCTAAATTATTATCTTGTGGTCTATGGCGCTCTTGTTACATTGTCAGATTGTATCAAGTGTCCGTAGCTACACAGTTTTCAGCTGCTTTCTCGTGGGATTCCTCACACCTCACGGGAAGCTTCTACGTTGTACGTGGCACAGTATTGCATCTGGAATTGTGAGAATCTCTGTGTGGCTGTTACGGAAGCACCAAGCGAAACAGCGGCTCAGTTCTGAACCACTTTGGGCCCAGCTGAGTAGTCGCATTGAACTTGATTCATCTGCGCCAGGCGTGCGGCCCACATCAAGCATTACACCTCATCTGAACCAGACATTTATTTGTATAATAATGTTATAATTTTTACTTTATTTGGTTTTCGACTGAACACACGCGTGTTTTAAATCACTCTCACCCACACATTGCTGAGAGTGTTCCACTGATGCTTGGTTTAGATACCGCTGTCGGTGTGTGGCTGAGCTGGTCTCTCCTCCACTCTGACCGAGCAGCAAGAGGCTCGGGACGTCCTCGTAGCCAGAGAGTCTGCAGGTTTATATAATTGCGATTATACGTGTTTCACTGTCTAGACTCGCAGGTAACCGCAGCAGATGTGACTGATGTTCCAGCGGCTTGGCCAGTGTGTGGTAGTTGCTTGCTGCTCTCCAGTAGACGTAGTCGCCTGACAACTTGCTAGATCCTCCCAGTAGCACCCACGAGCAGCTTAGCGACGCGTTTGTACTCAGTTTGAAGGTACACAGCGAGCCCACGCGCCTGGACTGTACAGAAGCGATGACGTTCATGTGGTTAGTGATGGATCTGTGCGCGACTACAATGTCTTGCAGACCTGGGACTGAGGGACTGAGGGCGCCCCTCTTCACGCTTTGCGGTAGAGGGTGTAGAGGCGTTCCTTGGTTCGATCCTTGCTTGATGCAATAAAAGATAATTTAATTAAAATTACCAGAAAATGCCAGGTTCGAGAAAAATAACAATACAATTACAAATAAAAAATGTATTACAGAAATTTTGCAAGTACAAAAAACAAACAAAGTTCTCGATGTCTAAAGTCTTCTTAGAAGGCGAAGCGAGTCCTCTGCATGCCTTGACATGTGTTTTCAGCGCATTCCCACATGTAAGTCGATTAACCAGCTACGTCCAGTCGGTGACCATGAACAGCTGTCAGTTGGCCAGTCACGCACGACCAGGTGGTGGCAAGGTACGCCCAGTCGGTGGCCAGACTCATCTGTTCAGTAGCAGCATTTCCAGTAGGTGGACCGCCACGTCCAGTTGGTTGTCTAGGAACGTCAGATAGGTTCGTCAGACGCACGTCCAGTCGGTTGGTCAGGCTAACACCTCTAGTCGGTGGCAATTAGCCCAGTCGGTATCCACACACATCCACTCAATGGTCAGGAATGAATGTCCAATGGGCGGCCAGCCACATCTATTTGGTCGCCAGGTGCATCCAGTAGGTGGTCAAAAACATCCAAGATCCAATCCCAACAATCCATCCTCTCTGATTTTGAATAGATTGGATTAAATTAAAACATTAATCTGTCTACAATCTTTGGTTCGTTTGCTTAGTTTTACAACACAATTATCTATTTATTTTTATATTCATACCTTTATTAACTCTTTGCAACTTTATTTCCCCTCATTTCCACTTAGACCATTATGAAGTGTCGCCACTCAACATGTGTGTATATGAGTACTGAATGAAGCGGGCAGCGGACGATTCCTGCCCTAACTCTACCTTTTATATTTAAATATTAATGGAGTTGATATTGTGTTTTGTAAAGTTATGTATGTTTGCATATTTTCCCGAGACACGTCGTTGGGTTTTCTGCACACACTTGTAAGCGCACTAGCTGCAAGGCTGGCAGCTTGCTGGTGTCGCCATCTAGCCGTGGAAGCAGGCGAGCATGTCCCACTACCCTCGTCATTCCGGACTGTGAGCGTGTTCGCATTTGTTTCGCAACAATTCCGACATCGTATCGCTTCGTGTTTTATTTAGCAGCATTTGTTTTATGGGCGAGTTAGAGACGCTACTTGTACTTCCTTATTTGCTCGGAATGTGTTGCGTATGCAATACTGTAACTTCTAGCTCGATATTTGAACATATACGTGTTAAATATGTTAGATTTAGTTTCGCGAGCAACAATGAGACGCATTAGAAAAGCATATGGTTTCTCTAAATACGCAATATGTCTGTCTTCAGCGCTTGTGTTTCTGACGGGCTACAGAGCAGCTTCCTTCTTGAACATCACTTCAGGCAGTCCCAGTTCTCTACAGCTGAGAGTTGTGTCCCTTTACAAAAATGTCCGTCAAACAAATGTCTTTTGTGCCAAAACCAAAGTTCCCACAACATGAGTCGACCTTTCCCTCGTTTTCTACTGTGAGCTGGTGCATGGCTTTTTTCCTATTTAACTCACAGAATATCTTTATAACTCCATTTTCCCATTTCTACAAACTTCAACACCATTCCGACCCTAAATCCACATCCACCTGCCCCGGGCTGGTGGCGCGACAAACTATGTTCAAGTCGCCATTTTAGTTGTATGCCTAGAAACTTTTTACTAAAATAGTATTGCTGTTTTCTCTTTTTACTGTTTCATATCATGTTTCACCTTTGTTTAACCGCACGAAATTAGCATAGGTTTTCGCTTAGAATCTATTTTATTCTACTAGAAATATTGTAGTTTTATACTTACTACTAGTTTCCTTAAATCACAATACTTCTAAATAGTTCGCAGTATGGTAGTTATGAAATTTTATAAATAGTATAATCAATATTATCTATGGTTAGCAGTGCTAAGATATTGAAAAATTTTCATTGAACAAAATGTGTATGCTAAAATAAATTACAACGATATTGAAACTTCATAGTTATTTATGCAATAAATGACATGTGTTTGTCTCGCTGTGGAAGGATGCACACAGCGGTGGTCTCCATGAGGTGCTGTGCCGCGGTGAGCTGCCCAAGCCAGTCAGGAGCACGGGCCGGCTGCGGGCCATCGGGCACCAGATCAGGTGCGTGCCAGGCAGCTGTCCAGCACTGCCTCGTGCCTTATTGCATGCTCCAGTATAACACCATGCACACAGCGGTAGTCTCCATGAGGTGCTGTGCCGCGGTGAGCTGCCCAAGCCAGTCAGGAGCACGGGCCGGCTGCGGGCCATCGGGCACCAGATCAGGTGCGTGCCAGGCAGCTGTCCAGCACTGCCTCGTGCCTTATTGCATGCTCCAGTATAACACCATGCACACAGCGGTAGTCTCCATGAGGTGCTGTGCCGCGGTGATCTGCCCAAGCCAGTCAGGAGCACGGGCCGCCTGCGGGCCATCGGGCACCAGATCAGGTGCGTACCAGGCAGCTGTCCAGCACTGCCTCGTGCCTTATTGGGGACAGATCCTTAGGCACACCATGACATCCAAGATGGAGTACTTAATCCATCATGGCAGGTGAACTTCTTGTGCATGAGAAGGAATCAGCCCCAGCATATGAGAAACACATTTAAGATGCCGGAGATACTGAATCCCATATGGCGGGGATGTTTTAGACTTTGCTTTTAATTTAAGTGTCCCGTAACCTCTAGCATATGACTCTTGAACAAAATTGGTGGCTCTATATGCTAACTAATTTTGAAATTAAAACTTGGCACTCTTTGGTTGAATTGCTTTGAACTAAATATGGTCGACAGTGGCATCCTATATGAAATTGAACAGGAATTAAAAATTGCGCCCTTAAATGTCCTTTTAATGTATCACCTGTCAGTATTTTTATCTCTGGTATTAAAATTTCATGCCCACCGAGATAAAACTTCTTTGAATCCATATATACTTTATTTTCTCACTTCACAGCTGTCCTGTTGGTCTAGGGAATTGTGGTGCATGATTCCTAACCTTATGATGCCTACTGCTGCATCCCTCTGTTCGGGACTTAGCCACTTCTTACCAGATATTTTTTGTACAATATAAAATAAAATACTACCAGCGATACCAACTTCTAAGCTTTGGATATATGAAGCCCTTCACCAGCAGACAAAAAACAAGATGGATGCAGACCAAATCAAATTGATGAGCAGAATTAGATAATAATTAAATACAGTTTTTTTATTAGATTGTTAAAGAGGTAATTCATTAATTTGCGGAAAGCTTGTAATCACCAATTAGCATATTATCTACCTATTTTGCATTTTTATTACACATTGTGCATTCTATAATTCCAATGTCCCTACTGCTATATGCAATTATAATAATCTAATTATGTCATTGTTCCATATATAGGTTACAAAGCAATACAAAAGTAACTTTCGTGGTTGTCAGTTGAAATATATTGTAGGTGAAAGAGTCTAAATGTTTTAGTTATTGAATTATCCTATATAGTTCGCAATTTGTTTATTTGCCAGTGGGTCATATATTCGGCTCTCCACCCATGTCACTAGCATAAGAACAGGAGGTGCTCCCAACTCATCAATCCAGCTTTTCGCTTGCTCACTTCCAGCTAGCAACCTTTCCTGTAAGCATCATACACAAGTGTCATTTTTTACGTCACTGATGCCAGAGTATTATTATTCCCACTCATTAGTGCTGCTGGTCATGTGCCTGCCTGCTGCTATCAACCTTTCCTTTGTGAATAGTGTTAACACTACCTGATGGTTTATCTCAAGTTACTTTCATTACCGTAACATTGAAGTAAGTTTTTGTTTAACAAGTCTGGTTTTATTTTCCAGCCAGGGGTAATATTAGAACCTCTGGGTCCTATATGATACATATGATACAACACTACCCTTTGGTGCAGCCCTACTTGGTAATTCTTTATCCATCCGCAACCGCAGGTTCCTGAGACGGCTGCAGCAGGGTCTGCGGCAGCGAGAAGCGTTGGCGAGTCCCTCCGACAGCGTGGACAGCTGCGCCGACGAAGAAGACGACGACGAGGAAGGTTCATCACCCGTGCTCTCGCCGCTGCTGCCCCAGGTGACCAAGAGTCAGTCGAGGCTGCGAGGCCCCACGCGGCACCGCGTCCCCCAGGGCTGGCAGGTTCTGCCCCAGGAGGACCACTACGTGTAGGCGCCACGCCACGTGGCTCTAGCCATCACAGTGTGCCATGCTGGCTGATACCCGTGCATCTTGCTGGCTGCCCCAGGTGACCAAGAGTCAGTCGAGGCTGCGAGGCCCCACGCGGCACCGCGCCCCCCAGGGCTGGCAGGTTCTGCCCCAGGAGGACCACTACGTGTAGGCGCCACGCCACGTGGCTCTGGCCATAACAGTGTGCCATGCTGGCTGATACCCGTGCATCTTGCTGGCTGCCCCAGGTGATCAAGAGTCAGTCGAGGCTGCGAGGCCCCATGCGGCACCGCGCCCCCCAGGGCTGCCAGGTTCTGCCCCAGGAGGACCACTACGTGTAGGCGCCACGCCACGTGGCTCTGGCCAGCACAGTGTGCCATGCTGGCTGATACCCGTGCATCTTGCTGGCTGCCCCAGGTGACCAAGAGTCAGTCGAGGCTGCGAGGCCCCATGCGGCACCGCACCCCCCAGGGCTGGCAGGTCCTGCCCTAGGAGGACCACTACGTGTAGGCGCCACGCCACGTGGCTCTGGCCAGCACAGCGTGCCATGCTGGCTGATACCCGTGCATCTTGCTGGCTGCCCCAGGTGACCAAGAGTCAGTCGAGGCTGCGAGGCCCCACGCGGCACCGCGCCCCCCAGGGCTGGCAGGTCCTGCCCCAGGAGGACCACTACGTGTAGGCGCCACGCCACGTGGCTCTGGCCAGCACAGTGTGCCATGCTGGCTGATACCCGTGCATCTTGCTGGCTGCCCCAGGTGACCAAGAGTCAGTCGAGGCTGCGAGGCCCCATGCGGCACCGCGCCCCCCAGGGCTGGCAGGTTCTGCCCCAGGAGGACCACTACGTGTAGGCGCCACGCCACGTGGCTCTGGCCATAACAGTGTGCCATGCTGGCTGATACCCGTGCATCTTGCTGGCTGCCCCAGGTGACCAAGAGTCAGTCGAGGCTGCGAGGCCCCACGCGGCACCGCGCCCCCCAGGGCTGCCAGGTTCTGCCCCAGGAGGACCACTACGTGTAGGCGCCACGCCACGTGGCTCTGGCCATAACAGTGTGCCATGCTGGCTGATACCCGTGCATCTTGCTGGCTGCCCCAGGTGACCAAGAGTCAGTCGAGGCTGCGAGGCCCCATGCGGCACCGCGCCCCCCAGGGCTGGCAGGTTCTGCCCCAGGAGGACCACTACGTGTAGGCGCCACGCCACGTGGCTCTGGCCATAACAGTGTGCCATGCTGGCTGATACCCGTGCATCTTGCTGGCTGCCCCAGGTGACCAAGAGTCAGTCGAGGCTGCGAGGCCCCACGCGGCACCGCGCCCCCCAGGGCTGCCAGGTTCTGCCCCAGGAGGACCACTACGTGTAGGCGCCACGCCACGTGGCTCTGGCCAGCACAGTGTGCCATGCTGGCTGATACCCGTGCATCTTGCTGGCTCCCTGGGGCATGTTGGCTGCCCCATCAAGACCACATGGTTGATATCCATGTGAAGTCTAGCGTGCTCGCTGATGGACCGACTGTTCTGCGTGAGCTCTGCACACTCTGTCCTGGTTGACTGGCAACCCTGAGGTCTTCTTGAGCTCAACTCTGCTCATTTGGCCGTTGTTCTTCGAATAGTGTTTTGTTATTTGCTGTCCAATCATTAAAGTACGCCAAATAATGTATTCGGTTTTTAGTGAATATTATAAAGTTATTTTATGAATACAATTTTAGCACAGAAGTCTCGTCCATGAACTAGTTAAAGTAACCTAAACAGGAATAATGTTTTGGCTTGGTGCTTTATAACGATGATCCAAAGATTAAAATATTTTTAATGTGTTCAAGTGTAGAATGTACAAGATATATTTTAAAATCTTACTAAATAGCACTGATTTCATCATGGTTTATGGAAATCTCGTAAGGAATGATATTCAACTTTTTTTCATTATATAGTGCAGTTGAATGGCTTGCCATTTTATAAAAAAAAATAGAGCTGTCTTTACATTATGAATATCAGAAACATTCCCTTACATTCAGAGAAGAATACTGGCACAGTGAGTCTTATCCCGTTCAGGAAGAATACTGACACAGTGGATCTTATCCAGCTCAGGAAGAGTCCAGGCCACCCTGCAGTGGAACTGCAAGTTCATGTATCTTCAAGCTACCAACATAACAGCAATCTCCATCAAACAGTGGCAAATACACAATACTCTTATTCTAGCTTTTCTGATAAAAATTTGATGATCTTCATTGTTGTGTTCACGAAAGGCCGTGGTACATTATATTGTACGTAATAGTGACTTGTTTTTCTTTAAATATGAATGTTTTATATTTGTTCTTGGGCATAACATTCTAAAAATAGTGAAGTACATAATAAGAATATTAATCACATGTAGAGGAATCTGAGCAATAACAGGGGGAGAGTAGTGCAGTGTCCATCTAGAAGTAGAGTGATCACAGGAGTAGCGAGTGGGTATGGGATGTCAGATGCTATGTAAAACTGTCGTTCATAATACAACAGTCCAAACAATTTCACACATTGTATGGCGATGAACGTATAACTACAGACTCGTCACAAGAGATAACTATGTTGTTTTTTTATTAGATAATTAGACACTGGCTAGATTCAATCTCTTCCTATTTGTATTCAAACAAGTCATTGATAGTCTCCTATTAAACTCCAACTGCATTCATATATCAACTAAATTAAGGTATAAATGTAAATCATAAACGAAAAAAAATCTATGTTTTGGATTCATTACTAGGTTTTGATTCCCATGTAATGCCTTTCACAGTTACACAAGTCATCGATTATGCCATCTTCAGTCATGCCTGTTGTTAAAAGTGAGAATTGTTGATTGAATAATTGAAAATTGTTGTAGCTATACTGAGATGTGTTATTCAAAATAAAATGAGCATCCCAATATAGTTAACTTGTAAATGTATTGTAGGAGATTAGATTGTTTCATTTAATATAAATTGTTTTTTATTGCCAAGGCTTACGGCGTCCATCTAATTGAAACAATTTGTTCTTGAAATCGTTGACTCTTGAAGTGGTTTGCTCTTGAAGCAGTTGGCTTTTGAGGAAGTTGGCTCTCGAAGCTACTATCTATACAGCTGTACAGCTACCTACTCGTATACACGAGTTTTATTTTCTATCATGTTTATTGGCTTAGAAAAATAAAAGTTGACAGAAAGATACTGTGAAAATATATATATATCGGTCATCTGTGTATTAAATTCATGAGAAGATTAACTGAAAAGACAGTTCATATGACACCCTTGTATCTATTTCCAACCATTTACAAACATTCACCTATTCAGTGGACGGAGCTGAGTTGTACATTACAGGAAGTTTATCAGTTTTGCTGTGAGATGATTTTTTTTTTAAATTCTATATGTTGTTATCATTTCTAGCAAAGTTATTATTTTATTGTTTTAATTATTATATTTGTACCTATAAATATGCACAGCCCGTAGAAGCAAATATCATGCAAGTTACCAATTTTCAACTCACAATCATAACTATGTGTATTCAGCGTTTTCTGAATAATGCAAATATTTTAGATAGCAGATTTCAACTATTTAGTGCCAAGAATTTATCATGTAAATGTTATTGCATAAACTATGTAGATCAGCTTGTGCAATTAAGTTTATAAAGTGTTTAAATCTTTTTGTTACCATTAATGTATTTCATAATTCATAAAACATTAAAATGTATATAAATTGTTTATAATGTTGTTCACTGGCAATTTTGTCATACGTTATGTGTTGTGACGTAAAAGAACCGACCGGAAATTGATGTTTGAGCACTTTGCACGTGTATGTAAATCTTGATCCATGGAATAATTATTTGTATGTAATGTGCTTCTCCAATTGCCAATCGCTATTTTATTGATGGTGCCTTTATCGAACATTTTAACTAATCATGCCTACCATTCCTGAAAAAATAATAAAACATTTATTAGAGGCAGATTATTATTTCAATTTCATCAAGATTCCGCTTTCTCTTTACACACTAAATTATCACTGGCTAGTTTAAAATCTTTCTTTTTTTTGCGCAAAAGACCGATCACTAGAAGACAAAGGACTACTGTCAAACTATGAGGGGGTCTGTCTGCTCAATGTGAGATGGGCCTGTCTGCTCACTGTGAGAGGGCCTGTCTGCTCACTGGAGAGGGTCTGTCTTCTCACTGTGAGAGGGGTCTGTCTGCTCACTGTGAGAGGGCCTGTCTGCTCACTGAAAAGGGTCTGTCTGCTCACTGTTAGAGGGTTTGTCTGCTCATTGTGAGAGGGTCTGCTCACTGTGAGAGGGTCTGTCTGCTCACTGTGAGAAGGTCTGTCTGCTCACTGTGAGAGGGGTCTGTCTGCTCACTGTGAGAGAGGTCTGTCTGCTCACTGTGAGAGGGCCTGTCTGCTCACTGTGAGATGAGTCTGTCTGCTCACTGTGAGAGGAGTCTGTCTGCTCACTGTGAGAGGGCCTGTCTGCTCACTGTGAGAGGGGTCTGTCTGCTCACTGTGAGAGGGGTCTGTCTGCTCACTGTGAGAGGGCCTGTCTGCTCACTGTGAGAGGGGTCTGTCTGCTCACTGTGAGAGGGGTCTGTCTACTCACTGTGAGAGGGGTCTGTTTGCTCACTGTGAGAGGGGTCTGTCTGCTCACTGTGAGAGGGGTCTGTCTGCTCACTGTGAGAGGGGTCTGTCTGCTCACTGTGAGAGGGGTCTGTCTGCTCACTGTGAGAGGAGTCTGTCTGCTCACTGTGAGAGGGCCTGTCTGCTCACTGTGAGAGGGGTCTGTCTGCTCACTGTGAGAGGGCCTGTCTGCTCACTGTGAGAGGGGTCTGTCTGCTCACTGTGAGAGGGGTCTGTCTGCTCACTGTGAGAGGGGTCTGTCTACTCACTGTGAGAGGGGTCTGTCTGCTCACTGTGAGAGGGGTCTGTCTGCTCACTGTGAGATGAGTCTGTCTGCTCACTGTGAGAGGGGTCTGTCTTCTCACTGTTCGAGGGTCTGTCTGCTCACTGTGAGAGGGCCTGTCTGCTCACTGTGAGAGGAGTCTGTCTGCTCACTGTGAGAGGGGTCTGTCTTCTCACTGTTCGAGGGTCTGTCTGCTCACTGTGAGAGGGCCTGTCTGCTCACTGTGAGAGGGGTCTGTCTGCTCACTGTGAGAGAGGTCTGTCTGCTCACTGTGAGAGGGTCTGTCTGCTCACTGTGAGAGGGTCTGTCTGCTCACTGTGAGAGGGCCTGTCTGCTCACTGTGAGAGGGCCTGTCTGCTCACTATGAGAGGGCCTGTCTGCTCACTGTGATTGTACCTGATACAAAGTGTTAATTAAACTTATTTGGCGGGGAGCCTTAATCTTCCGCAGTCGAGAAGTTACAAACGTTTTAAAAGCTTAAAATTATAATATTTCAGTGAAAAATATGTGTATGTAATGTTTGATTATGATTTAATTTATAGTAAGTGAAAGTGTAAATCTTTAAAAACTGAGCATTGAAGTTTGCTCAGAGTATTTTGGATTGATGGCTGCCCACACAATACTGACTCTTGTAACGACCTGTGCAAGCCAAAATGAACTGTAGCTTGTTTTCCTGCACGCCTTGGAGGGAACGTGGCACAGAATCACAGCAGTAACTCTGTCGGCCGGACACAGAGGCGACCATCTGGACTGTGTGACTGTCGCAGTTACGTCCAAGTGTGCTCGCGACTATAGTCTGTCTTACGCTTGAATTGTAGCACAGAGTAAATGGCTAACACTGTTCCCAGATCGATAATACCCGCTTGTTAATGTTAACAACACGTATTTTTAATCATAATAAGTTTAAAATTTTACTGTTTTCTGATATTTCTAAGACCATAAAATAATGTATACTGCTAATATTATTATAGTTGTAATTATTCTGACAAAAAATAATTAAATGCAAAATACCAATTAATATTTCACTGGAAAAACTATTGGTATTTTTGGTAGCAGTAATTCACTATTAATAACATGGCATTCCACGAGAGTATGTGCACTCAGGCAATACAGGCAACACAGGCCACTCAGGGCACTCAGGCCACTCAGGGCACTCAGGGCACTCAGGCAACACAGGCCACTCAGGGCACTCAGGCCACTCAGGCAACACAGGCCACTCAGGGCACTCAGGCCACTCAGGGCACTCAGGGCACTCAGGCAACACAGGCCACTCAGGGCACTCAGGCCACTCAGGGCACTCAGGCAACACAGGCCACTCAGGCAACACAGACAACACAGGTCACACACCACACAGGCCAATCAGACCACTCAGGCCACTCAGGCAACACAGACAACACAGGTCACACACCACACAGGCCACACAGGCCACTCAGGCAACACAGGCCACTCAGGCAACACAGGCCACACAGGCCACACAGGCCACACAGGCCACACAGGCCACTCAGGGCACTCAGGCCACTCAGGGCACTCAGGGCACTCAGGGCACTCAGGCAACACAGGCCACACAGGCCACACAGGCCACACAGGCCACACAGGCCACACAGGCCACTCAGGGCACTCAGGCCACTCAGGGCACTCAGGGCACTCAGGCAACACAGGCCATTCAGGCAACACAGACAACACAGGTCACACAGGCCACACAGGCCACTCAGGGCACTCAGGCCACTCAGGCCACTCAGGGCACTCAGGGCACTCAGGCAACACAGGCCACTCAGGCAACACAGACAACACAGGTCACACAGGCCACACAGGCCACTCAGGGCACTCAGGGCACTCAGGGCACTCAGGGCACTCAGGCAACACAGGCCACTCAGGCAACACAGACAACACAGGTCACACAGGCCACACAGGTCACACAGGCCACACAGGCCACACAAGCCACACAGGCCACTCAGGGCACTCAGGCCACTCAGGGCACTCAGGGCACTCAGGCAACACAGGCCACTCAGGCAACACAGACAACACAGGTCACACAGGCCACACAGGCCACTCAGGGCACTCAGGGCACTCAGGCAACACAGGCCACTCAGGCAACACAGACAACACAGGTCACACACCACACAGGCCACTCAGACCACTCAGGCCACACAGGCCACACATGCCACTCAGGGCACTCAGGCCACTCAGGGCACTCAGGGCACTCAGGCAACACAGGCCACTCAGGCAACACAGACAACACAGGTCACACACCACACAGGCCACTCAGACCACTCAGGCCACACAGACCACTCAGGCCACACAGACCACTCAGGGCACTCAGGCCACTCAGGGCACTCAGGCAACACAGGCCACTCAGGCAACACAGACAACACAGGTCACACACCACACAGGCCACTCAGACCACTCAGGCCACTCAGGCAACACAGGCAACACAGGCCACACAGACCACTCAGACAACTAAGGCCACTCAGGCCACACAGGGCACTCAGGCCACTCAGGCAACACAGACAACACAGGTCACACACCACACAGGCCACTCAGACCACTCAGGCCACTCAGGCAACACATGCCACACAGGCCACTCAGGGCACTCAGGGCACTCAGGGCACTCAGGCAACACAGGCCACTCAGGCAACACAGGCCACTCAGGGCACTCAGGGCACTCAGGCCACTCAGGCAACACATGCCACACAGGCCACTCAGGGCACTCAGGGCACTCAGGGCACTCAGGGCACTCAGGCCACACAGGGCACTCAGGCCACTCAGGCAACACAGACAACACAGGTCACACACCACACAGGCCACTCAGACCACTCAGGCCACTCAGGCAACACATGCCACACAGGCCACTCAGGGCACTCAGGGCACTCAGGGCACTCAGGCAACACAGGCCACTCAGGGCACTCAGGGCACTCAGGCAACACAGGCCACTCAGGCAACACAGACAACACAGGTCACACACCACACAGGCCACTCAGACCACTCAGGCCACTCAGGCAACACAGGCCACACAGACCACTCAGACAACTAAGGCCACTCAGGCCACACAGGGCACTCAGGCCACTCAGGCAACACAGACAACACAGGTCACACACCACACAGGCCACTCAGACCACTCAGGCCACTCAGGCAACACAGGCCACACAGACCACTCAGACAACTAAGGCCACTCAGGCCACACAGGGCACTCAGGCCACACAGGCCACTCAGGCAACACAGGCCACTCAGGCAACACAGACAACACAGGTCACTCACACCACACAGGCCACTCAGACCACTCAGGCCACTCAGGCAACACAGGCCACACAGACCACTCAGACAACTAAGGCCACTCAGGCCACACAGTGCGCCTCGGGTATGGTCACAGCATGCCTTGGGAAGGTCACAGCCCACCTCAGGGAAAGTCACAATCGATATCGTTCCATCATATGCTTGCAGTCACAAGTTTTGCTTAAAGTAGCTTTCACATGCATGCTTAGCTAGCTTCTTGCAAGGTTATTTTTACGTCTCGGTGACATATAAACCTCTTGGTAACCTCGATTCACTTCAAGGATTGCTGTTACACCCACACCCTAACTAAACTGCCTTAAATCTGTTTTTTTTTATTAATTGCGTTAGTAATTGGTATGATGTTACAAAGTACCGGAAACCCATTAATATATTATTGTTTTTTGTTTATTTTGCCTAGTTGAAAAGAACCAGAATTTTGTGTCACGTTAACTTCAATGCGTAGAGTTAGTTCCATGAGATAAATTCTTCAATAGTTTGGATTTGTACATTTCTTTTTTTTTAATATTATTCTGTTAATTATTTCGGTGTTTCGTTGGGGGAGATGTATTCACCTGAAAAATTCTATATGTAATGTTATGTTACTGACCATAATATTATGAATTATATTGAGTAAATCAATTGAGTTATATCCAAATTTACGATTTGAAAGAAAGTTTTATGCCATCACTTATGTTTGTATTCAGAATAATTTTTAAATATTTTTTATTTACAGAAATATTTTCTTTAAATAAAATTTCCCCTTATATTCGGGATGTATTATCTGAAGTTCATTTATATATGCCAGTGCCATGAACAAAGTATATTTTTGTGAATATGTATATATAATATTAAATAATTTATGTGGCTTGCTATGTGTAATGGTTCAGCTATTTGTCAGAAGTTTTGTGATGTCTTCGAAGTTTTTCTAAAGCAATATTAAGTGCACTATAGAAAATTCCTGGACCAATCTGTTTTCTTATACGCCTGTATACTATAGAGTTTTCTACACTATAATAAATTAGGTTTAATTTGAATGGCATGGAAACTCGTTAAATGTGTGGTGTTGCGGTAGGGATACAATGCTGCATATTAGATAGTGCGTAATATTATAGGACATAGTTTACTCTTGGTCAAATATTTTCTTCTCTACTTGAAAAAATACGGGTATGGTTGAGCAATGACTTGTAAACTTCGTAAAGATAATCAATTATTATTTACTCTGATGAATAATTCCAAGCTTCAAATCTGTACAATCATGCGCTGAATCACTTCGACATTCAGCACATTCATGGGGTCTGTGATAAAAGCACAAATAAGAATATGTAAAAAAAAAAAAAAAACTTTTGCCATACTTTTAAGTCTTCGTAAATTTTTGTAATTACTGTATTTACACATAATGTAAGTAATTAGTTACACTGTCCCTTCAGTATGTTTCATAGTTTTGAATTACATTTACTTTGAAATTCAAATTAAAAATATGGATCTTACTTCCTCGCATATCTATTGACTAAAAATTCCCTTTATTTCTAATTAAAAGCTTTTCCATTGCTGACAAAAATGTCTCGATAAATTTATACGTAAATTCCTATTATTAGTAATGTTAAAAAAAACTTTTATTGTACTTTTTACTGTTTAAAATATCTGACACTGTCACAGGAAACTGCATAAGTCCTGTAATTTAGAGGTTTTTTTACGGAAACATGTTCAGAATTGGCTAGCCTGCACGTTGGCACAGACTGAGCCGCCATTTTGTTGCGATCTGATTGTTGGCGAAGCTGGTTCCGTTAGAATTTTCTTTGAGAAAAATTGATGAAGTATTTCAGTGTATACAGTCATGTGCGTTATTGTTTGATGTAATTTTGATATGTATTTTTGTTCAACGTTTAAAAAATAAAGTTATATTTGCACTGCAATAACAGGTGTGTGTTTGTTACAACCCACATTCATCCCCATTGGTGCTCGCGCGTGATGGGTGGCGACCCTGGAGTTACGTCACGTCAGCTGGCCAGTGGCTGGGCTCGGTGTTTGGGGTGAAGACCCACGTGGTCATAAGGAAGACCGGACACTTCCCATGTGGTGAACCCAGACTCCTGTGGTGAATGGTCGCGCAGAGCCGGCGTCCAAATGGCTGAGTCACAAGAAGCTATCCCGAGATGGAGTGGAACTGGTAGGACTGCGATGGTATTCGTGGCAATAAAGTATTCTCGAGTTGTTAGTTGTACCAGCAGAAAGTATGAGTTTCCCTTCCAAGTGAATACTGCCTTGGAGGCTGCCAATTCGTAGACTCTTCGTCAGTCGCTCTTCCACTTGATGGAGGAGACTGCGTGACAAAAAAATTCTCACGAATATGGTTGTCACTTCCATGTGTGAGTGATATAGAAAATAATTCTAAGACGAAAGTTCATATTGGTGAAATGTGAGTAAAATGCATTGTTTGATCGGATATACCTTAATTTAAGATATCATTTATTTTAGGTTTTTGTGATATTAACATCTGGGCATTAATCTATGGTGCATCCCTGATTCCTTCACCGGTCATATAGTAAGGTGGTCAGGGTCCAATATGTTCAGTCACCTTTCTCCACACAACTCCCCAAACATCTGACTTAACAAATTGGTGATTATTTCTATTCGAAGAAGGGTAGAGTTTTGAAATATCCTAAATGCCACTACTTTCGTGATTTAGTTATTAGTCCTTGTTCTTTTTAGGATTGAAAACATCATTTGGTGATCTATGTGGAATCTGGGTTCTTTGAAGTCATTCAACATCAGATTAACCGAAACTAATGACTAGGCAGTCAGTGATTAAGTGTGTTCGTGCTGGGAGACAGAAAGCATTTGTTGGTGGATAAACGGTAGACCCAACTTCAAATTCTTTGCATGCTGAAGAATTTGTTTTATTCTGTGATTGCTTTCATAGTGATGGGCCAATCCCACACTGCGCGGTTTGTCTTGGAACCAGCACTCTGTCCTGCGGGGCAACAGAAGGCCATACTGGGCCCTGGACTCTACTGCTCCTACAGTTGTAGGATTCCCGCAGATAATGAGGGGAAGATGAGATAAGTTGAATGAGACTACGAATAAATGCCGACGACATATTTAGAAATATAGCACAAAATTAACTTTATTCTGCCTTGAAATATATAATACATGTATATATGTATAAATAATAAAAACACAACACAAATCATAAGAAAACATTAATTACTCCTATTTTATGTTAAGACACTTGTCTACCTGGAATAAGTAAATCACTACAATATAAACAGTTCAGGTTTTCAGAGTAAACTATTACACATTTTCACTCTTTTGACTCCTTGGAAAGACAATATACTAACTATATCGCATGTTTGACATTCAAAAATGTGAAACATTGTATTTTAGACTAGTTTTTATTAAATTATTTTAAGTGTCCACGAAAATTTCAAATAGAACTTTACTGAAATTCACTCTATTCTAAAACAAAACCACAGGACCACTACGCAACATCCAAATGATGGCATGTCATTCCAGTGCCTTGAATGTGGTTATTTAATTGATACCGTCATCCTTGCCGAATTCTTCTTATTTTGTTTCTTCATTAGAACTCACAAAATAGATGCAGGTGGGCACCTTAATAAAATAATAGTAATTTAAAGTCTTATTCATACAGCTACAATGTTTTGTACTTTCGTTTTTTTTTTATTAGTTGCGTGATTACTTTATTCTATAGATATGCTTTAAAGTTCAAGTGCATTGAAATATATTTTTAAGGAGACAGCTCTTATTCTTGCGCTCAAAATTAAATTATTTTTAGTCATGAAAATATCACACTCCTGAATTCTCCCCAACACCCTTTTTTTCCCGAGCCCCAACGCTTCCATATTCATTCGTTGTACTTGGTAACATTGAGACAATATTAATGGAATCTAAATTTTTAAAAAAATACTGAGAAAATGTTATTGTGGTTTGACGAACAATAATTGAATCAACTAACATATAACAAACCTCAAAAATCAGTATAGCTGCTGTTGGCACCCTCAAACAATCGTTCGTATTGCCCTATTCATTAAGTGGATAAACTAACACAAGTAGTCAAATAAACCAATGTCTCATTTGTAATGTTCCTGTTATTCACAGGCTACATTAGTAAAGGGGGAGCCAACTATTTGTAACAGATAGTTAAACATTGCTGAAGTAGCTGTAAACGCTATGAGACGATGGAATGCTTTTCCGGCCAGGGGCCTCTAGGTGAGTTCATTCACATGATTATGTGAAAACTTCAGGGAGCAAACCTGACAATGGTTTCACTCCAAAATAACTCACTGCAAAATGTACCATAAACAAATAGTAGGCTTGTATATTATGCTATGAAGCCATCCAGGGTCTTCTAAATGAGTCCTGCATAAGCATTATGTTATAAATATTTTCCTCAGTTCCTTGGTGGGCTGCGACACTAACAAGAAAGTGTCATTTAAAACTATGCCAGGAGCAGTGAGTATTGCCCTGCAAAGCACACTTCGTTTTGACTCACGGCACTTTATAAAAGTGTGTAAACTACACTTACTTTGAAAATTTAATTAACTTTATCTTGATTATCATTGTTCATTGCAGGACTTGCCATGTGGTGTAGCTAGTAGTGTGCACATGGTCGCCCCTGAGCTGCTCCGTGGGCAATCTGCTGGGCTTATCTCTCCCGCCACAAGGGGCTCGGCTGCCAGTCGCACGCTAGCTCGACTACAATGATGAACTTGCACTCGAGACAACCCCAACCCCCCGGCTGAGTTGCCACGATGGAACATGACTTTCCCTATAAGATACCATTTATCCTTTGCCGAAATGAAAATATCGCATGTAGCTCGTGGTCGCCACGGCAGTTTTGTTGTCATATTGTGGCTAAGCCATTCTACCATGAGGCGGCCAATGAGAGACTTGCCCGCTTGTTGCCCGCTGGTGTTGCTCAGCACATGGCCCTGCATGTTCACTGCTACCATGCTCTTCTTATGCAAGAAATGTGATTGTAATGTTCTTAGAATTCTCGCTGCAAATCAAATAAAAGTCAATCAAACTATCAAGGTTTCGAAACCAGATTCGTTAAACATATTCAGAGAGGGAAAAGTGCTGAAGCGACAGAGAGTATTTACGCTACTAGCCATATTTCAATTTATTCCTTTGCAGGTTAGTTCAGGGACATTCAATATTGCTGTGAGAATGAGCATGCGAGGAGCTAGGCTGGAGGCAGGTCTTTAGCCCTCGGGTGTAGAGGGTGATGCGCGGCCACTGACATCACGCATACCTCTTGTGATTACCAAGGTCCTTCACACCCCCTCTCCCCGCGGGCTACCGACCTACAGGTGCCTGGAGTGGAGTGGTGCAGACTGGGTCCACTGTTCTAGGGGCTTCGGGCATTTCTATTAATTTGGCTTTAATCAGCAGCATTAGTGCACGATACCTCATGCCAGATGGTAAACCCGACTGGAGCAGACAAGTGGAATTTCATTACGAATGCTCATCGCACACAACTCGACTATAATGGTTACAGCAACCCAAAACTGTTTTCCATTCGAGATGATACCACCTGAGTTCCGACTGCATGCGTTAAACTCAAACGTAGGGCCCTTGGTCGTGTGTGAGGTAAGTAGCCCCTGGAGTAGTGGTTGTTCTGTCTGAGCCGATGTGTGGGAAATGCAGGTGCTTGCATGAGGGAGGAGGAGGGAAAGAAACAGGTCCTCACGCCTGGTCGTGAGTGAGGCTAATGGTCTCCATGAGGTCGCCCCTGGAGCGACGGTGGTTCTGCCCCGTGACTGCACTGAGCAGTCGCTCGGTGACGCTCCGTGGTCGGGGCTCCGTGGGCGTCTGTGGCTGGCTGCCTCCAGCACTTGTCTCCAAGATCGTCGGCAGCCCCAGCGCCTGCTGGTTACTCTCGGAGCCGATGGTACTCTGTGGTTCACCACCTGCAACGTTTCGTCCCTTAACGTTCCAAACCACCACGCCCACGGGGATCTTGCTAAGGTATGGAGTTCACTCTTATGGCACGATTAATACCCACTAAATGTTTCCAGTTATTTAGGCAATAATCGTGTAAACCTGTAAGGCCAGAACCTGTGAAATCATTTTCTAATAATTAACATAAATAGAGTACAAGGTAGATATTCACCAGCTCACTGCAACATTTAAAATGATATCCACATACAGATACATTTATTATAATTAACTGGGATTGGAACCTGGATAGCCTTTGTAAGAACGAAATGACCTAATCACTACAACACAGTAACTCCTTGGTCGATTCAATAATAACTTGAGATCCATCAGAGATATTACTGAAAAGTTAATCTATCAGTTGAGACACAGGATTGTTGTAACCCAGGTTCAAAACATTTTGACTAGACTATGTGTTTTCGTCATTAGAGTATATTTAAAATACCATTATCCATTATGGAGAACCAAAGAAATCTGAAACAATACACACAGTTCAGTTTAATAAATACTAAGCAAAACTCTAATATTTTTAGGTACCTAATGGTTTTAAGTGCTGGATGCAAGGCCGGTAATATGGGGGTCAGACCACTACACATCATCCATGTTGCTTTGGGCTCTATCCCCGCTGGAGTGAGATTCGGGCTTCCATGCATAGTAAACAAGGTGGTTGTGTCTATGTGCTGTGAGGTTCATCGGGACGATCCCATTCCTACACCCAAATGTGTCATGCCTGCTACACTGTAAGGTGTTAATGCAAAGACTGTGGTCATCTAACATGCCCAGACAAGGTTTGTACCCTAAGGGATAGTGAGTGCCCCACACTATGGACATGGGAGAGCTACCTCACCTCGGCAGCCAGGAGTTCCTGGCGGACCGGGTAGATCCATGACGCGTGTATCATGGCGGACAAGGAAGCGCTCCTGTGCTACAGACCTGAGAGAGAGGCAGGCAGATGGGCAATGTGCGTGTGCCTCACCCTGGTTGTCCTCCCCCTTGATGTCGGCGAGGTGCGGCAGCCAGGAGTTCCTGGCGGACCGGGTAGATCCATGACGCGTGTATCATGGCGGACAAGGAAGCGCTCCTGTGCTACAGACCTGAGAGAGAGGCAGGCAGATGGGCAATGTGCGTGTGCCTCACCCTGGTTGTCCTCCCCCTTGATGTCGGCGAGGTGCGGCAGCCAGGAGTTCCTGGCGGACCGGGTAGATCCATGACGCGTGTATCATGGCGGACAAGGAAGCGCTCCTGTGCTACAGACCTGAGAGAGAGGCAGGCAGATGGGCAATGTGCGTGTGCCTCACCCTGGTTGTCCTCCCCCTTGATGTCGGCGAGGTGTGGCAGCCAGGAGTTCCTGGCGGACCGGGTGGATCCATGACGCGCGGACCGGGTAGATCCTTGACGCGTGGACCGCGACAGCGGGTGCAGGCGGCTGAGTCGGGAGGAAGGCTTGCGCTGTAGCGCGGCCTGCTGCTGCTTCTGGAAGCCCATGAGTGCCTGGATCACCTGGTCCAGCGCGCTGGGGTCTGCGAGGGGCGCGAGCACGGCCTCGGGCCCCGCTGGCTTGCTAGGCCCGGCGCCCAGGCCCAGCGTGTGCAGCACCTGCAGTGAGAACACGTGTTAGGTGCGAATACATCTGGCCACAGGTACGGCAGTCACTAGCGACCAAACATGTCTGGAAGTAGTTCATCGTCGTTTCTAAAACACGACATCACTATGCCTAAAAGTTATGACCTCCCTCAATGAGAAACAAAAATTACAAATATTGAATTAGTGTTGTTTATCTACATAAATATTGCCAGACAACAAATCCCTAGTGTTCTTAAGTGAACGTGGAGTTGTGCTCACGACCTTGCAGAATATGTAGCAGAATAATGTGAGATACTTATGTCTGTGGAGTTGAGCGTGTAGGTTATGGAAGACATGGGCTGCTCACGTCTGTGGAGTTGTGCGCGTAGCTGCACCTCTTGACCTTGCGGAAGGTATCGTCGTCCACGGCCTCTCTGACGGCGGCCTCCAGGGTCTCCCCCAGGTCCTCGGGGGGAATCTGCCGCAGCTCCTGCATCATCCTGCGACAAACACACCAACACTGGCACACAATTCCCATTAGCCTTCTTCCCCGTTATATTTCTCGCTATGTAATCAATACATCCCATAATATACTCAGATATCTGCTTTTATTTTAAACTTCATACATCCTCTGCCTGACTTATGTGTATATGCTGGATCACACCTAATACCTATGAACACCAGGGCCACAACACTATATGCTGACAAAGCTCCGTGAAACTGAGGTCAGCATGCTAACCTGATACCACGATCATGTAAACTCAGGTGATGCTCAGACCCTTGTACAATGATGTGAGAAACCTGCCGACAGTGGCTTTGGGCAGTTGGTTTTCTTGTAGTTATCCTGTTTTGCAACAATACATTCCAAAACTGCTGCAAGGCAGAAGCTCGTATAATGTGACATCTGTGACAGACAGGCATCTGGAGAGTCCACCGTTAGCAGGCCAATATTTTTATGTAAAAAATGTCAGTAATAAATAATAATATATTAATTTTTTTAGATATATTGACCAAACTTAATTGGGTTAATATGTAGAAGAAACAAACACTGCATGTTCCCCAATAGTATAAATTGTGACAAATGGAATCAAAGTTATTCTTGGGCTTTTTATCAAAGTAATAAAATATATAATGTTCTATGCTCTTTCTTTTATATCTAAATTAAGGCAAGAACAATGCCACAGTAAGAATGTTGTGGTATCGCCCACTCGGCGGGCCACTCTGGCAGAGGGTGAGTGTGGCCCTGGTGCCCTACTTACTAAATAGCATTTCGGTAATATTTTTATCTAGCGGCTTTTCCGTAAAATAATAATAAAACTCCGAAATAAAAACTAAAGATGTTTCTGTATTCACAATGAAAACAGCACCTTTTATATTTCTTCTTGTTTCTGATAAATCACCATTTATAGCTTACAATACAATACCTACCGGTAACTATGCAGTGACTCAAACATCGCCAAATTTTTTTTAACGTTCTTATATATGTAGAAATACAAGATAAGCAAACCTAACATTCACAAAATGCCATTCCGAGGCCGCATTTGTGCATGTTAGGTATAAATATTACAAATTTGTTACATAGTGAGAATGGTCATTTAGATTAGGTTAGCTCATATAAAATTACTTTCAAGTATTGTATATGGTTGGTTTCATTAGTAAAGCTACAATAAAAAACTGTAAAATATTTTTAATGGTTGCTTAGGAATTTGCAACGCAGCATAGCAACCAGTTCACACAAGTCCATTCCGAGTCACGAACTGTTCCGAAGTTCACCTAAGGTTACCGCAATTCGCACTTCGCACGAGCAAATTTAGTAATGGATAGAAGAGTGCATAAAGATGTTCATATCGTCTTCCATATACTTATGTGATGGATAAATTATAGAATTGTTGAGCTACAGTTAAAATACTTTTAAAAATGTAGACGGTTGATTAGATTAGGTTAGCTACCTACATTAAAAATACTGTGAAACTGTGTGAACTGTTGGTTGGATCATGAAAGCTACATCTTAAATTGGTAATTCATAAGCAATCATTAAAAATATTCAACAGTATATTTTATATAGCTTTACTAAACTAACCAACATTCCACAATGATTCAAAGTATTTGTAACTTAGCAAACCTAGCCTAATCAACCATTTTCACGAGCATTCTCCAAAACATAAACACACAAAAATACACAGGAAAGCAAAAAATGGCAGCACAAATATATAGGTATTGTAATGAAAACTATAGTTATTTCTTGGAAACCAATAGGAATTTATCAATGCTGTACACAGTGTAAATACATTAATGTATTTAGTTTCAAAAAATATATTTTTGGAATTTTAATCATTTTCGGAAAAGCCGCGATGTAAGAATAATACCCACAAGTCTCCAACCTGGAGAGACATTACGTCCCTCTGTGAGACAAAAAACCAGTGGTCGACTAGTTGCCGACAGAGAGTTTCTGTTGACATTCCCGAGCGCCATAAGCTCCTGCCCACCACTGAGTCCAGCACCTCCAGTGACTGTTCAGGAGCTCCGGCCACCACTGAGTCCAGCACCTCCAGGGCCACAGTGCACGGCAGAGGGGAGGTACTCACGCCTTGCTGGTGCGACCACCCACGCCCTGCAGAGTGCTCCTGTTGTCGTCGCGGGCCACCCGGATGTCGTACTCCCAGAAGCGGCGCAGGTCGGGGCTGGACGTGTAGGGCGCCGCCACTTCCTTGATCTGCAACAAGCCACCCTCTTGCAGGAGTTCCTTAGCACAATCAAGCATGATGATTCTGTGTCTTTACCAGTCATTGAGTGCGATCTACATGGTTGGCTTCTTAAACGACCAGCAATCTCGATGATTGTTTGTAAAGCGCAGCGGAATAATCGGACAATCTTTTTGCAGAACATTTTCGAGGGTACTATAAACTTTCTGTGCCTTTTTACCAACATATATTAATGTTTTGCTGGAATTAATCTTGGATTGACGTAGCGCCAACTGTTTGCGGGAAAATACCACTTTAAAATAACGGAGTTAGTTGATCGTTTGAGATGGACTTAGGGTTCAAGTTTAAATCCAGTTGATATCGCATGAAAGGCCCACCTTGAGCACGACGATGGCTGTGATGAAGATGCAGCAGATGTTGACCAGCGTGAGGCAGAAGCTGATGATGCCCATTGCAGCCAGCTCGTTGGGCAGGTGGTCCGAGTACATCATCTTGAAGGACGATGTGGCATTCAAGGGCTCGCCCTTGACGTAGGGTAGCTTGTAGTCCGGGTAGATGTGCACGATGGTGGCCAGCCCCCACATCATGCCCTGCGCCATTACAACAGATACTAGCACCTCCTCACCAGCTAGCCACCGCTGTCACCTCCAGAGCTGCTACACCCCATTTCAGTATTATCTCATTCTTGCTCGTTATCCAAGATTAAATTAAACATAGTTATAAAATCGCATTTAACTTTTTAATGACTATTAATAATTTTACATTTTTCATTTTTTTAATAACCTTCATCGGGTGTGAAGCCTGGAGTATAAATTAATGAATATGTAGACTTTTTAAATATTTTATATAAGCTTAACATCTCATTAAGGCTTGGGGCGTTTGAGATGGTTACAGCTATCTGGTTGGTCCGGAAGAGTACTTATGTTAAGGATACATTCAAGCATTTGCCATGAATGGTTTTGTAGATGTCTGGAATATTTAAATCATGAAAGTAGTATTGTGAATTGTACTCGGTTTTTTCTGTATAGCAAGTTGTCTATTTCACTACTGTGTCAGTTAGCTCTGTTTGGTAGTGTGAAACTATTTCTAGAAACATTTCTGCAGTTACATTTTTGACGCTTAGTTGCATTTTTATGACCATTCAAGTAAATGAGAAATATTATAATACCACATTTTAGTTTCTTGATTCTTACAGAAAGACTTTTCCTATAGTTAAGAATTTAAGATGTTCTGTTAAAAGGATGACGTGTCTTAATTATTCAAAATTTATTTTATAGGTTATTACAATAGGATTTTTTCTATGGTAAGGTAATTATAATAAATTAATATTTTAATGAGTGCTGAAGGAGTTTGCAACTAGGACATGAGAACTGCCATGCCATAGACCGGTGTATTTGCTCCCTACAAGCCGTTTGTTCAGATGAGTTGGCTGATGTTTCCATCAGCATTGCAGTGCCCATCTTCAGGGCTGGTATATTGGGGTTGGTTCATCTTCTTTCATGTTAAGTATGCTTGTATGAGAGTGATGCCCCCGAACTGAGCATCTGTGTTCAATTGCTCTCAAGGGATTATAACAGTTTACCATTTTAGTAACATATAAGGTGAATAACGTTTCGAAAGGCCTAAGATATGGAAAAGGAAGGTAACATATAAGGAAAGAGGAAAGACAGCTAGGAGGAATAGCCATGTAATGACGAGGAGATAGTACTAGGGACACAGGAGGTGAGGACTGCAGTGACTCACGCAGTTGACGGCAGGCGGCAGCAGCGACGCGGAGATGGCGACGCCGATGAGGGGACCCGCGGAACCCTGGAGGAGCGCCAGGGCCACGCCCGTGCCCGAGGGTAGCGCCCACAAGATCCCGATCCACAGTGAGCGAGCCTGTCCCCTGCAACACCCTGCCCTTCAGTCCCGGAGCCGGCTATCCCCTACAACACCCTGCCCTTCAGTCCCGGAGCCGGCTATCCCCTGCAACACCCTGCCCTTCAGTCCCGGAGCCGGCTATCCCCTGCAACACCCTGCCCTTCAGTCCCGGAGCCGGCTATCCCCTGCAACACCCTGCCCTTCAGTCCCGGAGCCGGCTATCCCCTGCAACACCCTGCCCTTCAGTCCCGGAGCCGGCTATCCTCTGCAACACCCTGCCCTTCAGTCCCGGAGCCGGCTATCCCCTGCAACACCCTGCCCTTCAGTCCCGGAGCCGGCTATCCCCTGCAACACCCTGCCCTTCAGTCCCGGAGCCGGCTATCCCCTGCAACACCCTGCCCTTCAGTCCCGGAGCCGGCTATCCCCTGCAACACCCTGCCCTTCAGTCCCGGAGCCGGCTATCCCCTGCAACACCCTGCCCTTCAGTCCCGGAGCCGGCTATCCTCTGCAACACCCTGCCCTTCAGTCCCGGAGCCGGCTATCCCCTGCAGCACCCTGCCCTTCAGTCCCGGAGCCGGCTATCCCCTGCAACACCCTGCCCTTCAGTCCCGGAGCCGGCTATCCCCTGCAACACCCTGCCCTTCAGTCCCGGAGCCGGCTATCCCCTGCAACACCCTGCCCTTCAGTCCCGGAGCCGGCTATCCCCTGCAACACCCTGCCCTTCAGTCCCGGAGCCGGCTATCCCCTGCAACACCCTGTCCTTCAGTCCCGGAGCCGGCTATCCCCTGCAACACCCTGCTTGTGGCCCGTTTGTGTACATGCACCTTCAGTCCTATGGGTGAGGACTTCCACATAATGTTAGCGAGTGTTTGATGTTGTGCCGCCAATTAGCATTTTTGGCACAGTTCTAAATTTGAATTTTGAAAAATAATTTTACCAGTCATTCTTGCTGCTAAAACTTAAACTTTTTCCGCTCTCTGTACACTCCCATTTAATCTATGTCAGGCCAGTCTCCCCAATCCTGTTCCCAGCACCAGATCTGATTTTTGCGAGTCAGCAGGTGAGCTCATTTTATCCTGCTTTGTCGCACGGCCGTCGCCTGTATTTCTCCTCCGAGCCGTGACAAGAACTGCTAGTCCTGTAAGCTCTCAGAATGTGTAATATCTCTACTCTCTGCATGTGTAATTAATTGAAAATGGAACAGAAGTCGCAAGAAGCTGAGTTGTGTCTTCACGGTGGCCACCGCTGGCAGATGGCACAGCATTCTCACAATAATGGAGAATCTGCGTGATATAACAGTTTATATTGATATCGTTAAATTCGGACCATTTACACAGCGCAGAGAAATTAAAAATAAAAATTTATAATATTACAGCGGTACTTTAATGCTTTATGTTATAGTATATAATCAAAAAATATTGACAACTTAAAAAAAAGATGTCAGAATTTTGGTATTACAACATTAAGTTGGCATTGTACTGTGTAAACAGCACAACGTTCATCATACTGAATAGACACTAAAAAATTTAACCTACATAATTCGATGCCATGATATATAAAACAATTTTGTGTTAAAAATTGTCCTTTTAAATATTTAACATTGAACCAGCCCAAAACAGTTAAGGTTTCATTTTAGGTAGGTAGTATTTAGTACTTTCTGATTTAAGTCTTTTAATCAAAAACAAGTATTCATACACATATTAATGTTATAACATGTGTTTTAAAACGTTTAATGTTCATATTTTAGTAATGACATAGATTTTATCTTTTAATGTGTGTATCAATACAGACTCTCTCTTTCTTTAAAGAAATTTTACATTAAATTTCGTGTCTGAGTTTCGTATTATAAGTGTATTTGCAACATGAGAACACATGAATTTGCTAGTTAGCGAGTTTAGGTGTAACACATCTCTGGCGAGAACTGAAAGACTTGTTTGTTGCTGATCTTATTTAGTGACACGAGTTCCCCGGGAGGCGGTGCTAGGGACAGACCTGCCCTTCATCTCCTCCGTGGGCCAGTCGCCATTGCCCCACGGGTCCTCAGTGCAGCCAACCAGGCAGCCGAAAATGTACCCGAAAACCAAAGAGATCATCAAGCCAATGAACTCGCTGCGCAAGCCAATCTTCTGCAGCTTCCTGTCGGAGATTATCGTTCCAAATGTTACTGCCATTATGGGACCCTGGAAAAACAGAGGGAATGCTTAAATAACTATCAAACAACGTAACTAAGACAACATTACAAATAAAAAAACTGAAAATAAATTAAACAAGTGTGATGTGAATACGAGTGCCACTGATCTTCATAATTTCTCCAGTGAGTAGTTAATAGTTAAGACCTTGCTGATTGATGCTGTCCTCCAGTGAATCGCACTGCTCTGGGCTCAGATACGTCTCAGTGCCAGGCACCAGTGGCTGGCCTGTCTTGTTCGTTCCGCACGGGCGTCCACGCTAGGTCAGCCCCCCTTTCCTGACCTTGCAGCCGGCATCTGGTCGCTGGGTTATCTCGGGGTTCTCCTCACGACACTGGCTGGCTTCAAGGTGTGTTCATTCAAAACCATCGAACCTTTAAATTAATGAGGTCGATGTTTTGAAAATGACAACCTGGTCACCCACGCCTGACCGTACAGCATATCTTTACATTAGTAATAACGTTTTTTTTTTCATTAACAAAGCATCATGGGTACACCAATAGCTTATGTGACCAGTGTTTGATAATGTTTATTGTATTGTCTTCCGAGTATGGTAAATTATGTTAACTATCATGGCCAGCATTCACATAGCTAGCAATTTAGTTCCTAATTTACCATACTCTAAAAGCTTACTAAATTCCATTACATCACAATAAAGACGTCTGATTTTTTTTCCTCCTTCGACTTTGACTCTCTGTCGAGTAGTCACTTCGAGCAGTTCAGTGAGACTGACACAATGTCGACTGGTAACGAATAAGCTGCAAACATCATCAGCAAATACAGTAAACATTTAGACCAATTTAAACAGAATTGAGAACTTTCTCATCGCACATTTGGATAGCACTGTAAAAATTATATTAGACCAAACTATATTTTGTTATGGTAAATAAAATTTCATAGTTTAGGCCTATTGTTTTAAATTTTCGATGTTTGTAATTATAAAAGTGTAAACTAAGAAACGTTTGTGAAAACTGAATTTAATTAAAATTATTGTTCATTCTTAGACCACATCTACTCTGAATCCACTAATATTGTGTGTTTCAATTCACTTCCTCAAGGGACGCAGCTTGCAGTGACAAGCATGAGACATGAGCTGTCACTGCTAGTGAGCAGGCTATGCAACTGCAAGGATGAGAGTCTTACCATGAGAGGCGATATAAGCATAGCAGCGACGATGTTCACCGAGTTGTTCTCGACCAGGCCCACTGCTGCCACCATGCTGCAAAGCATTTGGAACACAACACTTCACTGTGATTCGACAACATAATCCAATTAAGAGTCCAAACTCGGGCTACGATTGGTCTAATTTCTCATTAATGAACAGTACCCCAATCAGACTATTATTTGTCTAATTCACCACAATCTTGGAGGAGTGGTCAAACAGAATTATAGATGTCATGCATTCATCATAATAAACAACGACAAAAGAAAAATAAAATTACTTTTAAAACATTTTTTTATTAATAGTTGGTGAGAATAAATTATAAATTTTCTCAAGCATTTTCTAGCTCCTTCTTTAGTTTTATTTTTTCCACTTCAGAAGGGGCGCAGCTGTCTCCCTTGCAACCCCCCTCCCCCTCCTTCTCCTTGTATACCCTCTTCACTAGGGACTAACATAAGTTTCGCGATATATTTTATCGTCAAGCTCGACTTTGCTATTCTACAAGTATCTTGGAACCTGTCAGAGCGTCACTACGTCACTACGTCACTACGTCACTACGTCACTGCTGTCTCCTCTGTCGCTCGACAGGCGGTATGGGACAGCTCTAATGCTACATGTCTCTCATTGGCTCGGGCTATCAGGATATCGATGGTTCAATCACGCACTGGAAGAACATGCAATGTTTTGAGTATAGCCTTCAGGTAAAATATACCACGCTTGTATATATTTATATCAATAACCTGTAATTAAAACTTTAATGAGTACCTGCACACTGCTTTGAAATAAAGTTTGCTAATGTTTGTTCCTAAAAACTAACTCGTCTTCTAATCAGTTGCGAAATTAATACATGTTGCGAATCCTCAGTCAATGCAAGTCGATTTTGTTCTAGTTCAAAACTGTTCCAGCCTTTCTGATGCAGGTTTACCATGATTTTCCTAAATCTCCCTGACAAAAAAAAATATGGTTCCTGGAGCTTACAAAGAATTTCATTTCGGATGGAGGGGGGTTGGGGAGGGGAAGAGCGAGTGGAACCCCTTTGCCCACTGTTTACTTTCAAATAATTTTTTTTAATGGGAATGGTAGATTTTTATAATTTTTTTTTTTAGGATTATGGTTTTTATAGGGGGGGAGAGGTTGATATATCCTCGAATCCTTGGGTTTGACCCTCAATGGTTCCTCACTACACGCCGTCGTGAGCGACTGTTTCCCGATCACCTACTCGGTCTCAGTGCATGTGTCCGTCTGCGACTATCTGCATGTCGACGAGATGTGCACTATGCACTATAGTGTTCAGCAAGTACACCATTATATGTGCTTGCCAAGTACAGAGCCACCAGGGGTCATTCCATACTATGAATGGGACAACTCTGACATACACTGATGAACAGTCCAGTCCAGTCCACAGTGTTATCAATGATGGTCCAGATCCATAGTTCTCCATTTTGCTCTCGGTAGTACTATCACACTATGCACTCAATGGTTACACCCCAACTAGAATACCACTTCGGGGGGTGCCGGCAGCATTCATCAGTCTAGCTGCAACCACCAGAGATCCACAAACTAATTTTAACGAGATTGCTGAAGTCTGCGCAAGAGCTTTCAAGTAACAACCCCAGAGAAGTGTATACCTTGCACTTTGAATTTCTGACCATGACCTCGAGTATGCCCCTGCGACCTTGCCCAACTAGCCACCCCGCCATGCCTCGGTGTTTCCGGCCCATGCCCGGTGGAGGGGGGAGGGGGGGGGGACTCTGCTGCTGCCTACAGCAGACTACCGCAGCGATGGTAACAGCTGCAGCAGAGAAGACAGTTCCACCGGGTCGCTCGGAGCATGCACGTGTACTGCCTCGAGTCCACTTCTTCAGTCTGGTTGTGAGCGACCACCATTCTAGCCCTAGACCTTGTTCCTGGATGGCGATCAGAACAGCGCCTCGCATCCCTCTGAAACCGTGCCCGTGGTACAGCCGGGAGTGGCTCCCAGGGATGCTGTGGGGCCTAGTGCTCCCCCTGCTGAAGGTACCCCTGTCCCCTGGGACCACTCACTCGGCCGTCAGCACCAGGGTGAGGTAGTCGAAGCTGCACTCTGCACCGTTCCTCACGCCGTCCACCACCTGCTTCACCGTCAGCTTGGACCTGATGGACTGCACGAAGTTGTTCCAGGCCTTCTTCTCGGCCGGGTCCCTGCAACACCCACACAGTCGCCAGCACCTGCTGTAACATGGCTGGGACCACGTCCACTGCGTCCGTGGTCCTAGAGTTGAGATGGTGGGCCACTCTACCCACTTGCAGATCTTTGCCTGCTTATTCAAACAAACAGTTTGCACAAAGCTACCTAATTAGATGCTGGTGAATCATCTGTCATATTCTTCTTAAGAAACATATTGTTGTAAAGTAAAAAAAAGTAACCTTACTCTTCTGCAAAAGGATCCTTGGCATCGTCGTCATATCCTTGAAAGAAGACACTGCAGGGAACGACGCTGCAACAGAAAGAGGAAACAGTCACACTTGTGAAGCCGATACGTGCAACTCAATCACAACAGTATATTCGTTCTTGGCGTTAGTTTGAGCCGATGTCATTTTGACGTAGGGTGTGACTTTTTCATGATAACAGAAATAGTTTTGTTCTCTATGCGCAGTACTGATGAAAAGAAGAAATACATAATTGTATTGATATAGCAAACAGCTATTATAATATCGGCCATCATATACGAAACTGTAATAATGTCCAGCAAAATTATTTAAATTTACAATAAATGAAAAATAACATAGGCGGCAGAAATGAGGAAGATTTGTAGAGAGAAACATTTTCGATTTTCCATTGCCTGTATGGATTCCTACTGAACCTGCAGTTCTCTGACATTATTTAAAAGTATTTAAACTTGTAAAATAATTTAAAGAACTGGTACATAATACTGCATCCGTTACTGGGGGAATAATACAGGTGAAATCTAGTAAATTATCATAAGTATATTTTTGCGCTACAAATTGAATGAACTGATTTAATTGCAGTTTTATATTTGTGGATTTTTGAGGCAGGTAATGAAATATATTTTATAGACAAATACTATCTTGTAAATCTAGTTAGAGCTGTGTTTGTTCAAGTTCAATAGATCTAGTTTAGTTGTGCTATCACCATTGCTGTGGCTGTTTGTAAACAACTCGCACATTTATTTGGTTTATAAAAACATGAAACTCTTGTAATAGTTTATTGGCAGTCATTTATTCGTGGACCTTATTCATGGCATTGCAAAACGATAATCGCCTAATGGTTAGGTTTGGGCCCGTTCCAGAATGACTCGTAAACGGAGACAGATCTTCCAGAACATTTCACTGTCGTTCTGCCATTTCCGCCAAGCACGTAAACGTAACAAATGGTAACCAATGAGACTGAATTTCACGGTTACGAAATATTAATTTAATTCTTTTATTTAATTTAGCTTCGAGATGATAACACTTACGGCCTTTATACAGAATAACACATACAATTATACATACTATATATATACTATATATACATATATATATATACACACATAAGTAACCACGGGGAAATGGTAGAGCACTAGATATTCTTACACTTGAACCTATTTTTAAAAAAATTAGAGCATTTACAAATTTTGAGCATTAACAAATGTGGCTACCACCACAGCTAAATACTCGGCTTCTATTGGTCGCACGAAGAAATGTAAATGGAAGAGCTCAGGTAATCCGTGCGAGACTTTGTCCTCATGTAGATACTCCGTTCCTTGATTTTAAAACATTAAAGCTCTAATAATGTCACGTGGTCTATTAAGTGCGTGCACAGCTCCAGGTGTTGATACCAATAGCACAGCTCCAGGTGTTGATACCAATAGCACAGCTCCAGGTGTTGATACCAATAGGAAAACTTCTCATTAGTATACGTAGGTTGGCACGAGTTTGTAAAAATCAATTAGAAGAATTCTTGATGTCATAATGCTAACATTATCCTCACTTTCCGTATTGGAATTGAATTTTTGGAACTTGGTAAAGTCTGCTGAAACCAGTCACAACCTCGTGTAGCACGGAGCCATGGATGCCACAACGAGGTCCGTGGCAGCATGCAGACAACTGGAGGTCCGTAGAGGCGAGATTGACCTGTTCCTCCAGCCAGGGCCGCCCTTATCGCCAGCAGCTCTCACCTGACCACGGAGTTGTACTTCTTGCCGATGCCGAGCTCCGTGAGGCAGTGGATGCAGTTCTCGCACGGGTCGCCCGCCCCCACGGGGAAGAACACCTGCAATTATTCGATAATCCGTCAGCTCTCCCCGAGCCTTGCAGTCACCTGCCCGTCAGCTCTCCCCGAGCCTTGCAGTCACCTGCCCGTCAGCTCTCACAGAGTCTAACGGTCGGTTCTCACTGGCCATTTCCTCTCTCAGAGGCCGTGTGCCAGCTAACCACACATCACTGTAACTTCTTTTGTGGCTAATTTAATATTTTTTGAGACTATGTTTATAATAATATCCCGACAGTTACATTTTCTTTGCTGAATATTTATAGCTCAACCTTTAACCAAACTACAGTGAAGTGTATTTTTGAAGTTGGCCACATTCTGCAATTCGGCACCAATGGAGCAACTCGCACTCAGATTTTTTTCTGATGGATACCTGCAGTTTTCCTGGGGCGACTGAATTGTTGCCCATTGGAAGGGCAGCTCTTCAGGATTTTTCTGGCAGTGGTTTATTTGTACAGAGACTGGAAGGGCAGCCAATCCTATTTCTGAAAACACGTTCCTTTAAGAGTTTAAATAATCCTGAAAACTTGCCCCTTGGATGGGCAGCCCATCAGGATTTTTCTAACAGTAGTATTTTGAAAGGTTGTCTGAACTGTTGCCCCTTGGAAGGGCAGCCCATCAGATTTTTCTAACAGTAGTGTTTTTGAAAGGTTGTTTGAATTGTTGCCCATTGGATGGGCAGCCCATCAGGATTTTTCTGACAGTTGGTTTTCGTTTCTTTTTGTTTGAGTTTCCTGTTTACTAGCGGGTTACCTTTACTTTCACCTCTCACGTGTGGTATGTCTGTAAAAAAAACTTTATTTACATTCGATAATCCTACAATATAGTTTTTTCGGCATTGCCATTTTCCCGAACATGGCGGATTAAGGACCTTTTACTGTAGTCGGATGAATTTTTAGATGAAGTATTTTTGTCTGCAGACATAATAAATAATAGCTTCCACTCGAACCTGATTACTAGACTATCCGGGCTGGTCATGGTTGATCGCCGAGCAAGCTAGCTCGCGTACAGAACAGCAAAAGCTCACCTGGAAGTAGTTCCCGTTCCTGTCGTTGCACCACACCGAATGCTCTATTCCGAGTTTCTTGAGCAGTTCATCTAGGATCTGAAACAGATGTTCCCGCTGGCTGTACAATCCTATCTCTCCCAAAACTGTTTGTTTCACACGCGTGTCACGTGGTCCAAGCATCTGTGATCTCGCTAAAGGCTATTACGTCTGGATACTAGACCCCCCCCCCCCCATGCGTCTGTTTATTACAAGCGCTCCAACCCTTGTCACGTGGAGGTGGGTAGCTGCTCACGCAGAGATGGGAAGTCATGGTGGAACAGATGGTGCTGTCACCTTCTCCATGGGCACGGGCTCTCCGGGCAGCGGGGGCGGCGCCCTGGGGCGCACAGTCACCGGGATGGGGGGCGGCCGCCGCCTCGCCTGCGCCGCCGCCGGCACGCCGAACATGTCCGGGGGCGGCAGGGTGGCGGGTATGCCACTAGCCAGCTGGCGCTCGAAGTCCGCGGTCGGCACGCACACCGAGAACAAGTTCCCTGGCATGGCTGGGCTGCGCCGTCGGCTGTCTCATCCACTGCAGCACAGGGGAGACACTGTCACACAATCCTCTACGGAACAATCAAGCTATCTCATCCACTGCAGCACAGGGGAGACACTGTCACACAATCCTCTACGGCACAATCCAGCTCTCTCATCCACTGCAGCACAGGGGAGACACTGTCACACAGTCCTCTACGGCACAATCCAGCTCTCTCATCCACTGCAGAACAGGGGAGACACTGTCACACAATCCTCTACGGCACAATCAAGCTCTCTCATCCACTGCAGCACAGGGGAGACACTGTCACACAATCCTCTACGGCACAATCCAGCTCTCTCATCCACTGCAGCACAGGGGAGACACTGTCACACAATCCTCTACGGCACAATCCAGCTCTCTCATCCACTGCAGCACAGGAGAGACACTGTCACACAATCCTCTACGGCACAATCCAGCTCTCTCATCCACTGCAGCACAGGGGAGACACTGTCACACAATCCTTTACGGCACAATCCAGCTCTCTCATCCACTGCAGCACAGGGGAGACACTGGCTCACAATCCTCTACGGCACAATCCAGCTCTCTCATCCACTGCAGCACAGGGGAGACACTGGCTCACAATCCTCTACGGCACAATCCAGCTATCTCATCCACTGCAGCACAGGGGAGAAACTGTCTCACAATCCTCTACGGCACAATCCAGCTATCTCATCCACTGCAGCACAGGGGAGACACTGGCTCACAATCCTCTACGGCACAATCCAGCTCTCTCATCCACTGCAGCACAGGGGAGACACTGTCACACAATCCTCTACGGCACAATCCAGCTCTCTCATCCACTGCAGCACAGGGGAGACACTGTCACACAATCCTCTATGGAACAATCCAGCTCTCTCATCCACTGCAGCACAGGGGAGACACTGTCACACAATCCTCTACGGCACAATCCAGCTATCTCATCCACTGCAGCACAGGTGAGACACTGTCTCAGAATCCTCTATGGCACAATCCAGCTCTCTCATCCACTGCAGCACAGGGGAGACACTGTCACACAATCCTCTACGGCACAATCCAGCTCTCTCATCCACTGCAGCACAGGGGAGACACTGTCACACAATCCTCTACGGCACAATCCAGCTCTCTCATCCACTGCAGCACAGGGGAGACACTGGCTCACAATCCTCTACGGCACAATCAAGCTCTCTTATCCACTGCAGCACAGGGGAGACACTGTCACACAATCCTCTACGGAACAATCCAGCTCTCTCATCCACTGCAGCACAGGGGAGACACTGGCTCACAATCCTCTACGGCACAATCCAGCTATCTCATCCACTGCAGCACAGGGGAGACACTGTCTCACAATCCTCTACGGCACAATCCAGCTATCTCATCCACTGAAGCACAGGGGAGACACTGTCACACAATCCTCTACGGCACAATCCAGCTCTCTCATCCACTGCAGCACAGGGGAGACACTGTCACACAATCCTCTACGGCACAATCCAGCTCTCTCATCCACTGCAGCACAGGGGAGACACTGGCTCACAATCCTCTACGGCACAATCCAGCTATCTCATCCACTGCAGCACAGGGGAGACACTGTCACAAAATCCTCTACGGCACAATCCAGCTCTCTCATCCACTGCAGCACAGGGGAGACACTGGCTCACAATCCTCTACGGCACAATCCAGCTATCTCATCCACTGCAGCACAGGGGAGACACTGTCTCACAATCCTCTATGGCACAATCCAGCTATCTCATCCACTGCAGCACAGGGGAGACACTGTCACTCAATCCTCTACGGCACAATCCAGCTATCTCATCCACTGCAGCACAGGGGAGACACTGTCACACAATCCTCTACGGCACAATCCAGCTCTCTCATCCACTGCAGCACAGGGGAGACACTGCCACACAATCCTCTACGGCACAATCCAGCTCTCTCATCCACTGCAGCACAGGGGAGACACTGTCACACAATCCTCTACGGCACAATCCAGCTCTCTCATCCACTGCAGCACAGGGGAGACACTGCCACACAATCCTCTACGGCACAATCCAGCTCTCTCATCCACTGCAGCACAGGGGAGACACTGTCGCACAATCCCTGCCTGCACTGCAGCAGGCTTCTGTGGAAGCTAGCGCTATCTCACCACATCTGCACAGTGCACATCTGCGGATTCCTTATGATATACTGACACAATTATAGCTGCCATCTAAAGTGAGACCAATTTTATGAGTACTATTCTTGTTTTAGTTCCCGCATGAAATATCATATTTCGAGTGTTAAAAATTTATTAATACCGTTATTATTAACACAGCCTTCCAACCAAGGACACTTGCAAGTGCTACCGAGGTCCTCGTTTTCTCCTGTGTTGACAGCCTCCTTGGTCCCAGGGTCTCTAGTCTGCCTCGCCCTGAGATCGGGGTACAAGAGTGCAGGGGTGTGCAGGTGTGTGCAGGTGTGTTGCAGGTGGGTGCAGGTACAAGGGAACATGCTCGGAAGCCCGTTCATGGAGTCGGAAACATGTTTCCATCCTCGAAATACTCTGGCGTTGCCACAGAAAAAAGGTTATTGCATGTCGAGCGCCATCCCACAAATGCATCTCCCAAAGGTCTGGATTGCAATATTTTTACAAAGACAGTGCATCATTCAGTACGTAGCGTGTAAATGTTATGCCGTTAAGTATCAGCAAGTGTTGAAGTCATTGACAAGTTATTACAGTTTGAACTGACATCCTCAAGTCCTGGCAGAGACTGCAGACGGCTCACTAGAGCGACGGAGACCTACCCCCACAGAAGAAGCGGTCCTGCGGTCTGCACTCGAGGCTCGCTGCACAAGGCCAGCTGCACAGACCTGTGACACGCGCCGGCCAACTGCTACTGGCCGAAGACACGCCGCCGCAGACTGCGACGCACCACTAATTGCCCTCTAAGGCGCTAACTCAGTTGGCGGCCCGCTAAGGCGGATGCGCAGACAAGGATGCGCGCTGGGCTGCTGACAGCACAACACAGGTAGAGGGTTCTGGCGACTAAGTTAACCGTAACTGTTGAATAATTAATTAGTGCTGCAGAGATCAGAGGGGAGGGACATCGAGCCAAAGCGATCCAGCGTTCGGGCGGCAGTACACACCCTTGTGTGTACTCTGTTATACCGCATATCGTAAAACATATTTTGGTATTGAAACAACATAACAGTGTGTTTTTGTATTCCCTTTGGGTTGCAGAAACAAAGATAGGTTTTACACAATGTCTATGTCTCGTTTCAAAATTATATTATAATAATTTAGATTATTTACAACAAATCATAAAATTGAAGGTAAACGAGCCTAGTTTTTCTTAAAATTGTTCAATAGGTGCACCTTCAGTTATACGGCACACATCCAACTTATAGTCCAATTCTTCCCATACTTTGGTTAACAAATCCGGAGTAATTGAAGAAATACTCTTAAATTCTGTGTCTAAACTCTAGCAAATTGTTAGGTAGTGGAGGAACATAGACACGATAATTTATAAGGCCCCCCAAGTAAAAAAAAATTTCATAGCGTTATAGCAGGTGAATGTGGCGGCCAGCGAAAAAAAAAACTCTGTCGTCTCGCATCGCCAAACATCGGCTGATGTTTCTGCCACATGGGGGATCACAATGAAACGCTGAATGAAACTCACATTGAACTGAAACCTGAAACTACTTATTCGCTCTTAGCAAATTTCACGATACACGCTCAGGAGTGGCCTAGGTGGCGCTGCAAACGAGGAAGAAACATAGTAGTACTCGCGCATGCGATTATCTACAACTGTGACCTTAAACCAACTCTACCAAGCTTAGTTGATACTTTTAAATTTTATAACTAGGCCATTCTCTTATTTTAAAAATTGAAGATATTTTATTGATTAAATTTATTTATATGGCAATTTCTTTTATTAAAATGTACCAATAGACACTGTTATAAGCAAGCATATGTTACTGTTTTTCTTTTGTCGTAATTACCATTGCAGTTAATCAATTTTCTGCGTTAGAACTTATTATGGGGTATATTAAAGTTATACTTGGAATACATTAAAAATTTGACTATACCATTTTCTTCGGCATCTCTTTCTTGCTGTCGAGCTTTTATTACATTTTTTTTTTCTAATGCTTCTCCGCACACACCATACAAACATTTTCAGAATAATAAATAATTTTCTCAAAAGTATCACAACTAAGGCAGTTTATATTTCACTCTAACTCTTTGCTGCAACACAAAATCCATGGTGTATTAATTTATGTACATATATTTTATTTTCCTTTATAATCTTCAGGTTCATGATTGATTTGCCCTGCACAGTATTAACTTCATATCTGGAAGAGATTTTGTGAGGATTTGCCGCGAGTTCGTGAGGGAACAGTAATTATGTTTACTTACTTGTTGGAAGTGCAAAAACAAAGTTGTTGAATCTCTCTTTCTTGTGACCACGATCATTTACAGTGTAAAGGAGTGATATTTCACCTTTTTAATTGATTGTCATCTAGGATTGGGAAATACCTGTATTGTTAGCGTACATTTGAATATCGTGCAGTAGTGCTTTGCTGGCTGACATGTAAGCTGCTGTGATTCAGCTGGAAGCTACAGTGGACTCGTCAGTGCGAGGCTAACTGCTCCTTGTCTGTTGTCTGTCCTCTTCACTCGGTCTTCAGCTCCGGGAAACGGGAAGCCTTCTTTTCACAGACGAGAGAGACAAAACCCGAAGTTCATGCTTTTTTCCGTATCTTTAATGTAGCGATCCTAACCAAATCAACCGTCCACAATGTTTTAGAGTATTTATAATGTAGCTAACCTAACCTAATTGACCATTAGTATCCTTTTATCAACACCGCCATATTTATTTACAATGAACAAAAAAAAGAAGATGCACGATCGGGTGTTCGGCTCTCTCGTCTGTGAAAACAAAGATTCCCCCGGGAAACACTGCAGCTAGTCCGCCAGGGGAACAGGGAAGGGCTCAGAGACTACACATTGCCGCCAGGCACACAGCAGACTTGCTGGCAGCCTAGTCACGACCTGCAAGCCGGCCGTGTACCGGACAGAAGTGACATCTTCAGCCCTCAGACCACTCGTGAAGCGCGCCGGCGAACAGGAAACAAAATGGTGTTAAAAATGTATATATACATATAATCACATTCAAATGTGTGTGTTGTAATTAAAGATGCAAAATCGGTCAATCCTGGAATACTACCTTTCACTGGAAAACTTAGTTTAATATTTTATTTAAATAATTACAATATTCATTACACAAACACTCGCCATATACATGCATATAATACAAAAATATAAAAACTTGTAAAATGATTCTATACATTTGGAGATCGCAAGACAGTTTTAAAAGCGAGCTGGTGACGGGCCATCAGCAGCTACGAGGGGCGTGGCTTGAGCGGGTCCGCGGCGGGCGTGACCGAGAAGCGAGGGTGGAGGGGGGCCGCCTCCACCAGCGGCGCGTAGTCCGGCAAGTGCAAGCCTGCGCACAGCACACGCACAGCAGTGGCACAGCATCTCCACGCACACACGCACAACCACCAGCAAGTATTGCTCACGTGTTCGCATCAAAGACGCAAAGTATAATATTTTTTTGTGAAATTTGTATTGATTTGTTAGTCTATTGTTAGGAGCGCTGGGAGCACGGCTGTGGACCTTCCAGCGGCCATCTGGCCCATAGGCGCAGTGTGCCTCGCCTACTGGCCACACACAGGGACCTCCCGCTACCCCCTTCCTCGGTGTTGCTACTGGCCCTTCTCTGCGGGCTCCCAGGGGCTGCCGCGTGGATCCACATGGGCGGCACTCCACCATTGTGGGTGGTTCGGGCGTCGGGTCGACATGACGTGACATGTCCACGCAGCGACAACCGCCTCCAAGAGAGCGAGGAGTGATACCGGCGATACCCGCGCGATCAGCGAGAGGTGGCGACACCTGAGTGAAGGCCTGGCGAGCCAGTCGGGTGAGGACTGCACCGCGGCGCGGTGTGGGAGAGTGTGCGAAGAGGGAAGACAGAGGCGGACAGTCGAGCCAAGCTCCAGTGGAGAGTGTTCATGTGTCAGTGACCAATAGTTGTGGACAGGGATCTAAAGTGCAGCAATCTGATTGATAGTGTACACATTAGTAATGAATAAAGTGTATTAAAATTAATTGGGTTATCCTTACGATCTTGTTTCCCTCCCCCGCCCATATATATTATATGTATTTTAAAGAAAAAGCACATAGTGAAGCTCCAGAAATGCAGAGTAACAAAGTTCATAATGTAGACTAAAGTATTCCAGTGAGGACAGTGTTTGAAACCAGTGGAGTGTTGGAGTGTGGACCCACCTGGCAGGCGCGCGGGGCACAGGCCGTGCAGGAAGTGCGTGCCTGTGCCGGGAGACCACGTGAGCAGGCTGTCTGCGCGGGCCTGCAGCTGCAACACAGACCAGCCGCGCCCCGAGTGCACAGACAGCATCTGTCAGCCGCCGCCTGGCTCGCCACGTCGCCCGTACAACAGCTCCGAGAAACACTCACTACAATAGGGAAAATACTTGAAAAGAAACTTTGAGTCAAAACAAGGTAAATATGTAGTTGGGCTATGTGTGTTATACTTTTATTCTGTGCTCTTTAACTTCCTCTTTTCATTAAACCCGGCGGAGATAAGAAATTCCAAATTATTTGAAGATTTTATGCATTTGTTTCAAAATTTCTTTATAGATCTTTCATATTATAGTCCAGTCTTGAGACACTTCACAACAGTCATAAATATCAAATATAATTATCTGATTTAAAGAACATAAAAAAATTACAATTTGAAGTTATAACATAACCATATAAAAATAACAAAAAAATAATTAACCTTACCTAAATGAATATATGAACCTAAGGAAGTTCCAAAAGTAGAGCACCCAATAAGAAAAGGTAAGCAAGTCATGTACCAACAGCACCTGGGGGAGAGGTTGGGACCCACCTCGGAGTGCTGGGGGTACTCGCTGTGGCTGTGCAGGCGGTGCCTGAACCCGCCCAGACGACCACTCCGCAGAGCAGACAGCTCTCCTGCCAGCCTCTCATTGGGGTGTTGGTGCTCACTGTTCATGGACCTGTTGTAGTCCCGGGCGATCTTGATGTCGTGGTCCCAGAAGGTTCGCTGGGATCTGGACGCCCGCGGGGTGACTTCCTTTATCTGTTCAGAAACCAACATGGCGACACTCGCCGGCAAACAGACTGTCGCGCGCGATACCAGTTCACTGGAGATATGTCTAACTAGACAAATATTTCCAAATGGTCCGAGTTTTACCATGATGGAATTATGAGACTTTGCCGAAGACTGGAAACTTTTCTAGGTACTCCTGTTACTCAACAGCGAATTTCATGTATATTTGGTCCGACAGATCTTCTGTAGGGTACAGCAATATCTAGTATCCATAACTATGCAATATTTCAAAGTGGCACTAAAACCACTATAGCTGGAATATTTTCATATTCTCGTTTCCATATTCGTACAGCAATTCATACTATATTTGTCATAATCGCAAATTAATTCGTACAATTTTTGCCACATTCGTACTACAAGTCATACAATACTTGCCAACTTCGTACAGCAGCTACGAACTCTGCATAGAGAAAACGTTACTGTTCGTCATTCTACTATCGCAAACTCCTGGTGACATGCCTGGCATGTCTCATCCACTTAAACTCGTGGTGGCCTGCGACTAAGCGGACGGACAACAAAGGGAAGTTGTCAGACATATCTATATGACATAGGCTAAGAAAGCTAAAATAATTGCCCCGAGTATATATTTTTCCAACAGTGTGTCTTGCCAAGAGCTACAATTTCTCTGAAAATAAAACATTTTTCATAAGCAAGTCAATATTCTCGCTTCATCGCTATGGTCGTGTTCCATTTGACACTCTCGCTGGACTGATTTCGTTCAACGAATCCTTAACTTTTGACGATTTTAGTTTTATATTCTGTTCATTCTGAGCTCAACTACGAGAATTACCAAAGAATCATAGCACAAATAAATTAAGGAACAAATATTAACAAATGAAAATTTTACCATTTAAAGTCATTGTATACGATATAATAGCTTTTATGTGCATTCCATTTCATCGATTTTATCAGCTTCCTCCATGTCTAAAATAAAGGGTCCCAAAGATGAAGGGTTTGAGCTGCACCCCTGCACGCGAGAAGAGGCAGGCTGACGTGCCTTGAGGAAGAGGATGCCCGTCAGGAAGATGAACACGATGTTGATGAGCGTGAGGCACAGGCTGACTCCGCCCATCAGCACCAGGTCCTGGGCGCGGTCGTCCGGGTACACGTGTCCGCGCGGGGGGTCCGCCGCCGGCCACACCAGCTCCACACTCGCCAGCGCCCACAGCACGCCCTGCGCACCAGCACCCCGGCACACCAGCACACCACACCACCATACCTGCACACCAGCACACCATGATATCATCGGCCACACCAGCTCCACGCTCGCCAGCGCCCACAGCACCCTCAGCGCACCAGCTCACCTGCACACCAGCTCACCACACCACCATACCTGCACACCAGCACACCATGATATCATCGGCCACACCAGCTCGAAGCTCGACAGCGCCCACAGCACCCTCAGCGCACCAGCTCACCTGCACACCAGCTCACCACACCACCATACCTGCACACCAGCACACCATGATATCATCGGCCACACCAGCTCGAAGCTCGACAGCGCCCACAGCACCCTCAGCGCACCAGCTCACCGGCAACAATATTAGTCCGGGCTAAAAATATATCTTAGCACTTTAGTGTTTTTTTTTTACTTGGCAGCTTAAAAGTTGTATTTTAAATTTGTAATATTATTTCATCAGTTTTTATTAATAAAGCAAAACGTACTCTATACCATGGTATTTAAAAGCAGGATGCGCTATATTACGATTCTCTGAACACCCCATGAACAGGTGACCACTTATAAAAGATTGGGTAGCTGGGAAGGCAGAGGGTGTGATGAGTGGAGGTGTTGGGAACGTGTGTGAGGTAGTGGAGGTAGTGGAGGGAGTGGGAGCAGGAATAGAGGAGCGAGCACTCACTGCATTGACGGCCGTGGGCAGCAGCGACGCCGACATGGCCACGCCGACGAAGGGCGCGGTCTTGTCGCCCAGCAGGGAGATGGACAGGGCGGCTCCAGAGGCCACGGCAACCACGGCGTTCATCCAGAGCGCGCGGAACTCGCCCCTGCAACCCGCGCCCCCGGCCTTGCGTGTCGTGGGTGGACTCTACTGCATACACGCCTCTCCCTGCTCCCCCTCTCCCACCCCTTACCACTATTGCTACCCACAATTCAGTTGTAATAATTCCCCTCGATCTGTCCCTCTCCAACCCCCTCCCCCTATTCTAAAGTGTCCCTAAGGGCCTTCACCCGCTGGTGCGACCAGACGAGTGCAATTCAGCTCGAGACTCGTACATGCGACCACAAGCGACCACATGAGACCACATGAGACCACATGAGACCACATGAGACCACATGAGACCACATGAGACCACATGAGACCACATCTATAGCTCAGGTCAGTAGTAACAAAGGTTTAAGAGGTTTCAGTTGTACTCCCGCAACATACATGTCATTGGTGGGGTATAAACTGGACATCATTGCAGACATGGAGTCTCTGCACTGCCAAATTTCTCATCGCATGGCACGAAATGTCGCAAGAAAAGTACAAGAGATTTATTTGCTTGGTATACAAATGCACCTAATTAGAAATCTGTGTTTATCAACACACCTACAATAAATATGTAATTTGGAACTTGGCAAGCTTTATTTTCTACCATCTCCAGATACTTTGCTGCATTTTTTTTTTCAATCTGCTTACCAAATTATTCCCTATAAATATTTTTCCACGTATTCTTGACAACTGCTGTCCTGTATTGGTGATGGGCCTGTACCCCCGCAACCACATGCTCCTGACATGCCTCCGGCAGTGTCGGGCTCAGCTTGTGGCTGCTGCTCCGTCATGTGGCACTCTGCCACGTGGCACCACAGTTACCAACACAACACATGGACGTGGCTGGTCGCGTCAGTGGGGTGGCGAGGCATTGTAACTGCTTAACAAGTTCAATTCAAATGTACAAGTGTAGTGGGCTCACAAGAACCCCATTAAAACTACAATTCTGGCTTGAAAACACAGGGCTGACATATGAGGTAACCCTTTTCTATCACAGGGATGCATTAAAAGTCTAACCTGTGCAGGAAATACAAATGCAAAAGTATTCGGAAAAACAAATAATTTGTTGCTGAATGTAACTTCAAAGAAAACAAGGAAGAAAGTCTAAAAACTCGCATCTAGCATGCGAAATATGCTCGCAGAGATAGAATGCATTAAACTAAGTAGGTGTTACTCAGGTTTATCACGGAAGTCACGGTGTGACAGGGACTAACTCGCAGGCCCGCAACAGAAGTCATCATCAGAGGCGGCAGCAGCAGCAGCGTGCAGCCACCGAGCAGCAGAGACACTTGCCTGTCCAACATCTCCTGCGTGGGCCACTTGTCCTGGTCCACGCAGCCTGCCGCCAGGCCGTAGATGAAGCCCACCAGCATGCTGATCATCAGGCCGAACAACTCGTTCATGACGCCCATCCTCTGCAGCTGACGATCACCGATCACAGCGCCGAACGTGCCCGCCATCACGGGACCCTGCGGCACCGAACACTGTCCAGTGACCAGCTGGAACACTGTCCAGTGACCAGCTGGAACACTGTCCAGTGACCAGCTGGAACACTGTCCAGTGACCAGCTGGTCTCTCGTGTGCAGGCGACCAGCGCACACCGGCATCTTGCCGTGGTCCTTCACAGGACTCGGGGTATTCCATCCCTGCCCTGTGCAGTCCACAGCGCATCAAGGGCACTGGTCTTGGCGCGAGGAATTGATCTCCCATCCAGTAAGCAACTTTGGGTGCTGTATAATGCTATCCTTTCTCGTTGTCATCTAGGTGTACTACTGTTCCCTCCAGGCTTATTACACCTCTATCCTGCCCTCGAATCGTTTCTTTCTGGCCTAGACTAAATTATAGGTATGTCCCTTAAGTAGGGCTTGGTTAACAGACCCTGTCTCATGTTCTCATCATGTAGATTTTTCATTTAAATGTCTTTCCTTAGCATACAATTTCATTGTAACTCACAAGAGTATATGACTCGCCTCGGTTGTCGTCTTACCATGAGGGGCGAGATGAGCATGCTAGCAACCAGGATGACAGTGCTGTTCTCCGCCAACCCCAGCGCCGACACCAGACTGCACACATCAGACAACTCGTGAAACATACTGCACATACTGACCAGTATTTAAGACTAATGATGGGCTTGAGGAGAGATCCAGGGTGGGAAGAGCTCACCTGGCGATGAGCAGAAGTGTGAGGAAGTCGAAGGTGAGCGCTGCGTCTGCCTTCACGCCCTCCACCACCTGCGCCACCGTGAGGCGAGCACGCACCGAGCCCACGAACCTGCGCCACGCCGTGCCTCCCAGCTCCCGCCGCCTGCAGCACGGTAGCAGCCGCCTGCAGGCCTTGGGCGGGGGTGGGGGAAGTCGAGGAGGTGGGGGAAGTAGAGGAGGTGGGGGAAGTCGAGGAGGTGGGGGAAGTCGAGGAGGTGGGGGAAGTCGAGGAGGTGGGGGAAGTCGAGGAGGTGGGGGAAGTCGAGGAGGTGGGGGAAGTCGAGGAGGTGGGGGAAGTCGAGGAGGTGGGGGAAGTCGAGGAGGTGGGGGAAGTCGAGGAGGTGGGGGAAGTCGAGGAGGTGGGGGAAGTCGAGGTGGTGGGGCAAGTCGAGGTGGTGGATGATGTGGAGTGAACAATAGCACTCACTCCTTGTCGCTTTCCGAGTCGCCTCTCACTTCCTGGGGGTCGCACTGCGAGTCTTCCTCGCCCGCTCTGATGCACAGCGAACACGGCATCACGCTGCAACACACACACCTCACACAGCTCCGACTGCTGGCTGGTTTTCCTTTATTCCGCTGGTAGCTCTCATTTCAAAAAAATTTACCCATAATTTTAATTCTTGCACAAATGTAGCTATATTGTAATTGCCTCGTCATGTTGGAAGTCATTCAATATATTGATGCAGAGTTTCTTAAAATCTGATATCAAATTTTTCTGGTACATTTTACTTATGCGGTCCTGAGTGGTATGTCATCAAGAAATCATACTAGGTCAAGGGGTAGTTCATAATGAAACTCACCCTGGTGTGTGTTGGTTTCACCACCGCGTGAACTGGCGATGGGAGACCTCGATTCTCCTTGATCAGATCGTGCAAAATATTACTCGGGAAATTTTATTAATTAATTATATTTATACTTATATATCCTATACCTACACCTTGCGCAGTAGTGCGTTGAACGGGGTTTGATTAGTTCTGGACGAAAATAAACAAGCCATTTAAAGTCTTTATTAGCTTCACTTGATGTAAGTTTTTGGACATACGCCATTGCTAAGAACTTTTTCTGTTGAAGAAAAACTAATAAATAAAATGCTTGTTTCTGTTTAGGTAAAACTATTGTATTTGTTTGTTTTTTCGTTTTGTCATGTTTTTTGTCTCGCTTCAACTGTTGTGCTGAATTATTTTGGGTTTCAATATTTTTGTGTTGTCATCATTTGTGGGGATTTTTTCGTTCTCTTAGTACATTTTCTTTGTTTTTTCTTTGTTTGCTGACCATATTCCTGTTTCGGAATATTTTGTGGTGTTCATATCCTTGTTGACAACAGCAATTGTTTGCTTAATTTTGTGTGTTTTTTGTATCTTTTTTTGAGTATTTTTATTTTTATTTTTATTTATTTATTTTATTTATTAGTTTTTCTTCAACAGAAAAAGTTCTTAGCAATGGCGTATGTCCAAAAACTTACATCAAGTCATGCACTCCCATTGCACAAATCTTTTAAAGATAACTTTATTAGCTTCGCGGCTCTTAAAACATCAAAGCTAATTGACGAGCTGTTTCCAAGCATAGTCGCCACAGCCCCGGGGGCTACTAACGAACACTCTGGAGACAAGTGTTCTGAGCGCTTGTAGCTGCTACTGCAGCCAGCGCGAGAGTGCGCTTTGTGACGGCGAGTGCAAGCGAGCCCAGTGACATCAAAGGGCAAGTAACCACCGAGTAGTTAATGTTTGTTAAATAAACTATTTTGGGAGCAAAAACACGACTAACATGTTTCACTGGTAACGTGATACTGGTTCATATTTATTTATTTTTTCACCCTCATGTACCAAACATTTCAAGTATTGGTAGATGTGTTTCGATTATTATTTAAATTTAAAGATGCTGTACAAAATATCCGTGTCGTAAATGATGCTAATCGTGTTGCCAAAGAAAATAAATCCCAAAATTAACCAAATAAAACCACCTCTACTATTACATTATCAGATCCAAATCACAATTCATTATTTACCTTGCACTAAAGTTTTGAAAAGTTTGGCTTTCCTACTCACGTCGCTATGTGAAAAGAAAATCTTGGCACTAAAATGTCACGCTGCTTAATATTGAGTATATTTAAATTATATTTTGTTTAACTGATACACATTTGGGGTGTAAAGTAGATCCATTGAAATTTGTGCTCGTACTCAAAAGGTCATGGCTTATAGGCTACTGTAACAACGTCATCAATAGTAGGAGTTAGTCAGTAGTCTCCAAGGTGTTGACAGTGAGGCACCAAAGAAGCCGAACCTGACCACGGAGCGCAGGCGGGAGCCGATGCCACAGCCGGCCAACTGGCGCAGGATGTCCTCACACGGCTCCCCTGGGGGCACCACGAAGCTCGCCTGCGCACAGCACAGAGTAGCACAGCACAGCACAGCACAGCACAGCACAGCACAGCACAGCACAGCACAGCCTTCAGCACCGCCCTGTGCGATCCTCCCTGCTGCGTGTCGGCCATCACAAGCACAAGTACATTTGTCGCTCTGTGTGTTTAACTTAGTGGAATACATTTCAAAACACGTACCTCTAATATCATACCTACAAGCAGACATTTCACCCAACATTTTTCAGCTTGCTTAAATAAACCCTAACGCTCGACAGGCATTCATTGAAGGTCTTAAACGTTCTATAGGACGTGGCACGCCTTCTGCATGTTAGTGCTTACAGGTAATAAAGAACACAACTGACGCTCACGATGAAGTGACTAGATATTCACGACAAGTGGTTTGCCAAACACTCCAGAAGGATCTGTTATTGTCTTGGACATTGCGCACAACTTTCAAGGCACATGACTTGGAATCCTTAATAACACGAAGTTATGACCACGTATGGAAAGAAAACTGGGAAAATTGTCTGAAAAGGTGTAAAACATGGGAGAAGATCTGATGAACTTGAAGAGACGAGCAGTAGTTTATGATAAGTTCAGCTTCATCCGCCATCTCAGTCTTGTTCGTCGCCCAGTCCCATTCTCCTGGACAGCTGAGCTACTCTGCCTGTAGTCAGCGGTAGTCACGGTGACTGAAAGGTATGCGATAGAATTCAAGTTCACGTTACAGTTATCGTATGAATTATTATTAGTTAATGTTTGGAAATGGTTTCTTTTTGCGAGTTTTAAGGAAAAAAAGTGGTGATATATTACAAATGTATAAGCTTCATAGTATTAAATATTATAAATTACGATATGAGTTCTTAAAATCAGAATTCCAAATAAACATATCTCCTAATATTCATAATGGGTTAGAAATGTGGCATTAGTCATGTACTGCAATTTAAGATGTGAGACAGTATGTATAAAATTTAGAACGAAATACGGTTACGCCTGCCAGGTATGCAACACTTACAACACTCAGTTCGAAACAACTGCCTAAAATCTGGGAAGCGATGGTGAATGACGTACACGCCAATGATAGTATTTCGAAGAAAACTTTGAACTAGCAACTAAACTGAAACTGCAAACGTAACCTCAAGCCCATAAACGTAAGTGCTGAACAAACCATACACTTCATCAAACACCACAAGAAATCAACTGTGATCACACCCATACCTTTGATAATCTGATAATTATAAAAAAAAAATTATTTCCATGCCACAATGAAGAAATTTTATTACGTAAAATGTGAGAAAAGCATTTGAATTCTGAGAGTCATTACGCCACAGAAAACAGCCATCGGAAACTGTGTTCCATTTACCGCCGTAAACTTGTACATGACTTGCACAAACTGTTTTATGTTTATGTAGGTACATGCTGTCGGAACATCCATATTTAAAAAGGAATCTTCAGATTTCAGGTGCTACAATTTGTGAACTGCGGTACCGAAAGGAAAACGTCTTTTAATTATTATCACGTTATTGTTTATGTAAAAATAGATCCTCAAGTAGAAGTTTGGCGTTCCGTTACAAATACGTTATTATTTTCAACAAAACGTTCGGTTCAGCTGCAAACTTCAAAAGCATGCGCCAGTCTTGGGAGAACTTTCGACCGTTAGTCGCATGTGTGTTTTCCGTGACGGTAGAATTCAAACTCGCCCGGTATACACCTCACACGCGACACTACACAAGGAGGCAGCAATACCTGTCTGTAGTCGCTGTCTCCGCTCCACACTGCGTTCGTGATGTTCCGTTCCCTGAGGATGGTCGCCAGCGCCTGCAACACGGCACAGAGGTGGCCGAGAGTGGCCGAGAGTGGCCGAGGGTGGCCGGGGGTGGCCGGGGGTGGCCAGAGCATTGGCCACGTGGTGGTCACGTCCCAGAGGAGACACTTCAGGTGCGCGCACACTCAAATGTCAGTTAGGTGTTTGCGTAAACAATTGTTACAATAACGTTCATAGTTACTTAGTCCAGTCCGTTGGTTTGATTATTTGTAACTATGGAGGCATATAACCTAAACATTTTACTTTGTTATGATAAAAAAAAATTGGTTGTCTGTAAAGTCGATTTACGGACGATAGTTTAACGTGACAACGTCATAACAAAACATTGATGAAATGATTGATCCAGAAGAAAAGGAAATATCATATTCGGCCTGAGACTGAGCCGTAATAGGTTTTTGCAACCAAACCATTTAGACGTTAAAAATATTATATTCTTTGAGGAAGAAATTGTTTTTTATTTTTTCTATCTTTTGTATGATAAAATCTACCACTGCATACTTTTATGAATAAAATTGAATCATTTTTATAGAATTATCACTCTTTTGTATGGATACAAAGGAGTGAAATGAAATGTACCATTTAATTAATAAATTTACTTTTATTTGCATTCATTAATTCAAATATATTTATTACTTTTGAAGTGTTGCGTGCGCCGTATTTATTTTTACAAGTAAAAAAATAGTTTTTCACCTGCCGGGATTCGAATCGACAACTTTTGGATTGAAAATTAGCTATGCTGACCAAACGGCCACGAGGACATACTTGAAATACAATAGATTCAGATGTTATATACATATTTATAAAAATTTTGTTCGCGGTAGGGCAATAATATTATTTCGTTTTTATAACACTATTTTATAACAAATACGCATCCCAAATACACCAAACTTATTTATAATGTGTTACAATATTTTTTAAAACATTGTGCAAAAGATCCCGAGTGTAATTTGAATTATGTGTAACTGTAAAACACCATTGTTGGTTCAAAACGTATTTGAATATTCAAAATTACTTTAAAATAACCGTACAGATTGTGCTGAAAATCGGTGGACGATCGTTAAATTACATAATATTAATAATTCTAACGACGAAAATATTATTGGAAAGTCAAATCGATGGTTATTCCAATCGAGTGGAAGAGAGATGCCACGCATGCGTACAATGAGCTAACAGGGCAACATCCGTAGTGGGACATCCGTAGTGGGACACTTTCGTGCGTGCGGCCGGCGTTCATCGATTTATTAGACGTTGTCACGTCAATAAATCTAATAAATCTAATAAACACAATCGAAGCGATATATATAAAGAAGCGTTTTTATTTGTGCGTTTGTTTGCATATGCTTGTTAATTTTTTTATTCAAATCTACAGGTTTGTTTCCAGGTTGAAGAAGTGCACACTCGACAGAAGCCCTGGTTGCTGACCAGGATGTGTAGCGACGCCAGTTTGAAGACGAACACACGCGGCAGACTCCACTAGCACGCGCACATCCGGGTGTTTCGGAGAAGGGAGGTCGCGGTGGTTCACCATAAAACTAACAATTCCATCCTTTCTTCGTGTTGTGTAATTAAGTGTGCGTTTAAACTAACCATGCATAAATAATAAATATGGTTATTAATTTCAAGTTCTCTTTTCCATCAATTAAATGCTGATGTTGAATTAGAAAAGTATATAAAATGGTTGATCTGAAGCTTTATACTATCCGTTGTAAAATTGTATACTTCGAAAATAATATTAATTAATTACGATGTTCAGTTATATTTAAGCTGCACGATTATTTATGACAAGTACAAAGTTGTCTAGTTGTTTTTTTAATTGATATCGTTATCAAATCCTATATATAGTTACGCTCACTAACACCAAAGACATATGATTACCTTGGAGACAAGCGCATCATGAAGCACAAATATAAGCCTACTCCATAGATATATGTATAAAATAGAAAATTAAAGTGTAACAAGAGAGTAATATTTGAAATAAAGCTACATAAATGGAACACGCCTTAATGATTAAATTAAAGTGGTTGTTACATTCAACCTTATATCAATTGGCGCCTTGGGCGCCTTATAACCTTTTAGTTACATTATACTACACACAAAAAAACTGGAATTAGAATCACAAAATCGTTATACATTTTCCAACTCACTGTCCACCACACCTAATTAAAGCCCTTTTAGCAGAGCTATTCGCGGACAATGAACAGTGCTGCGGATATAAACAGCATGCGTACAGCTAATCTCAGGTTTAATCCCGATTTTTTTTTAATCTTTACACCACGACACGCGTAACGTAAAAATACACAAACTGTATGTATATATTAATAAAATTTGTTGTTATTGTATATAGTTAATTATTCCATGAGTGTATAAATATAATATATATGTGAATGTTTGTTTGTCCCGAGTGCGTTCCTAAACTGTTTATCCGATTGAGTTGAAACGTTGCACTCTTGACATTCGAAACACTGGGAATGTCACTGTTTACATTAGATTTCAAAAAACCACCTCCAGCCGCCATTACCACCCCTTAAAACCGCATTTCAACACTACGTCATTAGATTTTGTTCACTTAGGGCGGTATTCCAAGATGTTTCAGTAAGGTAGCGAATATGCACTGCCTTGTTGGGCATGTATCATACCCCAGAAATGGGGTCAAAGGATATGAAAATAAATAAATAAAAAAAAAAATAAACTGCCATACCCTAACTCTCGGGTCATATTCCAAAACGTGTCCTAACTGAACCCCTGTAAATTATCAGATCGGCAGCCGTTTTAATAAACGAGGACTTATGCGAGGCTATAAACAGTTGTACTTCGTGGAATCCATCGTAATTTTAGCTTATTTTTTAAAACTATGGAATTATAATGTGAAATGAAATATTTAATTTTGGTTGTAAACGATGAATTTTTGGCCTATTTATGTTTGCTGGTTTTTAAAATATTAAGGGGGAAATTGTAATCGTAAAAGTTCCGTTAAAGTTCATTAAAATGGAAAAAATATATATACAGTTATGGATCAAATCGGCAATAGATAGGACACCAAAAATCAGTGCCCTAAAAATAAGGGACTGGCCATGTCCTATCGTGCACTTGGAATATGGTTAGGGTACAGGTATTGCATATTCAACACCTAAACCCTTATTTTTGTGTCTTGGAATATGGCCCTTAGCGATCAAAATAAGGGTAGAGTTACGGTCTATAATTGATTTCTAAACAAGAGGAAAAACCACATACTCTTGTGAAATCTAGCGGCGGGCGCGGAAACTACGTCCAGAAATATAGTTGAAAAACAATTTGTAAATATCACGCTCATCATTTTTAAGAATGCTATATTAAATTTCGTGTCCGAGTGTATTAGTGTACTTGTAACATAAGAACAAATGAATTTGCTGGTTACCGAGGTTAGATGTTACACATCTAACGAGAGTACTAAAAAACTAGCTCACTATTTTTCCCCTTCAAGTTTATGCACAGAAGAGGTGTGTAACGTATTTTATTTATGTAAAATCACTTTTATATATGTAACCAAGTCAAAATTACTCACTTTTTAGTTGCTCAAATGTTATTTGTAACAGGAGAAATTGTAGCTAAATTTTGTTTGTGAGTAAAGTTATGTTTATGTATTGGCTGTTTGTGATGCAAGTAAAATCAACTAAACAGAATAAGAATTATCTAAGACTTGGAAGGATCGCCCAGGTAAATGTCTCGAGGTAATGTAACGAATGTTACTGCTGTCGCTAACCAGCGATAGTTAATCATTAAGAGTGATGTTGAGATTCGATATAAGACCCCCTCGAGTCTTCTTAGCTACCTAGTTAGATATTTTAATTTTATGTTTTATATTCTTTATTTTATATCCGCTGTATATTTTATTTTCATGTTTTTGAGTCATATCTTACTGACATTCAAGATTTCTATCACTAATACCAGAATTAAAATTGGTCATTAACTTAGTTGAAATTATAATTAAATGTTGAATACATGTATCTTTTCGCGGATGTGTTTACGGCAAATTATGAACGCACTATTAAAATTGATCTCAGTAAGCTATTGAAGCTTCACAGTCTTTTATATGACTTTAATGTGGTATTCGAATAACATATTACTCGAGATCTTTGAATGAAAATATAATAAATTTGTTTAATAGTTATATTATTATATGTGGTAATATTTTGGTTGTATATAGTTATTTCAGTCGAAGACAATTCTCCGGAAACTAACAGTAAACCTGCAATACTAAATAAGTTTGATAGTGTTACCACAGTGAGATAATGTTAAGTGCTGCTCAATTTATTGTGAGAGTAAAATAGCGAACTTTTACTTTACTAGTATTTACTATTGGAGCAACGACTTGAACGAAAACAAATGGTGCATGTGTGCACATTCACAGTTCAGTACTTTATTCGCTCCCCAACAGTGCACGCACGAATAAAGTTTAACGAGACAGTGGTTTCATTTGACCGTCGCGCCGTGGCGGACTGTACACACGCCGCGGCCGTGTTATCGCGAGCAAACAGCACAGAGTGACACAGAGTGACACAGAGGGCTGTGCTCCCTTTGACTGCGCGTCTGGCCGTCTGCAGCCACTCCACAGACACGTCTGTCATCGCTACACAGCTTGCAGCTGTCTCCAGTGGGCTAGGACGGCCAACAATGCATTTTTAACTGAAGGGAATGCGGGCTGGGTTTTCCAATTTTTCCCAGCATCTTATACCTTTGCTGATACTACCTTATTTTCATTCTTTGCTTTATTTCCCCCGCTCGTAGCAGTGTTTACGAAAGAGCTCCATGAGCTGGAGCGTGTGAACCCAACTGTTGGTGGTGGGATTGTGTAATTTACACGAGTATCTTGCTCAATAGGTGATACTTGACTTGTCAAAACTATATAAAAAAAAACTGAAAGGAAACGTCATTACGTTCATTTCCATTCCCTTCCAAAAATTATTTTCCCTGCATTATTACTGAAACTGCAAAACAGTTCGCTCACTCGCTCGCCCGACTCGCCGGCGACGCTAGAGGACTCGCCAAGCGAGGCCTAGTTTACAAGCAAGAACCTAGAGAACAGCGTGAACGTGCGCAAGGAATGGTACCACTGTAACACTGCGAACTACGCACTCGGGAAGTGGCGCGGCTGTCCACAGACCTGCTCCATGGAGGGGCGAGGCGACGCGAACACGTCAGAGCTGCAGCTGTCCACCAGACGCCCCGTCACCTGCTGCTCGTGTCTGGCCGAGGGCACACACACCACCAGCTGCAACCCCGTCATCGCGGCCAGTGCGAGCCGTTACTGCGCACGACCCCGGCGCAGGCCTGCCAACCCCGCCCCGTGCCATAGAGTAGTCGTGGCTGTGGAGACACCCTTGTGTTCTGCCAACCTTTCCCCGCCGCCATAGAGCAGTCGTAGTTGTATACCAACCCGCCCCACTGCCATCAGTGATGCATGTTGAGAATAAGGGCGCGGTTACACGGGACCCTGAACTACTTCAGGTGAACATGTTTAAGTAAACACGTTTACAAACGCGAATGTGTACGGTTACACTGTAGTTGCTGAAAAGTGTGTTTAGCTCTAATACCGATTGTCTACTGTCAACGAATGACTGTGTTGTTGATCTCTATTTTGTAATTATTGTATCCAGAAAACGCGTGATATTCTCACTTGTTTATACAGCATTATCAGCACAAATGGAATGTGTTTTATATTGCTCAATATTTTTTTTTACAAATCGGGAATTCAAACAACATGCACAGTAAAGTTTTTAAACTTATTTATTATTATTTTTTGAGCGAGAGTACCTATCTCAGTTTTAAGAAAATTAGGATCAATTTATATATATATATATATATACACATTGATTTTTTTTGTTGCATTCGGTAAAATATTACTCGAACTTGTGCCAGAAACACTTTCCAGCTTGAATTTCTGCAAAAGACTGTTTATATTCTAAACAGCCAATCAGAGGCTAATGTAGAAGATATGTCGATCTGAACTACTTTGCCAACCTGTTTAAGTTAAATGGGAAATGGCCTCGAACGAAACATGTTCAGACTGTGTGTAACCGCACTCAACAGCTGAACATGTTCACCTGAAGTAGTTCAGACTCCCGTGCAGGGATGTTAGACAGTGGCTCAACGAACCTGGTACAGATGTCACTAAAAGCTGGTATCTGAAGAAAAAAAACTGGTACACTCCAAGATCTTACACTGACAAAGATCCTGTAGATTTTGTTTCATAGATTTTATATATATATAATGATATATATATATAAATATATATATAATGATATTTATATAAACTGCTTTAATACGATATATACTATGGAAACATAAAAGGTTTCACAATTGTCAACAAATAAAGTATGATAAGGTTGGTAACCTATTTTTTATTCAATCCGCACGCCATGACGGCAATACGGCATGGCGCTGTGATCAATTTCTACAGAACTAGCTTCTGAAATTATAAGATGGCCATAAAAACTTTAGCACCTAGTATGAATGGTTTCAATTAAATTATCACTTAAAAATTTCTCTTAAAATGCAGTTTTATTAAACGTATACAGATGGAATTATTAAAACGTAACTATTCGAATCATTCGTCCACGCCTAATGTTAATTGGTAATGCATGGTGCATCGCGTATGGTCGATGTTCAAAGTTGGTATTTCTGCATACCAGCACAATTTATACTTGGTACATGGTACAAGACCCTGAAAAATGGTATGTGTACCAACAAGTTGGTACGTCTAACATCCCTGCTCCCGTGTAACCGCGCCCTAATACATGTAGTTACGCTCATCACTCACTCGCTAACTCGGTAACACCAAAGATATATGTATACCTTGGAGACAAGCTTATCATGAAGTAAAATGATTTGCCTATACCATAGATGTGTATATAAAATAGAAAATGGAATTGTATTAGAGTAACATTTGAAATTCAGCTACATACTAGGAACACACCTTAATTATTAAATTAAGGTGTTTGTTATATTCATCACTATGTGCTTTATGAATAATTATGCTTACAAATACAAAAAAAAAGCTTATATCTCTGAAAGTTTAATTGTAAACAAAAAATTATTAAATTTTTCCTTTTTTTGGAAATCTAAGTGTGTGCATTGGGAATTTGATGATATCTGAATTTATTATGTATGCCCTTTCAAAAATCTTTTTAATTTTTTAAATATGATTATATATTTTAGGATTTTAACTTTATTCAAAATATACTAATTTTTTTTGTCTATTATGCATATAAATAAATATAGATACATGTGTGTGTGTGTGTGTGTGTGTGTATATATATATATATATATATATATATATATATATATATATATATATATATATATATGCGCAAAAGTTTTTTTTTTGACAATTTTACATTTTTGCAGCTATACCCTTTAGAACTTTTATATTATATTCTTTTGTGGTAACTTAATTTCTTGTTGCTAAAATTATCAATTAATAGCACATTTATGTACTTTATACATATATATTTTTATCATATATAGTATAGAATATACATCAGAAATTATTTTCATATGCACAATATTAAAATAATTAAAATTTTTTAATATATTTTTGTACCCATTCATTTAAGTTTTTGTTGTATTCATCATTTTTCAACGGACATGTTAGCCACCTTACACCCTAATAGTGATAATATGAAAGTAGAACCCCATTATTGTTTTCTTTTTTCAAATTTTCCCTAACCCTCCCCCTCGTCTAGTAAAAAAATTCATGAATACACTGCTGACAATGTTATGCCATATGAGTCATGATTTTTATGTATTTTTAATTCTTTCAATACATTTGGAAGATTAGCTTCAAATACATATATAGGTAGGTAAATGTACAAATGAAAATAATTATTACTTAATTTTTTTGTTAAAAATATAATAAAATGATTAATGGTACCCAAGAAGATTCCATTACTGGTAAGGAAACCCAACACAAAAAATGCTTCTAAAGCAATTTACATCTTTGTAAATACCAAGCATATACTGGCTTGGAGATAGTGTACCAGTCTCGCTTGCCTAAAGCAAAAATTCTAAAAATTACAAGGAAAGACATGAATTAGATAATAATTTAAGTTGTAGGTACTTGATATAAAAAATAAATTCATCTGGGATACATTCAGGGCCATTGAGTATAACCAAGTGCCCGGGGGCAACATATATTGTCAGGTTCCATCCATGCCTGCCTGATTAGCAGTTCATAATTAATGCAACAGCCATATGATAGCCACAAATCAGTGAAAATGTAAGAGAGGAAATATTATTACTTAATGGTGAGATGCTAGCACATTTTTAATTGCATTCAAAAAGTTGTTTGCACATTGTCTACCACCAGAGTGTAGACTACTCACAACAAGTAAGGTGAGTGCAGTAGCGTAGTCAGGATTTGTGTATGGGAGGGGTTCAGAAGCATGGTCCCCCCCCCCCCTTATTAAAGGAGGGGGGGGTCGGTTCTCCCCCGGAAAAATTTGGATTTTAAGGTGTAAAATAGTGCTATTTGAGCATTTTTCGGTACTTAACTTTAAATATTGTAATGGTAATAATATTATTAATTATTTATAAAAAAATTGTTTGAGTGGTGAAGTAAGAAATTAATTAAAGATATTTCAATCAATCCAAGTGCCTTGTCTACGTCCACTCAAAATCATAAATCATGCTCGAAGCTCGACAATACAAAAAAAAAGGAATAAAAATGGTTGGGTTTCAGCAGAACTGGCCTATTCCTGGAAACCATTAGCTTTAGCTTGAAGAGTTACCCAGTCACCACCTGCTTATAATTACCGCGCTGGTTAAATACAATAGGTGTAAGATATTTGAAAACTTGGGACCCGTCACGGCGTCACAACCTTATAACTTCTGCTCGTGACAGGGGTAGGGGAAGGGAAGGAGAATCGGTAGGGCTCACTTACTCTTCCCCTCCAGTGCAGTGGCCGGTGATAGCAGTAAGACACCCAGGCTAACCAGCTTTCAGATAAGAAAAAAAAAAGGTGACTAAGGGGGGGGGGGAGAGGTTAGAACCCCTTAACCCCCCCCCCCCCCCCCCTGGCTTCGCCCCTGGGTGAGTGGCAACTGAGGTCTACAAAATGCTGCTCCAACAAGAATCATAGACTGACTATATTCCAGGCACTATACCCTTCTAGTCTACAATCCCCCATTTTTAAAATCTATCTATCACTGCACTACTGTTAACTAGAGCTGTTAATCTTCTCTTTGTCAGGCTTACCATCAACCATGTGTTTAACTGGTGATTTGTAACAAATTATACTTCTGAGTTGGTTTTATTCACTGGAAGCATTCTCAGCAATAAAGGTTGAGATGAAACTCAAACGCGATGGCGATGGGTTAACGACACGTCAAGTGCTGATGAAGAAGTAACAAGTCACTTGCATTCTCTTGCAACTAGTTCTTTGCCACGTCAAGGTGACCTCCCCTGACGTTACTCAACCCCATCAGTGTTCCAAGTCTAGACCAGGAAAGAGTGCTTTGTTGCTAATGGTGTTACCAATAAAACATGTTTATCTTCGTTAAGCACTAAACTGGATTCACTCTTTCACACGAGTCTTCATGTTCTCCTGTGTCTACGTCTACCGGCCAGTCCCACAGACACAAGTATCCACTCAGACTTCTCGCACGGACAGTCGGTTTGGTGCAATTTCCAATCTCTCCACGTTGTCTGGACACAAGGTGGAGTTCTCTGGGTGCCTCCAAACTCAATGAATTTCAAACAAGCGTAAATATAATACCATCCAAATCCATTTAAATTACAGTAGTTTCTTTCAACCAATAACAATAAGAACCAATGAAGAGATTAATCATGTTCCGAATAAAAGTGGGAAAAACAGGTATATTGTGTACTTGGTTCAGTGCAGTAAAATATAAATACTTTAATGTTTACTTTTAAGTACTAATTTAAAAATATTCTATTTGTATAATTTGATTAACTTACGATGACCAAAGGTATAATGTATACTATGAATTCACTATTTTATGCACAAAACATTCACTTCATGAAACATTCAATTGGAACTACATATGTACCATTTAATTTTTTCACTACCTTTCCCTACTTAACCACCACAATCACTGCTTGAACACATTTATTGTCACAAATTAAAGCAACTTGCATGTTACAAATGATTGTAAAATACTAAAATTTTTAAAACAGGCACATTACAGTAAATATACAAAAACAGATTCATACACTTCACCTATTCCAAAAATCTTATTAACAAGTTAATATGCTTGTAGCCACACCCTTTCAAATCTCAACTCGTACATATAAAAATAAATTTCCATTATTTTACAGCTCTTTGTATAAAAATATATAAAAATAGTAATGCTTGGTAAAAACCGGGACAGGCACAGATACACACAATTCAACACAAATCAGTAATCACTACGAACTGGAATACTCTTCGTTTATGGTCCTTCCAATCACGAGTCTTCGAATTTCGCTGGTGCCGGCTCCGATCTCGTACAACTTTGCGTCTCGCAACAACCGGCCGGTGGGGTAGTCGTTGATGAAGCCGTTGCCCCCTGCAACAGGCAATACCATGAGCTGAATTGTCACTTTCTGACCAACAAACATACCTTCACGCAATAGCGACACAGCTCTGTCCTAATTAACTTGGTCAGCCCTGCAGCGGCATCCTATATCCACGAATTGTGTACTCATGTGATATTCTGGTTTTTTTGTATTATCATGTATGTAATTTTTGATGTTGGATTCAATATGTGTCTAGGTTCTTGCTTGGTAATCTGACAACAACATGTTGTTTTGAGGAGACTTTGACTTAGTGTTTATCCTGGTGATGCAAGCTTTGTCAGACCTCGTGCTGTGCCTCAGCTTGTAAGTATCTTGTTTGTTTACGAGATCCGTCCACACAAGTTTTGTTTTCATCTTTCACGTTATGTTTGTATTTTGGATGTATGAATTCATTGGATAAGAGTTTTTGATTTGATGTAAAATTCTTAAGGTAAGATTCTTTTTATCGTGGAATTTGACTCCTTTATTTATGATCCTGTGAAAGTTGTTTGTTAAATAAATATAGTTGTATCGCATGCATTTCCTAGTCTATTGCTTCACGCGTCCTACTGCTTTCAGATTTCCCTTTCAGAAAGGAAGACTTTTACAAATCCAAAATTTACTGTATCTTTGTTATCTTCGTTAGCAGGTTTGACATCTCCTCCGTTGAAGGTACCATCACTGTACGTTTCAATCGTTAAAACAATTTCACCAATCACCTGCTATAAAAATGAAAACCATCTAAAAAATAAAACCATTAATCTTGTCTCTGGACACAACATAAAACATTGTAACTGCAGAATAAACTGAATCAGTAAACGGTCATGTATTCCTATGAAATACAATACACTGAAATAAACAAGCAACATGCTTCACTGACATGGTTCTACACTGCAAGAATGCACAGAGGATTGAGTGCGCTCCAGACAGTCTCGGTGCTCATGACCTCGAGTCACGGCGCGGTGCGGAGTGTAACCCACAACCCCGCCACGGGCGTGACGGGTGACCGATACAGCCCCCGAGCACACCAACTGCGGTAGAGCCGGGGCGGAGAGGCGAGTCACGGAGAAGCACGCCGACTCACCGAGGCACTGGATGGCGTCCAGCGCGACCTGCGTGGCCTGCTCCGCGCAGTACAGGATGACGCCCGCGCAGTCCTTCCTGTTGGCACTGCCGGCATCACACGCCCGGGCCACGCAGTACAGGTAGCTGCGACACGCACTCAGCCGGGTGTACATGTCCGCCATCTTGCCCTGCACGGCCGAACAAGCACGTCACGCGCTGCCACGCCACCTTCTGCCCGCGTCCCCGTGTCTCTCGCCCGCCTCGTCCAGTGTTCCGCGCTCCTCGTGCTGAGCGGACGCCCGTGGCCGTGTGTTACGCTGCTCTCACAAAGACTTCACAAAGTTCTTAAAAACAAGAACTGACCTGAAATTGCAACCAAGTGAATGACTATCGACATTTTAACTTGCTTCAAATCATTAAATCAATACACAGTTGTAACCGGTTGATTCATTGGCTGTGGTACTTACGTTTAACTAATGATAGTTGGGTCTTCAACCACACATGAAATTTTGATTAAAATAAAGGCTGGTTTTAGGACATCAAAGAAACACACTAGTATCAAAAATTTCTAATTCAGTTTGTTAATTAACATTGCATCGATTTCCCTTCTTTCCAATTTCATTAAGACACCTTATAAAGGTAATTTCTACACTTTATAGAAATCGGTTAATTTATTTTATTCACACTTAACATTTTCATCAGTTTAAAATATGGTTCGCTTATTCTATGCAATTGTGTGTGATTTGAAAAGTATTTTTCTTTGTCTATGATTATGATTTTTATCTTTAGTCATAAACCTTAAATTTTATTTTAATTCATTTTTTTCTCTGCATTTGTAAAGAATAGGAGTTTTCATTACTTAATTTCTGGACAAACAGTTCATGTTTTGTCAAAATTTAGAGAATCGCGTTGTTATTAACAAGATAGAGAAGAATGTTCTTTTAGAATGTTCGTCAGTAAGCACGTTTTTAAGTTGGATTCTCCAAATATCTACTACAAGAAATATGACGATATTAAATATTTCAAGCTGGATTGCTGAAAATTAGAGAAGATTTATTGATATTTGCAAGAAATGAAGTGGATTTATATAAAATTATTTACGAAGAATTACCAGTTATTATCAACGAGTCCTGAACCATTAGCTGCGGATATCGACGTGCAGAAAAGAACTTACCAGGAATATATAATTTTGAGGATAATCTAAAATTGACCTGCGAAAGAATAATCGACAAATCCAATGAAGGTTTGATGTCCGAGTCTACTTCTGTCCTGTCCAACGACTGACTGAAGGAAGGTGTGGAAGAACGTTTCAACTCGACGATGGAGTATCCAGAGAAGGACGATCCGTGAGCCAGTCCGACGACCAGCCCCAGGAGACCGTTCGAGAGGAGTACCCGGAGGACTGCTTCTACCAGTAACGAGAGTGATGAAGGTCGCTGTCCGTTGATCGCGCAGTGCAGTGGTCACAGAGTATTGCCTATTTTCCCTGGTGTGGTTTGCTGAAACCGAGGCTGGTTTGTCCCAGTCCCGTCACGTCGCTGTATAAACTTTCGTCGTTACGTTCAAGATTTATATCCACGTTAATAAACAATCATTCATTCAAAGAGACTTGAAGAATTGAAAGTTTAAATTAAAATTGTAACTCCTATTCTGCATACATACAAGCTTGGCTAATTTAATTTATCGTATATTATACCGGGATCCCAGTATTAGTTTTAGACATAGTACATGATTGGAATTCATTTTGGAGTGAGTCACTATTGAGTAGGATGTTTACTCTGGTGTAGTATGTTTTCACTGAAACCCAGAGGTTTGCTCACCGTCTGATTACTAAACGGCACACACTCATATATAATTGATTTTAGCTTATTGTAACTTTCAACATGAACTAAACTTAAAAGGATAGATAATTTTTAGTTTTTTTGATCTGAAGTAACTGATTTACATATTTGCCTAAATATAAATTTTAGGAACTTGATTACTACTTTGCACTTGGATTGATGAGTAACTAAAACCCCTGAAAGAATTCCAATTATCTTAGATTAGCAAATAATTTTACTTATACTATAGTGTGACTTATTAATTCTGTGAATCAAATATGTTGTATGATTGTTATGTCAACGATACAACAACACTTTGATAATACACTACCATTTGTTACCGATATCACATACTATTATTTACCACAGATAAAATAGTTACACTAAGAAATATTTTCAGTTTGGAATCTTGTAGGGTTAATTTACAGTCTTCAATTCGTTCATCCTGGCAGGACACCACAGATGTTAGGAAAATGATAATAAATAATTAATAATTTCTGTTTGACACATTAATGGGTTCCGCGCAACCTTTTCAATTTTCTGGGTTTTCCCTGTTTTCTGTATGTCCCCTGTCTGTGGGAGTCCTGCCATTATACAAAAAAATAATATTCATTCCAATTCAATTTCAGAATTTTTTCTTTTCCTAAAATCTTTACTAAATTAATTTATATTGCTAAACTACATAAAATTTCTCAACATAACATGTATTAAGGGGAAACACAATCTTGTCCAAATGTAGTTGCCACAGTTAAACAAGGTAGTAAGTGTGTGCAGTAATTGTACGGTGGACCTGAAAGTCTGAAACGCACATAATCAACCGTCATGATACAGTATTCACAACACTATACCTACCTGAACAAGCTGGAATTCAGAGATTCTTCTCTCAAACTGCTTCCTCAGGTTCACGTACTCGAACGTGATGTCGCAACAGGCCTGCATGATTCTGAGGGGAGGCACACATGTCAAATGCAAACACAAACAGCCATTCACATGAGAGGGTTACATTTTGATCACGTTTCGTACATCACTTTTCTTTACTTGAAATAAAACCACATTTTAAACCATTTGTATCTTCAAACGTAAAATTTGCAGATTGCAAAGGCCCCAATGCTGTACCTCCTATGAGAGTGAAGCCTGGTCTCCACCCCGCTGGCGGAACCCTTGCATCACGCCCGGACGAGTCAAGTTAGCGATTGTGTCTGCACGGGACCACTGGGCGGTGGCACTACTAACTTCCTGCACTGACGTCCTTTCAGTGACATGTTCAGAGACGACACTGAAGTCGTCCAGGCACGCCCAGCTGAGCCCTACCCCCCTCACCCACAAGCTCGCTCGCTCCACTCCCGTGTGCACCAGTGCTTCTGTCTGCACAGCCCGGACGATGGGGGAAGTCATACTCACTGACCATTAAATAAAAGACTTAAATAATCCCGGTGGACAAAACCATCCTGAACACACCCCTGAGCTGCAATTCAGATTTCAAAAATATCAATTAAAATACCTACAGTCATTATAAAGGGTTTTTTATAACAACTTTGTTTTAATTATGAAAAGTGTTTTATGTATTGTTGGCTTTAATGTATCACGTAACGGTCAACGAGGCGGGAGGGGCCCAGGTCGGTGGCCAGTCTGAAGTCACAACCACCTGAGGTGGGACGTGTCAACACCCCGAGGACTTCATACTAGCCATCACTGACTACTCGTACTTTCAATAGTATTATTCAAGTTCTTTATACACTCGGGTTTGCCTCAGGAGGCAGACTGCTTACCTAAATATTCTTTAACCCTTTTAACGTAATTTGTCACCAATGCTGCGAGGGTTGGCCACAAGGTGACCGACCACAACGTGTGCTAATTCGTGCCGCAAGTAGTTTTAACCATTAATTATCACAGCGTACAAGCGGTGTGTAGGTTATCCCGATCAATAAATCATGTCGATCGGGAGTTATAAGTTCTTTACCACATGTTGACGGGTACTGGTACCAGGCTGTGGGACGCCCTAAAGAGCTCACTGAGTAGGTTCTGCGAGTAAGCATGCCCGATGCTCAGTACAGGCCAGGTCAATAAGTATTGAGGAAGCTGTTAAGGGGCAATTCGAGTCTTGCCTCCACACGGGCCATGTCTCGCCTCGGGAAGGAGACTGGCGTTACCAGAGGTCCGTATGCCCTTGAAACATACAGTGGCACCCATCACTTCCTTCTTGATTGCTGAATAACATTCCAGCATACCCTCGCTTGCATCAAACGTAAGTCGTAACCAACTATGCCGTTGCCGTAACTGAGCAGAGCTGGCAAACAAAATGGATCCAAAACTCAGCCAAACATGGCATGCCCAGTAAAGCTATTTTAACAGTTTACAATAAGATCAAACTTTGTTTAACCAGAAAAAAAAGCAACCTTTAAACGTTCCAATTCATACCGAAGGTACCCAAATACCTTAGAAGTGCAGAACCACATGTGAAAGTAAAGCGTTAAACAAGCTGGGCTCACCCGACGGGCCCCGCGGCCAGCACCAGTCGCTCCAGGTCCAGCCCGCTGAACAGCACGTACACGCCCTGGTTCTCGCGCCCCAGCAGGTTGGAGCACGGCACCGCGCAGTCCTCGAACACCAGCTCCGACGTGTTGGAGCCGCGCATGCCCAGCTTGTCCAGCTTCTGCGCGGCGGAGAAGCCCTCGGTGCCGCGCTCCACGATGAACGCCGAGATGCCGTGCTGTGGTTTGGGCGCAGAGGGGTCTGTGCGCGCGTACACCTGGGCAGCACGCCTCGGTGCAGACTACCAGGACACTCCTCGCCGAGCACCTGCTGGTTCGTGTGGGGATCCCCGACTAGCTCTCGCACAACACTCCCTCCAGCTCGGAATCATCTCTCTTCATCAGATTACAGTACATGGATCAACTCAAGACTCGGGACAGTACAAAGTACATTTTTGAAAGCTGATCATTTCTACTTTTGTATTTTGTAACTAAAGTAGAACCCTAATACAACCCTAACTTTCCTGTTAACTCTCTTAAGAATTTATGTCATAATTAAGCTGTACGTATATAATTTTTAAATATTAATAATTACATACCAGCAGTTAAATATAATATTTTAAAGGTAGACAGATCAAGTAAAGATATAGCCTATATGTATATCATACACAGCTACCATTTGAAGTCGCGTTTAACAGCTAAGAGTGGTTTCAAGTCATAATAATTACACAAGCTTTCATAGCAGATCTATAATATTTGTGAGTGATTGACAGGTTATGAAGTAAAATTAGCTTATTTGTTACGTCACCAGGAGGTTGATTTTCCACATTTGGCCATAACTTACACATTGGTAAAAAAAAAGTGTACACATTTATAGCTGAATGAAGCATTTTTTCATAAAATTTTACTGTGTTCATGCACATTGCTGTCAAAGAAAACCAGACAAAATGACATTAATGATTTTACCATTCATTGCTTTTAAGAAATATATTTACAAACCATTGTGGAATGGTTGTTGAGCCACTCTGTATTAATGATAAACATGCTGTCTGGAACACACACACAATTACTAACCACAAGAACATCTGCGTCCGGTCCATTTGTGATCCAGAATTTATTTCCGTTCAAAACAAAATGGTCGCCTTTCTTCTCTGCTCTGAGCTTCATGGAGACCACGTCAGAGCCCGCAGATGGCTCGGACATCGCCAGAGCGCCCATGTGTTCCCCAGAGCACAGCTGGAAGCACGAGACACGTGTGACCCTGTGCCACTGTACAACAGTGCCATCTGGAAAACTGCTCACGTCTACAAAGGTACTGACTGCCCAACTGCACAGTACTGCCACCAGACTGCCACATGACTGCCAGCAGAATTGCCAAAGGACTCTAGCAAGTGAGCCAAACCTACTTTCGGGAGGAACTTCCTCTTCTGCTCCTCCGTGCCGTTGCGATGGATCTGGTTGAGGCACAGGTTGGAGTGAGCCCCGTAGCTGAGCGCTATTGCTGCCGATGCCCTGGACAGCTCCTCCATTATGAGGACGTGGTTCAGGTAGCCGAGGTTGGAGCCCCCGTAGCTGGGGTCGGCCGTGGCCCCCAGCATCCCGAGGCTGCCCAAGGTGCGCCAGAACTCCTGCAACTCGCTCACGCCACGCAGCAGTCGGTCAGGTCTCGTGTGCGTGGTTTAGCAGAGAGTCTCACCGTGCTGGAAACCACCTGGTACCAGCGGTGCAGCTCTCCTTCCACAACACTGCCCTCATTTGACTGCTGACAAGACAACCTGGACCCAGCGACAATGAGTTGGTACAGTCACGTGATGGGTGCAGAGCTATTCGTAACAGTACTAGTACAACGCTGATACACCACATTTTTATTCTTAAATATTTTTTTTTTATGGAAAAATATCCATCTCTGTACCTACACATGCTAACATATTTTGCTTGCTAAATAGTTGACCATAATAATTAGATTAAAAAAAGTTTGGTCAAAAAAATGTTGTTTGATTAAAATAATACCACATAATTGACCATGTTCACAACAACAACTAGCCATTCCTGATAAACCTTCAACAGGTCCTTTAAATGGTAGGTCTACAACTCTTTTTGGATTCCAAAAAAAATTAATCCACAACTACTGTGACTTACCTCCTGCTCAAACACATTTTAGAGAATCTGGATAAATTGGGCATTTTTTTGTGATCAATCAAAGGCCTTTGATTGTGAACCATAATATTGAAAATTAAGGTATAAGAGGTATTGCCATTAAATTTCTTTCTTCATACTTAAAACATCGAAATCCATGGGTTTATCTAAAAGATGATACTAGGGAAGTAACACCTAATTGGGATATAATTATAACCGGAGTTTCTCATGGAAGTATACTTGGGCCGCTACTTTTTCTAATCTACATAAATGACCCACTTCAAAAAAATGAATGGAAGATGATACTCTTTGCCAATTATACAAACATTGTTGTAACAGTCCAAAATAGCAATCAATTAAATGCATTTGCCATAAACACCCTAGACAGCATGGAAATTTTGTTTAGAGAAAACAAGCTAAACCTAAATTGAAATAAGACAAATTTTCTATGCTTCAAGAGAAATACAGTAATTAACCCTACACCCATTGTTCACTCATACAAGGGACAATTAATAAGGAAAAAAAATTCTACAAAATTTTTAGGTTTAGAAATAGATACCCACCTAAACTGGCACATGCATATTCACATAATGTTAAAAAACTAACCAGTGCTTTATGGTTTAAGGGTAATAAGAATGTTAGTAGGTATCTTAAGACCACTTACATTCAGCTTATTTTGCTTATTTCCATTCCCTTATGTGCTGCGGTATAGAACTTAGGGGACTCACAACAGAAGGAAATAGAATATTTAAGCTTCATAAGAAAAAGCTATAATGCTAATTTAATTTTCGAAACCATCTTCATCTTGTAGAAATTTATTGAAAAATCTCAAAATTTTACCTTTTTACAGCCAAAATTTTGTTAAACTATTGATTTTAATGAAAGCTACTTAATACTCTCCTCCACAAAACAAATAGTGTCATACACCCGTATAAAACAAGAAATACACTATAATACCCTCTCACTCTACCAACTACTGTAACTGCCAAATATTGTAACTATGTGGGCATCGACCTGAACAACAGTTTACCACATGTTAAATATATAAACAACAAATAAATCTTTGCAAAAACTAGCACAAAAATTGTTTTTCTATTCTTTCAAAGTCATTGAAAATTTTATGAAGATAATAAAAAAATATTGTAAGATTGTAGAATATAGTTTCTTATAGTTTCACATACTTAATGTTATGATTTTATTGTAAGTGCAAGCATAATGTAATATTGTATTTTGTGTTCCTTATTAGGTATACTTTCTACTTATTATATATATTTGACGTGTATCATACACCAGAAATGTGGTCGAACAATATGTAAAATAAAATAAACAAATAAAATTACACTGCACTAGTGGCATGAGTGACAAGATCTCTGGGACACTCACACCAGCTGATTCTTCGTGGTTACTCACCCTCAGTCCTGGAAAATTATTTGTTCTGTCGATTTCAGCTGCTTTGGGTGCCAACTCATTCTGCGCGACTTCGAAAACAGTCTGGCGAAGCTGAAAACAACAATGAAAATAAGAACCTGCAACTGCATCGCATGCATTACCTATCTTAGGGGGTACGTTCCGGTCCAGGTCATTATTTATATTTATATTTAACACGGATAAAATTGTCAACTTTTTGAGTGGATGAACTTCAACAAAATAAAAAAAATACACGGTACATACTTTTTGCATGATTAGTTGGCAAAGTTGTGCAGTACGGCTAGGGAGAACCAAATGAAATAAATAACTGAAAGTTTTTGGGTTTAAGGGAATGCTGATGGGTACTGAAAGATGTTGTTTTAATTCTCCTACAAATAATTATTTAATTTTATTTAGCCTTTTAAAACCATAAAAATTCTTAGGATGTTAAAAGGTTTAGAAGAAGAAATTTTTTTTTTCTGAAAGAAATAAAACTTTATCACATACTAGCCAGAAAAAATTGACGTTCCAGTTGTATATTCAGTTTCGTTCTCCTTATCCATACTCCACAAAACGTTAAAACTGCAACTTTGGCAGCTAATTATGCAAAAGTATGCAATACATGCATAAAGTATGCAATATATGGAAAAAGTATGCAAAATAATTTTTTTTTTTATTTTATGAAAGTTAAGCCACTCAAAAAGTCTGCCAGTTTAACTGTGTGGAACGTAAATATATAATAATTGTCTGGAATGGGACAATTCCTCTTAAGTATTGTTATGTTTAATTTAAAAATCCTTAGACCTTAATTATTCTTGTGAAGGTTTTTATGAACTAGGCCCTACTATAATTTACAATTTTTACCATTTTGAAAAGTTGGTTAAAAGACTGTCAAATGGATAATTCTGAAGTAAACCTGCGATACCTACCGTCCTTATTTTACGCAGTTGCTCAAACGCGACGTATTGGGCAGAACGCGGTAAATCTCACCGTGAAACGGATGGTTGTATTCTGATATCTAGAACTAGTAATTTTGCAGAAGAGCGGCTTCTGGGACGTAACAACTAACTTAGAGAAAATTGGTTATGTCAGCTACATTAAAAATAGGAACCTATTTGATACATTAGTATAAAATTAAAAAAAAAAAAAACTCTTTTTTGTAATTAAATGAACATACCAAACCAAGGTTTTCGGATTGTTGTAAGAGTTTGGTCGCTTAGTTTCATTTCTTGTTGCATCAGAATGTGAAAACCTAACGGCGTACAATTTAATACATCTTCAAACTAGCAAATACGTAAACAGGGGCGTTATATTATGTACCTTTAACAACTGCAAGCATATTTTTTTTATTTATTTTTATTTATTTATTTATTCAATTTTTGTTCTGTAGATCCCATATGGAGGTAAGGGCTCCGGGATATAGAACAAGTCAATTAATACAAATATATACAAACAATTCATGTAATTCTTAAAAGTAAAGAACAAATGAGTTTTCTTTACCTGTCTTTGTTCCTGTGACAATCCATAAATATCATCATTAATTGCGTAGTATTGGCTGAGAAACCTCGGTATTAGAGTATATTTCGGTAATTTAAAGCTATTTACGACCTTTCCTAACGTCGCCATTTATTTATGCTGCAGAAATGATGAAAATGTTTTTTTGTTCGTCACGTCGTCAGTGACATAATGTTATAATGGTACGGGCCATCAAAATAATGGTACAGCGGTACCAAATAATGGCACTGGTAATCAAGCTCAAGTTGATTTTTTCCCCCTAACTGTTCGATAGGGAGAGTACTTTATTTACTTTATGGGGATATGTTCGAGTTCGGGAGGTCTATCTCATGTCGAAGCCTATACGCCTGATCACACGTAGTTTCAACCACACATAGCAAGGTGGCATGCATTTGGCGTTTATTCGGAATTGTCGAGCAAGTAAAAACTGCGCAAACACAAGGAAAACCCTGGGCAATAAGACTAGGCGCCCAACCAACTCCCAGTAGCACCCAGGGCCGGCGCGTCCATATAGGCGAACTAGGCAACCGCCTAGGGCGCCAAGTAGCTGGGGGCGGCGCAGCACGACACACAACAGCTCATATAATATGTTTAACGATTATTGAAAATAGATGAAAATGGATTTTTGTAACAGTTTGGAATGTTTATATTGATATAAGTAATTATTTAAAGTCCACGGTGACCTGTTTATGATTTGGAATAAATAAAAAAAAATGCAAGCCTGCTGACATTTGATTGTTGACAAAATTTAGGGCTTACGTGATGTATTTTGAGGCAAGGAAATTTTTTTTGGTGTCCGGGGGGGGGGGGGGGGGCATTAAGGTTTTTCGCCTAGGGCGCCAATTTACCTTGCACCGGCCCTGGTAGCACCTATAACTTATATAGGAAGAGATTAATTATTGCACACTAATTTAAATTAAATAATATCTCCTTAATCGCGAAATGGTAGGGCCTATATTAGGTCACATTCGGGAGAGGATAGATGGTAGGTAAAAATAAGTATCCAGTCCGTCATACGGAGCCATACAATCAGCATCTACGTGAGTTAAGCTATGAGTTTGAACGAGCTTAATGAAGAGCCTGAGTGTATACTATCAATAAAAATTGCCAGCATATTTATTTTAAGACGCTAGTTTTGTTAGTGCGGAAGTAGCTTGTACAAACACAACCGGAGCTGGGAGCCTCCATCGACACTGTGTTGTCTCAGTGTGCTGATATCCCGAGCAAGTCGGTTTTCTGCCGTATACTTAGTAGCACCGACAAACAAATCATTTATAATTCCATAACATGGGGCTGTCTGTGCAAACGACAAGCCAGGTGCCCAATTAACAAGGCTTGTCGGCAATATCTGGATTCGACCCTGTTATAGGCTTACGCCCTCGCGAGCCTTGCCGGACACGGCATCCGGGCTACATGGCCAGTCGAGTGTGGAGGTGGTGCAGTTGGCAGGGGGGGACTGGCGACACATGCCCCGTGCAGTGGTGGCACCACCGGCGCTATGACCAGACCAGCAACTGGCCATGAGACCCGGGGGGACTGAGAGCAGCCAGCTGGTGGTGCTGGGTGGTGTCAACTGCCGGCCATACCGTGCACCCGGTGCGGTCCCTCGGAGAGCACAGCGGCTATCACTACCTGGTTGCTGCTACAGATCACAGCCCTGTCGACAGGGCTGAAGCTGAAGCAGGAGAAGGGGTGGACATGTAGATGGCTCAAAGAAGAAGTAGTGCAAGGCATTACCTATGCTATAATCAGGGGCGCAACAACAGGGGGGGCAAGGGTATTTTGCCCCCCCCCCCCCCTTCTGAAACCTTGAAGTGGGGGCAAACGAGGGCAAAGAAAGTGCTGTTTAATCAATTTTTAGATAATAAAACTGCTTAAATAACACCATTTTCCACCTTGAAATACAAATTTTCCCGGCGGAGGACCCCCGGACCCCCCGCTTCAATAGGGGGGATCGATGATTCTTTATAAAAAGGTATATTGCCCCCCTTTGGAAATTTAGTTGTTGCGCCCCTGGCTATAATGGAGACTAATAGAGAAGAAGACACTAAGTGAATAAATAAGATTTTAAAGGAAAAAGATGTCGGAATAATGAAACACAAGCAAGGACTCTGTTGGCGTTAGGAAACACCAGAAATAAAAGGATAGAACTTTTTTTAATCAAGAAATGTTATATCTTCAAGTGGGAGAACCACTTCGAAGAAAGCAAGAGTAGGATCTGAAAATATTATATTGAAGCTGAAGAATTGTCACAATCAAGGAGAAGGGAAGATGCAAGAACACGAAATAATATGGAGAAGGGAAGATACAAGAACACGAAATAATATGAAGAAGGCAAAATTGAAGAGGAATATTGAAGAAACTGAGTTAAAATAGCTGCTATACAAACGTCAATTTCAATGACAGTTTTTCCAAAGTGTAAGGGAAAGAGTATGCAATAGAAAACGTTTTTTTTTTAAATTAACATAACTAATGTTATTAATCAATAAGAATATATTAGATTACTTAATTTTACAAGAATTAATTACTAATAACAAAATTAATTAATTGAAGTAAATAATACATGATAATGCACAAATACGTTCATATATCAAACAGAAATAAGCACCAGAAAACTATTTTTAAGATAAGATGACCCAAGCATACAGAAAATACACCTACAATTACAATTTCTTCAATACAAAATATTTAAACTAATATAATTTTAAAATATATATAACGCACGAAGAATATAAGCTATGTACCTACGTTAAGAATGTAGTAAGTACTTGATTAAGAATTCAGCACGACAATTTATTCCAAGACTAGCAAGTAATGGACAGGTTTGCTATTATAATCAGTTTCAGTCAGAGAGCGTAATATTAGCACGTTAAGATTTAACTTTATAAATTCTAAATCAAAACTTTTAGGTTTTAATATTTACACTTGAATTCTTAGTGGGAAAAATAAAATTTGTGTGTGTATTTATGTGTGTGTGTATATATATATATATATATATATATATATATATATACATACACACACACACACATATATGTACATTCATATCTTATGTATACTTTTATACTTATATATTATTTCCGATAAATAAGCCATATTTAAATTAATTGTGTTACATATTTGGAGGAAAAAAACAGCGTCGCATTCTCCTAGTGAATATGAGTGAAATGATAGGAGTGCTTTATATGTTTGTATCACAAAATAATCTTCTACATGCGTAGCAGGTCATAATGTCTTTTAGAAAAATGATTGGTAAATTAGGAAAGTTGATAGGTATAATTTGATAATTGTTTTATCTTCGGTGACACGTAGATAATATCTGCTAGTTCAGCCCCCAGAATTAAACGCAAAGTAGGAACAATTCGAAATCTGTTTGAAACATATTGTACATTTTTTGAGATCTAAACAACCGAGTGACTTTCTTCACGAATTCATTAATTGGTTAATTAGATTTGTTTTCATTTAGTTTCATTTAGTAATGAGATTAAGTGTTTGTGAATTTTTTTTTTTTCAAATTATTCAAATAAATGTCTCAAGAACAAGTAGTTCCGACAGACCACTGCAGCGGCTACGGCCTTGAGCCTTGTGTGCAGCCGCCACGGCCCACGTGGGCACCAGACACCAGACACGTGTGTGGTCGCTACAGCTCTACACCCAGTCCTGCGAGATACTGAGTACAATTAAGTTAATATTATTATTTATTAGTTGCAGTGTAAACACTGTACGTAGTTACAGATATGTTCTAAATGACTGTCCGCTGTCCACTCGGCTCTGCGGTGGCTCTCCCTATCGCTCGTGTCTTGCCTCGCACTGCCTGGCACTAGCCGCCCGTCCGTCGCACGAGACACTGGTCTCCATCACGAGGCCTGCTCGTCGCCCGCTATCGCTCGTGTCTTGCCTCGCACTGCCTGGCACTAGCCGCTCGTCCGTCGCACGAGACACTGGTCTCCATCACGAGGCCTGCTCGTCGCCCGCTATCGCTCGTGTCTTGCCTCGCACTGCCTGGCACTAGCCGCTCGTCCGTCGCACGAGACACTGGTCTCCATCACGAGGCCTGCTCGTCGCCCGCTATCGCTCGTGTCTTGCCTCGCACTGCCTGGCACTAGCCGCCCGTCCGTCGCACGAGACACTGGTCTCCATCACGAGGCCTGCTCGTCGCCCGCTATCGCTCGTGTCTTGCCTCGCACTGCCTGGCACTAGCCGCTCGTCCGTCGCACGAGACACTGGTCTCCATCACGAGGCCTGCTCGTCGCCCGCTATCGCTCGTGTCTTGCCTCGCACTGCCTGGCACTAGCCGCTCGTCCGTCGCACGAGACACTGGTCTCCATCACGAGGCCTGCTCGTCGCCCGCTATCGCTCGTGTCTTGCCTCGCACTGCCTGGCACTAGCCGCCCGTCCGTCGCACGAGACACTGGTCTCCATCACGAGGCCTGCTCGTCGCCCGCTATCGCTCGTGTCTTGCCTCGCACTGCCTGGCACTAGCCGCCCGTCCGTCGCACGAGACACTGGTCTCCATCACGAGGCCTGCTCGTCGCCCGCTATCGCTCGTGTCTTGCCTCGCACTGCCTGGCACTAGCCGCTCGTCCGTCGCACGAGACACTGGTCTCCATCACGAGGCCTGCTCGTCGCCCGCTATCGCTCGTGTCTTGCCTCGCACTGCCTGGCACTAGCCGCTCGTCCGTCGCACGAGACACTGGTCTCCATCACGAGGCCTGCTCGTCGCCCGCTATCGCTCGTGTCTTGCCTCGCACTGCCTGGCACTAGCCGCCCGTCCGTCGCACGAGACACTGGTCTCAATCACGAGGCCTGCTCGTCGCCCGCTATCGCTCGCCAAGGGCGCCCGTCAGGTCTCTTCTTCCTCCGCAGGGTCGCCTCTTACTCAATAGTTCCAAGCTGCGAGAACAATGGCGTCCTCGTTACGCCCCTTTATTTCATTTTAAATAATTACTGAATTTAAAGATTGTGGCAAAATTCTAAATGTAGGAATCAGTTTTTATAAAAGTTTTATAAAAAATTAATTAACTAATTATTTTATAACTTTTAAATTTCTTCCTGTTTTTTTATATAGGCTAATAATAACGGATTTTGCAAGATGCCGGCAAATATTCAAAATGGCGGGATCTGTGTACATCAAATAAATTTTCGTCATCGGAACTGAACAAGTAGGTAAAATTTCAGCTCTCTAGTTCCAGTGGAAATGGTTTGAATTTCTGATTTACAAGGTTCGAACTGAACAGACAAACAGACATAAATAAGTAAGTAATAAAAGCTGGTAAACTCGGCTCACGAGTCTGTATGTCTCCATGGTTGTTGGCCGTGTGTTGCAATGCTGCCGTCTCACAGCGCCAGGCACACAGGCTGACCCCAGCAGGGTTCCGACTCACTGTCATGGCCATGTACTGTGTTCTGTGTTCCGATTAGTTGCTTCAAGGTGAATGGTTTTGCTAATTTATCTTTAAAATATTCTGATATTATTTCCCAATGAACTATCTTCCTGTTAGTTTTAAGAATTCTTACAGTCGAATTCTAGTAAAATCACCTCATTATTAGGGACCGGAAAAATTCGCGGATTCAATGACCTCTAGGATAGCCTCCATTATCCTCTGCATTTCTCAAGTAAACACACGTGTTCATTGGGTACTAAATTATGAGGCGTCTTTGGTCGATAGTCTCTCATTGGCCCAGAGAGTTCCAGTTAAACTACGAGCCAATAGCAGAACCAGCAGAAATGTACACAAGTTTGAATTTCAGCCTATCACGAAATGAATCCGCGAATTTTTCCGGTCTCTACAGGAGGTAATAAAATATTTAAAAGTGTTTCTGATGCGATGTGATGAACGCGACACAGGCGACGGGGACCACGAGAAGGGCGATGGTGGGCGGGAGCAGAGGGCGGCGCCAGGCGTGGCCCGTGGACAGCCCTGGCTGAGCCCCTCCCCTGGCCCAGGACCCCGCCCCGCCCCCGGGGACAGACCCGCCCATGCTCGGGCCCGGCTCAACCTCCTTGCTTCCATCTCAGCCGTATTGTCTCATCTGATCTCGGGTGCGCGAGTCAATATACTTACTCAAGGTCGGAGGTCGTGAAAACTGACATTTTGTAAATATGATAAAAATTTGTAGAGCATAAAATTCTCTACGAACTTGATCTTAGGCAATATTTTATACAAATAACCGTTCTTGAGCTAGAGCGCGAAGACTGTGGTACGATAACGCAAGGTCAACTGTTGAATCCAGTACTTAGTGCAAAGTTAATTACTCACTAAGAATATTATAATTATGGCCTGCTCGCTGGTCACCTAGGTGCTGGTGACGGGTGATTGGTCTATTGCACAGCAGTTTCGGTGTGATTGGTCCACTTGTTGAGCAGGTGCGGTGTGATTGGTCCAGTCCAGCGGGGACCTTCACAGTTGGCTTTGTTCCGGAAACCTGGAGCGCTCGTCATTTGTCCGCCAACAACTGACAAGCAGCATGCACAAGAGGTAGGGGCAGGCATTTCTCGCGAAAAAAAATCTGAACGCCAATTAGACTGCAACAAGATATACCCGCACCAGCGGCTTCTTCCTTGTGATTGGCGGCCGTCTGCGAGGGAAGTCGTTGCCTTGTTTGACCGAGCCACTCAGGACGAGTTTTGCTCCCGCACTGAATGACTGTGATTGGTGCTGTAACAGTCGACATGTAGCTGAAAGAAACTCACCCAATAACGAAACACGGACGGTGCTACAGTGTTTTAACTTTCCGCGAGATATGCGTGCCGCTACCCAGAGTACAGTCACTGACGGAAGTGCCTGCGACACGCACATGCTGTGTGTTGCGCGAACTGACTCACTCGAGTGTACTGGCCTACAAGACCGCCGGAAAGTAACTAGTCTGTGTCAGCGCAGTCATATGAACCAAACTGTACAAAACACAAACCGTGTTTTAAACAGGGGGGGGGGGGGGGGGGGAAGTAAAGCCATATAAGAACATGTTTTGCACTGAATTCGGAGACATGCTGTGGAAAATTCTCAAAGATTAGAATGCTCTAAAACGCAGTTGCAGGACATATAATGGCGTCTCCTGGGTGACGTCACGGGCAGAGACTGTACAGGCGCTGCAGTCCGGAGCTGAGACTGTACAGGTGGAATATGATCAATAAAAAGTTGTGCATTTGAGAAGCCAACATCAAAAATAAAGTTTTTAATATAAATAAATCATAAACATAATGACGTCAATTAAAAAAAAAAGTAATTTTACAGACGTTAATAATTTGGAATTTATGGAATGGTATATTGACGGAGCAGCGTATTGTGTATAGTTGCAAACTATTATAAATTTAATTTTTTTTTGACAATGTTGAATTATCTCGGTAGCAATGAAATAAGCATGGCTGCTATGTACACATGCGCAGACGCGTGGACGTGTGCATTTTTAGCAATTGAAACTGAGGTTATGATTTTCAGCATTTATACTTTGCGGCTATGCTGTTTTTAAGTTTTGAAACAAAAGATAAAGTAATTTAGCATATTGTTTTCGTTGTTCCGTATTAGAAAAATAGATAATCCGAAACACTTAGGTATCTATGGTGAATGTTCCAAGCAACGAACGAACAAAAAAAAATTTAAGATAGCCAGCATTTTCTTTAAAAAAGTTAACGACTTTTAGGTTGTTAGGTTGCCGAAGGACACCGCCTTCACTTGTTCCAAAGAAGATAAGAGCGTTAGTAAGAGCACTGCGTTGCGTCTCTTCATCTTCCTTGCTCTGAGGTGGAGCGAGGCTTGTGCCAACTGCCACGGGGCAGTTACTGTCGTTCCTGTAGCCTCTGCTGCATAGTTGCAGCAACGATCTCACATTCGTGGCTAATGACGTCCCATGTCTTTAAATGTTATCTTTTTTTTTTATTATTACTTAGTCATTTTACCAAACCAGTTATGCACGATACTCCGCGACCTGGTGCGTATACGACTCACAATGACACGCACGACCGTCGTAATATGCTTCTACTTGGGTGCTGCCAACATCTGTTAACAATGAATATTTTTGAGGAAATTCATCTTGTAAATGTTGACCAGTATGACGATCATGTAAGATAGGCACTTAAAAAAAACTGTAGACTATAATATTTCATCCTTCATGTTCTTCATTCTTCGTGTTCTTCGGTAACACAAAGAAGATTTATGTTCCAAATATCAAACCTTAAAACGTGTTCGTAAGCAAGTCAAAAACATTATACCATATGCAAGCAGCTCAGCAAATGAACAACTAAAAGACATTTTTAAATAAAGGCGATGCTTTTCAGACGTTTGTGAAGTTGTAATTGCATCCGTCAGTCCGTCGATGGTTGAAGCTGGGCGAGGTTCTGGCGGGCGGGCGGACGGAATGTTCCAGGCCCTCTGATTGGCTGCAGGTCAGGTGCTCGAAGCACGGACGGAAGAGCACGTGTTGGTGTCGGAGCGGCCAGCAGCTACTTGCAGATGTGTGATCCCGCCCCATCCGCGTGGACAACCGGCGAGGTTTGTGGTGACGAGATGAATGAATGAAGATTCAGTTAGAAACTGATGCATCAGGTTTAATGGCGGGTGTTGAATACTCGGGCCGACTCAACAGAATAGACGTTTTTGACAGTTCGTTCCTACCAGAAATGTCCAGAGCAGTTCTTCATGAGAGTGTTAGTGGTGATTGGGGCGACAGGACAGCGTGTGGCTGGGAGCTGCACTGTGAGACTACTGATGGACCACGTGCCCTGTCGGGGGGGGGGGGGGGGGATGTACGCACGACCACTCGCTCAGCAGGTCGAGTGGGTGGTTCCTACCAGACATCTATTTTAAAAATATTAATTATTGTAATCCTTAGAGGGCTACAATAATGTATTTCCCCTATACAAAAGCATGAGGAATTGTTTTCTCAAGTACATTGTCTACATCAAATGCCGGTTTGCTTGGCCGAGTCCTGGAGGGTGGCTGGCCCAGACTGGAGACTGGAGGGTGGCTTGTGCGCTGATGTCGGGGTTGATAACTCGGCGGCAACTGAATACCTGCGAGGCATAGGAAAGCCGATGATGCGTTCTGACAAATGTTTATGTTTGTATGGCAACTAAGTAAAAAAATAATAACGTTAATTGTATTTTGTGTTGTAAAATAATTTTTGTTCATTACCTACTTAATAATACTTTAACACTGACAGGCAACGCACAGTTTAAACCGGTTGGTTTATAAGCATGGAATTTTACATAGGTGTTCCATTATATAACACAGGTGAGCATTAGTTAAGGATTTCTGAAAATAATCTCCTTGGGAATTAATTAACTAATTAATTAAATAATAGGGGATGAAAGTTGAATGGAAGTTTGTCTTTTTTTTTAGTTAGAAATATGTAAATTTGTGTTTAGGCTTCTGTTTATAAATAAAAGTCGGTTGTGTCAGCGTGTTTGGTAATTCATCAGAAATGACGATAAAATGCCCATAAGATATCTTAAGAAGGTAGATTTTTGTATATATTATAAATTAAGTTTTTAATAAATAAGTATATATAGGTACATTATATAATTAATATTTTTCTATACTCTAATCTCACGCCAAAGCTTTTTTTTTTTTTTTTTTTTTTTCCATCGCTGGGTCAACTTAGCACACAATATTCTGTGAAAATCAAAATATTTCAGCTTATACTTGTGACACAAAGAGACACTTAGTCCACAGACAAGCCGAGATTGTTGCCAGGTAGGCTTCTTGGCCCTGAAACAGTTTTGCAATTCGCATTGAATTAGTATCCAGATATGTCGTTAAGCTATGCCGGGCGTCCCCAAGCAATGAAAAAATTTGCAAAATATCAGTGAAGACAGTTTGTTACTACGGCTACCACACGTCAGTGTGTTAGTGGCAATAGTAATGGAAGTTTAAAAACAAAGATTTTGATTTTAAACTTTTTCACTGTCAATGTGAATGCCTGGTTGTTTTTTAACTGCATGGAAGCCTAGATTTTACATAAATTATTGTATTTTCATATTATAATGTATGTTGTAAACTAATTTAAAAGAAAATTATTTCATAATACCCTCCTATCACAAGACTATGTTAAAACAATCCAAAATGTAGGTACACATGACACTAAATCCATAAAACAATAAAATTTATAATTGATTATATATTAATTGTTATGTTTATAGAAAGGTGTTAATGAGATACTTGTGTTCTCTCCCCACCCTCCCAGCAAGAAGAAAACTATGAGGGAATATGCCCTAACGGATTCGCTATTGCTTGAATCTAGTGTCAGGCTGCAAAAACGATGAACATAAATTACCAAACAAAATTGTTTTGAACAATAGTTTGTAGAATTGTTTACATTTTGTACTACAACTCGTTTTATTCCCTTGCCTCTTCCCATTATATGTGCCTTTATTTATACTTAGCTGTGTATTGCAGTCGTCTTATGCGTTTCAGCACAGCTACGGAATAAAATTAAAAGAGGGAAACTAATACGAGGAAAAACACGAACACTCAAGGACGAAACGTCTGTCGCTATCATTTTTTACAGCTTGTTATTCCGTCGGTAACAGCTCGCGTCTGAGAAGCAGAACCAGGTGACCTTGGCGGTTTTGCTGAGAGAATGGATATTGTATTTTGTTTATATGTAGAATCATACAAATACATCGAATCTGACTGACGTAAGAAGAGGTACTATAGGAGTTACATAATAGTTCTTACGCCACAGAATAACGGCGCAGGTATATTGAAAATGCCAGCAGCAAAGCTAGCCACACGTGGTGTGAGCGTGGCATCCACTCCTCTCCCCCCCTGTCCATGGTGGAGGCCAGGCGGCTGGGAGACGGTGGGAGGAGGCAGCGACCCTCGCAGGAGCCCATTGTAAGCAACTGCCAATCAGCTATTTCCGTGGCAGCCGGCGGGTCGCACCGCGCCGCCATGTGCATCCGACGTTAACGCCCCAAATAGTTCCCGCGCTCAGCGCCGTATACACGTCAGGAAAGTAAACCTTTCATTACGAAAGCTACAAAAAGCAATGCTATTTCACATTCTGTGTTTAAAAGTGATGCGACAGCAAGTTGTGGATGAAATCCAAGCGACCGCAGCTCGTTATTGATCTGCGGATGAATACACACGCGCAGCTGTTGCCCAGGTTTTGCGGAGCAGTGTGTGTTCAAGAGCTCAAGTTATGTTGCCTGTGCGTGGTTTAAGTGAACCGAAAGGCGAATTGTTTCCTTCGGAGACCTTCGAATAATGTCCACATCATCCAGCAAGACAAAACCGGACTACATCTTGCCACACACCGCGTCTCAGGTAAGTGCGGGATCGTGGGCCCGAGGGGCGGGGTGATGGAAGTGGGAGTTCCTTTGTATCTCCTCGACGAAACGCAAGGCGCGCGCGTAACGACTGTGCCGCCAGGGGTATCCAAACTCGCGGCCCAGGCCGTGCGGTTCAATACGCATGGCAGTGTGCCCTGACACCCTGTGCCTCGTCTAGGAGAACCAGCCGTCGCCGTTGGCCCTGCTCGCCGCGACCTGCAGCAAGATAGGGTCGGTGCCGCCGCTCGAGCAGACGCAGCCGGAGGCCCAGGGGCCTCAGCAGACCGTCCGCATCATTAACGCGGCGGTGTTGCAGCAGCTAGCAGCCCAGCAGGCCGACAGCGGCAACACCGTGGCGGGCCACCAGGTGCTCCGGGACCCCCTGGCCCTGCCCACCAGCGTGCCCCAGGTCATCACCCTGCAGCAGCTGCAGAACTACCTGCCGCTGCACCAGGCTCAGCACGTCGCGCCGGCCACCGACAGTGGCGGCCAGCAGAGCGGCGTCAAGACCTTCGTGTCGTCGGGGGTGACGCCCACCGTGCTGTCGGTGCAGGGCGTCCCGGCGCAGTTCCTGCAGGTGAGCCTGCCCCTCCCCCAGGGGGCGGGACCGCGGCCGGGGCCCGCCCCTCGGGGCACACGGTGTGCCGCAACCGCCGTCTCTCCTGCAACCCCTCGACGTGCCTCGGCGGCTGTTGCCGTGCGGCCGCTCATGACGCGATGTTCTGTTCTTTTTTCAAACAGGTGGCCCTGCACACCCGTAGATAACGGCTGACAGTGAAATTGCCCAGGGAAAGTTTGACTTTGCAGAGGTTAATTCCGGACTTACACTTAGTGTTTACATACCTACGTGCAGCCTAACCTAAAAGCGGTTGTAGACGCGATCTTTTCTTCTTTTTTCAAACAGGTGGCCCTGCACACCCGTAGATAACGGCAGACAGTGAAATTGCCCAGGGAAAGTTTGACTTTGCAGAGGTTAATTCCGGACTTACACTTAGTGTTTACATACCTACGTGCAGCCTAACCTAAAAAAATTGTATTCCGTTTTTGGACAAACGTATTGCAATGGCATAACATATCCAAAGAATTGTATTAAATTAAAATCCGTATTGTTCGAATCATTTAAATAACCTAAAAGTTTAATTGAGTTTGGTTATGTTGTACATGAAAATTTATTATAAAACTGTATTTTTGCAGGGTTAAGTTAGAGTAATGTCGGGAAGTAAAGAAAAATATTATTCGGTAATAAATTTAGAAATATTCCCGTTCCCGTATTTTATATTGGTTACGTACCTATTGTTTTCGGGAATTAAACTATAAAGTGAGGAGGTTGACTTATAATTCGCAGCAGGTGAATATAATGCAAGAATGATAAAGCAAACGAGAAAATTAAATGTGCACGCCGCTAGTACGATTTTTATTTAAACTGTCGACTTTATTTCTAGATCCAAGGAGAGATTAGAGCAATCATAGACAATCAAGGTGGGCTGTGTAATTTCTGTTTTAAGGTGCTATGAATATATTGAAACGTTTGGCATTAAATAAGTAATATAAAATACATTAAACTCAAAGCTTTCCAAGGTTTTGCTCGTGTTAGTATTTTGATGGTATATTTTAATATTTACGAGTGATCAGCCTCACACCAGAAATGCTTAGAACATTTGAAACATTTCTTTGTTACTGACATTTGACCTTATAACTAACCAATGAGAACCGACTGAAGAAACAGACCCAATTTTAAAAGCAGCTTATCCGAGGCCTAATCGTTCTAACCGAGGATTCAGGGCAATTCACAGTTACCAACCTAGCCAGATGCATCCAGTACAAAACACTGGTTCACTGGCAAGTACTTATTGCTATGTCTGTACCATTGTGAGTCAGAGAGAACCAAGACTGACTAACAAATTATATAACTATGTTCAAAACAGCTACCAAAACTCAGATTACTATTGCCAATAACAATGAAGGAATTATAGCAATAAAAAATTATAAATACTTTGCAATTCCATTATATTAATAATTATTCATGGAGTGATTTTCCCACGGCAACAAACTTTCGAAGAACAAATCTGGCATCAGTGAGATGGTTACAGATAGGCATACAAAGATTAGGTAATTAGCAACATCCTATTCACAGCAAATATTATTTTAGATTAGGTACTTTGTTGAAATCTGTTTTGGTGAAATAACTTAATAATATTTAGGGGTATTTCAGATATAAATATGTGTTCAAAATAAAAGTTTTAACTGTGGAGAAAACTACAAACCATCCTGTATCTATATTCTATTTTTGCAAATTGACTAAGTCATGCAACCTATTCCACTTGGGATACACTTCCATAGAAATTCAGTTTTTCCCTTGCAAAGCAAACGGCAAGCACTGCTCCTTCCGAGCCCAGAACTAATTTATTTGGAGGGTATATTTATATTTTCTTTAATACTAAATATCATTAAAACTTTTCTTCTGCCTTCTGTCAGAAGTGGTATGAAAGTGTTAAAGTACAGTATTTTACACCATACATTTTGTAAATAATACAAGGCCAATCTCTGGCTTATTTAACGGTATGCTTTGAAAGTGCATCCTTGTTTGTATAACAACTTCCTGGAGCTTCCCTTGGGAAACAGTGGACAGGTTTAAACAGAGAGCATGCATTGCCTTTAGACTTGTTTGAGCCTGTTTAGTTTTAGGTTTGTAAAACACTGTTTAATGTTTAGAGTATTCATGTCAGTCAGGCATGTTGGAGTTGACTGCAGGTACCTTTTACAACTTGCGCATCTCTGCCCAAGAGGTGCAGCGGATGTAAGAAAAAAGTAGTTTTGAGGGTAGAAAGTTCTGAGTGATCAAGAACTGTATGGTTGTTGTAATTTCTAAACTGTCATTTAATTATATTTTAAAATTCCAGCCATAAGATGATGACACTGGGGTGCATTTTCTTGTGACAAGAATGCCAAAGCACTGATTGTAGAGTCAAAGGTATGGCCCACACAAAGAAAGCCTTACCATTTTTCTTTTGTTTGTGTTTTTGGGATGTACAAGTGAGGAGAATTAAACTGCTTATTCGCATTGTCAGCATTTGAGAAGTTATTTTACCTTCAAAAAGGGAAGAATAAGAAATTTGAGCATTTTGACAAATTTTGTTTTACATTTTTTAGTGATGAATATTTTATGAGATGAATGTGAACACAGCCTAAAAATAATACTCAAACCCTTGTTTTAAAACTATAACCTCAAAGTAATTGTCACTGGCATTGCCCCCAGCTCTGAAGCTCATCGTACATGTGTGTGTGGAGAGAGGTATTGTTAGCAGTTGTTGGCTCAGGCCCCAGCGCCCTGGAGAGTAGCGTGCCGGAGAGCAGCGTAGGGAGAGCAGCGTGCCGGAGAGTAGCGTGCCGGAGAGTAGCGTGCCGGAGAGCAGCGTAGGGAGAGCAGCGTGCCGGAGAGTAGCGTGCCGGAGAGTAGCGTGCCGGAGAGTAGCGTGCCGGAGAGCAGCGTAGGGAGAGCAGTGTGCCGGAGAGCAGCGTGCCGGAGAGCAGCGTAGGGAGAGCAGCGTGCCGGAGAGTAGCGTGCCGGAGAGTAGCGTGCCGGAGAGTAGCGTGCCGGAGAGCAGCGTAGGGAGAGCAGCGTAGGGAGAGCAGCGTGCCGGAGAGTAGCGTGCCGGAGAGTAGCGTGCCGGAGAGCAGCGTAGGGAGAGCAGCGTGCCGGAGAGTAGCGTGCCGGAGAGTAGCGTGCCGGAGAGCAGCGTAGGGAGAGCAGCGTAGGGAGAGCAGCGTGCCGGAGAGTAGCGTGCCGGAGAGTAGCGTGCCGGAGAGTAGCGTGCCGGAGAGTAGCGTGCCGGAGAGCAGCGTAGGGAGAGCAGCGTAGGGAGAGCAGCGTGCCGGAGAGTAGCTTGCCGGAGAGTAGCGTGCCGGAGAGCAGCGTAGGGAGAGCAGCGTGCCGGAGAGTAGCGTGCCGGAGAGTAGCGTGCCGGAGAGCAGCGTAGGGAGAGCAGCGTAGGGAGAGTAGCGTGCCGGAGAGTAGCGTGCCGGAGAGCAGCGTAGGGAGAGCAGCGTAGGGAGAGCAGCGTGCCGGAGAGTAGCGTGCCGGAGAGCAGCGTAGGGAGAGCAGCGTGCCGGAGAGTAGCGTGCCGGAGAGTAGCGTGCCGGAGAGTAGCGTGCCGGAGAGCAGCGTAGGGAGAGCAGTGTGCCGGAGAGCAGCGTGCCGGAGAGCAGCGTAGGGAGAGCAGCGTGCCGGAGAGTAGCGTGCCGGAGAGTAGCGTGCCGGAGAGTAGCGTGCCGGAGAGCAGCGTAGGGAGAGCAGCGTAGGGAGAGCAGCGTGCCGGAGAGTAGCGTGCCGGAGAGTAGCGTGCCGGAGAGCAGCGTAGGGAGAGCAGTGTGCCGGAGAGCAGCGTGCCGGAGAGCAGCGTAGGGAGAGCAGCGTGCCGGAGAGTAGCGTGCCGGAGAGTAGCGTGCCGGAGAGCAGCGTAGGGAGAGCAGTGTGCCGGAGAGCAGCGTGCCGGAGAGCAGCGTAGGGAGAGCAGCGTGCCGGAGAGTAGCGTGCCGGAGAGTAGCGTGCCGGAGAGTAGCGTGCCGGAGAGCAGCGTAGGGAGAGCAGCGTAGGGAGAGCAGCGTGCCGGAGAGTAGCGTGCCGGAGAGTAGCGTGCCGGAGAGCAGCGTAGGGAGAGCAGTGTGCCGGAGAGCAGCGTGCCGGAGAGCAGCGTAGGGAGAGCAGCGTGCCGGAGAGTAGCGTGCCGGAGAGTAGCGTGCCGGAGAGCAGCGTAGGGAGAGCAGCGTGCCGGAGAGTAGCGTGCCGGAGAGTAGCGTGCCGGAGAGCAGCGTAGGGAGAGCAGCGTGCTGGAGAGTAGCGTGCCGGAGAGTAGCGTGCCGGAGAGTAGCGTGCCGGAGAGCAGCGTGCTGGAGAGTAGCGTGCCGGAGAGTAGCGTGCCGGAGAGCAGCGTAGGGAGAGCAGCGTGCCGGAGAGTAGCGTGCCGGAGAGTAGCGTGCCGGAGAGCAGCGTAGGGAGAGCAGCGTGCTGGAGAGTAGCGTGCCGGAGAGTAGCGTGCCGGAGAGTAGCGTGCCGGAGAGCAGCGTAGGGAGAGCAGCGTGCCGGAGAGTAGCGTGCCGGAGAGTAGCGTGCCGGAGAGCAGCGTGCTGGAGAGTAGCGTGCCGGAGAGTAGCGTGCCGGAGAGTAGCGTGCCGGAGAGCAGCGTAGGGAGAGCAGCGTGCCGGAGAGTAGCGTGCCGGAGAGCAGCGTAGGGAGAGCAGCGTGTCGGAGAGTAGCGTGCCGGAGAGTAGCGTGCCGGAGAGCAGCGTAGGGAGAGCAGCGTGACGTCATGTGTGCAGCAGCAGGGCGCGCAGCTGGGCCAGAATGTGGCCGCCTACAACGTGGTGCAGCCCATGCAGACGGTCACGGTGGACGGGCAGGAGGCCCTGTTCATCCCGGCGGCGGCCGTGCCCAGCGCACAGCACCAGGCCGTGCAGGCCCTCATCACGCCCTCGGGCCAGATCATCCGTGCCCCGGGGCTGTTCCCCGCCAGCCTGCTGCAGGGCCTGGGCGGCCACACGCTGCAGGTGGCCAACGGTGAGTCCGCCCGCTCCCGCGCTCACTTTCCCGATACCTACCACTCCTCTTTTTATATCGCTTCTCATCGACAACACGGAATCACCAAAGTTTCTGCTTCACTGAAGTATACGATGTTTGTATATCGACTCTGCCATTTCAATTCTGAATTTATAGATATATTTTTTTAATGAATTCTCATGTCCAAGTAGATACTTTGCTTTTTGAGGTGATCATGAATATGGGCGAGCTACAAACAACCCCCAGCGTTTGCGATTTATGAACTCTGCGGTCCGTTGTTTTTTTAACCCTTCAATAACCTGAACGTGCACACTGTGGCAGCAGTGGCTAGCGAAGAAGTGACGACGACTCAGGCAGTGACGAGGAATACAGCAGCCAACTGGAAGCATCCCTATCCCTGGTGGCAGTGGGCTGGAATGGCATGTCTTTGTAAAGTTTAGTGGTTGTGCATGTTTTTTTTTCAAACTGTTACTGTCGTGGTAAATACCGTTGGATGAGCACAGTTTTACAGAACTATTTCACTCACATACACCTGCCGGTGTTATTAATTATTTTAATTCTGCAGTTGTTATGATCTCTTATTCTCCTTGTTCTGTGGTTGTAATCGGCATCACGTGTGGTCGTGAAGTACTTCCCAGCTGGCCGCTCGGTGCAGGGTGACTGCAGGTGGGTGATGCGGTCCGTGTTGCGTGCGCAGGCCAGAGCATGGCGATGCGGCCGGCGGTGCAGCAGCTGCTGCAGTTCCCGGTGCAGCAGACGATCCCGGTGCAGGTGCCGGTGTCCACCGCCGGCGGCCAGACCCTGTACCAGACCTTCCACTTCCCCCTGCAGGCGTTCGCGTCGCCCGCGCAGGGCCAGGTGCAGATGCTGCCGCAGCTGGGGCAGGTGCGGCTCTCGCGGCAGTCTGCATTTCCTCAACAGGGGGCTTTACATTTTTAATTAGCATGATGGCAAAATACTGCATTTTTGAAAAAAAATTATTAATTGTAATGTATTAGTTAATATAAAAATGCAAATTATTTAGAATTGTATAATCATCAATAATTAATAAACTTTATACGGCGTGTATTTAATCGGGACTACAGGTTGACCTCGAATGATACTCTAAATAGTTAACACTGCGCGCGCTCTTTGCCCTCTATCTCGAAAATGGTTCAAAACAAAAGTTGTAGAAAATTTAATCCTCTGCAATATTTATGTTAAATACAAATAGCATAAAACCCATAGGAAATGAGATATTTGCAATAAATGTGTAACAAATCTATTTTTTTACCTTTGACCTTGGAATGTATGTAGTCGCGGACACCCTACGATAAGTATGTTTTAAAACAAGTTTTAGGGTTTATACAACTTTATAGCGGACTATCTCTCATTCGGAGATACTTGCCCTCATTTGACTGATATTCGTAGACTGTGATGTCGCTGGTGAAGCTCGACAAGTGTGACTGAGGGGCGGGGCAGGTGGCGCAGGTGATCACGCCGTCGGGGCAGCTGCAGCAGCTGCAGCTGGCGTCGGTGGCGCAGCTGGGCGGCCTGGCCCAGGCGCAGGCCCAGGCCCAGGCCCAGGCCCAGGCTCAGGCTCAGGCGAGCAGCAGTGGTGCCACCTCGACCACCTGGAGCACCTCCACCGTGTCCACGCCCAGCGTCACCGTCCAGGTGCGTCCCTCAGCGCCCGCAAACACAACACGCTTGGTCACATACTTGCGACGTGGACTCCACAGCCCTGTACGCACTCACCCGATGTCATCTGTTCATTGGCAGTTCAGTGTGGACACTTCTCAGACTCGGCACTTCTTTGGAGGCAGGCTCGTTATTGGTGCAGGTGTCTCCGTGCGAACTGTGGCCGATAGAACATCCAGAAACTAGGTGCCAGTATTGTGAATTTCATCTCGTTGCATATGTATCTGTGTCTTTTCTCTGCACATCTTCTTGGAAGAACAGCAGCTACATAGCGAGAGATCACATTACAAAGTTTTGGAGGTAATCTTCAATGCTAAATAAATAATTTAACTACAGTAAGCTTACACAGGATAACTTCTAGGTCATCAGTGGATATAAAAAGTAATTTTATGGTTTAGTTTCCGTAACAAAGTATGGAAAAACACTAAAAGGACAGAAATATTTTAAACTTGAGCTACAAAATTCTAAGCCGTGAACTCCCCGTGTTGAGTATCCCTTTTCTGATTGCGATGCTCTCCCTCGAGCCTTCTGGCAAGGAACAGAAGTGTCGGTACAATTGTCGAGCACAAGCTGCGTGGTTATTAGCTCGTGGGTCACGAGTCCCCCCCCCCCCCCCCCCCCCACGTGCCGTGATACTCGTAGTTGTCCGCATGCTGGTGCGTGGCCGGCTGAGTCCCCACCGTGGCTCTCCACGCGCGTTGACCAGTAGCACGTCAAACTGACCTTCCAACTGCTGAATAAACATTTTACAAATGTATTGCATTGCAATAATATTCCGAATAATCTTTTATTAGATTTTTTTTTTTTATTTGAGTTGGGTTTTCGTTTAGTACTTTATTGTTGTAAATTAAAGGTCTTTTCAAATTCCAAATAGTCTTATTATCTTGTAATATAGTACTTCACATCTAAGTCTGTAGTTGTTGATGAGACGAGAAGCAGACAACAGGGAGCTGGAGGGCCGTCAGGGTGGCGTGCCTGATTGCAGACGGTGGCGGCGCCGGGCCTGGACGCGAGCTCCCAGCAGGCGCAGGTGTCGACGGGGCAGAGCGTGGTCCTGGGACACGCTCAGCCGCAGCACATCACGCTGGCCGGCGCGCAGGGCCAGCAGGTCACCGTCATACCCGCCGCCAGTCTGGCCAACCTCGCCCAGGCCTCCATGCGAGCCGGCACCAACATCATTCAGGTGCTGCCCTTTGTCTTGTCCGAGATGCCACTCTTCTTTCAGTTCTTCATTCCTCTAAAAAAAATTATTTGTGAATTCAAGATAATTCAAGTTGGCAAGTTCACGCTTAAATTCATATGTAATTTTAAAAAAATAAAGGAAATGTTAATTTTTTGTCCAGTAGTTCTCTTAAATCATTTATTGAACACCAGGTTGTAATTTGATTGGTCAGACGTGCATTCACAATTTAGCTTTAATCTTAATTGAAGGAAGTTGTATTTGAAACGCTAAGTGTCTGGTGTCTTTCTGAAGTGAACACTAGGCTTACTTGCACAGAAGTGCGCTAATTATTAATTACTAGTACTCGAGTTTAATGTGATAGTTGTCTAGCCAGCACTGGTTCTGTTTGTGCTGAATCACCACCTCAACTTGTGTTATGTATGTTTTGCCTGTGGTGTTGACGACCAGTTTGCAAGTGTAGGATTTTTTTGATTTTACTGTTGACGACCAGTTTGCAAGTGTAGGATTTTTTTGATGTTACTGTTGACGACCAGTTTGCAAGTGTAGGATTTTTTTGATGTTACTGTTGACGACCAGTTTGCAAGTGTAGGATTTCTTTGATGTTATAGTGCATCCCCTTTTCAGAGTACCTAAAGTTATAAAAACAGGTGCTGTGACCATTGCATTGAGCCTGCAGCTGTCGGTAGTCGTCAACTCCAGTAGTCCTTGAGCATCACCGGTCACCGCCAGGTGCCGAGCCTCTCCGGGCTGCAGAACATCCAGGGCCTGGGCAACGTGCAGCTGATCCCGGCCAGCGCGCTGTCCATGGGCACGCAGAGCTCGTCCGTGCCACAGCAGGCGGGGGGCACGCCCTCCATCGCCTCGGTGCCCACGCTGCTGCCCGGCGCACAGATCATCTCAGGCCAGCAGCTGCAGCCCGACCCCGGCGACCCGCTCAAGTGGCAGGTGATCAAGGTCACTGTGGCGTGCTCCCCCACTCCCCCACTCCCCCGGCTCCGTGCACGCCGATCCTGCCTCGTGTGCAGTGCGCGGCTCTGCGGTTCCACCACATCACCCACAGAACTGTCTCCCCTGCGTTCGGGTCGCGTGCCTTTCATTTTGAACATGAATATCTAACATTTTCACTGTAAGGGTCACCCTGGACTAAGTGTTGCACCATATGTCCTGTCTTCACTAAGGTTCCGTGGATACAAGTGAAGTGTCTTAAATGGCGTAAGAAATGCAGCACTGGTGTTGACCCTCCGTTCATTGTCTGTTTTTTTTTTTTTTTTCCCCGAGACATAATTGTTTTCACGTATTGATCAGGGTATTGATCCAATTTACCAGAAGTCTTAACAATAGTTTAGTTCAATTAACAAGGTAACACTGATTTTTTTTTAAAAAATAATTACAGCCAAATATTGTAGTAACAAGCATTATCAAACATTATTTTACTAAAAGTGTCATTACCTCTTTATTCCGTACTTCTGTTGATATTTTAACAAGTATTTACCCTATTTTTAATTCATTGATTAATTCCATTTTGCCACAGATAAAATGACAAAAAATTGATTAATGCAATTTTAATGCCCTGTATTTATGAACTCTTTATTAATTACAATAGTTGTGTGTTAATAATAAAAATTATTTACATCTAATTACTTTTTTTTAATGAAAAACATGTTTTGTATCTAAGTTTACAAATCAGGAATAGTTTGACAAGCATCAAAGATTTATAGTAAACAGTATATTGTCACGTGCACCTAGCCGGTGCCACCGCCATTTCTGTCACGATCCACCTTCAGAGGGGGGGCGAGAATCGTAGCTCTTTACATAGAAACAACTCGCTTGGCATCAACTAGTCTTAACTTCATAAAATACTTTACTGTACCTAGGATCATAGGTTCGTCATCCCGTACAGGATGTCTGGTGAGAGCTGAACTAAGGAGATTTTGCAAAATAACATAATACTTAATTAAAATTATTTTATTCTTAAAGTCAAATACTCAACATCATTTTAAAGAACATTTAAATAGCGGGATTACAATTTAAAACAATAATCTCTTTACTTCCTTAACGATTGAACGACCTTACAAGAGAGAGAATGAGAGAACTTCACTAAACACTTCCCTAGTCCTTCCGAATACCTCAAATCATAATTAATACTTAAAATTAAAACAAAGATAAGTCCATACTCACATTTTCCGAAAAGCCTTTCTTGATCGATTACTTTAAAAAAATAACGTAGGGGCCTCTCCTGCCCTTGAAATCCCGAACGAACATTACATTTTAAAAACTATGACGCGTGACCCCTGACGAGGGCCATAGCCTCCGCCCGAAAGCTTGACGACTACATTATGACCTAACTTAAATTAAACGACTCGTGGCCTCTGGCGTCGACCATAGCTTCCGCCCGAAAGCTTGAATTCCTACATCACGAACGAACTAACAACTCGTGACCACAGGTGAGACGCATAGCCTCCGCCTGAGTGAGCCCCGAGTCACCACTCACTTGCGCTTAAATTCGCGCGCCCTGCCGCGCCTACCATAACAAAAGCTCGTTATTGAAGTCAAATTTACTAAACAACTAACTAGAACATCTGGGAAGACTACCCCCCCTCTACCCCGATGTGCAGGCCACACCGCGCGGCTTGTTACGACAGCGCGCCCCAGTAACTGCGGCCCGTGGCTGCGCCAGCGCGCGGCCAAACAAACAAACAAAATTCTGCAAGCCCGCAGCGCGCCGCGCCGGCCCCGTGCCCCAATTACATGGTCACGCCACTTGCGCTGACGAGTGAACAGAGCAGCCAGCCCAGAGTCCCGTCAGTAAAGTCCCTAAATTTGATTTCAACAACCCTGCAAAATTTCAACCCGCGACATAACCCTCCCCTCACAGAGCTCGAGCCCCATCGAGCTACCTCAAAATTACAAATTGTCTTTTTCCATTAAACCATAACTATAAATTCCTCATTTCACAAAAATAATAATTTTCTTAGTTCCTTGCTGTCTGAACATACATCTAGATTCTGCATAAGATTTATTTTAAAACAACAAGTATTCATAAAATTAAATGTAAAACTTTTATCTGGTTTGTTCTCACAGGAACCTTCAGAGGCTCGAGTTCTCAATTCTAAAAAAATTGTTCTGTTAGTGAAGCTCTCTTTACAAATTAAATTACTGTTCTTAGTTTCTCAGTATTCGTTAAACAATGTGCAAATTCTTGATAATTATTTTTTTTTTTTTTTTTTCGGTTTCCGTTTATTACCATACTTCTTTCGTTCTTCAAAAAAAATTAAGTGTCCTTACAGTGTTTCAATTAATTAAACTCTTATCTCGTGAAGGTTGGTGCAACTCCTCGAAGTCAGTGTTGTCGAGAAGAGTAGCTCCCTGGGCTGGCCATCAGCAAACACCACTCAACTCCAACAGCTACTGGACTGGCTTCCAGGGCAGCTCACAACTTCTCCCCACATCTGCTTCGGAGTTGTGCCATCCTCATCACGAACAGATTACAATTCTGAAACATCATCAACAGGCATTACCATCACGCCTGCCAAATACAAAACTAACTACTAAACTGCAATCGATGGGCAAGGATGCAAACACACAAAAAAATAAAATTAATTAATTCAACTGCTAACATAAAGTATCCCACCCTTAGCATAATCTAATCAGGCAAATAATTTGATAGGAAAAACTTAAGGAAGGGAAACATGACCTCCAATGATTTTCCCTAACTCTTGAGTCTTGATCTTCTCTATACAGCAAATAGTCCCCACGAAGTAACTGGGTTGAAGGTCACTTCACATGACCCACCCATAACCTCTTCTACTCTTCTTTTCTTCTGGGGGCAACCACAATGCCCACCAATCTCTCTCCATGGTGCCGAACCAGCTATCCCATGAGAGTAAACAACGTAGTCAATAGAAGCGCAGAGGGGAAACACCAATCTCTGGCTTGTCGAGTCATAAAACTGCTTTATCTTCTTCTTCTTCTGAGTAAAAATATCTGACTAACCTTGCTTCTATTCTTCCAAACAGTATAAGTTCATCAGGTATCTTCATGAAAGAAACATTCTAACTAATAATTCTTCATTTTTCTTCTTCTTTATTTCTGTTAGTTGTAATAGAAGGCCATGTTAGGGAGGTTATAGGGAAAAAGAGTGGCCAATTCCCACCCCATCACCCACCTAGATCATGACTAATTAACTTTTAAACTTTCTATTTCAAACAAATAAAAAAAAACATTTTTTTTTTTATTCAAACTTTTAAACTATAATTACTTTTACTTCATAACCTCAAAAGCTAATCAATAATTCTAAATGAAATTGTGATTTACTGCATCCTTGTTCCATCCGATCTGTTTGTTTATAACCTTTCTTGTAAAGTATAAAATTTTCAAACATTACTAATTCAAAAAAAAATTAAATTCTGGTGTCCTTTGAGTTACAATTAACTTTACTATTTCTTCGCTTGAAATAATTTAAGTTTTCAGAACTATTTCATTGTCTAATTCACAACACTTAAAAATCAACTCAAAACAACAAATCATCAAAATCAATAAGATCATCTGACCTACCTATCAGTACTGTGAACTTGAACTGTTCGTACACATTTATAATAAGCTATTGTATTTAAATTCCAACCTAAATAAGGTTTTAAAAAAAACTACTAATCCCTCTGTAAATTAAGAAAATTAACTTTAAAAATTAAACTTAAGGTATTAGTTCTTTTTGACAGCTACCACAACTCACTAGTTCCATTACATTACTATAACCTAAAAAGTTCTGTAAATAATGTTTATAACAAAAAAAAACTCCAGTTACTGTCTTCCATAAAAAAAAATAAAACTTTACATGACCTTATTAATCTCCACTTGTAAGTCCATGGCTGCCAGCTTTCTCTTCTCTTGAATCTTCAGTCTTGGCTCTTGTTTCAGTGATCTTGTATCTTGTCTCTCGAACTCTTGTCATCTTGTAAACTGGACTGCTGCTCAGCTCATCTTAAGGAATCTGTAACAGTTTCAAAAATACATGTTAATTTAAATTACATAATTCCTGTTCTTTGGTCCTAAAAAAAAATTGTATTATTAGTACACATTACCCTGAAACAACATTATTATTCATTGTTTATTACTTAAAAAAAATGCTTTACCATAAAATCCTTTTTTGTTCTTTTCATTAGGCCTATTTATTTTCCTTCTTCTTAATTAAATTCTGCTTCAAATGTTAATCCTAACTTAAGACCTACCATCTATTTATTATTCATTACCTACATTATTTATGTTACCCTAAAATTCCCATAAGTTTCTAATACTTCCTATCAAAGACATTCTCTCTAAAAAAAAATTTACTTGTGACTCTTAACTTAACAAACTTAAAAAAAACTTTTACACTAGACTTAACTTATTATTCATTCTTAGTTACTAAATTTCTATATGTAAACTTTAGTACTTACAAACAAAAACTGCCTATTTCTCTCTACCTCTTAATCTCTTTCAATTATTACAATAATAATGTTACCTTGCATCTTTAAACTTTCTTCTTTTCAATTAAATTAGACATCTCATAACAATAAAAATTCTGCCTATACTCTTCTTATGGGTGTACAAACCAACAACAAAATTTCAAATTCTCAAGTTTCCTTATATTTAAATTATGCAATGCACATAACCTCTGTGGTGCCTGTACCCTTTTAGGCCTACCACCTTCTCCTCTCACAGCATGACAACTCTTATTCCTCGGGGTCTGTATTCACTGTTACAAATCAAATATCTCAAAAAAATTAAAAACAAATTTATTATTTTAAGAAAACAAAAATTTACATTGAATTTACTATGGAGCCTGGAAATCTTAATGTCTCACAGCAGCTAACATGACTAAATCCCATGGAACCCCAGGTTTACATAACCTGTGCCCAAAAATTTAAGCATACCAGGCTTTCCCTGCACTGGTTTTACAGCATCACACACTATTTTGGGCCCCTGATCTGCCATCAGTCCCAAGGAGTTTTCCCACAACCCCTCTCTACACAAGCGCCTACCGCATTCCTCTCAATTGGCTATCGGTTTTACGGCATTCTTTTGGGATCCGACCATCAAGTTAGGGCTAATCGAACACTAAACCTCCATACTTCCAAACTAATGTAAATCAATTAAATTTTCTCTGTAAATTCTAAAAATCAAAAAAAATTATTCCAACATGCCAAAGAAACTTCCAAAAAAAATTCATAATCTTATCTTCAAACCATTAAAATAAAAATAAATAGATTACTCTGTTTTCTCCTTAATAACTGTAAACTGTCAACAAATATCATGTCGTAAATTTTAACTATGCTTACTGACTCTTAATCATAAAATCTCATTTGTCCTAATTAATAAACAACCGATTTCCTTAAAATCTCACTGTATCTCTCACACTCAAACTTCACTGGCTGAATATCTCAATAAATTCAAAAACAATTATCTAAACTCTTAAAGAAACTCCTCCCCAATTATTCAAATTACTTCACCTTATTTTATTTCATTACTTAAAACACCTTACTCAAAAAAAAATTAATTAATTATCTAGCTATCTTCCATTATTATTTATTTACCGAACAAAACTTTCTCCTAAATTAATTTAGTAAAATTCAATTTCACATTAGGCAAGTACACTAACTCTCTACAGCAATGTTTCTCATTTCCCTCCTTCCTAACTGAATCCAATCTTACTTAACCTCCAGGGAATTTACCTCACAAAATAACCAAAAATTTCACTGTAGTGCCTATCTGCTATAGGCCCACTACACAGGGGGCTCTAACCCCACCAACAAACTTCATTGAAATGGTACCCTATCCCATACAGGATAGCCACTTCGGTACTACCATGGGGAACTCCTGCCCCAAACTACTCACAACTCTCAGGATTCTCCTGACCCTTAATTCCGTAGTCAGCCCATCTCCTATGGTCTGCGCTACAATTCCCTTTCTTCCCAGGGACACAACGCCTCACCTTAGGGTCCCTCGCCCTAATGAAAACATTAATTTTGTCTCTCTGTTCTTTTGGAGTAAATTCCCTCTACACACAAAATCTAGCCTTCCCAGTTTTCTCAATGCTTATCGATTTTATAGTGTACCTCCTTAATAATGTTTACAAATCCCAAAAAAATATTTTTAAAACCGAGGTAGAATTTAACTAACAAAAACATAAACAACTTACAACGAAACACTTCTAGCCTATACATCATACACTTCTTAAATTAAATTACTTACATACTGAAAGTTCCTCTTCTCCTAAAACACACTTAAATTTAAATTTATTTAACCAATAGTCTATTTTCTTATCGCTAAGTTACCGTACAGCTGATCAAAACAAGGTCACGGCCTGTCCACGTCTCCGTATGAGCCCGTGACGTCACCGAATTCCATCAGGTGCGCCAACCCTCGCTTGCGGTTCCTCCGTTCTCCGCTAGGTCTCAGCACCTCCCCGTCACGTGTTCATTCTGCCACGTCCACTGACGTGTCGTTCTGAAACAACTCTCAACATTTTTCTAATTAAAACAAAACATCACTATAAATTCTATAACTCTCTTTTACATAAACTCTCGTTTTCTCTTTAATTCCTTTCTAACGTTTATCCTTCCCTCGACTGATTTAATTCGTACGTCTCGTCTCCTACGCGCACGAAAACAAAACAAACTTCTCTTGAAAATAATTCCTATTTACGACAAAAACTTTATTTTAAATTATAATTCTCTTAACCTACAATCTTAAAATGAACTTCAATTAAATTAAACCACTTGCATTATCTCTAATAAGCATTTAACTTATAACGTATTCTCCTCACGTAATAATCCCCGATATAAATCTACAATAAATTCAACGACTTAAAACAACTTATCACTATAAACTTTATCCTTACAAGTATCCTCAAATAAACATCTGTTACGTCAAAAAAAAAATCTCAAAGACTTCCTCCACTATAGACTAAAATTCCGTAATCCTCTCCTCAAGTAAACTCTTAGTAACCTGCTATCAGAAGCTGAAACTAACTTAATAATAAACATAAAAATCTACCTCTCTCTCTCCAGAAATAGAACCTACCCGGCGCCTCCACCATTTCTGTCACGTGCACCTAGCCGGTGCCACCGCCATTTCTGTCACGATCCACCTTCAGAGGGGGGGCGAGAATCGTAGCTCTTTACATAGAAACAACTCGCTTGGCATCAACTAGTCTTAACTTCATAAAATACTTTACTGTACCTAGGATCATAGGTTCGTCATCCCGTACAGGATGTCTGGTGAGAGCTGAACTAAGGAGATTTTGCAAAATAACATAATACTTAATTAAAATTATTTTATTCTTAAAGTCAAATACTCAACATCATTTTAAAGAACATTTAAATAGCGGGATTACAATTTAAAACAATAATCTCTTTACTTCCTTAACGATTGAACGACCTTACAAGAGAGAGAATGAGAGAACTTCACTAAACACTTCCCTAGTCCTTCCGAATACCTCAAATCATAATTAATACTTAAAATTAAAACAAAGATAAGTCCATACTCACATTTTCCGAAAAGCCTTTCTTGATCGATTACTTTAAAAAAATAACGTAGGGGCCTCTCCTGCCCTTGAAATCCCGAACGAACATTACATTTTAAAAACTATGACGCGTGACCCCTGACGAGGGCCATAGCCTCCGCCCGAAAGCTTGACGACTACATTATGACCTAACTTAAATTAAACGACTCGTGGCCTCTGGCGTCGACCATAGCTTCCGCCCGAAAGCTTGAATTCCTACATCACGAACGAACTAACAACTCGTGACCACAGGTGAGACGCATAGCCTCCGCCTGAGTGAGCCCCGAGTCACCACTCACTTGCGCTTAAATTCGCGCGCCCTGCCGCGCCTACCATAACAAAAGCTCGTTATTGAAGTCAAATTTACTAAACAACTAACTAGAACATCTGGGAAGACTACCCCCCCTCTACCCCGATGTGCAGGCCACACCGCGCGGCTTGTTACGACAGCGCGCCCCAGTAACTGCGGCCCGTGGCTGCGCCAGCGCGCGGCCAAACAAACAAACAAAATTCTGCAAGCCCGCAGCGCGCCGCGCCGGCCCCGTGCCCCAATTACATGGTCACGCCACTTGCGCTGACGAGTGAACAGAGCAGCCAGCCCAGAGTCCCGTCAGTAAAGTCCCTAAATTTGATTTCAACAACCCTGCAAAATTTCAACCCGCGACAATATAATCTGATGAAATCAAAGCATAAAATCCCAAATATAAGTCTTGAAACTGGAATCTGAATATTTTTGAAATCAACCCATCACTTATCTACTGTGAATTTGAATCACAGTAAACAGAAAATATCTCATGATAAGTTAATGCAAATATAAACTTCCATGGACGTAAGTAAATCAAGTGAAACACAAAAATAAGACTGTTTAAAATCATGAAGAACAATTTTACTAGTAGATAAAATCATAGTTTTCAATGTTTTAACGGCATATTTTGCACATATTTGTTGATAGTGAACTGCTGTGGTTAAACATATATGCTTATGTATTTTATTAATTGCAGGCTAAACATGTTTAATTCATTCTGAGGTGTTGATATGATGTTAATGTCTTGGGATAGGGGTGAGGTTAACAGAAATACTAGTCAACACTAACAATTATTTCAATGTAAATTTATATTTTGTCGAATTTATTGTGCACTGAAGAAAAAATTCAGAGGGAATGTAGAGGCAAATTGTGAAAGTAAAAAAATTAAAAAAATTGTCGCAGAGAAAGTTATTAGGTCTCATTATGCTAATTGTTTCAGAAAATCTAAGTACATATATTTACACTTCTGAAGTAATTTCTTGAAATTTGCCTCTGTTTGAATTTCCAAATTAATTTCATTCAGAAAGGAAATAATATTGGAATTGAACATGAAATTGAGGGATATTGTAGAATCTGAATCAGAATTGAATAAATGTGGAATTGACCTATCCCTATTTAAAAGAAGTCAACGTTTTGTTTTGAAATTTGGTGTATCATATTTACTCAAATATAAGCTGGCATTATGGCATTCACTCTCAGAGACATTCCTTTTTTGCTTGTTTAAGTTAACATTCAATTATAAAATGCACTCGAATGGTTATTCTTCCAAGTGGTTTGCTGACCCCTCAGCACCAGTGGCGGTACAAGAATTTCTTTCTGGGGGGGGGGGGGTTTGTGATAAAATAAAATAGAACACTTTTATTAAAAAAAACTTAAATGACTACTGACTATTGACATATTGGCCTCGGTAGTAGCCGATAGGCAACGTCAGGAACATACTGTCTTCACTGATATATTGCAAATGTTTTCATAACTTCCTAGGGAAGGAAAAAAAAGGGGGGGGGGGGTTATAAATCCCCCTAATCCCCTTACCCCCTGGTGACCCCACTGCTCAGCGCTGTCCAGCAGAGTTTACACAGACTGTACTTCTTGACCTGGCAGTTATCAGCTGTTTCGTCCTCAGAGACAGTTGACTATCCGCCCATGAAACTTGTACCGCGTCATGAACTACCTACCTAACATCTTGCTAAGTTCTGTTACCACTGGTGATTGCGTGCTGCTAATGTAGAAAGTTAATATTGTAAACCTCATCTCATTTTTAAGTGTCAAAAACTCAGTAAATGTATGCGTTTTAAGACACCTTAGTTCCTGAGATCAAATAGGCAAAAAAAAAAAAAGATTCAGCTTGTAATTTAAATACGTTTGGTACTTATGTCTTATTTTACCAATTTATTTTTATTTTTATTAATTGTAAATTACATTTTTAATCGTCAGTGAACGTGTTTGTAAATTTTATTTCTGCATGGTTGAAATCACACATCTGAAAATGGCTGACTGAAAGTATGTAGTGGCTTGGTGAGGTGTGTCACGTGGTCTGGACGGCGCTGAGTGGCGAGAGTGGCGCAGGTGGTGACGAGCAGCCACGCGGGCCAGGCGGCGCAGCACGGCGCACAGCACGGCACTCAGCACGGCGGGGACGGCGCGGAGCCCCAGAAGGCACGGGTGCGCAGAGTGGCCTGTACGTGTCCCAACTGCAGGGAGGGGGAGCGGTGAGTGCCGGCAGCCACTGCCCTTCAGCCCAGTCCCTCAGCTGGGCGTGTCGCTGCACAGTGTAACAGCTACATTTCAGTTCATACTTCATACAATCATGAAATTAATAAGCATTTATAACCAAATAATTAACACAAGAATCATCACAAAAACCTAAACTTATAAATAGTAAATTCAATAAAAAAATTTTTTTAGCAGGATGTTTGTACCAAAATGTATGTATTAAAAAAATAGATTAGTTTTTTTTTTTTTTTTTTTTTTGTTATTAGTAACTCAGTTTTACATTATGATGGTACATTTTTCAAACACACAAATACTTGCCAAATTTAGATTTTTTATTTTTTTTTAATTAAACATGCCTATTAAAAATTATTGTATTTGTTAAATTACAATGTGTGTGTGTGTGTGTGTAGAGAGAGAGAGAGAAAGTCAGTTATGCAAGTGTCATATTTGCTTAATGATGTGCTATAGTTACAAATAAACAGAATTCATAAAAAAATAAAAATAATTACACCAAAATCTCCAATTTTTAAAAATGAAATTGGCCAAAAAATTAAACAATATACTTGTTAAATACTCATAATTTTCTGTCTTCAATATTCAAATTTTGTCTTTGTATTTAATTTGGCTATAGTCGGAATACCTGAAGTAAATATTGATTGGTTGCTGCTGTCCTTGTGAAGTCGCTGATAATGGAATAAGCTATGTTTTATGTGGCAGATAGGATTGTCGTGGACAAAATTATTACTGAATTAGATTTAATTCTGATGTTGGATGTGGTTTTAGCTTATTCGAAAACTTGGGTGTAAGAGATTTCAAATTAATAGTAGGATAGTTTACTTGTTTCTTCTTATTGAATATAGTTGGGAGAGAATCATGCAGGAAGTAATATTTGTGAACCATGGCAAAGAAAAAGAAAAAAAAAAAAAAAGCCAGCTTTATTTACTTTTGTGGAGAGGTAAAACCTAATGGTTCTGAAATCACCTACAGATACAATGCATTAAAGCAGGGTTTCTAGAAATGTGGAAATGTGTGCAAATGTTGCAGTGTTTATGTGTCGATTATATGACAACTGTTGGCTGTTTACTAAAAAAATAGTTTACTTCAAAATAAATAGCTAGTAAATAACCCAGAACACTAGTAGTATGCCTAGAGCCTACTGCAATGAAGTTATCTTAAAAAGTTAAAACTACTTCATTTTATTCTAAAGTATAGTGTATTAAAGCCAAAAATCCATTTAATAATAGCTTGAATAACTCCGGTCTCACATATTTGAATATAATTTTGACAGTCATATCTTGGATATAGGGACGTACAGTATTTTTCAGTTTTATAGAGGTAACTTCTGCTAGTAACTAAAACTGATGCAGGCTAAATTTTGTTTTCTAAGAAGCACATGTTCTTCAAAATACAGATTTTTTTACCCCTTTTGCATTTGCAGACCCACTCATGTTGCCATCAATGTAATTCAAGAGAGTTGCAGCCTTTCCTTTAAAAGAAAATTTCCAAAAATTGTACTTTTGGGTATTTTTAATTTTCCTTACTTTTCCCTAGTAAATCATTTTCTTAAAGGTTTTTTGAAATTACTTATGGATTCAAAAATTTTTAGCACTAGTTATGATTGTTTTAATCACAGAATACTTGGCTTTTTGTTTGTGGTTTTAATTTTTTTTAAATTGAAATACTTTGAATTATATTTAAATTTTAAAGTACATACTATGAGATATGAAAAAAAATAATAGTTTACTTTTTTAGTAATATTTAAATTATAATTTTATTTTTAATTGGCGATGCGAAAGTTAAAATAACATTAACTGTATTCTTCTTTTAAAACCTACAGCGGCAATCAATTTTCCTGTAGTCTGCAGTGACGAAACATTTCGACTTTTGAGTACACACATACACACGTGTGCGCCGAGGTATCTTCCATAATTTAAAAAAACCCCAGCTCGACCGAAGGAGGGAGTGGCAACAGCGTGACGGAGGGCTGGCACGGGAGCGTGGCTGTGCGCAGGAACGTGGACCGCAAGAAGCAGCACGTGTGCCACGTGGCGGGCTGCAGCAAGGTGTACGGCAAGACGTCGCACCTGCGAGCGCACCTGCGCTGGCACTCGGGCGACCGCCCCTTCATCTGCAGCTGGCTGTTCTGTGGCAAGCGCTTCACGCGCTCCGACGAGCTGCAGGTGCCGTCATTCCCATTAGTCGTTCTCTGCTTTGCACGGCTACTACTCTCACCTCTACAGTTCATGTTCCTTGAATTAACTGCAACTTAAGAGGCCACTCCAGTGTTTCAGGGGCACTACGCAACCCGCGTTAACCTCATAACATTCAATGCTATTTTCATTTTGCTTATAACTAATTAACTAATATGGATTTCGAAATGATGCTTGCTTGATATGTAAGACAACGATGCTCTTATCAAAGCCCCTTTCTTCAAAAATGTGCATAAATTATGGTTCAAACCTAGACAATACACTTATTCATATTAGTAAAGATTAGTATTAAACCATAATTTATGCACGTTTTTGAAGAAAGGGGCTTTGATAAGTGCATCGTTGTCTTACATATCAAGCAAGCATCATTTTGAAATCCATATTAGTTAATTAGTTATAAGCAAAATGAAAATAGCATTGAATCTTATGAGGTTAACGCGGGTTGCGTAGTGCCCCTGAAACACTGGAGCGGCCTCTTAATGCACAGAGAGAAAGAACAGGTGTGAGAAAATATAAATATTGAAAAATATTAAATATGAAACTTTTTTTTACATGATATAGTATTAAAATATTTATAAATTAGTGCCTACTACTGTGAAATAGGATTTTTTTTCTATCCAGCATATCAAAAACTTTAAACTTACATTCTGAATTTGCTGTCAAATAACACTTTAATTTTGTTTTGTACGAAAAACAGGTGTCTGGATTACTGTGTGTTAACTTGGTGTGCTGATATGCCTAAGGTTACAAACGTTCATTTAAGAAATCAAATTTTTTAGATGCAAGTAGGGATGGTCGGGTACCCGAAATTTCGGGCAGTGTTTCGGGTATCAAGTATACCCGAAATTCCGGGCGGGTATTTCAGTGCCCGAAAATATCGGGCACCTTGGAAAACGGCAATACCGCACGGCGCAAGTAAACAAAGCTTCTTTTTTTTGGAACGCGCGGCAGCTGCAGGAACATGCCACGCCGCCGCCGTCCCGGCACCAGCCGGTGAAGTGAGTGTGTGTGAGAGATAAGATAAAGGTGCCCGGTCAGCAAGTGTGTTTGTGGGAGGGGGAGACAGATATAAGAGAGCGAGCCCTGCAGCAAGCGGAAGTGGTCAAGGTCAACATTTACCGTTACTCTCGCTGGCTGACTAACGATGCAGCTGGTCGCCCGCCTCTCTCTCTCACACACACACACACACGCGCGCGCGTACGCACGGCGGATGCTCACTGCTCAATAGTCACAAAGTAGTGTTTAAGGCCGGTGGATCTGCTTGCTGTGTGCGAGAAGGATTATAAGCTGACTTTAATTACACACATTGTAGTTGCGTGGCATTTACAGAAAGTGGTTGTGAATTGTTTCTATTTAATTCATGTCATTATTTTACCAAAATGGATACCAGTGGAAGTGTAGGTCAAACAATCAACAGTGACAATGAACCTTCAAGCAGCTACCCAAACACAATTTAGTTAATAAGCACTTTATTTCCAAGATTAATATGCACTCTATTTTTTAGTTTAATGTTTAACTTTCGTATCAGTGCGGTATAGTAAATAAATAAAAACAGTTCAGGTTTGTCAATGCAAACTTAAGTACGACTATTTTATGTTCAAAATTTATTTCATTAACTAATTTTGATGCCCGACCGAGATTGCCCGAGCCCGAAAATTTTGGACAATTACCCGCCCGAGCCCGCCCGAAGTCAAATTTCTCTGCCCGACCATGCCTAGATGCAAGTGAACTAAAAAACAGCAAATTTCAAAAAAAACATTGGAGAAGTCATCCCTTCTGAAATGAAATTCTGTGTATGCTCCTGGGAGAAGAGGATTGTGTTTTTGAAATATGAAAGCCTACAAAAAAAGGTGGTTCCTTTGAAAGTTTCAAATGATACTTTTTTGCAATACAGTTTTAAAAATGTTTCACGTAGAAAATCATGAAAACTAGCTTTAATGTCAAAAATGAACAGAAATAACTTTAAAGTGTAGATTGTCTCAATAGCAGTTCCCAGTAATGCCTTCAGCAATATTCAGTTATGTTGGTCTAGGCTGGCCGGGAGAGGCTGGTTGTGATCAGTTCAGCCGTGTGCCTCGCTAGCATTACGTCACGTCGGAGTGGCAGGCCTGCAGGGTGGCTAACAAGTAACAACACATGCACACGTATTCACGTCTTGGACCTGGTCTTCTTTAACACTTGTTACGAAACGTCACATTTTCTTCATCACAGACCACACTTTTGCCAGGCATGTTTTGCAGGATTACGATCATATTTTGTTAGTTTCGCAGTGATAATTATTTGTATCTGCTTCTGAATCATCATTGTGGCCATAGCAACAGAAACAGTTTAAAGATATATATGATGTTGGGCAGATTTATGACCTGCTTAATAACTACTTATACTTACTCAATGATACCAAAAAAATGTCATCTTTTCAAATAAATAATTATTTTGCTGGTGTAGAGAGATTAGTATTAATAAAAAAAAATTAGTGAACTTCTGTGCGACTTAGTAAGTGAAATGATTGGAATGGTTTATATAGTTGTGGTATGTTGTCTTGATGGCGCGATGGCACGGCTAGTGCACGGTATAGTGTCTGCAGTGCCCGGTGGAACGCTGGTTGCAGAGACACAGGCGGACACACACGGGCGAGAAGAGGTTCCAGTGTCCGGACTGCAACAAGAAGTTCATGCGTAGCGACCACCTGTCCAAACATATCAAGACTCACTCGAAACAGAGGAACCCGGTAAGTCTGGCCTGTTACGTCTCGTTGCTTCTCGTTGCGGTATTGGGTGTAGGGAACTGGCGTGTTGGCTGCAGGGGAAAGAAAAGGAAAGGATGTTTGGGAATGTGGGTTGAAAGAAAGAAGAGTGCAGTAGAAATTAAGAGGAGAGTTGGAATTGAAATTAAAACAACTGTTGAAACGTATAATATGCAGGCGTAATTTTTTTTTGTGTGTTATTCATGTTTAATTTCTTACCTCTCACTGTAGTGGATTTGGTGATTGGTAGGCCTGTGCGAATATTCGAATTTTCGAATATCAAAACGAATAGTTTATTATTCGTATTCGATTCGATTTTGAATACTAACACTTCAAAAAAACGAATATTCAGTCATTTACGAAAAAGGCTGAGCGGGACCACTGAAACCGGGAAACATTTCGGGATCACGGAGGTTTCTCTCGTTGGGCGGGGGCAAAAGTTCCGCGGGATTTTCGTAATGTTTTAGAGTTATGTATGTGGAGTTATTCCACTACATCTGGCCACGTAAAGTCCGTTTGAACACAGTAATTCGGAGCGATAACTAACGTATTTTATGTAGAAGAATGTCGTCAGGTCGTTTAAAATAGATTCGAACTGTCAGCATACTGATAAAGATAAATACGTGTATGTAAAATCCATACAACCGGGACGTTATAGGTGACAGTTTTCAGATTAGAGGGTGAAACATGGTTTGTCGGCACTGTAATTTCGTTCCGAACCTGACGGCGAACAGAAAGAAAATTGTACAGACTATGTGGAAAACATCTGGCTGCATACTCACAGCAAGACTCCAAAAGCCTAACATGCTACGTCAATGTTTTTCAATAGGATAATACACAGTAAATGACTGGATGCAGGCGGCAAACACCCCCCCCCCCCCCGACTCCCCCCCACACACACACACACACACACACCCTCATACCCTTCCCACCCTTCCCAAATTCCTCGCGTAATGACAGCTCAGGCAATTATCCTGTCCCGCGCGTCAAAAAAAAAAACTCTTGCCAAGAACTTACTTAAAAGCTTGTGATCATGTTACATGGTACCAAGATTGTGAAGTAAATGTGTTTTCTATGACGGTGGATCCACGGTTCAAAGAGTCACTAATTGAGGATGAAAAAAAAGAAAATATGGGTTGAAAATTTGTGCAGGGAGGTATGTAAGCTGTGTAAGCTGAACACAGTAGCTGAAAATATAACTGAGACAGTTGAGGCTACAAGTGAAATGCCTATTAAGAAGTCATCTCTGTGGGCCTACGTGAAACTTTCAACAGCAGCTCAGTCTAAGCTTGCAAGCTACGAAGAAACTATCCAAGGAGAAGTAAACGAATATCTGGCAGCACCCTTAATCCCAAAGAATGAAAATCCTTTCAGTTTCTGGTCAGAGAAGGGGCGCACTTGTTTCCGAAACATATCTGTGGTAGCAAGAAAGTACTTGCCTATACCTGCCACACAAGTGTGCAGTGAGAGACTTTTCTCAACAGCTGGCAACATTGTGACGTGTAGAAGAGAGAGTCTACTCCCCGAAAATGTAGAGCAGCTTGTGTTCCTCCACAAAAATTTAAATTAGCTAATATGTAGTGATGTGACAAGACTCTTTTTAATACAAACTAATTATAAAATTGGAGAACCTTAAAATTTTAAGTACTGTCAGTTTTTTGATTCTACATACATTGTATCAGTAAATATGTACCTGTTATTGTAATTGATGTGATATAACATGTTTTATGGGATTTAAATTCTCATTCCAATTATTCGAACTCAATACTGTATTCGTATTCGAGAATAATTTGGTATTCGTATTCAAATTCGATTCAAACTAAAAAACTGATATTCTCACAGGCTTAGTGATTGGTGTTTTATACTGAACCAATATTACCCAATCTATTTCCCCCAATGGATTAACATTTTGAAAAATGTTAAAAAGGTGTTGATAGTTGTGCCTACTCTCTTACGACACAGTAGCTTAGCTTCAGGGACACTCGCGCACCGAGCAAGAAGCGAGTATGACAGCGAGGAGGCGGGGGGAGGGCAGCAGGAGTCGACACGGACGAGTGCCGTGTCTGACGCACCGCCGCGCCGTGCGTGCACGCAAGTGGTTACCTCACACGGTGGCTCATAGCTGTGCTTGGTTAGCTTCAGGGACACTCGCGCACCGAGCAAGAAGCGAGTATGACAGCGAGGAGGCGGGGGGAGGGCAGCAGGAGTCGACACGGACGAGTGCCGTGTCTGACGCACCGCCGCGCCGTGCGTGCACGCAAGTGGTTACCTCACACGGTGGCTCATAGCTGTGCTTGGTTAGCTTCAGGGACACTCGCGCACCGAGCAAGAAGCGAGTATGACAGCGAGGAGGCGGGGGGAGGGCAGCAGGAGTCGACACGGACGAGTGCCGTGTCTGACGCACCGCCGCGCCGTGCGTGCACGCAAGTGGTTTCCTCACACGGTGGCTCATAGCTGTGCTTGGTTAGCTTCAGGGACACTCGCGCACCGAGCAAGAAGCGAGTATGACAGCGAGGAGGCGGGGGGAGGGCAGCAGGAGTCGACAAGGCCGAGTGCCGTGTCTGACGCACCGCCGCGCCGTGCGTGCACGCAAGTGGTTACCTCACACGGTGGCTCATAGCTGTGCTTGGTTAGCTTCAGGGACACTCGCGCACCGAGCAAGAAGCGAGTATGACAGCGAGGAGGCGGGGGGAGGGCAGCAGGAGTCGACAAGGCCGAGTGCCGTGTCTGACGCACCGCCGCGCCATGCGTGCACGCAAGTGGTTACCTCACACGGTGGCTCATAGCTGTGTTTGGTTAGCTGAAGGAACAGTTCTGACAAACATATTTTGGCACTTATGTTTCTTTAGGCGCATTATAAAAAAAATTATGAGAGTGAATTTTTATGATTCGTGCAAAAAAAAAACCTACCTACAAAAAAAACTACATAAAAAATTATATACGTATGTGCTTTTAAATGTTATACTTTAGTGATTGATATTGAATACTGGTTCATTCCATTAAAAGCATTTATTTATTATGAACATTAGCGATAGAAATTGCGTTTAGAATAAACTTTTTTAAGAGTCTTTTTAAGTGTACTTATGTAAGTGAGGTTATGTTCCCATCTGTATAATTATTTGAATTATAATAAACAATTAAAATTAATATATACATTAATAATATTTATCTTTTCTAATTATTATTTTAAATTAATCTTGATAATTTTACTAAACTAATAATTAATTTTATACATGTGTTTGTGTTAATATTGAATATTGAGTATTTAATTACATTTTTTTTAAATTTGGTAGAATTTATACTTTACCAACTGTATTTATCACTTCATTCCTTTTATTATTTTATACCTATTATAATAATGCATGCAAAATTAAAATAATTTTTTCATTACATTAAGTAAGTATACATAAAATCTATTTCGCATATTTAAGTACACACTTCCATTATTTGTTATTAAATGTTAAAAAAGAAACTGAAAATTTTTTTCTTTTATTTTTTAAGTGAAAATTTTTGTACCAAAATTGTGTGTGTGATTTTTTTATTTATAGTTTCCTACCCTGTTATTTTTTTACACATGTAATAAAAGGAAAGGAGCAGTAGGTTGCCGGGTTACTAGTGAAGTGTCGCCACGCCAGGCTTGCCGGTCGTGACCCATCAGGCCATAAGGGTCATGATGCCGTGTCTGCAAGCACCAGTGTCCCTGTGTCATTGCAACCTAATGTTGTTACATTTAATTGAACGGCTGTGAAGAGGCTTCAGGGATCACTGCATGTCTGTGACGGTAGTGTTCAAGTCCAGTCGCTACTTGTGTTGCTGTGTGCTGTGCGTGCTCAACTAGGTACATGTTGTTCATGAAGTACAGTGTTTATAAGTCTAATTGCCTGAAATTATTTTTTGTTGTTTTTTTTGTTTTTGTTTTTGAGGATTATGATGGTGATGAAAGCAGAGAGAAAGAAGTCTGGATTAATGGGGAGCCATATAAAATTCATGTGTCTCAGGTAGATACCTAGTTGCATTACTAAAATAAAATTTGATTTAGTTGTTTAAGTACTGACATCCGTAGCTAAACAAATGTGAATTTTTTTTTGTGGGGGGGGGGGGGGGGGGGAGTGGAATGCCTGTTCTTGTTGTAAGCCTGTAGAATAGTTTGCATAAACTGGTTTCAACCTGGGTTGCACATGTTGTTGCGTGGCAATTGCCCGTGTGAAGAGCGGGTACTTGTATCCGGGGTGTTGGTTATAGCAGGCAGAGGTACTGGTCACTGGTTCACTAGTCCAGCCATTCAAGCCCAAAAATATCTTCAGAAACACTTCTAAGGATCTATGGCCATATTTGAACTGGCAAATTTTGAACAACCTACTAGAAAAAAACTATAAAATGGTAAATTTAAGAAAGTATTAGCCTTCAATTTAAAATTCTTTATCTTCATGTAATTTACTTAGAGTTAAAAACCAGGCATTCTGATCAACTTACATTTTAAATTGAAATTTTTCTGCATATATTATTTATATAATTTCTATGAGTGCTGTGTTGATAACTGCAAGACGTGAAATTATATTTTTTTTGGTGAAACTTAGAATTTATCTGTACATATCTTAGGCTATAAATTGAGTTATGACTACTGCAACACATCTCTATGCACTGTATTAAGCAACCTGTTATGCTCAACATGAACATGTTAGTTGTGAGCGCTCAGTACTGGTGAGCAGGCAGCATGAAGTTGGCCATGGATGAAGTGTCGTGTCACAAACATGGCACTCATTTGCTGTCATTAAAAATGATCCTTTTCATAGGAACTGTGATTTTTTTTTAACTGTAAAGGTAAATTATTGGGTAAAAGGGAGCTGGTAGTTTTTGTAAAATTACTATTCCTATTCAATAATTAACTTACCATTTGATTAGCTACGGAGATGTATTTTTTTATTACTAAACCAACATAACCCTTACTGGTCAAATAAAAAAAAATGGAGGAAACAATGTACATAACTCTTTATGTATATAATTCATGCTGTGTCTCTTACCTTCCACGTAAGTAGATTTGGTGATGTGAAAACATACCCCACTTTCACCCCGTTGGGAGTGGAATTTTGAGAAATGGTAAAATAGTGTTGTTAGTTTTGTATATTTATTATTTAGACCTAATATCTTCTATTTTTCTTGAACAGCTTTGGAGATTTGAGTTTTTTTATCGCAAAATTTTTATTTTACCTCTCTTCATTCCCTTAAGTTAGTATTTTAGGGAAATGGTAAAAAAAATAGTTAATAGTGTTGGTATGTTTATTATAGCCTAAATATTAATCCAGTATATGGGCTAAGTTAGTTTCAAATTTTGTACAAATCAGTTATTTAGTAAAGACGTGATTGAGTAACAAATTCCAACATGGCCTATGTTTATTGTAGTCACCATATTTTGTGTTCTGCCCGATAGTGAATTCCACTGCTTGCGGGTTCCGCCAGGATCATAACTCGCACATTGAACAGTTCTTCAAAGTTAGGAACATGGAAAATTTGATTAAAAAAGTTTAGTTAGTTTGGAATACACACTGTGTAGCTTGTTGAGACGAGCTTGCTTTATGTGTATTATTAAATTGCAATTTACAAGTGTCTTTACCATCATGACTTTATCTCTTGGCCCAAAACGTGTAGTCTCAAAAAAATTGTATTTATTGAATGCCAGAGTGCCACTTACAACACATCCACCCTATGTTAAAGCTTGAAAATAAAAAAATGTATTAACATTTTTTTAAATTAAAAACTGAAACAATATAAATTTTTATTATTTACCCTGTCGAGGAGTCTGGCTACCATTTAACTGAACAAGTGTAACTCAATAGCAAACCATGTTTAAAATAACATTTAAAAAAAATTAAAGGCATTTTCAGGCATATGCCTGACATTATGCACATTCAGGAATACGTAGTCGTATATCAACTCTGGCTTGGATGGCAGATTGTACTTTGTTACCAGCTGTTTATAGAAACCAAGTAGGTATTTATATATTTTATAAAAGTTTGGTTCAAGCACCGCGAGTGTTATCTTGTTCTGATTCGGGGCAGCGGACGTTAGTGTAGCAACTGGTTATGTTTCACGCGTCCCATGGCGACTCAAGGGACCGAAGAACGGTGACTTCTCACTTGATATGCTGGAGTGTTTGATAGTGCGTAGGGCTGAACCACTTTACCGTTTGTAAATACGAAAATCGCAGACCGAATTCTCTCGAGTGTGCCCAGCGTACACCAGACACACACCACATCTAGTCGTGAAACAAGTTGTCGTACACGATCCTTCATTTCCGAGCACCCAATTGTAGGCGCGCATCAGCCCGCGGTCCGAGTGTCCTTCGCTCGCGCTCGCTTCCCCACACCGCCACATTGGCACACCTCACCACACCGCCACATTGCCACACCTCACCACACCGCCGCACTCTGTCGCACTCCGCCACACCACCCACACACCATGACGTCACTCACCTACGAGTTCAAAAACTGTGCATGTTTTAATAGAAACAGAAAACCATCTTGAAAATAAACTGCCTTTTTTAAAAACTATCTCAGAATTACAAATTCTAAACAACTTTTCTAAATTAAGAAACTATTAAATGTAGTAATACACATTAAATCAATATCCATAAGTACAGGAGGTATTCACGACGTAAGCCCTCTTCCTGTAGCAGCATCACTCTGACCGTAGCAGTGCTCTAGTGAATGTACTAGCCTCAGATTTCCTTGCAACTTGCATTAGCTGGTGAGTTGCTGTTATGTAAATTATTGTTATTAATTGTAAAATAATTTATTATATTAACACATAAAAGAAAAAAAAATTCAGTTTATGTTTTTAGTTTTTCATCTACAAAGTGAATTTAATAAGCCAAGTTTATTTTAAAGCAATGTTTTGTTTACCTTTGTTATTTTTGAAATTAATTTATGTACCTATGCAATTACTTGTTACTTTAAATATGTTTTTTTTATGAGTTATTTAGGGTTGTGCGAATATCATTTCTTGCTGAAATATTATAATAAAATAATTATTATTTAATTTAAAACAAAACAAGAATGAAAGTCTTGAATGTTCCTAATGTGTATGTTGATTGTTGAAAGTTACGAAAGTGTCTGCAGGCATGTGGATGCAGCTTGCTCGTCGGAGCACATGTTCCCTTGTTGCGCGGTTCACGTAGCCTTGCAGTTGGCTCAGATACTATCATTAATACACACCTGGACGAGTGCACGTTGAGTGCTGGGCAACCCACACAGCTGCCCTCCCCGCTTTGTAAGTGACTTTATCAAAGATTTATTGTATGTTTTTATAATCTGGGATGATACTTGGTTAGGTTTGTACGGTATGATTTAAATAACAGCTGTTTTTCCTTTTGAGAAGTGTTTGTGCATTTGCAACGTGTTTTACGAGAATATTTTACATTTAGTTAATGTTTCTTAATATCTATTATGATTTGTTTACTTTATCGTGAAAAAGTTGTTTAAAGTTTTTTTATAAATATTTTTTCTCAGTTAAGATTGTGTGTGTGTTCACGTAATTTTCTGTTTTCCCACTCGTATCGCTACATTCCTTTTTTAAACTCTGCAACATAGAAAACGAGACCATATCATTAAGTGAAGTGTGACAGATTGTAAGTGTGGGGCAAAAACAGACTCAAAAGCTATATCAAGCCATTTGACTCCGTGCTAGAGACACAAGTCAATGTTTCGAGCAGTTTCAAGCTCTTTAAATTTTCGTGCTATTCTTGTCTTGTACGCCAGAAAATATGGTAATGATATTCGCACAACCCTAGTGTTATTTTTATTTTGTCAGTGCAGTTTTGTGTGAATGCAGTCAGTGTTGGTAATGCTCCACAGCTGCATGAGGTCAGGTGATTGCTTGTCTGCAGGTGAGATGCCTTGTTACAGTGCTATGGTTTGTTTCTTGTAGAGGAGGAAAAGCCAGGAAGCGGAGGCACAGGTGTGTGAGGAACTAGTGGAGTTTGTAACCTTTAGGGGGACGTCCGGTAACGAAGAGGTAGGCCGGCGAGGTGATGCTAGCATGCCGTGGGTCGACTCGTAGCCTGCGTACTGCAGCGCCTTGCTAGTGTTCTGTGGTAGACACGGCCACACACCGTGCACACGCTCTTCCTGTCCTGTCTCCTCGGTCGAGCGACCACAATCCAGCGAAAGTAATTCCACCAGAAACTCAATGCCACTCAAACGTAAGATCACGGTTCAACTCCTCCTGACAAACTGGTGCGTTGCAGCTGCCGTCAGCACGCCTGAGGTAGCAACTCTGCATCTACACTGCACATCTCTGCTGCAACACAGCTGGTTGTTCTTTACTGGAATTGTTATATGCAGAGATGAACAAACAAATAAAACTAAAGACATAACCTAACAGTTTTTTTTCACTTAGATTGCTGTTCATGGACAGTTGAAATTATAGGCGCCCCACTCTACTTACTTACTACACTTACACACCTATCTATGTTCAAGTACTTGAATATTATCATGTTCTTATAATGATGAGAAACTAATGGTTACAATTTAGGTTTTGCATCAAAAGTTGGCTTATGTCCAAAGTTTTTATATCTTATTGCCTTATGTTTCGGAATCTGAGATTGTTCCCGTCCCCAGGCACCACACAGTCTGATAGAGGACACGCGGCCAATGACAGACGAGCATTCCGATTGGCCGTGCACCTGAGACTGATGATATTGGCTGGTGTCTTGCATACTAGGGTAGTTGGTTGGTTCCAGCTTTAATTAAAGGTATCCATGTATTTTTAATTCAATACTTTGGCTGCTATGAGTGTCAGCCCCGCTCCATCCATTCAGACCCTGCCTCGGGCGGGAATCTACATGTCGATTTTCATTCATTTTCACTTTGTTGGCCGATAACTTTGCTCTTGCTGATTCTTTCGTTTTCCTCTTTAGTGGGTGTTCTTCCTGTATGAGTGGAGAAGCATTGTCCCAGAGTATTTAATGACTGTGGTCCCAGGCATGTTCGGTAAATCTATATTTTTGAGTTTCACTTTTCTTTATATAGTTTTTGTGTTCTTTGAAGCGTGTTGACGGGGCTCGGCCAGTTTCTCCAAAGTACACACATCCTCGCTCACAGGGGATTACCCTGGTGATCATGCTTTTTATCGTGGCATTTGACTTGATCATTCAACCACAGTTCATAAAATAATTAAGTTTTACTCTGACAATTGGTGCTGCGGCCCAGGTAGTAACGCACTTGCTCGCTGCCCGGGCGCTCAGGTTTTGATTCTTGCCGACAGTCTCTTTTTTTTTAAAAAAATACTGTTTACATAAGAGGGGGTACCAAAAAAACTGAATTTTTGCCTAAAAAAATTTATTTATTACCTTTTTTTTTACAAAATTCCTTTAGTCAGACTATCGGCCAGAGCAAAACTTCTGTGATATATAAATTGTGCTTTAATCGTCAATTTTTTTTCTGGGAATTGGCTAGCCTGAGCCTTTATTTATATTCATTATAAGGGGTGAACACAGTGAGTCTCATCCCGAAGTGACTTTCCCAAGTCGTCCGCTCCCCTTGTTGGTACAGACCAATATTTACAACTTCAATCTTACTAAACTCTTGTTCTGAATGTAATTACGATATATTGCCCATTAAGCACACGTAAAAAAAAAAAAAATCTGCAAATAAAATGGACTTGAACCATGACAACATTAAAAACTCAAATTCCTCAAAATTATGGAATTGGCCCTTAAATCCAAATCAACTATTTCACAACAAATTATCCTTTGGTGTTCCATGCAGTATGGAATGTGTGCAATTTTTTCCACAACTTCTGGATTGACACAAACTTGGTTTACCATTTACATTTTGTTGTTTATTTAATGATTTATTGACCTCCCATTCTTAGCATGTCTAGGCAACACGTACACATAAGATGAAGTTACATTTGGAGCCGTAACTTTCTTTAATTGCAAATGAAGTAGGTATTTTACAATAAAATAATCGAGAATTCAAATATATTTGTTTCGTAACAAAAATATTGAAATTCTTGCATGAATATTTGAAGCCTATTTTCAGAATTTAATAATGTCTTTTCTTAAAGCGTAGTTGTAAAATGATGTGTGGATAATGAATGATCCATACAGGCATGGCCAGTATGTTGAGGACTTGAGTAGTAGTCCTTGGGTGAAGTAACTCGGTGTTCGTAGCATGGGTCGGGGTCTGCATGCACAGTACGGCACAGTAAGTAGTTCCAGCCTGATATCCACTAGACATGCAAGTAACATGTTCAAAAACCACGTCCAGCTAGCTTAACAGTAGAGAGTGAGGAAGTCTTTAATGTTATGAACCCTATTATTGGACACTACGGTAGAGTCGAGACAATGTAGATTATTGCGGAGGAATCACATTTATATGTATGTGATTCTTAATAGCATTTGGAAATTTATAAAATTTTCATCATTAAGTTAATTTTTTTCAAATGTCGAAATCTGTTTTCCTATAATTTTTAATGACAGTACTACATTTTGTAAAGTGGCAAAAGGATTTTTGATTTCTACTTTGTAAAAAGGATATAAAAAAAAATGACATTGGCAAAATGCCTGGGAGGTGGCGAGACGCGTGGCGTGTGGTTCCAGGAGGCAGCCACCTCGACGCAAGACGCCTCCTCCGACGCCAGCTCCTCCAATGACGAGAAGATGATGATCATCCCCACGGAGGCCGACCAGTCAGACCTGGCCATCGACGACGCGCTCGACTCGTCGCTGTCCAACTGAGGCGGGCCCTGCCGTCTACGTACTGCAGCGACGTTACTAGCAGTAGTGCACGGACTTCGCGATCCCCACAACGTACAGCTGCATTTCACTGACATTACCAGCTAACAGCACTGCTGCATCTGAATCCTAGCGACAGTGGATTTGTGCGCGCCACCATACCAGTAGTAACATAAATCTCACGAGACAAACTTTAGGTATAATTTGGAACGGTCAAAATTGTTTAGAAAGCCACTACTAAGTGAGGTTGTTAGAAGTGTGTTGCGAGACAAAGGTCAAAAGTAACCACTACTCTTGACGTAGACAATGAAGTCCGAACCCACTTTTAATAAGAGATAATTAAACAAAAAAAAATGAGAAAGAACTTACTTCATATCATTTTGTGCTGTAGCTAACATCTTGCTGGTAAAATATGGCTGGATGAACACAAAAATTATGTCGCTGGGAATGTAAATGTTGAAAAATTAACATTAATTCTTATGCAGTTGTTAAGAAAACACAAAGAATATTTAAGCAGACTTCAGCAGAGCTAGCTGTATTCCCCAGCTGTGTGCACGTCGGCAGGGGAGCAGGGTGGGGGGCCTGCGAGCCAAACAAGCCACGCCTCAACTGCTAGTCAACCTGCAAGCTAGGACTTCCGCACTTCCGTTTCGCAAAGCGTACGTTGTGGGAACACTTGAGGGCCCCTGTCCCTCCACACATCACGGCAATGACTAAACGAACATATCGCGCAGGTGACGCCTGCTGTTAACGGAACTACTGCGGTGCCGTAGCTCTCGACTGAAATGTACAAAGCCAGTTTACTTACCTAACCCTAGTTGTAATGTGTCGATACTTGTGCATCAATAACAAAGCTGAGGCATTGGCAACCAGTGCATAAATTTCATTGCCTTAAAAGGTTTGTTGTACTTCTTGGTTGAGATATTATGTTTGCTAAAGATTATATTGAATTTGTTGTGTTATATAAAATGTTTTAAATATATATCGGTCAATTTCAAACATGGTCAGAAATTTGATTTAATGACCAATATTACTGGTCAAACGGCCTTGTACTTACAGTGGAACCTCTCAGTTACTGTAAGACCTTGGAAATTACAACAGTTTTGTAATGCACTGTCAGTTTGACTACGTGAATCATACTTAATTAAATTATGAGTGTTTCCCAGTTGCTTTTTTCGTAAGTGGGAGTTTTGTAAATGCCATCTTCAACACTGCCAAGCGAGCATGTGCTGAACCACTAGCACTCACGGGGGTGGGACTCGTGACAAGCTCCATGCACCCCCCTCCCCGTATCATGGCCGTCTGCTGTGCTGGCAGTAGTGTTGGTGCTCCCTCTGCTATTCAGTTTTGTTATGCATGAAGCATATATTCTCCAGTTATACTCACTTTGAACTGTGCATCAACAAAATTGTTTTTGCATGCATATTTACTAGGTATTAATGACATTTCATACATAACACTGCAACCAATTCTGAACACTTTGCGCACATATGTTAGCTATCCATCTTTGATTGGTGAAAACTTTCCAGTCTTATCGTTTGACTTGTAGCAGCTCGGTATGAGGATAGGACTTGATGGAGAGGAGTGGGTGAATGTTGCCCTTCCTCCTGCAGTAATACAGCACACCCAGGGGTACCGTTGCAGTGTTGAGACGTGTCGCTTCTATTAACGGTGAAAAAACACACATCAATATTTACCAAGTACCTGTGGCACGGGACGACGGCCACACCACACGCCAGGAACAGCATCAGCTTGCACAAGGGAAGGGTGTCGGCCATTCTCCCTCGCTCACTCCTGTAATGCTCATTTTCCCACTCCACTTACCCCCCTCCTCGACTTGCATGGCAACTGCAGCGGTTATCTTTGCTGCGCATCTGAGTTCGGTCACGAGTCGGACCATTTCATTAGTCATTAAAACAAACACTACTCCAAATACAAAATAAAATTCACAGCAACTTTTATTATTCGTAACTTAATTTGCTACAAATTTTATTCTATGTATTTTTTCACTACATCGCACCATTTTCGAGATATAGTGTGAAACTGAAGACATTTTTGGAAGGTTCATGAATCTAAGACACTTCAGTTTTCTATATTCGGTTATCAGAGTACTCATACTTATGAGGATATTTCCCGCCATTGGCAGTCTCCCAGTAGCGAGGTTCCACTGTGTGTACAATACATGCTTCAGATGGTGTTTCACTTAACTGTCATTTAGTAGAAAAAAAAATTCTGTACCAAACTCTGGATGTAGATGTGTTTAATATATAGACTGATATTTAAATTTTAAAATATCTTGTATGTTTGTTGAACAGATTCAGATAACTATTTTTATACTGACGATTTTATGTAAATTTTCCTAGTTGCAGAAACAGATAAATAAGTACAAACAATTTTATCCAAAAAAAAAAAACTTGTATATTTATTTACGGAGACAACCCCACACCACAGAGCAGGCAGACTTGGAATGACGAGGAGGCGGCACCGCGGCCGTCTAGGAGCGGGTGTACTTGCCCCAGATGTGCAGCATGAACACCGACGCGATGAAGAGCAGCGACATCACCAGCACTGGCACGGGCCCACTGCAACCACACGCCCGTCTCACACGGCTGCACGGACCACCGACGACCATTTGTAAAAAGTGAAATGCTAAGGTTTTTTTTTGGTACCTCACAATGATGCAACAGCCTAAAAATTTAAACTACTTTCAAGCTAACCCAAAACCATTGAATAGATAGTCCAATCATAGCTGGGGTAAAAATCCTGACAGCAAATATGCATTCTAATTTTCAAATTCAGCATTTTTTTGGCACTTTTCAAAAATACATTTTTCTTAAAATTCAAATGTAATTTGTTCTTTATAGTATACAATTTTTAAATAATTTGTTTTATAATGCAATATGTTGATTTCCATATTTGTTTATTTTGTAAGTGGCCTTTAACTTAACATTCAAACTGGCAAAAAAAAAAAAAAAAAAACAATATATCCAATCAGGGTTGGGTCAGTAGAATATTACGCGTAGAAAATAAGTAATCTACATGTATATTCTACTGTAGAGTATGTCATGTAGAATATTGAGATTTATTACATAGTCTACACGTAGAAAATTATGTTTATTAACATCATACAGACTACATATTTACCTGGAAACTAGAATTTGTATGTTTAAAATTACATATTTAATATTCTTTAGTACAATAAAACTAGAGAGTAGGATTGGTTTCCATTTATCAAGTCAGTCAATATTCATCAGATGGGACATCTCGAAGTTTCAGCGTATGGTACACATGCAGCAACTTTTTTGACCTTTCAAATGTAAGCCTGTTTCGTAAGGGGCAGTGGACATACGACCAATTACTAAATGCCCTCTCTAGTTGTGCAGATGAGGCTGGGATATTCAAGAGCTTAATTGCTAGTTTGCTTATTTCTGGATGTTTTCGTTGAGCAAGCCCCCAGAAAGATGATGGATTAACAACACCTTTCTCTCTAAGTAACTGAAAAATACTATGCTCTGTAGAACTCTTGAATTTTGCTAGATCATCCAGTCCTTGCCCATCAAGTTCTTGAAGCAAGAACTCCTCCACCTGCAACAGATTAATTTGTGTGGCTAACTAGAAGCAGTTAAGATTTCAAATGTTAACAACAACAAGAAAACAACAACAACAACAACAACAACAACAACAACAACAACAACAACAACATAATTTACAACTGCATTTGGGCTACAGTATTTTCCAGGGTTCACTTTATCTGTCCTCTCTCTTTCCCTCCCTCTACCCTTACTTTTCCTGAATGCTCCAACCCCTAGATTCGTCCCCCAGCTCATTCCACTCTCTCACCATTCTAACCAGCATTGAGTTCTTTCCTCTCTGTTCTCCTTCTCTGCCTATGGACCGTCCAACAATTGCCCCTCCTTCCCTTGTAGTGCCCTCTTACCGATCTGTCTCTTAGCTTCCCCATGATCCCTCTCCATTCAAAACATGGATATATCCTCACCAATCTCTCCACCCTCCTCCTTTCCTTCAGAGTCTCTCAACCCAGCCCTCCTTAAATTTATTCACTTCCTGGGTACATACCTCATCATGCTGTTCTGCAGAAAACCTCTTCCCTAGGTAGACTGGGTGCAAGAAGTTTGCTGCTAAGCCATATGTGGTAAGTGCTTGCTCACGCCTCTTTTAGACATTTTTTTGGAGTTGGATGTATCCATCTGGCAACCGTAATTGCATCCACTCTTCTGCAGCGTCAGCAATACTGAATTTGCTTTGCTGACACTTATTGATTAACGTACAAACAGGGTCAAACAGCTGGATGCCATCTGAAACTTGCTTCATGAAGTTGTCATCAAACATCAGCTGAAGAGCAGCAGGGTCAATTGATACACCCTGTCCAACCACCTTTTTCATTGCTGGTAGATTTTTCTGCAGACAAAGGAATGCATCTCTATTGCTGCACCATCGTGTTTCACATGCCAGTGTTATCCGGTGTCCACCATATGCAAGGAGACGTACTTCTTGATCAGCTGAAGTGAAAGCTTTTAACAATGTATTTACTCTTGATGCCAGCTGGGGTGGGACAAGCTCTTTTGCAAGAAGATTACCAGTATGTGAATTGCATGTAATGTGCCACAAATCTATTATTTTACCCATTTTCATCATATTGGCAGCATTGTCCGAACATACAGCATATAATTCTGTATTGTAAAGATCACGTGCAGATACAATTGCTTGTGAAACAATATCCTTTAGAGCACTTCCTGTTTCACTCTCTCCCGACAGATCCCAAGCATCAAGAAATCCAATGTCACCTGCTGCATTATGTATCATAGCAGCTATGTTTTTTGTGTTGGCTGCCTCATTCTTCCATCCATCGATGAGCAGAACAGAATGTTCACCAAACTTTAAAGAAGTTCTGCACTCTTCATATTCTGCATCAAGAATGGTTGTTGCAAGTGTTTTTCGAACTGGTGGCCTGTATGACGGTCTTAAAGTCTTGACAAAATTTTTAAAATGATTAGAGTGTTGGTTTGTGTTTGTGACTGTGGGAATGCCTAGAACTTTGGTTAGTGAATTATATTCATGAGATTTGTACTGTAAGCCACCTGTAGATAAGGATCCTTGGCTTGTAGTTGCAACAATGAAACTCGTAGATTCACTAGGAGTGGAAAGGCCAAATACAGGATCATCATCATCATCATCACTAACTTTGTGTCTTCGTTTAATTGTGTGTGGTTGAACAGATTGTGATGCAGAGGAAACCGCTGTAGAGGTTACATTGCGGCATACATTCCTGAAACAGAAATCAGGTTTGTAAGCTTTGAAAGTAATTTCCAAATGCATTGTACAATGTCCTTATCATGTAAATAAGCACGTTTTGTAGGCAAGCTAATGAATGACCTTAGGTCTCTGTTAACTCTATATTTCTTAATCAATGTATGAATGCATGTTAGAATAAATCTAAATAAATATACATTATATTAATTGTAGGCTACCTGTTATCAAAATGACATAAACCTCAAACAAATACAAATCAAATGTAGTTTGTAATATAATAAAAATTAAGTTGTTATAATTATACCATTAATAGTTTGTTGTTAGAACATCTTGTTTACTTTTTTGGTTATAAACATCATATTAAGTAAACTAAAGATAGATATTAATTATTCACTTGACATAAAATTGTGTTGTAGGCCTAATGATAATCAAGTTTCATAATTATTTATTATATTAACAATACATATGCAGTTAGTGCAATAAGTGCCTAGTTTAGTTCTTGCTTTTTTAGGTTATAAATATCATATTAACTAAGTACTAAAGATCAATAAAATTATTTTCTTACCTGTGTGATTCTAGACGTTTTGCAGCAGTATTTTTTTAAAGTTTTCTGACACACAGTACAAAATGCAACACACTTGTTGTTTTCTTTGAGCAACTTAAAACCCAGGTCACTCCACAATGAATGCTTTGGCCTGCCAGCCATTTTGAAACAACTGATGTGTCTCTCCTATGCCCTGATTGGTCTGCATTCAATAGTCTGTTGCTATTATGTGCAATTGTATAAACATAAATTATTCCATTTTAATGAGGTGCATATTTTAACAAACCTCAAGATACATTATTTCACTTAAAATACAATATATTTCTTTGACAATGTTAGGCTTAATTTTCTACATACTCTACGTAAATATTATACATATTCTACATACTATACATTATTTTCTACGTGTATGTAGAAAAATAATATTCTACGTGTAATGACCCAACCCTGTATCCAATACATGAAAGAAACTGAAGAATAGGCCAAATTGTTTCAAATGTGTTCATGCCATAAGCGTTTGATTATTAATTGGAAAAAAATTTTAAAGCGCACCCAAAAATTTGAAGCAGTTATTCACTCTTATCTTAAGGAATTCTAATTATACTATGCTTTTAACAAAGATAAAAATTAACAGAAGAAATTATGGCCTAAAATTGTTGAAACTAAGATTGCGTTTTTATTTTATTTTTATACATCCGTAATTTTGTTGTGAACTATACCACATTACAAACATTTTTTGTGAGTTATATCGCAAGATGTTGTTCACATTGAAAGAATGTGTTTGTTAACCTTTCCTGCATAATAATCATATTGCTACACAAGGTCACTGAAAATGAAGATTTGAAAGGTTGGTTTTGTGTAGTGTATTTTAAAGAACCGAAACTTGAATTAAAAAAATTAGGAAACTTAAAATTTTAAAAAGTTAGTTTTCCATCACTGTGTTTTTGTCGTTTGCTATCAACTGTTGGACTATTGTGACTTAAATTATTGCAGGAAAGTAAACTTATAAGTACTATAGAGAAAATTAAAGTGCAAGAAAAAAGATACAGTAATCACTGTAATTCATAGAAAGCAATCAGAGTTTTACTTTTGAACCTCTTCAGCTATTCTTCCACATTACCCAGCTGCAACTATCCCTACACTGACATTCCATCTCGACAGACGAGACGATATGACTGGACTGTGCTGCAGTATGGTTCCAGTGCAAGCACTGCTGATTATAAGCCCTAAGAACTCTTCGATATTACCAATACATGGGTTACCACCTGTTTGCATTCACTGACACAGTGAAATCTCATTACAACATACCTGAACTGTTACTAAATGTAAAACGTCGTGTTGTGACCTGAAATAATCCTTTGTAGTGAGGCACTTTATAATGAGGTTTCACTGTAAAAAATAAATGTATTATTTTACACTGTTTTATCGGTAAAAACACCATTTAACCACAAACTACATCAGTTTAACGTCAGTGAGCTGTTAGGAGTAAAGTGGCTCTCACACTTTGATGCCGGGCGAGTCGTCCGTGTAGAACCTCCACATGCCTCCGCTGCTGGTGCCCGTCGTCCGGTTGCGCGCAGACGTCGTGGTGGTGGTCTTCCTGCAGTCACCAAGCACACGGCCCTGAGCTACGCACGACACTACTTAACTGGGGCAGGGACGACTCACAACTTGTTTAACCAAATGTGAAATAATTTTGGGTGGCTTTTTATGAGGAAATTTTGTCAGTATAATTGTACACTCTTGAGCGTGTGTGCTTTCGGGATGAAATGACAGACACAGCACTAAACACAGCTGGCTGATGCGCATCTTGCTAAGATTCATAAAATATTTCGACTAAATGAAAAACTATAGAAGAAAAGGACTTAAATTGGAGTTTTCTTCATGGAATTATAATATTACCATTAAGAGTTGACTACGTCCAGGAATAACCTTGAAAACGTTCTACGGTGACATGCTAATTCATGACGACTTCCCGAATTTTATTTCAAATAGTTCTTTAAATACATCTAAAGCATGTTCATTTTCAATTAATTCATAGTTGCTGGTGATTTTTTTTAGAGAACAACTATTACACTCCAGTTTTGGCAAGAAGATTTGATTAATTCAGACCAAGTGGAATATAGGCTAATATATACATCCACAGCCAACTTAAAGTACTAAGAAGTTACATCTATATCATACGATCCAGACTAAGAGGACTGAGGAATTATAATCCGAGAGTTACTTCAGCTACAGACTGCAACCCACGTTGAGGTGCAACGACAACGGGGGAAGACACTGAGCCAGTCCCTGTACGACGAACCATCAATGCTGCATTCGATCCTATCCTGTGTTGTCATCATTGGCTCCTTTGAAGTGTTCCAGATGAGGATGGCAACCCAGCTTCATTTGCAAAACATTCTTGGTAATGAGAATTAATCCAAAGTTGGTCCATCCGTAGCAATTTGTGTGTTTTGTCTTATCGCGAGATCAGATCAATAACTCCGCTAAAGTGAACTAAACAATTTAGCCGACTGTACGCATAATCATCCTAGCCCACTACTAGTTCAGATTTCTTTTCGTGTAAACCTTTTTCATATATAAATTTAGTAATTTACCTTTTTATTCTGATGTAATTGATACGAAATTAACGTATGAAATCAGTGATTCACCAATGTTAAATGTTAACCGATTTAAAGGTATCACAAGTTGTCTACAGCTTCCTTTTGTCCACAACTTGAACTTGCACGCTGCCTTTAATGGAATGATATGAATGTTAGCTTTGCCGCTCCTGTTTTTCTCCATATATAGAAAGTAAAAAAAAAATTAAGATGGCTGCATGAAGGGATAGATATTGACATACCTATTACTGGTAAATATCGGACATCGCTGCTTTTTAGAACGGAAAGAAAAAATCTGAAAACATGGTTTTAACACAATACACATGTCCCTAAATTTACTCCGAAAGGATGGTTTTGTAATTCTTACCAGTTTGTGAAAAAATTAAAATTATAATTCTTACATTAAATTAACTGTATTTTTACACTGGTGCCACTATTCATTGTTTACCCATGATAAATAGGCATGATCCTGTTGGCTGGATCTTGTGGTACATGATGCTTGCTGTTTTAGTTCAGTATATAGGAAGATCTTGCACAAAAAAGAAATTGTGAAATAAAAAAGTATTATAATTGCACGTTGAAAAAAAAATTTATTCGACTTAAGATCATGATTCATTATTATATGACTGTCTTTTTTTTATGTACAAGATCTTATGACATACTGAACTAAAACAGCAAGCATCTTGTAATATAAAATCAAGCCAACAGGACAATGCCATCAGAATCAAGCCTTCAGGATCCATGGAGAAACTTCAATATATGAAATGGAAGAATTAGCGAATTTTTAATTCCCCATAGTTGGCTACAGTAGTGCTAAACAGATGTACACGATCACGGGTAAACAATGACTGGCGACAGCAGTGTGAAAAAACAGTTATTTTTCACGGACCGGTAGGAATTAAGCAACCATGTATTAAAGGTAAATTTAGAATTAGTTCTAGTACTTGAAACACACGTTTTACATTTTTTATTTACTTTTCGTACCAAGAAGCCACGACGTCCAATGCTGGTATAGTAATGTAAGCAAAACTAATATTTTTTTGCAAACTATTAGGAATTAAGAAATCATCCCTTTAGGATACATTCAGGGGCGTATGTAGTATGTGAAAACCATGTTTCCGATTTTTTCTTTCTGTTCTAAAAAGCCGCGACGTCCGATAAGTACCGAATATTAGCCCAATAACAATCGTTCTAAAACCACAGCAGTTCCTACTCAGTACTACAGCCATCGAAATGTAGTAACAAAGGTACAGTTGATATACGCATACCTTTGTCTCACAGTTCCTCCGCTAGCGCTCCTTGGAGCCACAGCTTTGGTAGGGGACCTGCTGCCTGACCCGACAGACGTGGTGCTCGGTGAAGCGGGCTGAAAAACACAAACATATTTTCACAAACCATAACTGATGTAAAATTAGTAAACAATTAAAAATCAACAAGCCTTACCATCCCTGGTATAGTTAATTCAGTTCACTGTTGCACTGTAACACCGTCTTCCGTATTCACTTTGATGTGGCCAACAACGTCAACCTTCCAAAAGGGAAAACTAACGGTTAACACACGTCGCCAACTTGACCAAAACGTAACACCACGTCACAATTTTTATATGCGCTCTACCCACAATGCAGTTTTAATAAACAACCGAGTAACTAAAAGCATTACAGACCACTTTCCGATTACTCTCACAAAAAAACCTTTTTACTAATAAACGCTACAAACAATAAGCATAAATAAATATTTGGCACATGATTAATATTATTAGTTGTATTAGACCTGGTGGAAGCGGTGGACGGGGGGAAGCAGATAGATGCAATCTTTATAGATTTTGAAAAGGCGTTTGATAAGGTCCCCCATAGGAGGTTAATGGAAAAGGTTGAGTTGCTGGTGAGGGATGGAAGGGTGGTAAACTGGGTGGGTGATTTCCTGAGGAATAGAAGACAAAGAGTGAGAGTGGGTGAGGAAAGCTCCGAGGAGGGGGAAGTGACGTCGGGGGTGCCACAGGGGAGTGTGCTGGGGCCTCTGTTGTTCACAATTATGATAAACGATCTGGGGGAGGGCATGAAAGCCTGATGGAGGCTATTTGCAGATGACTGTGTAGTGTATGAGGTTGTGGGGGAAGGGGGATGTTTAACAGAGGACTTGATAAGGTTGGAGCAATGGACGGAGAAAAATGGAATGTCCTTGAATGTTGGTAAGACAAAAGTTGTCAGATTTACAAAGAGGAGGAAAGTCACACGAAATGTATATTACTGGAAGGGGCAGGAGATAAGAGAGGCAGCAGGATATAAGTACCTGGGGGTGACACTGAAAAATGACCTAGGATGGGCGGAGCACATAGAGGGGGTGGTCAGGAGGGGAAGGCAGGCGCTGGGGTTGCTTGGTAGGACCCTGCAGGGAGCTGGGAGGAGGACAAAGGAGAAGGCATACTCCACATTGGTCAGGCCAATGTTGGAGTATGCGGCGGCGGTCTGGGACCCCTACCTGGTGACTGAGGTGAAGGAGCTGGAAGGGGTGCAGCGCAGAGCGGCTAGGTGGGTGATGGGAATGTGGAGAAGGAGGGAGGGGCAGGATGGGAAACTGCATAGCCCAACGGAAATGATTAAGGAGTTGGGGTGGGAAACGTTACAGAGGAGAAGAAGAGTGGAAAGGTTGGTCAGGATGTTCAAGGTGCTGAAGGGGGAAGGGGGATGGGGGCAATTGGGAAGCAAAGTACATAGAGGGGAGTACAGAGGACGAAGAGACCACAGATGTAAGCTCCAGAGGGTGTGGAGGCGGACAGAGAGAGGGCGGAACACCTTCCGGGTGAGGACGGGGAGGGAGTGGAATGGGCTGGGGGAGGAAATGGTGGAGGTCAGGGATGGGAGGGAGCTGAGGAGAAAGCTGATGGAGGGGGGGGGGGAGAGGGGAGTGAGTGGGAGTTCTTGCCACCGGGTGAAAGCCCAATTGCAGGTTAAGTAATAATAATATTATTATCTGTGATTGATGAACTCTAAAATAAAATTTTGATTTCAGTGAAATAAAATAAAATAATTTAATACAATTTTGTTAATAATAATACACCAACTCATTAGAAAATAAGTGCTGAATCTACAATAATGCATAATTAAACCTGACGAGGTCAATGTATTGCCACCTTTCATGTAACTATGTAACCTACCTATCCTAGTACTTTTCTTCAAGTAAAATATAGAAAGTAGCTTTCCCAACGACTAGACAACAGTGTGTCAAAAAAATATTAAACCTGAAAAGAAGAAAATAAAGTAAATTCATAAATAAATTGGTTTCGTTCAGAAACAATAGACAGATTTAAAAAAAATTAAGTTAGTTATATTTGACTATCATTATAGTTGACTGTCATATATGCGCACATTTCTCCAGAACTCTATTTTGTAGGTTGGTTTTCACTTGCCTGATATCTCGTGTTTTTAAATAACTGTTAAGTTTGTAATTTGTGGTTGTTCTGGAAGCACGGAAATTTCAAAATTATTATAGCTGTATGATTGCGACATTATATAAATATATAGAAGAAAGTTATTAAAGAAATTTCAGTTCTATGTCTGGTGATGTTTGACAGCCAATCAAAAAAACAAATTCATAGAAAACAGAATGCGGGGCGGAGCTGTGCTGTGATATAGGTGTATACAAGAATGAATTGTCAGGTGATAATCTAATTAGTGATGAGTCAATAGGGAACTGACATTAATACGAAGCTATTGCTTATCGAGCAATTACAATGGAAGCTGTTCCCAGGTTGCCTATGGTTCATTTTGAACTGAAAGTTAGTCCTGAAGCACCTTCGTTTGGACCAAAACTTAAACAGGTAAGTAACATTTTGAACAGTAGTAACAGAATTAATATCATCGTGGAACATGAAGAGACTCAATTCATGTCAACCAAATAGCACATCCAGGTAATATTTGTAATACTGAAGATTATTGTGTGGTCTAGATTGCGATACCTTAACAGTATTGTTGATATCACCAGCATGGCTGAGCTCACATCATTACCATCCCTGTGTTCTTATGGGGGTTTTGAGCAAGAAACAGTAGCATGATTGGTTTGCACAAAATACATTTCTCAATGGAACTAACATAGTGTAGATAGGCCTATTTTATCGGTTATAGCTATGCCTATTCTTGTCTAGAACACAATACTAATTTTTTATCACATACTGTATTATTCTATATCACAATATAGCTTATTTTAGTATATTTTGAGCAATACCACTTTATAATTGAATTAATCATTTTCAATCAATGTTCCAAGGTATTTTTAACTATGCAATAGCCCTTTCTATTCTCGTATAGAATGTGATACTTAAACTATATTTTGCACTCTAATATAATCTCAAGAAATGTGTTTTGTGCTAAAAAGCATAAGTTTTCATCGACCAATAATCCTTATTCCCATAGTAGTCATTTATGAACGTAGGGTTCATAATTTCTTCAGTATTTCCTTGTTGGCAACTTCATCAATATCGCTACCATGGTGCAATGAATACTTGTAACTAATTTAAATGAGCTGAACTTAACTTTCCAAGCCTTTCACATTGCTTCTCTTCAAGGAGTGCAGAACCAACCTCACCTAGTAGAGCAAGACTTTTGCCTTAGGGTCATTCCATATGAAATCAACTAGAGGCCTTAACCTCTACACCTTAGATTTTCATGTTTTTTTGTATATTGGTAATATCAACTAAATACATTATAAATCTATTTTTTTCTAAAAAAAAAAATTTGAGTAGTTTTTTTTTTTTTTTTTTTTTTTTTGAAAATTGCATAAATAGCCAATTTTAGCAATGTTTTGGATCACTCAAATACGAGTAGGTTTCCAACTAATGGTGCTAGAAGGCTGTTTGACAGCTCATTTTAAAGGTCATTGAATGCGCTTCAATTTGATATGCAACATGACCAACTTCGGAAAAAAAAATAATTTTTATTTATTTTCAAAAGTTTTAATATTGAATTTCTAAAAAACACCATTTTCGATTTTTTTTTTTTAAAAATAGTATGTTATTCCTACATATATTGGTTAGATTTGTGCCAAATTTCAAGGTGGAGAATCAATGGGATCATGAGTAAATAAAAATGAGAAGTTTAGTAGATGCTTAAGGGGGCATGGTAGATAAATAAATGCTTTAAGCGTCAGTTGGACGTTATTGGTTTTTGGAAGACAACATTGAAAAACTGCAAAACAACAATCCTACATAATGTTATTTGCCAACTTTATTAGCAGACGTCCTAAAAAGACAATTCTCGAGCGTTGTTTCTTCCGCAGCAATTAAATGTTCGAAATTACCAAGGCAAAAGTTTTGGCTTCAAGTAACCTTCAGTTTTTAATTAATGCATTTAGCTCTTGTTTAGATACCATGCCGCCTTAAGAAATAGTTGCAGCAAGGAAGAGTAGCATAATTTTACATAAAATTTTGACTTAGTAAAGTATTCAAATTTTATTGTTATAGACTAAAAATTTTTTACAAATTAGAAAACAGGGATAACAAATCTTACCTTACATTCATCCAGTGTTCTTTGATTAAACATTTGATCAATATGATAATACATAGCACGTGATCTTGCTGAACAGATGTAGCCTAAGTTCAAAGCACATGATCTTGCTGAAAGGATGTAGCTTAAGTTATAACTGACAAAACATATAATTGCTCATGAAAAAAATCTGTTTAGTATATATTTAATTATTTACAGTTTTCACTTAGGTTGTGGCATACTTCGTTCAAGCAGGTGTGATGTCTCTACAATCTCTTCTTTAGTGAGTGTAAAAGTTCTCTCAGTTGCTGTACAAGGTTCAACCTTTTTAAGATGATCTCAGTTCTAATGTCTAGTATATCGGCTCTTGGTGTTGGATAAAAAAAAGGAAGCAGCAGGTCCTTTGGGATGTAAAAAACTAACTTTAACTTCATTATTCTCATTATTTTTTGCCAATATACATGCAAACCACCAAAAGATATCGTATTTCACAGTCACATGTTTTGTTAGTTATAACTTAGGCTACATCTGTTTAGCAAGATCACGTGCTATGTATTATCATATTGATCAAATGTTTAATCAAAGAACACTGGATGAATGTAAGGTAAGATTTGTTATCCCTGTTTTCTAATTTGTAAAAAAATTTTAGTCTATAACAATAAAATTTGAATACTTTACTAAGTCAAAATTTTATGTAAAATTATGCTACTCTTCCTTGCTGCAACTATTTCTTAAGGCGGCATGGTATCTAAACAAGAGCTAAATGCATTAATTAAAAACTGAAGGTTACTTGAAGCCAAAACTTTTGCCTTGGTAATTTCGAACATTTAATTGCTGTGGAAGAAACAACGCTCGAGAATTGTCTTTTTAGGACGTCTGCTAATAAAGTTGGCAAATAACATTATGTAGGATTGTTGTTTTGCAGTTTTTCAATGTTGTCTTCCAAAAACCAATAACGTCCAACTGACGCTTAAAGCATTTTTTTATCTACCATGCCCCCTTAAGCATCTACTAAACTTCTCATTTCTATTTACTCATGATCCCATTGATTCTCCACCTTGAAATTTGGCACAAATCTAACCAATATATGTAGGAATAACATACTATGTTTTTAAAAAAATCGAAAATGGTGTTTTATGGAAATTCAATATTAAAACTTTTGAAAACAAATAAAAATTATTTTTTTTTCCGAAGTTGGTCATGTTACATATCAAATTGAAGCCCATTCAATGACCTTTAAAATGAGCTGTCAAACAGCCTTCTAGCACCATTAGTTGGAAACCTACTTGTATTTGAGTGATCCAAAACATTGCTAAAATTAGCTATTTTTGCAATTTTCAAAAATTTATACAAAAAAAACTACTCAAAATTTTTTTTTAGAAAAAATAGATTTATAATGTATTTAGTTGATATTACCAATATACAAAAAATCATATAAATCTGAAACATGAAGTTTCTAAATTAATTTTTCATTGGTTGATTTGATATGGAATGACTCGTTACCCTATCAGTTTTATTATTCATCTAATGTAAGAAAAGAAATATTTAACATAACATCACAAATTAAACACGCAACACCCTTCTTGCAGAACACAGCAAATAAATGCACGCAAACTCTTAACTCTTCAATAATCATTTTTAAAAAAACCTACCTTTTTTTGGTTTAGATCCCTAATCATCTACTATGAATAACATTAGTTTGTATTTTATATTCACGCAAGAAATTTTGTGTGCTTTTCCACCATTACATTAATCAATACTTCAAAATACGTATTGTCAATTTCCTAGCTACTGCTACAAATACAACTTCACATTTTATCAGTACATCATACCTTTAAATTATTTCAACTTAACAAAACACAAATTTTTATGTGTTTTGTGGCTACTACACTCATTAGCTACATTACGTACTCTATCCCCTTACCTTTGTAACGTTATTGGTTCTCTCTTCTCTTCTCGAACTACACACTTGAACAACACACGGCTATTTTCTCTCAATTTACCAAAGTGTACATACACATGGTGTTAAAACTACTTGCACTATCCAATCATGAGACACATTATACATAAATTGAATCTTTAACGAACCCTTAATTTTTTAGCATTAGAAACCTTCAATTTTTTATTCATGTCTATAGTTTACTTCCTAAAACACTTTTTTTTTATTTTTTTTTTTTTTTCACTTCAACTCGTCACATGGTCTTTGCTTATCATCCACAATTGATACTAATTGGAATAAAAAATCAATGTCATTACGCATTATTCCATTGGTGTGTACTAGTATAACAAACTTTACGTTAATTCAACCAGCTTACTTTCATTGGCTTACTTCCATAAAGTCATACATTTCCCTTCTCGTTTTGTACTGAATAAAGTAACATTTGTAGTGCATGCTATCATGTTTTGAACTTGACCCTGTGCCGTTAATTAGTAAATTCGACACGATATATTTTAAATTTTTATTATGATTTTAAATTTTTGTGTGGAAATTTTATTTGCTCTACTATAGTGTAATTTTAATTTGTTAGTCTGGTGTACTCCTTTGAGTTAAACTTTGTCTCAGTGCTCTGAAGCCCCTTTCCCATCGGCGTATCGGATATTTTGCTGGCCTAATCCCTGACATGCAGACAGCTTACCATTTCCCCCGCCTTCAGTCACGCCTCAAGCCTGTAATATCATTTCTCTTCGTGACCCTAACTGCATAGAGCAGCTTCTGGGCTGCAAGCCGCTACTTCTCAGAGAGCTGCTGAGAGAAGTAAGTCTGGTCTGGAATACGTATTAGGTTCTCTCCTCGAAAAGCACGTCATGGACGCTTGTTCTCAGCGTCGATGCACTCCCCCCCCCCCTCTCTTTCGGTTCTAAGAATTCGCCTAAGGCCAATGACAGGTCAGAAACCCCAGCAGACAGCGACCGTCTCCCAGGATGCCTTGCATAAAAAAATGTGTGTGCCAGGATGGACCACCCCGCGACACCTAGCGGCAAACTCGCTAACCACCCAGCCAACTTGCCCTGTAGGCCGCCAGAGTGTAGCACTAGACTGCGCCCTTTAACCCTTGGTTTAAGCAGACGCCTTGGGCGAGTCGATTCTTTTTTATTTCAGACAGCCCCCAACAGGTAGCGCTAAAGTCGACGCAATGCTACCAGCTTCCAGACTTCAATCAGAGTTTTTTTTATGGCCCTCACTCGGGGAACTTCGGGACCTTTCGGTCCGGACTCCCAGTCCTCCCCTCCACTTTTGATTAAAGTTTTACTTTTAATTACGAGACGCGGTTTGCCGCGACACAGATCATCTCGCGTCGCGCCTGCAGGCAGATCTCCAGCGATTATCGGCGAATCGGCAGACTTCATCCGACCGCTAACGACTATGTAGTCGATTTGTATAAGGGATGCTATCCCTCAAGTCAATTCTAGTAGATTAGTCTGTCTGCATAGTTTAGTTATTTGCCTTAGAAATTTTTCTCTTTTATATTTAATCATGAAGAAATCATCCGCGTCCTGCCGCGCAATTTGCGAGCTCCAGACCCGGGCTGACTCCACGACTACAGCGTGCTGAGCAACTCCCCTGTTTTGGTGAGTGATAATTCGCGACCCCCCCTTTTTTCCCTTAAATTTCTTTGGGCATTTTCTGCCCCATAGACTGCCTGTATACAAGTTCTAATCAGGTTTGATTTGGACTGTTGCAGACAGGGTTCGATGACGGGGAGAGATTGATTGCTCTCATCTCGTGCCCACCCCCCCGTTCTGTTCCGTGGGTCACATTAGAAGAAACGCTTCTACTACCCGACGTGATCGTTTGAAGACCCCGGGTGGTAATGTAAATTCAACATTTCCCCCTTGCCTAGCTACGAACTATTTTAAGCGGATGACCAAACCACCAGCGACCAGTGTTTTTCTCAAGAAAATGTAGAGCGAATAGAACTAATTATCAATGTAATCATCGGATCCATACAACTTTGGGTGTGAAACTTATAATGCAAATGTTTATATGTCAAACTAAGAATGTAAAGTGTTTAAAGATTCGAGGGCCGGCCCCCATTTTCGTTTTTCCTTTTGTTAATCTTTGAAACTTGTTAAAACCTTGTGTGTGTAAAATAATCCAAACAAGATAATTCTTCAGGGCAAATAAAACAGGGAAACTATAGATCAAGTTAATCGTGTAGTTTTTATTTATTGATTTTAACGATCCACACCAACTTCCTCCTTTCTTGTTACAGGAAGTTCCTAAATTTTGTGTGTTCCCCACCTCGTGTCGCCTCTGGTAAATCAATTTATTTAACTAATTTTTTTTTTAGCATGTTTCCAAGGCTTTTTTAATTAATTTAAAATAATTCTATTTTGAGGCACGAGGGGCGTTACAACCCATTGAGATGTTTTTTTTTTTAAAAAAAAAAAATATTTTATAATATTCAAATAAAATTTTTAAATCATTTTGTGCTTAAATTTTTCCTTTTTATCCCGCAAAAGCATATATTTATTGTTTACAGGCTTCGATGTTCCATTTTTAACCAGTTGCAAATATGCACCTCTTCACTTCCCAGAACACATGCACAGCAAGTGCCGTGGGTGCTCAGAGCTTACTTGCAGCATTCTAGCCATAGTTTCTCTTTGACACTTTTATTAAGTAGGTAATTAAAATAAAAAAATAGGGCTTTTCAGGAATATTTTTGTTCTGTGTATTCCACCTGGGGTATACAACATGTCAAGTTGTACAGTGTAAAGTATATATGCACATGCATTCTTATTTACATAAATTTAAAAAAAAAATTACAAAAATGTTAATTTCCTTAAAATATAGTACATGTTCACAAAAATTGACTGCACAGTAGATACATGATAATGGTACAGTCAGTTTCACGATACTTTTTTTATAAAGAAAAATTGGCAGACCTTAGAAACCGACATTTGTTAAGAATTTGTTTTAATTTGTTGAGGCCACAACGGTCTGACGATGTTTGCCTCGGGCTCTGCTTGCAGTACATCAGGGACTTCTACCACGAGGACCCGGAGTCGTACGGCAGCGAGATCCGCGTGCTGGAGGGCCTGCGAGCGTCCGCGGTGTCGGCCGCGCGCAACGCCACGCTCGCCAGCTGCTCCGCGCTCAAGCAGTACTACTGCCAGCTGCACTTCCTGCAGAGCCGCTTCCCCATGGGCAAGGACGGCGCGGCTGCTGTCGCCTTCACCTGGTACCGCCGCCCCCCGTAGCAGTGACTAGCGTGTCGCTCGCAGTCCGTAGTTCCAGCGCGTGGTCCGAACCCGGCCTTTTACACCCCGCAAGTGATACTTGTATAGGTGTTGCCATTATTGGACGGCATTTTGACTACCAAAAAGCTTATGCAATTAAAATGAGCATGTCTCAACCTACTTTCCATTCTGAAAAGTTTAATTCTTTTGACGTGATAACGCCTTATAAATGGATGAACGCCGGCTGCTGCACGCACGAAGATGCATGACTCATTGTCACGTTCCGCCTGAGCCGAGCGTGCAAGAACCGGCCAACCACCGTGCGATAAAATTTTCTATAATATCAAACAGGTTAAGGCGGGCTTTATAAAAGCAGCAATTTAAAAATTTTTATTTATTTGTCCAATTTCGTCATTTAAAATTAACAATTTATTAACATTGTTTTTATTTCAGTTTATTTCTATAACTAATTGTTTGTGATTATATTTAAACATATTATTTAAATTAAATTTGCAAAAACTGTAAATAATATTTGAAAATTAAAAAGTTTGCAATTTTTCATCAATGTTTTCTTATGACATTATCACGTAAAATTATCATCCATAAACTGACTTTACAGACACCCCCCCTTCCCCTCCCTTTTTTTTTAAGAAAGATCAACAGAATCAGAACGACGAAGTAAAGCTCAATACAGTGAAAGCTCTTCAGTGTGGCATGATTGGAGCATGGCCGTGCTTAATTTGTGATTTTTACGAGTTATCAAACTTTGATACAGTTTTAGTAGGAATACCAAATAAAAATTAATCTACAGTACAGCGGTATTTAAATTGAAGGGACTTATTTAAGATATGTCTCACTCTCGCATGTTCACCTCCGTCATTTTAGAGATGTTTGGTTTCAGTGTTGTCAGCTTCGTTTGTAGAACACACAGTGTTTTCTTCTGTCATGTTACCTAATACCATAAATAGGTAAACTGCACCTGACTGACTGGCAGGAGGGACTCTTTGGAACAAGTTTTCATGCCACAAAGTGGCCTCCTACTTGGTACTCTGTCGTATCCAGTTGCCAGTTTCCAGTTCTCTATTGTGTGTGTTAATTTTAGTTGCGATCCCTGTCAACTCAAATAAGTAGAACAGTTAAGGTAATATATTTTTGATTTTGGCTTTAGGTATAATTTTAATTTCTGATCAGCCATTCTAATTTTATAGTTCAATTTTCCAGCATTTTTATTGGCTATGTGTGTGTGTGTGTCATTTATATATATGTATGTATATATAAAATTTATTTATTCGTTTGTTTGTTTCTTGAGACACTCACCCATACCGCATGCATCATGTACATATTTAATTTTTTTGGGATGGGTGTGTGACTTATATTTACAATTTTCGTGATAATTTTTTTGCAAATTTTTATTTTCTTACAGGTATACATTTCATCTTGTTATAAACACACACAACTACACTTGGCTTGTGAGTGTAAGTGCGTGGTGCATGTGGTCCTCCCTACCTCCGTGCGGGCTCGAGTGTGCTGTGCTGCTCTGTGCTCAGGAGGGATGCGTACGCCAGCATGGTCTGCACCGTCCCGGACATCGCCTTCGAGATGGTGTGCATCCTGTACAACATCGGAGCCGTGCACTCGTACGCCGGCGCCTCCGAGAGCCGTGACACGGCGGACGGCATGAAGCTGGCCTGCACGCACTTCCAGTGCGCTGCCTGGGCGTTCCAGGTGCGTGCGCGCTGTTAATACTTGCAGAGCTTGCCTCGTCGATGAAGACGAGAGCTTATTGTTTTTAGTTCAGTTTCATTGGGATTTTGGTTTTCTTGTTTTTAATTTTTTTTTTAAGTTGTTTTTTGTTATACTTATCCACCAAAATACATAGAGGTAAAATTTATATGCTGTTTACAGTAAAAAAAAAATTTTAATAAATTTGTCTAAAGCAGATACATTGCGAACACTAAAAATAATTTAGCAAGCATTTATGGTTTAGTATTGATTCAATAAGCGATGCACAATAAAACAAATAACTTTTCTAATCCACCTTGAATTTAATCATGAAATATTCCTTTTGTTATGATCAGAATTAAGTTTGGGTCAATTTCGGTATTATGCTGTGTTTTGACATGCTTGTCGGTGTTATTTTGGTTTTGTTGCAATTCACCACATAACCTTGTCCCTACTCATTGAATAAGTATTAGTAGATACCAATTCTAAATATATGTTTTGGAAATAGTTACAAAGCTTGAAGACAAATATATACTCTAGGTAACAAAAGTGTGCACACATTATGAACAGAAATAAAAACTAAAGGCCTGTATTGGAGTAACCTGGTTTCAGGGTACTAAACCAGAATTCTAATCAATTTTTGCTTTTCACTGGAAAGCGATCTTTTTTTTTTGTAGTTTTATATTGTGACTGTCTAGGAGTTGATTTACTTCTGTGGCAACTTTCGTACTTTATAATAGTTGGATGATCATGGCTGCACTCAGTCACCTTCACTTGTGTAGGATGACTGCAAACATGATCACAATAACCGAATAAAGCTAAACGAAATGAGAAAACGTAAAAGTGTAGACATAATTTAGCAGTGAGAATATGGGCAGTGTGATGGTAATGTTGCACAATGAAGACGGGACCGTCATGTAAAAGGTAGTGATTGCAAACACAAGCGTGACGGGTTGCAGCACCTCAAGGACTCGTACGCGCAGCCCAGCGGCGTCGACCTGGCGCCCGACATAATGCAGTTCATGTACCAGCTGATGCTCGCACAGGCCCAGGAGTGCATCCTCGAGAAGAGCATGATGGACAACAGGAAGGCAACCATCATCGGTACGAGCCCAATCACACTGAAGGGCTTTGTTTTTTATTTTAAACGCTGAGGAAATACTTTTTTGTATTTTCATATGTTTATTAAAAATACTAGCTTTTATGCTTGCAATATAATTAGGGGGTGGCTTACAAGCTACTCCCTAAAACACTAAACCATACTTGAGAAAATAGTTTTAAACACAAATAAGTAACAATCCAGTTTTATCTGACACATCTCATGACCTTAAACCTGCACATTAAACAGCTGATAAGTATGTGTGGTTGTGCGATGTGTTCTCTCGCAGCCAAAGTGGCCGTGCAAGTGGTGGACTACTACAAGCTTGCTCTGAACACACTGGAGCAGGGTGGTTCTGAAGACTGCTCCATCGCCGAAACAGTCGGATCAAAGCTGTTCAAGGTCAGTCGTCACGCTGCTTCTGTAGGCAGAGCTTGTCGTACCTAAACTGGAAAATAAGACAGAGATATTGTTACTGTACAGAAGTGTGCATGCATGCCGGAGCGTGTTCGATGTGTCGGTACTGTGTAGGCCTAAAGAGGGAACCCGGGGTTGCGCAGGGCTGGAAGCGGTACGTGCGCTTCAAGCTGAGCTACCACGGCTGCGTGTCGCTGCTGTACCAGGGCCAGCAGGCCGAGGAACAACAGAAGATGGGGGAGCGCGTGGCCCTGTACCAGGCCGCCTCCGAGAAGCTGGAGGAGGCCGTGAAGCTCTCCAAGGGCATGGACAGCATCGAGGTGGGTCTGGCCGGCGGAGTGTCGGGAGCCAGGGAGGGGTGAAGCCCTGGAGCCAGCGCTCAGTGTGTGTGCCCCCCGCAGGTCATCAACGAGGCGCTGACCTTCACCATGGACGTGGTGGAGGGCAAGAAGAAGGCGGCCAAGAACGAGAACGAGTTCATCTACCACGAGGAGGTGCCGGACAGGGACTCGCTGCCCGAGGTGAAGGGGGCCTCGCTCGTGAGGGGCATCCAGTTCGACGTGAACGACCCCGAAGTGTCCGGCGCCGACATCTTTGGGCGCCTGGTGCCCATGAAGGCTCATGAGCAGTCCTCCCTCTACAGGTGTGCGTCGTGTTCCTGCTTGCTGTTGATCTGAGGGCCATTCACTAAACTATTATAATGATAGGGTCTTTTTAATCAACTTAATTTTTGTTTTTGGTGGGTTTTAAGGATAGTATCAGTAGTGTCACATTGAAAATCTGCAAGAATGTGTTACCTTGTTTTATTTAAATTGGAACGTCTCTCATGTTGGGATCGTGGGCCACAGTCGGAGATGTGACGCGCTGGGCAAGCTGCCACTCAGATATTCTAAATCTGAAGTTTTTGTTAGTTTTGCCTTATTCACATGCTGGGGAAAAAATGAGCTTCAGCTAAATTCAATCAATGGCATTCATGAACAGAACAAAATCCTGTACACTAAATACTTCCCGATTAGCACATTTTTTTTACTTAAAATTCATTTCCAGTACAGATTATGAATCTTTTCTTAAGAATGTTGCTACTGTGGGCCAAACATTCACTTTATATGGAGTAGCATGTATGTGAAGTCTTAAATCAGAGAATATTTACTATACAAAATCCAATTGACATAAAATATTATGAATAATTTGATGTGGAAAATGCGCTTGACAAGATTGTTCACCGTGGTCAGTTGTTTGTACTTGTTATAGGTGTTGGTATAGTTTGCTATAGCAGCAGAGTGGGAGTTAGAGCTGGTATGGTTGCACGCAGCGAGGAGAAGGCCAAGCTGCTGCGCGGCGTGGGCGCGCGGGTGGAGGAGAAGGACCAGGAGCTGGTGACCTTCATGACCTCGCTGCAGCTGGAGCACCTGGACCTGCGCGCGGACATGGAGCGCCTGCCGCAGGTGCGTGCTCCCGCTCCCCTCCCTTCGACACAGCCGTCGAGCCAGCAAGCCACTTTGGTTATAACATCATCTAGAAATGTACACAATTTGTAGGTTCTGCCCTGTTTATGCCAAATGATAAAAGAGTTTGTATAATACATACTTCATTTAGTAACTTCTGTGTGTCTTAATAATTTAACAGTATGTTATTTTAATTTTTTTTGTGTATTTATGAAAGTTAATGGAGGTATCTCACTTATATTTTTTTGAAATAGTTTCTTCTGGAAGCACAAAAAAAATATATATATATATATATATATATATATATATATATATATATATATATATATATTACAAAATAAAAAAAAATAGATAATTCTGAATAGAAGCTTTGTTTCTGCAGGGATGGGGCTTAATTTTTTTGGACATTTTTTCCAATTATTTTTAAACGGGCATTGCGATGTGTTTATGAAATGTTTAAGTTCGGCATATGCATTACAAATACAATGATATTGTGAAATTGTTTGTTTGGTTAAGGTTAACTACATTAAAAGAAATTATACAATCAATAGGAATGACTTATTTAGAGTGTATCTATAAACTAAGACTCAAACATGAGCTATGAAGAAGCATTTAATGTTAGTTAAAAAAATGTTACTTACACATTGTTTCATATGTGACCGTTGAGAGGTGGATTGAAGCGGTGCTGGCAGGCTCAGTGCGACTGTGACCTGGCAGGAGCTGGTGGACCGCTGCGCGGCGCTGAGCGCCAAGCCGAGCGCCATCCAGGACCTCATAGACGCCATGGGCAGGCTGGCCGACACGTACCAGGACGTGGAGTCCATGCTGCAGGAGATCCGGGAGCTGCTGGAGGTAACCACGGCGAGCGAGCAAGTCTGTCATCAAGTGAATATGAGCTCGTTTCATCACTAGTTTGCACGCTTGCTACAGGGAATATTTTAGATTGCATGTCTGTAGCGACCATGATTTGGGAAAACAGCATTTAAAAAAAGATTCACATTTCTTGTGAAATTGATTGCATTGGATTTCACAGTACTTTGTGGTTCACAAAAGAATTTTTGTATCAATATGTAGAGACAAAAGCTTTTGGAAAATACTGTGATTAGGAACTGCAATGAAACGTTGGTTGGTTGGGTTAAGTTAGGTTAGCTGCATAAATAAAAAAAAAATTTCATTTCATAATTAAAAATTTTAATGACCATTTTAAATATTATTTTAGCTGATTCAACCTAACCAACCTTTCACTTAAATTAATATTATTTGCCTAATTTCTCAGAAGCCATTACATTACACAATTAAATACCTTTTGTTTACAAAATGTTTTATGACTCTAGTGTGCACTACGAGCAAGGCCAGGATTCACGAGATGTTACGGACAGTTGTTACAGTTAATGAAACTAAACTTCATAAGGTTGTTTTAGTATCAATGGGTAACAAATAATTGAAAAAAAATTTATTCGATAATCATTTTGATTCGAATATACAATTGATTACAATTAGAAATTTTTGAGTACTCGTAGACCCCCATTTTATATTTATATATGTATGTGTATGAATAGGTTTTTGAGCGAAAGCAGCAAAGAGCCGATTGTAATCGGAGTGCCCTCTCAGATGTGAAGGTCACTTGGTAAGAGGTGCCCGCAGCTGGAGGAGGCGCGCGAGAAGCAGTACCAGGCGCTGATGGGGCCGCGCCCACCCTCCATCGTGGCCACTGACCTCACCCGGGAGGCCCGCAAGTACGAGGAGGCTCACGCCAAGGCCTCCGATTCCAACCAGACGCTGCACAAGGCCATGACGCTGAACATCAGCAACCTGCGCGTGCTGGCGCTGCCGCTGCCCGAGCTGGAGCGCCAGATCCCGTCGCTGGGCGCGCTGGAGGGTGAGCGAGCACGCCTGGTGCCGTGTGCCGTGTGCCGTGTGCCGTGTTGCGAGCCGTGGGGCCCCGTGTCGCCAGGGGCCGTGGACGACCCCGCCTCCCGGGAGATGCGGCGCCTGGTGCGCAAGGTGGACGAGATGAGGAGCCAGCGCAGCTCGCTGCTCTCGCAGCTGCGAGACGCCGTCTGCCGGGACGACATCACCAAGCAGCTGGTGACACGCGCCCAAGAGCCTGCCGACACCATCTTCGCCCAGGAGCTGGAGAAGCATCAGCCGACGGTGAGTCGCATTCCGCTCCTTCGCTGGGAACATTGTCTGATCGCAGACGTCCCTGATGCTTCAAGTAATATCAGATGCAGTGCGTCGGTAAAACACAACAGGCACAGAGCAATGAACTTATAAAATGGCAGGATGCTGAAGTTAAAAGCAGCAAAATTAATAAAAATGATTCTTTACTAAAAATCTTCTAAAACGATATTAGGTACACAATCATGGCTTTACACTTGCTTTCATTGGCAAATTTATAGTTAGTCTTAAATACTGTGGTGCACCATACTACCAGTAAACTTAGCCCTACTAAAAACATTTGTTATAAATCCTGAAAACATAATGGGATTACAATATGTGAAATGCTATACGTAACTATAAAAATGTAAATGTATATGTAAATATTAAAAATAATTTGAAGTCTGAAGAAAGATAGTTCTCTACACCAAAGTGCGTAAGATTCTTCTCCACATGCAAGTATATGCTTAAGTAAAATAATTTACAAAAATATTCTTAAAAGGTAATTAAATTAAGTTCTCAATAAGTTCCTATACACACTTAATTGTCTTGCAATTTTCTGGTAATCTCGGAGATGGGACGTTTGCTTGAAAAAACCTTCAGCAATAGTGTGTAAACTATAGCTTGCCAACAAATCCCTAGACCACAGGTGCAAAAACCAGATAGTTCAAAAATCACCAGACTAACAACTACGACCAAATTAATGTAGGGGTAGACTTGACTTCCCTAAAATTTAAAGATTGCAAAACCAGAGTTCAAAGTGCTTGTTAAAACCTCCAACACTTGAGAAATGTGCCTGACCTATAGATTTCAAGGTGAGTTCGGTACATGTAAGTGGTGTTCAATTGTGCTCCGCGTCACACGCGAGTCGTATAAGCACAGTTTCATAGCACAGGTGTGTATAGGCACACCTAAAAAATGTGTTGTTCACTGAGCAAAGTTTATAAATTGAAGATCTGGGCCACATAATTTATGCGTTGCAAAAGCACGAAAGGTCATTAGTGGCTGAATACAAATTGGTGGTTGCAATAAGCGTAATTAGAGTACTCGTCAAATATTTGAGTAATCACTGATGTGACTGATGTAGCACGGTTCTAATAAAAAATAATAAATACCAGCAGTAATACAAATACAAAAATGAGTGCATGCCTAAACTTCACTGTCATTAAACATTTTACAATAAACAGTTTAACACATTTTATACAACCATTATTTGCTCACAATAGAAAACATTCTACTTAACTAGCACCGATTACAGAATTCCTAGATTTTTACTAAAAAAATGTTTTTAAATTTTTGAATGAAAAATGTATATAGATGTAACACTAGTAGCAGGTACACTCGGGTACCTTGCAGCGGAAAGACATAATTTCTGTTGTAAGAAATTATATATACTTGCATTAACGTCTTTGAAACTGATATGTGAAACTGCATAATTGTGTTTAGTCTAGTCATAAAATAGACATACTTATTTTTCAGTTTTAAATTGAAAATAACTTTTTTGTAACTATTATTGTTAGCTTGTTTTCATTCCTTTGTTTCTGACCCGTTGGCTCCTTAATGAAACATGAATTTACAAATTGAGGCTGGAATGTGTAATTTTTAATATGTAATTATATAAAATAATTTAATAATGGGTAACTATGAAATATATTGATTTACGAAATACAAAGTTTAAAAGAGAATTTATAAGGTGTAAGATTGCAACACTTTGCACATGTTTACAATTCAAGACCGGTATTTCCAATACCAAGTTAACGTAAGGAAATAGTTTCATGTAGTCACTTTGCACGGGAAACAGTAAAAAAATTTTTTTACAATATGTGAAGCTTTAACTCATTGTGTTATTTTTTTTAAAATTCAATTTAAAAATCTTGACGTTAAGTTAATAAAAAAAGTCTGTCGCAATATTATAAACATTTTTTGCAGACTCTATTTTCTCTTGTTTGTAGTGGCAGCCATGCTATAAATAAATGTAGTTTTTGTTCCTAACTAACTTTACCATTATGGTGAATATTTATTTACGATGAATTAAATTCAAGAATGTTATTAAAACACAGGATGATTAAGTTTGGTATGTATGGCTGGCACACCTTAGCTAATAAATGTACGAGTTCAAAGTATGTAGTAGTACGAAAAGTGAAAAGGGATTGGGGGGGGGGGGGGTTAATTTAAATTATAACAGTAATATGAACCCAAAAAAAAATGTATTGTGTATCAGCAGAGACTCTGATTCAACTAAATATCAGCAAAACTGGCTTCTGGCTGTCCGTATCGACACAGCTCTTAGTAATTACATAATCATGTTTTTGTTCCAGGTATCGTTAATTGAAAAGAATTTGTCAGCGCAGGACAACATTTTGAAAGCTCTGACGGATGTGTATGCCAAGTATGCCGGCACAAGGAAAGCCACGAACGAAATAATTCGCAAGCGGGAAGCCACCATCAACGGTTTGATTTCTTCGTACGATGCGTACGAGGACTTGCTGGCCAAGTCGAGCAAGGGTGTGGAGTTCTACCGCAAGCTGGAGACGAACGTGAGCAAGCTGCTGCAGCGTGTCAAGGGCACGTGCAAGGTGCAGGATGAAGAGAGGGAGCACATCTTGGCCAAGAACAACAAGTCTCTGCCGAGCCGGAGACCGACAGACGACACTGCGCTCATCTCTGAGCCCGCATCCACCAGTTCCGGCGCTCCCAAGTTGAAGGATTACTTGCAGAGCATGAAGAGGGGCAGTTATTCAGGGGGCACCGGTTCCTACCTGAACCCAGGTTACGGAGGCCACATTCCTCCTTCGGTCTCGCCTCAGCCGGTGGGCTCAGGTTCCGTGGAGAGCGTCGGCTCTCAGCAGTGGATCCCGTCGGTGAGGCCTGCCCCGGTGGGCTCGGAGGGGCCTAACAGCACACTCAAGTCCGCGGGCTACGCGCCAGAGAGCAAGGCACCACCTCCTAGCTACACGCACCCAGGGTCGTTCCACGCCTCGTATTCCCAGAATGAGTATGCCTCCAGCTTGCCATACGTGGATGCTGCAGCCCTCAAAAACTACTACAACTCAGCGTATCAACAACCACAGCAGTACTCGTACGATTTAAGCAGCCAGGCCTTCACGCATCAGCTTTCGGACAACTCGCAAGCTTACGGCAGTGTCCCTCAAGTACCTTCGTCTTACACGCATGCTGTGACTTCCAGCTCCATTCCCACCATCACCTCCGCTGCCTCTTACACCCCGTACCAGCCGGCAGCGAGCTCCCAGCATGCCTTGGGTGTGGGGTATGCAGATCCCGCAGGCTCGCAGGCCGGGACGCTGTACTATCCCTCGCAGTACGCCGCCTCCTACACGTCCTTGCAGCAGGCTCCAGTCTCCTACCCGTGCACGCCCTCCCAGCAGCCCGGGTCGGTCTACTGCATGACGGGGCAGCTGGGCAGCAGGTACCCCGCCACCACATCCGCCAGCAGCACCCCGGACCTCGGCCAGCCCCGCGACAACCGCGGCCAGGCGTACGGCTACGACGGCGCCGGCTACCTTCCGCCCAGCGGCGTTACCGACTACCAGTACATGAGCAGCGACCCCAACACCTCCTGCTACACCAGCGCCGGCACCTGCGACACTTCCCAGACCTGCTCGTCCAACAAGTCCGTGGACGGCCAGACATACGCAGCTCAGTACAACACCAGCGCTAGACCGGACACCTCTCCCGGGCAGAGTCACTACTACTCTGCATCTTACGGCAGCTACCAGTACGGGAGCACTGTCGGCCAAGAGCCGGTGTATTACGGTCAACAGCAAACACCACAGGTCGATCAACAGCAAGCAACATATGGTCAACAGCCGGGGTATTACGGCCAGCAGCAAACAGCAGCAGTGGTCGATCCTCAACAAGCGTTCTATAGTCAGCAGCCGGCAGCCAGTAGCCAGTCTCAGCCAGCTGTCGTTCAACAACCGGGGTACTACGGCCAGCAGCAAACAGCAGCTGTGATCGATCCTCAACAAGCGTTGTATAGTCAGCAGCCGGCAGCCAGTAGCCAGTCTCAGCCAGCTGTCGTTCAACAACCGGGGTACTACGGCCAGCAGCAAACAGCAGCTGTGATCGATCCTCAACAAGCGTTGTATAGTCAGCAGCCGGCAGCCAGTAGCCAGTCTCAGCCAGCTGTCATTCAACAACCGGGGTACTACGGCCAGCAGCAAACAGCAGCTGTGATCGATCCTCAACAAGCGTTGTATAGTCAGCAGCCGGCAGCCAGTAGCCAGTCTCAACCAGCTGTCGTTCAACAACCGGGGTACTACGGCCAGCAGCAAACAGCAGCTGTGATCGATCCTCAACAAGCGTTGTATAGTCAGCAGCCGGCAGCCAGTAGCCAGTCTCAATCAGCTGTCGGTCAACAACCGGGGTACTACGGCCAGCAGCAAACAGCAGCTGTGATCGATCCACAACAAGCGTTGTATAGTCAGCAGCCGGCAGCCAGTAGTCAGTCTCAACCAGCTGTCGGTCAACAACCGGGGTATTATGGCCAGCAGCAAACGACAGCTGTGGTCGATCCACAACAAGCGTTGTATAGTCAGCAGCCGGCAGCCAGTAGCCAGTCTCAGCCGGGGTACTACGGCCAGCAGCAAACAGCGGCGGTGGTCGATCAGCAACAAGCCGGGGCAGCGTCCAATGTGGACCTGCTTGCGGGACTGGACTTCACGGTGAGCCAGGCTCCGCTGGAGCCGCAGCAGCCGGCCGAGGAGAGAAAGGCGGCAGTGGCGGTCTCTCCCAGTAAGCAGTCGGCAGCGTCACTGCCGGAGTCTCCGCCCGCGGTCCAGCCGGCACCGCGTAGTGAGACCCCGGTCGTGGTAAGCCTGCCTTTAGCAAACACCTTCTTGTTGCCTTAAACAGTTACATCCCGTCAGTCAGAACACTGTTGCATTCCTGCTTAGTGTTGAGAAGGTGGTAAAACAATAAATACTTGTCCTAATATGTTGTCAGTGGGCTATGATTGAATGTAAAATTGAGAGATTATTTTTAAGAATGGCTGCCAGACATCCATTCCAAAATGTTCACGTTTTGCTGGGATACATAGTATCTGGAGTTACGTACTGGTTGCTTTCTCACAATTATTTGTTGATGGAAATAAATTGGTATGGTGTTTTTTGTAGTACAATATTTGTTTTCGGTTTTAAAATTTTGAAATTTTTTTTGCTTATTTATACTTTTATTATAAAAGATAAGATAAGATCGAATATTTTTACTTACTTTTTCCACCAACTGTTACTCTTTAACTATGATCCATGCTTTATTTTTTGAATGAGATTGCATTTATTTTTCATAAATGGTAATCAAGGAATGTAAATAAAATTGAAATAAAAAACAATTTTTTTTTAATGTTTACTGTGTAGTGAAAAATGTTTCTAGAAATATAAAACATTCCTTTTTTTTTATTTATGTAATAATTATTTAATATATTTGAGCTTACTAAACTATATTTGCTACTAATATAACCTATTAAAATCTAACAAAAATTTAGCTAAAAATGCAAAAAAATAAATTAGAAGTTTTACTTATCAATTTTTTAAAATCTAATCTGTAATAGTATGAAATTTCACGATACTCCATAAAAAATTATCGAAGCTTTACTTGTGAACTTGGCTGGCAGTTCCTAACTCCGTTGTGTGGCCCGTCGCATCTTTACATTGCAGTGTGCATTTTTTAAATGGGCATTCACTTTCTCTTTCCAAGGCACAATTTCTGCCTTTAGCACTGTCCATGTTGCCAGAGAGCATACGTGTTTTAGACATCTCTTCGTGATATAATGAAAACATTTTAAAATGTGTCAAAACATTGTATTTTGTAAAGTAAAATTTGTAATAAGAATTTTGGAAATACAATTTACTGTTGTATTTCATTAAGAACATCTGATAAAACCCATTCTTTTGTAAAGAGTCGTAATTGAAAGATGCCATTTTGGTTTCAACTGTGTTAGACCACAGTTTTTTTTCATCTCATTTAACATTATGATGTTTGCTCTTTTGAGCTTAGCACAGGTAATTACTATATTGAATGTCTTATGGTCAGTGACCCACTGCTACAAATAGTTTCTCCTGTGAAATTATAATTGGTTAAGCATTCATTTATAATTTTTATTTTCTTTCAGAATGAATCAACAGTAAAAGCACTTTTATGGTCTTAAAAAAATAAGTAAGATGATAAAAAAATTAAAACTTGTTATAACTAAAAATGGTTTACAGAAAACGTTTTTTATTGTTCGCAAGTTGGGTAGAGTCAGTCTGGAAGAAGTGGTTGCCACATACTATGTATTGTAATCTAAACATGAGTCACTCTATAAACGAGGTAAAGATTATCTGAAACTAATAGTCTTGTGGAGTTGGGAATTGTCAGCAGACGGCTTGCTGTGACTCCGTTGTCACTTTTCAACCTCACCCTCGCCGTAATGTTCCGCCAGAACATTGCTATAATAGTGCTCGACCACGTCTGATGATGGTCGGCGAGTATGAATTAGAATCTCGGTCGTTAAAAACAAGTCACTTCCATGACGAAAAAAATCATTTAAAACTGTTTCTACACTGCAAACGCTACACTTTGTCCAATGTTTTTGATTAACTGAAGGGAAAAAAGGCTTCACACACTCGCCATGTCGCCATGTGGATGTGGCCACCCCTGTGGAGGTAGAAGTCGTGTGGCTACACAGCCTGCAGCACGTACAGCTAACATTCAGCTCATGGCTCATCAAAATGAATCTTTAGTAAAACTACAATTCATTTTTGACGTGACATCGTTTAATAAATCGATGAACGCTGGCTGCTCGCACGAAAAAGTGTCCCGTTGCACACATTGTCCCGTTACGCTCATTGTACGCTTGCGCTGCATCTATCTCTCTTCCACTCGACTGTAACAACCATCAATTTGACTTTTTCGAGGCACATTAAACTTGAAACACTCCCATTCGTTTCCTACTTTTCCTATCATCGTCCTATCCTTAACAGAATAACACAGATTGGAAGAAGTTAAATAGCAAACATGTATAAAAGTAATAGTTAAAATAATCTCTTCGCAAAATGATTCAATTTTATTCATAAAAGTATGCAATCATTTCATCAACGTTTTGTTATGTCGTCACGTTAAACTATCGTCCGAACCCAACTTTACAGACAACCAATTTTTTTTTTTTTTTTTAGTATAATTTAATATGAGCACGACGGATGAGATGTTGTACATCGCAGGCGGAGGCCGGCGACGAGGCCAGGGCCGGCTCCAAGGGCCCCTGCAAGGACCCCTACTCGGACCCCGACTCCCTCGCCCAGTTCGTGCAGGAGGTGGAGAAGTACGAGAAGTTCGTGGACAGCCTGGTGACCCGGACCCTCAACGGCCCCACGCCCCTCGACATGAAGTGGAAGGAGCTGCTGGACCTGCAGGTGCGTCACCGCCACACACTCGTGCTAGCGGCCAGCTCTAAATCCTCTTCCAGTAGCGTGTCGAAACAAAAAGGCCAATTTATCGTTCAAAATATAATTTATTTTACCAGCCAGATGTCTCGAAAACAAAAATCCACCACAGAAGGGCACATTAAATGTGTTTTTGCCTCAAAATACAGTGCATAAGGGGTCGCCCATTAATCACGTGATGTTTTTTTAGCTAATTTTTAACCCCCCCTCCCCCTAGTGATTTTTGGTGAGGTTTCAGACTACCCCCTCCCCCCCCCCCCCCCAATAAATCACGTGTATTTTTTTCGTAAAAAATATTTTTAAAAATTTCAAAATATTATCTATAAATATAGGTATAATCTAATTTAATTCTGGAAAATTAAGCACAGTGATAAAAATGTCCAGACACACATTAAGGTTGCAGGTTTATTCTCACTGGCATAAAAATAAAGGAAAAGCTTATATGTGATTTACGCATGTATTCAGCGCCAAAATCACAGTCTTACTGGCGACTGGCAATCCAAGCCGGGTGGTTCATGTTGCGGCGGGCAGGCGAGTCAAGGTCACGCGTCGCTTTTTGGTTTAGTAGAAATCGCGCAAAAAAATTAATACACGTGATATCTCTCTACACCCCCCCCCCCCTCCCCCCTTGTCATATTTCGTAATTTTTCCATAAACCCCCCCCCCCCCCCCTTCTTTCGAGCCTTACGTGATTAATGGACGATCCCTAAGGGACATTTCAGTTTCAGCAAAATGTGTGTGCAAAATACTTTCATATAGGTATAGGCTCAATGGAAATTTAAATAACATTTTTACGAAAATATAGATTTATTTGAGAAGGTATACATTTGCCAAATAACTACATACCGTACAGACTACAGAGGCAAATTTAACACTGAATAGTGATCAAAAGGAATTGAATAAACAATGATCGTGCCTGGCTTTAAGCATGCGGCCAGCATGTAGTCCATTTACAGTGGTTTGTTGCTTCACACTTTACAACTAAAACTATAAATAATTGTACTTCCATGTCTTCTAAACAACATTTTACCAAAGATGAGAAATTTTTTATCTTGTTACAAAAATTTCTTATTTTCATCGCTGAGTAAGCATAAGTTTTAGCAATGCACACCCAAAGTTTATTTTCTGTGCCTTCTTGATAAAAAGTTGAAGACAATGTTAGATAATAAATATTTGTTTTAGTAGATAAACCAGTAGTATTAAAAGAATAATCCAAAAAGCTAAATAAAAACTTGATTGTATTAAACAAGTGGAAACCGAGCTGTGCCTAACCGACAGCGTGTACGCAGCAGTGTCTGATGAGCTAGCAAGAGACCTGCGACAGCCAGTCAATTCCTAGCGAATTGTGTTGTGAAGTATCGCCCAGACTTTCCTTGTAGTTTTAAGGGAATCTTACCACGACTGCAGTTTTTCCTTTACATTTATGTAATTTACTCTGGGCATATATTTTCAAGGATATTGTTGGCCAGCAAAAATATGTTCAGTTAATTGTGTGGATGGGGTTTCAAACGCCAGAATCTGCCAAACAACCGGACTGGCAGCACGATCGGTGCTGGTCGCAAATCGTACCGAACCATGGATGCTGGTGAAAAGATCTATATATTTATTTAAAATGTTACGTAGTGTTACATTTATGTTAGTGTCGTTGAATGCTGTGAACCTTGTGACCTGATGGACGGCAGGAGAGAGAGGCCCACAAACACAGCATCTCCGTGGCCCGTTGCTACCCGATGAAGAACCGCTTCCCGGACATACTGCCGTACGACGACTCCAGAGTGGAGCTGCCGTCCACCAAGGACGACTACATCAACGCTTCGTACGTGAAGGTTGGTTCATGACAAATATCCTGGTTTTTTTTTGTCCCCCCCTTGTATAATGTTGCTGATAACTTAAGGCTCTTTAGTAATATGTATATTGTAACTGGGTACACACACGTATATATTGTACCTACAGCAACTACAACCTGATATTCGTTTCGCTGTAGTCGTCCGAGAAAAATAATAAGCTATTTCCTCTCTGCGCGTAGACCAGATTCTGTTAGTAAATATGAGGTTGCAACAGGGAATTGCCAGAAATGGGGGTCTGAATCAGAATTAAAGCGGAACGATATAAAATTGCAGGCTGGCCCACGAGAGGGGAGGTACGTAAGTGTGCGACGCCGCAGTGCGTGCGACTGTTGCAGGACGTGGTTCCCCTCGCCCCGCCGTTCATCGTGACGCAGGCGCCTCTGCCGTCCACGTACTCTGACTTCTGGACCATGGTGTGGGAGCAGCAGGTGGAGGTGGTGGTGTGCCTGCTCAGCAGCGCAGAGGTGCCAACCCCGCTCACCTACGTGCCATAACATTCTTTTATGGCTACTGAGCCACTGACTTAATTGACAGAAATTAACATATGTGCTAATCTTCTGCAAAGAAGTCTCTCGGGAGTCTTAAAACTTTAAACGTTCAATAAACAGAAATTTATAAAAAAAATCAATTTAATAATATATAATTTAAATCAGTAAAATTAATCAGTGGCCTACTAATTTTAATTAGAACTCCTTTTTTTTTTGTATGTACATGTATGTATATGTATTAGCATCATAAATTAATTTGTTAATCAAGTGTGATAGTTGTCTGGATTTTCACTCCAGTTGTCAAAAACTTCAAATTATTCAATTACTATTGTTTGTAATTGGCTGATAACTAGGCCTGTGCGAATATCAGTATTTTAGTTCAAATCAAATTTGAACAGTAAGAATGAGAATTACGATCCCACTATAAATTTTTTTTTTGCATAACTGCTGGAAAATTAAGAAAAATAACACTAAAGTGAAAGGTTGTTTCAAGTTAAGTCAGCTACAATAATTATATGGAAATATATGGAAAAGTATTCGTAAGCAAACGAATTTTCCTTAGTTCGAAGTGTTATTATTTGAGTCTAATCAATTACGAATAGTTTGTTATTCGTATTCTAAAATTCTAATATTCGCTCAGGCCTGCCGATAACATTAGTCCATCTAGCTGGTGACAGTCAATGGTTAGCCAGCTGTACTGAGCAGCTGGCCCGTGTGTAGAACCAGTGTGACAGCAGCGTCGTGTGTGCCGGGCAGCTGGAGGAGCAGGTGTACTGGCCGGCGGACCGGGCCGACGACCTCGTGCTCGGCAAGCTGAGGCTGAGTCTGCAGAGCTCGAACGTGCGCCCGCACTGGACCGAGAGGATCCTGTCCCTGGCCGTGGGCGAGACGCGGGTCTCGCGCGTCGTGGTGCACCTGCAGTTCACGGCCTGGCCCGGCAGGTACGGCGCGCCGCGTGTTCCCTCCTCCGTGCGGGTCCGTCCGCCCGGCGGTCGCTGAGCGAGCGTGTTGCCCGCAGCTCGTTCCCTGCGTCCCCCGGGCCGTTCCTGGGCCTGGTGAGCGAGGCGCTGGCGTTCCAGCAGCAGCAGCGCGCGGCCGGCCACCCGGTGCTGGTGCACTGCCTGTCGGGCGTCGGGCGCACGGGCCTCTTCCTGCTGCTGGCGGCGGCCGTGGGCGAGGTGCAGGCGGGCCGGGGCCTGCCGGACCTGGTCCCCACGGCCGCCCTCCTCAGCAGCCGGCGCAAGAACCTGCTGCGCGACCGCGAGCACCTCAGGTTCGCGTACCAGGCCCTGCTCTACTACGCACAGGACATGCTCATGAAGCGTGAGTACCTCGCAGCCCGTGGCGCGTGTGTTGTCCCGTGACGCTCGGTGACGCTTGGTGACGCGTGGTGGCTCGGTCCCGCAGGGGGGATCCTGACCAGCCGCTCCACGTTCGAGGACAAGCGGGGTCGCGGAGGCAAGTCGCACACCAGGCACCCCTCCGAGGACTTCCTGCTGGGACCACCCACCGATCTTAGCCAGCTCCAGTCGGGAGTCGAGAAAATGGGGTTAGGTAGTTTTCATGTAGTCTTACGGAGCACACGGAGGCCGATGAAACCGTCCGGTTTGCTCACGACCTTGGAAGGTGTGTTGTGCCGCCTTAAGTCTGCCCCGTCACTTGTATGATCCGAGGTTGTTAGTCCCATCTTTAAAATATGCAGTAAAGTTACAAGATGCATTGCCAGGAACAAAAAAGAAAAGGTACTGAAAAAAAAAACTTCAGCTGTGTTAGAGGAGCTATTGTAAAAAATACACGTGCTAGCTCACAATGGTGAACTCTTAGAAGATGGGGGTACTGTTTGTGGTTTGGTGCAGGAGTTACATCTGCCACTATCTTCACGGTGCAGCTACAGAGGATCTGGTGTAGGCGTTCGGCAACGTCAACCTGGAGCTACTACAGAAAATATTGACACTAATCTAAAACAGGTTTTAATAATAATTTTGATAGTATGAAATCACAAAATGACATTGTGTGATTTATGGTTGCTCAAAACCATTGAAAGAACAAAAGTTAATTAACCATTACAGCTCTTATAAACTCTAACTTGACAGGAGTTGAATGTATTTACACAAACACAAAGACAAATTTGGATAACAGTTAACTAGTGGTCAGATTTTTTTTACAGCTAATGATCTTGAGAAAGTGTGGTTTTTTGTTTGAGAAGGCTTAAACAGTTATCCATGTTTTACTACTAATAAGGAGTAGGCCTGTGCAATTATTTGAATTTTCAATTATCAAAATGAATAGTTTATTATTTGGTATTCAATCTCGAATACTGAACTTCGAAAAAATGCATATTCAGTTTTTTATGAATATGGCTTTGCGGGATAGAATCACAGAAGATTTTCTCATAGGCGGTAACAAAATTTCCACAGGATATTCATAATGTTTTAGGGTTATTTATGGGGAGTTTTTTTTTTTTGCTGCAACTGGCAACATTAATTTTGATAAGACTAATATAGTAATGACAGATTTAACACAGTAATTAGGAACCATTACTAACACCCACATTATCATATAAAGTATTTTATGGTGAAGAGAGTCCTGCAGGTCGTTAAAAATAGATTAGAACTGAGAGTATCCTGGTAGTAAAATATTTGTCCATAAAATTCAGAACAGGGGTGTGTGTGTTAAAGTTGACAGTCTTCAGATCAAGGGTAGAAACACGGCATGCCAGCTCTGTGATTGTTTTATTTTTTTTATTTTCTCTATTTATATGATTATTTTCTTTCGGAATGTGAGGGGGGGAGGGATCTATGTATAGATACTAAGTGGAAAACATTTGGTCTTCCTGCCGCAGAATTGCGTTAGTTGCAGCATGTCGAGGTGAGAGGAAAATATCGGAACTAAGTGCAAGAACTGAGGATGTAAGAAGCAAATGTCTGGCAGTTTGATGGTCACAAAGGGATCATGGACGGTACCATGTTGTCTCGAAGCCGCGCAACACCAGCAGCCAATCACTTATCGCTCTGTGCTGTCGACCGTAGCCTCACTCTGCGTGCATGAGCAGGGATTTTGATTAACAAGTTTAGCATCTCAAATAGCGTCAACTATACGCCTAAATACAGTTTCATATAAACACATCCTATCCTCCTTTGAGATTGCTGATTGTGATTAGTCTGCACAATGCATCTTCTAATGCTAAAAAATGCTTAACATTTGACAATTTGTGTGGGAAGTGTAATTATTGGCTATATTTCACCATATTTGCATTTGTAGTATGCTTGATGTTTGGTGTTATTCACAATTAGTTTTGGTGCCGTGAGCATGTGTGTACATTCTTCTTAACCTCTAGGATTCATAGAATCCATTATATATATTTTATATATATATATAATATATATAAAATATATAAATATAAAATATATATAGTATGTGATTGAATTTAGCGTGTTTTATCGCATAATCGTCGCACGCGCGTAATCGTTGCAACCATATTTTAGGCTATCAAAATTGGGATAAAAAACTTCTCGCGTAATCGTCGCAACCATATTTTAGGCTGTCAAAATTGGGATAAAAATACTTCTCGCGTAAACGTCGCATGATGTTTTTGGTACCACTAGTAGATACCGAGCGCTTTGTGTAGGTATCTTTTCCGTATAAAACGATGTATTTTAAAGTAGAAATCTAATATTTATTCGGTCATTACCACTTAAGAAATTAATGGAAAAATACGAAGTAGTTGTACGTGTAAATTTTCTTGTAAAGACATTTTTAAACGTTATTTCCTTTATCTGATCGTCTGCGTCACCACAGTGTAGGTATAATCTATATTTTAATTTCAGTCATTACCGTTTATTTATTTAATTAACACAATTACAAAGTTGTCTGACGTGTAAATGTTCTTTTAAAGACGTTTTTAAACAGTATTTCCTTTATCTGATTGTCTGCGTTACCGCAGCGTACCGCTTATAAAAATGTAGCCAGCGCATCATTCATGTTTGATTATGTTGCTTCCCGTATAGAGTGCGCGCACATAGTCGAATATCGATATCTCGCCGATTGGATGCAACGCGCGCTCTCTGTCAGGTGCTGAGTTAACTACATTTGATAGCCCACATTCTTTCGTGGCAAGTTTGTACTACGACACGTTAGTTCACGTCAGATTCAAGTGGCTTGCGTTCGCGTTAAGAGTTTTGGTTTTTCTATTTAAAGTTGAAGAAAGGTTTTTTGTTTAAGGAATTATTAATATAGATTGTTTGGCATGCTCTTGTATACTCCACCTTTTTTTAAATAAACGTACTTTCCATGAACGGGTTTTGTTCTTATGAATAACTTCACCTAACATAAATTTTTTTTTACGCATAATCGTCGCACACCTACTTTTCAAACTTGATTTTAGAATAAAATGTGCGACGATTATACGAGAAAACACGGTACAATGAAAATAAATCATCCAAGTGTCTGCCTGTTGCATGGATATATAAAAGGGTCTTGAGACGCTACTGTTCTGATATTCATTGTGGGAATGAACTGTGTTTTATGTGCGGAATGCCGAGGGAAGTGGGTAGAGGGGGGAAGGGTCAGCAGGGCACGGGAGTAGCGAGCAGTGTCGTGTTGGCAGGAGCAGGAAGCAGCAGTGAGGGCGCACCGGCGCCGGCCGACCCCCCGCCCGGCCGGTGGTTGAACCGTGACGCGCCCTTGGACGACCCCTTCGCGGACATCGACCCATTGTGGCCCCTGAGGAGGCCGTGACTTGCCGTGTTGTGCCGTGGCGCGTGAAGAGAAGTGTCCGTGTGCCACCGCACGCGACCCACTGAGTTAGTTGTAGTTCTCCATGCACTGAATGTAATCAGTAGTGAAAACTGTACATTAGTTCCCTATGCTTTACACTTTGTAAACAATATTTTTATTCTGTAAGCAATAATGGCGATTTTTATTTATTTTATTATTATGTACTCAGTTTAATATACAAGGAAGGTTGTGTAAGAATCCTATCAACTCTAATGATGTATGTAATTAGCTACAACTTGAATAAATGCTCTTGAGAAAGTGTGATACTCATTTTACTTAACCAATATTTGCATTTTTATGTATACTGAATAAACTTAAAACTGCAGATTTGTGTTACTGTCCTTCAAAAAAACATAAGTGTATGTGGACAAACAGTTAATGTGTATGTTAATCAAATCAAAATATTAATTTTGCATGTTTGAGTTAAAATGGATTTTATATGTGTACGTATATATTTATTTTAAACCTATAAATTCCAGTTTATGGATGACAGGTAAAGTAATATGCTGCAGTTTCTTGTTTCTTAAATATCATTTAGATTATCTTCTATAAATATTATACAGTAGCAGATTGACAACTGTCCTGTGTTTACGAAACAGTCTCGCCTAGTGCATGTCTCACGCTTTGACCAGTGGAATGAATGCCAATTCTTAATACAATTGTCCAGTGTACGTACACACAGCCATCAGTCTCCATGAATAGTTTTAAGAATCAAGAAAACTGAAGAAGGTATCAAAGCTGCTTAGTTGCTGAGAATAGTAACTCAGTGAGTTTAGGTCCTAACACATTCATCCACTTTAATTGAATTAGTATTGTAGTAATGACATGCCTTATTTTTTATTGATTGTTTCAAAGAGTCTCTTGCTGTTGTAGTTTGTCAGCAGTGGTGACTTGCAGTAATTGTCTCGTAAAAGTGAGTTTCTGCATGGATGGGATGTGAGTTTGAAGTGAGACACGAGCTCGGTATAGTGTGACCGTGTAATTAACAAGGAACATTGGCAAAAGAAATCGCAAATAACAGGACGTTGTTGCACGTTTAGCCTCTCTCGAGCAGTTTGCTGTAGACGTGTTTCCGCTCTGCTGGCGGTGTTGGATGTACCCGTGCCCCAGCGCAGTTTCGTTGTTGCCATGCTCACCGCTGAACATGTCATTCCCCCCAGACCGGAATTTACGGCCTATGTTTTTGAGGTTATACTTGTTTAGGGCAAAATTTTAGTATGCACCAGAAATGCAATGAAATAAGTGTGCATTACACAATAGAAAGGACAGGTTGAACGTCCAATGCGTATGCGTGCAGGAACAGATATTGCCACGATCCGAGGTCAAGATGCACCCGTATATACCTATTAACTTTGGCAAAAATCAGGGGGATCAACTAAGTATGCCAAAGTAAACTTTATGGTAGTGAAACTATCATGGAACACATTTCGTGAACTAGTATAGTCTTAGCAACACATAATCACAACTTTAAAAAATACATACTTGTAATTTATTATACATACAGAAAAAATTGTGTCGGAACAAACATAGCTTTAAATTTAAAGGTATTTAAAATTTTGTTGGTTTAAATAAAGCATTATGCAGCGGTAATATTTTTTAAGTATTTTTCAAACTAGAAGTTTCAGTTCAATAGATACATTAGAACAAAAGTAACCTGAAACATTTTAAAACACAACACTAAGTATATATGTATATGAAAATTTGTTTTTGCTTAAACAACAGAAATCAGTCTGTAAGTACCGCCATGAAGCAAACCTTAATCTTATTGAGCTGATTCAACATTTAAGATTTAACCGTATTTTCATCATGAGATTATTTTATTGAACATGGCGTGAAATATATGTAATCTAACATTTTATTGTTTCTCTACAGTGTGACGAATGCTGTGCTATATCTGCATTTCAATGATAAATAACAATTGTCAAAATTGTAAATTGTAGTTTTTAAGTTTTCATTTTTTTAACTATAAATTGTAACACAAAGTAATAAAGGGTAGTTGTACTATTATGAAGTGTAGATTGACACTCCACTATAGTACTTGTTCATTCTCTGATGTTCGCAAAAGTTAATATAATTGGATGAATCGTGTGGGTCTGCCATCTTTGCAAGATTTCTTAGACTTCCACATAAGGCAGCACCATTTTCAGGGACCCATTTCCGTTCCAATTAACTTTTGTTCCATTAATCAAATTACTCCTATCAATGTCATGCACCGAGAGCTAAGGTGTTAACAAGTCAAAAATATAATTGTATACGACAGTCGTGTGTTTTACCTTCCTGCGCCGACTCCCGCCAGTGTTGGCCAGGCGCTCTGCAGCCAGCGAAGAGAGACAAATGCAGTGACGCTAAATCAAAACAAGGTGTGTGTGCTCATGGATGCACATTAGCACATTGATTTAAGACACTGAACGATTGGGAAATTTACTGTAACAAAAATTAAGAAAATTCTTGGTACTCAATATTAGTTTTAACATGCCTATGAAATAATTATTTAATTTAGTAAAATAATTTAGATAGATTTTGTGGTTGAATATAGAAAAAATGGTAAAGGTTAAAAACTCGTTAAATCATAATTTTGTACGTTATTCTAGCTCAATTTCTTAGCTTCATATTAAATTTCTTGAATATATGATTTATTGCTATAAAAACTAATATGCCCCCGTTTCACTGGTTTTGGCGTATAATATCTAAAAAAAAAAAGGTAAAGGTATCTACATAATTAAATATTTACTTCATTTATGCTAAGATTCTTATATCCAACTTTGTTCGCTATTCAGATATGAATTTTTTATGATAAAACAAAACTTGCTCTCTTTTCAGTTCCTTAAAAGACAAAATGAAAAACTTTAAAAATACAATTACAACTCTATATGCTTAGTGTTCATTCTTTATTTCTAACTAGAATGTAGATTCAGCATTTTTTGTTCTTTAAACCAAATTCACTTTACCGCCTGTAGGAGTTGAAATTTTAAAAATATGATAAATAATTATTATATATTTTTTTTAAATTAATTTGTCTTTCTTAATTAGTCCCAGATATACAATTTTTTTAAAAATAAATGAAGACTAACCCTGTTTTACCCCTATTAAAAGACAAATTTTTATAAACAGAATAAATAAGGAATACGTAACTCTAAACAAAAGTATTTTTTACGTTTCTAACTTCATATTTTAATTTAATTAGTTTTTTGTTCTAATAACACACATACCCCATTTACCAACAGGGTTTTAATTTTGCAAATTGATAAAATTGTCATTGGTACTTTTCATATGTTTATTATTGGTATCCAACCGCATACATAATAATTTTAAATATAAATAATAAAGGACCGAGTATGATTCGAACCTGACTCTCTAGGCATTTAAAAATACTAATAATATTATTATTATTACTCGACTCCTGGATTAATCAATAAAAATAATGATCATTACTATGTCATCTGTATGTAAAATCCTTTTAAGGGAGATCATAATGATGTCAGACTAACGTCGTCATTATGTCATTAATGTTACATCAGTATCTGATGTAAATAAGCTCGAAATAATTATTCAGACTATAATTAATTAAAAAAAAATAACAGCTATTCCAAAGTTTTAAGTTTTCACTTGTGTCGGCAGTCCCCATGACTATAATGTTTTTGTTCGTAAGGAAAACTCGTGCCCGAGCGACTTGGCAACAGCGGACCGCGGGACCGGCGAGCGGGTTGCGCGCGCGGCCGCTAGGAGCGCTGCCCGCCGCTCGGCGCTCAGTCGCGCGCGGGAGCTCGGCCGGGCTGTGTCGGGCTGTGTCTGTGCGCGGCGCGATGGCGGCGGACGTGAAGGTGTCGCGGTGCCGCCTGGACGCAGACGGCTGCGTGTGTCTGCGCGACATGCTGCTGGCCTTCAACAGCCCCATCACGGAGCAGCACGCGTGGGCGCTGGTGCACGGCTGCGCGCGCTGCCTCAAGGCGGCCGTGGAGTCTGACCGCCGCAGCTGCCTGCTCGTCAAGGAGCTGGGCCACGTGCTGATACACCGCGACGGGCACGTGCACGCCAGCACGGTGTTCGGCGGCCGCCACGCCTCAGGTGGGCCTCAACCCCCTCCCACTTGCATGCAACCCCACTAGGCGGAGTGTGCGAGAGAAGGCACACCCTGTACCAACCCCCGCAGTGCCTACTGGCCCAACCAGACTCTCGCTGGTGCATCGCTCACCCGGTGGAGCCGCTGCGAGCCACCAGCTCGCCTGACGGCCGTTCCCGTCAACGGTTCCACATTCAAATTCTTTCGACCAATAGAAAGCACGTAGCAAGAGTTCTAGAATACCCCACATTAGTTGGAGGCAAGATGCATTTGCGGTGGCAACTCTTAATTTCCAAGTCAGAATTCCGTCCCGGTGCCATGTTTTTTGTTTATAACCGTCTCGCGCGTGTTTATGAATGTAGTACATAGTAAACAAATTCTTTCGCACTTAGGTAATTGATTACAAACAGATTGGTGTTCGTGGTGTATGTATTGGTTCAGGGTTCGTGTGGAGTGCGGCTCCAGTCTAAGCATACACGACCAGTGCTGGGTACCAGACAGCCAGTGGCTGAGAGCCCTCAGCTGTGCTGCAGACGCTCCACCTGTCAGTGGAAGGTGGGGGCACGCCCCCGACTGATCAATACCTGCGCCACTAGCGCTCGCAAGGCCACGACCGCCGCACTGGCACTGTGTCAGCTCCGACCACAGCAGTGGCCTTCCTGCATTTTGCTACACTGACACTTATTTTCACGTGTCAAATTGGGCGTTGCATTATTTTTTTTTTTGCGATTAAATTATTGACGCTTTATCTTTTGATAGATTATTTTGTTGGTGGCTGACGGTCTGTTTACGATCTGCGTGTGGCAGTCTGTTCAAATGGTTGTCGGTCCGAACTGCCGTGTGGAAACAGCGTCTCGTCAGTAACAGTCATTGCATCAGCTGATTGTTGTGGCAGACATATTTGTTTATACTCCTGGTTGCTTTGCTGTCTCCCCCCCCCCCCCCCCCCCCCCCAATATTTTCTAACTAACAGTGCAACTGCAATTTCAACATTCAAAGTTTCTTCCATTATCTACATTTCTACATGAAACGATACACTCAACAGCAACAACAACAGCAACCACAAGGCTGATTGTGTCCAGTCCAGTCTAGTCCGAACTGTGCACCCGGACATATCGTGCGTACAGTTGTGATGCGTGGGGGGGTTTTAAGAGTGTGCTCGGTGTTATCTGTCTGCGCACTTCGTGCTGTCGTGGCGCAGCATGCGTGACGTCACAATCTGCTGGACGTGTTGCTCGCGAGGCGAGGAAGCGATTGGACAGTTTAAAGAACCGGCGCTGATTGGGTCTATCCTGCGAATATCGGGAGATCGTTCATCGCGATTTTATTCGCTTTTAATTTTCCTATATGTATTTGGAAGTTACTCTTGCGTTTAAAAAAAAAAAAAAAAACTGTTCCGAGAGCCTAGGGATATTTCTAACTGTGGTATTCGACTCTTGCAAATTATTTTCAAAATATGTTTCAAGTTGTCATAGTCCGTTATACGAAACGTTAATTCCATTCACATTTATGCCTTTCAGAATTATTAATTTGGAAAATACTGAATTGGTTAATTGTGTAAGTAATTGTGGGAACTCGGGAGTAAGTCTACAGATTTTATCTTGAAATCAATTAAAATGTGTTTGTGGTAATTAACGTAAAATTATATTTAAAATGCCGTAATTTTTGAAATAATTTTGAAATGTTATTGTAGCTTAAAGGAAATAATAACGCATTATATGGTTAACAATTATATAACTATTTTTACAAATGACATTAAGCTGTGTTAGAATTAGATTGTTCGTAATTTGTGGTTTGATATGTTTCGGTTCGAATGTATTCGGCGTTGTTTTCTCGCTCATTACAACAGTTATGTTATCAAAATGGTTAGTTTTTCACGAAGCAATAATGAGTGCAATGCATGCCGCGATGCAGTTGGTAGCCGATCACACTGCGAGCGCACTCGCTGGCGGCGTGGTGAGCCAATGGCAGGCGCTAATCACAGCGATGTGTTGTCGGCACGTGTGGCTGATGTGCTAACCACCAGCAGCCTCTCACACGCCTGGTGCTGCGGTGCTGACCAGCGGTGCGGAATACTTGCGCGGTTTTCAAGTGCCAACATCAGAAACTAAGTTTTAAATGTCAAGAAAACATAGAAATTTATTATACATGACTTAAATAAAAAAAATTAATTATTAGTTCAGAATTTATAGAATTGTGTATTAATGAGGTAAGGTGTAGAGTATAATTGCAAACTATGAAATTTTTTTGACAATGTTAAATTATACAGATCTTGGTAGCAATGAAATAAGCATGGCTACCATGTGCACACGTGTGAACGTTTTTTTTTTTTTTTTTTAAATTAAACTGCAGATACTATTTTCAACACTCATACTTTGCAGCTATGCCGTTTTAAGGTTTTTTAAAAAAAAGATAAAACAAAACAAAAGGCAGTGTTTTGGTTGTTCCGTATTGTAAAATAGATAATATGAAACATTCATTGTGAATATTGCCAGCAACGAACTACCAAACAAAAAATCCAGGTAGTCAAAATTTACTTTCAGAAAGCAACGACTTTTAGGTAAATAGGTTACTGATAAATACCGCCCAATTCATTGATTTCCAAAGAAAACAAGAGCGTTAGTTATAGCAGTGAGTTGCGACTCTATCTTCCTTGCTCTGTGGCACTGGCTCTACCATTCGCCGCAACGACTCTACAAGTTAGCAGAGACGAGCTGCCCGACCCGACTTCGCACGGCTATACTAATGGAAAAAAATTAAGCCACATCTCACATTTACAGTAATTGTAAATTAAATATTCAGTGAAAATTTATTACAATGCTGTATAATGTACCGGAGAGAAAATGAATAGCACCGATGGTTTCCCGACTCGTGCACGCAACGTACAACTGATGTACCCGTACTTCGCTACGGCAGTCTACAGGCAGATCACTCTTGCGCCGCTCATTATACATGCCCCTCCTTGTGGATACGCCACTGCCGCACGATGCCTGTTGCCATGGAGACGCAGAAGGCATGAACAATGCAAATTCCTGTTCTCATGCAGACAAAGTACCCACTGTTGCCTGGTTTTAACCACCCATGGGATCTAATTTTCGGAAAATGTCATCCTGCGTAACATAAGGAATATTACTGTGAAGTTTCAAGTCTGTAAAATATATATACTTGAATAAAAAAAGGCAATAAAAAACAAATTAAACACAGAGAGAGGAAAAAAAAACGATAGTTTAGGTTTGCGATTTAAAGTGATAAAAATTATTTAAATACTAATTGAACTCTTTGAGGGTACTGATTGCTTCGTTGTTAATATCACACGGGTGTTTTTTTACTTGTATGGGAAAATTAAGAATGATAAGGCATCTAGTGCGTGGCAACAATGTTAATAGGCAATAAACTTCTAGCGCCTGCGGCATTGTCAACACACACTTCGTACGTGTACTGCATGTTGTATCTAACCCCCTCCAACGCATTTGATTCTAAATTGGACTTTTAGTAAGGATCACTAATGTTATTGATAATATAATATAGCCTATAACCTTCCTCGATAAATGTACTATCCAACACTGAAATAATTTTTCAAATCGGACCAGTGGTTCCTGAGATTAGCGCGTTCAAACAAACAAACAAACTCTTCAGCTTTATAATATTAGTATAGATTCCACTCTCAAGTTAAACAGAATTCCTCTCTCTCTCTCTCTCTCTCTCTCTCATCGGTTACATTGATTCTCACACTACCAACCACACAACCAGCACTGCCAGCACTGTCAGCACTGCCAGCACTCGCCCAGAGGAGGGGGCGCACCCACATGCTTGTATTTGAAATGAAGTGGACCCCCGCCTGAAGGTAGCGGCCCCGTCTCGGTGTAGCCGCACTGTCGCCGAGTGTTTGCGCGTGTTATCAGCGGGCGAGATAAGCGAGCAGTGGGTCTGGCGGTCTTATCTCGCAGTCAGCTGTGCGAGCGCCCTCCATGTTTCCCCAGCCAACACAACACACTCGTGCGGTCTGGATGCCAGAGACAGTGCGCTGTTGTCAGGTCTCGTAACACCTTCAGGAGAATGCACTTCTTTGGAATTACGAGTGCACGAGAAGCACGTTAAGAATCAAATTTTTGTTATTTATAATGTTTTAGGCCTATACATACCTGCAATCACACTCATAAACCTGTACTAAATCGCCTATATTTTTAAAATTAAAACATGAAAAAATTCACACACATTCAATTATACGAATTCGTACGAAAATTGTAATGTTTCCTTGATAGATAAATAAACAATATCCAATAACTTCAATTTCAAATACTTATTATATTTGGCAACCGCGCGCAGAAACGACAGCTCGTGTTAGCTGCATTCTAAGAGTGGGACGCTCTGTAGCTCTTGTAGCGTGCAACACTGTCGCGTGGTGACCATGTTGTGGCCGTTGTGGTGGGGGGGGAGGCACTAGGCATGCCCGGTTGAGTTTCTGTATTGTTTAAATGCTTGAGTTCACCCTGAGAAAAGGACAGATGTTGAAATCTGCCAGCCTCGTTCCGGCAGCAGGTTATCAGAGCACTGATAGCGCGGGTCAGAGGTCGCCTCGCCCGTACCGGACCTTGTGGTCGACCTTCCCCCTCTACAGACCTACCAAAGATTATCCACCTGCGGGGCCTACCAAGCACTCATTATCCACGAACGATTCCTCTGTACTTACAGTAGAACGTCATTCACACTCAGAACTAAATTATAATTAATTTTTTAATAATGTCACTTGTGAACAAACTGTTACATTACTTACTTCACAAGATTATTTTGAATCGTACAACATTTTAGTGTTGAGAAAACCACTTAACAAATACTTTTAAAATAAATGTGCGATTCAACAAATGTTACACCGTCAGGCTTGGAGTCCTTGTATTTTTTAATCGAGTTCGTTAAAAGATCGCATAGGTATTAAAAAAAGAGGGGGGGGGGGGGTTGTCTGTAAAGTCGGTTTACGGACGATAATTTTACGTGATAACGTCATAAGAAAACATTGATGAAAAATTGCATACTTTTTTAAATTTCAAATATTATTTACAGTTTTTGCAAATTTAATTTAAATAATTTGTTTAAATATAATCACGAACAATTAGTTAAAAAGCCCGCCTTAACCTGTTTGATATTATAGAAGATTTTCTCGCACGGTGGTTGGCCGGTTCTTGCACGCTGGGCTCAGGCGGAACGTGACAATTTTTCGTGTGTGCAGCCGGCGTTCATCTATTTATAAGATGTTTATCACGTCAATAATAAAATAATGCATAAATATTACCTCATGTGTAGCGCCTAAATGTAACGGGATCGGAAAACCTCGGTAAACGTTTGTGTTTAAATACCAACATTTATGTTTATTTTTGCGTGACCATACGTGTTTGAATGTATGAGTTTATTCTTGACGGGACTAGATAAGAGTACATTCCTCCTTTCGTATTTGGGGTATTATAACTTTTCAAGTAATGCCAATTGGTTTGAATTGCATTAGAAAACATTTATGTAAGTTAATATAGCAGGTTTTACGAGTCAAAAATGGTTATGTATTTTGAAACAACTTGGTTAACCTAACGTTGTTCTACACCACCAACGAAAACAGAAGAAAGGTGTCTATAATAAAATCTTATAAAAATCCCTAATTTATAAGTCATGAATATCAATAAACTAAAATAGGTACTGATTGAACGATATTTTATCAAAACGTATAAAAATGTATTAAATGGACCCAGAACCTTAACACGAATAATTCAAATAATAATCTAGATTCTGATATAAATCGGGACGAAACTAAACTTGTTTGGTTTCGTGTTGTGTGGTTGGTAGTGTGAGGATCACTGTAACCGGGTTCAGAGCGAGTGAAGTCTCTGTTAGCTTGTAGACTGCCGACCACCGGCTTACGATGTGAGGGGTTCAGGGTTCGAGTCCCGGGTAAGGCATGGGTATTTATTTACATACAGAGATTTGATTGCTAGGATATGATAAAGATTCGAATAAGGCAGAGGTGCCCCCCCCCCCCCCAAACACTATGACTCACCCCCCCCCCCGCCCAACCTAATGATCCCCCCCCCCCCCCGAAATTTTTTATGCAATTTTCTCAGTGATTTACTCAATTATTTTATAATATTATACTTTTTAGTATTATATTTTATCACATTTTGCATTAATTAAAACTGATCTTCTAATAATAATTTTGGTCATATCAGGTAATGTTTCCATCCTGAACCGACAGATGCCAAACTGCTTTTGTTGAGGAAAGTGCGGGGTTGCCAATTTGATTTACAAGATCCCTTTCAATTATCAAAGCACCAGAAACGTATTTTCACATTAGAAGCTATAATTATTTAAATAATATTTACATTTTTCTCGTCTTTTAACCCCCCCCCCCCTTGAAATTTTAATGACGCAGTCTGCGTCGTTACCCCCCCCCTTGTGGGCACCCCTGAATAAGGACACATTTCCCTATGGCCGTGGGCTTCAGGCTGCAGGCCACTATCATGTGTATAACACTTGTGGACTCGCGGCTGTCACTTGGTGCTCCGCCCCCGCCCTGGGAGCGGCCCTCAGAGGCGCCAGGCCCCGCTAGGCCCCGCCAGGCCCCGCTAGGCCCCACTAGGCCCCGCTAGGCCCCACCAGGCCCCGCTAGGCCCCACTAGGCCCCACCAGGCCCCGCTAGGCCCCACTAGGCCCCGCCAGGCCCCGCTAGGCCCCACTAGGCCCCGCCAGGCCCCGCTAGGCCCCTCTAGGCCCCGCTAGGACCCGCTAGGCCCCACCAGGCCCCGCCAGGCCCCGCCAGGCCCCGCTAGGCCCCACTAGGCCCCGCTAGGACCCGCTAGGCCCCGCCAGGCCCCGCTAGGCCCCGCCAGGCCCCGCTAGGCCCCACTAGGCCCCGCCAGGCCCCGCTAGGCCCCACTAGGCCCCGCCAGGCCCCGCCAGGCCCCGCCAGGCCCCGCTAGGCCCCACTAGGCCCCGCCAGGCCCCGCTAGGCCCCGCTAGGACCCGCTAGGCCCCACCAGGCCCCGCTAGGCCCCACTAGGCCCCGCCAGGCCCCGCTAGGCCCCACTAGGCCCCGCCAGGCCCCGCCAGGCCCCGCCAGGCCCCGCTAGGCCCCGCTAGGACCCGCTAGGCCCCACCAGGCCCCGCCAGGCCCCGCCAGGCCCCGCTAGGCCCCACTAGGCCCCGCTAGGCCCCACCAGGCCCCGCTAGGCCCCACTAGGCCCCACCAGGCCCCGCTAGGCCCCGCTAGGCCCCGCCAGGCCCCGCTAGGCCCCACTAGGCCCCGCTAGGCCCCACCAGGCCCCGCTAGGCCCCACTAGGCCCCACCAGGCCCCGCTAGGCCCCACTAGGCCCCGCCAGGCCCCGCTAGGCCCCACTAGGCCCCGCCAGGCCCCGCTAGGCCCCTCTAGGCCCCGCTAGGACCCGCTAGGCCCCGCTAGGCCCCGCCAGGCCCCGCCAGGCCCCGCTAGGACCCGCCAGGCCCCGCTAGGACCCGCTAGGCCCCGCTAGGCCCCGCCAGGCCCCGCTAGGCCCCGCCAGGCCCCGCTAGGCCCCTCTAGGACCCGCCAGGCCTCGCTAGGCCCCACATGGCCCCGCCAGGCCCCGCTAGGCCCCACTAGGCCCCGCCAGGCCCCGCTAGGCCCCGCCAGGCCCCGCTAGGCCCCGCTAGGCCCCGCCAGGCCCCGCTAGGCCCCGCCAGGCCCCGCTAGGCCCCGCTAGGCCCCACCAGGCCCCGCTAGGCCCCACCAGGCCCCGCTAGGCCCCGCTAGGCCCCGCTAGGCCCCGCTAGGACCCGCTAGGCCCCGCTAGGCCCCGCTAGGCCCCGCTAGGCCCCGCTAGGCCCCACCAGGCCCCGCTAGGCCCCGCTAGGCCCCACCAGGCCCCACCAGGCCCCACCAGGCCCCGCTAGGCCCCGCTAGGCCCCACCAGGCCCCACCAGGCCCCACCAGGCCCCGCTAGGCCCCGCTAGGCCCCACCAGGCCCCGCTAGGCCCCACCAGGCCCCGCTAGGCCCCGCTAGGCCCCACCAGGCCCCGCCAGGCCCCGCCAGGCCCCGCTAGGCCCCGCTAGGCCCGCGTGCCCGGAGTGCGGTCCCCCGGTACGGCCCCACGGCCGGAGGTCGCCTGGTCCTGGGTTACGTAAGGCAGCGCCGCGCGGTCACGTGGGAGCCGGCCGAGGTCAAGGCAGCCCCGGTGGAGACCTGACAGATTCGCGGAGTCATTTCGTGATATGCTACAATATACCTTAGTGCTGCTTCTACCACTGGTTCACTGTCTGTCTGCGGTAATGAGCGCCAATCAGAGACCCTCGCTCACAAGAAGTGTCGAATCACAAGATACTCAGTCGAGACGACTCACAAGTCGGCAGCCAATGAACAGGTGGCATGTGCCCGAGTGTGTAGAGTATAGTGGAGTCTATCCTGGAGGTCATTGAACCAGCGAATATTCCCGGTCTGCCGGGCGGGCGGGGGTCGAACCCGGGACAGCGGCGCGGTGACCGTCGCTCCAGGCGCGGGAGACCGCGCAGTCCGTGATGGTCCCTTATTCTTTGCGGAAATTTCCACCGGAGAAGAAAGGTTGATTCCCAGTAGTTACGTGGAGCGCATCCGTGAAGACATTAGCATTACATCAATGTTGATTGAAGACTGGTAACACTAGCTTGCTGGGATGAATGCTACAAGTGTAGTGCCGGTGTAGTGGTCAGCGCACCGCACGGCCGTGTCTGCGTGGTGAGTGGTGAGTGGTGAGTGGTCGCAGCACGAGAGCCAGGAACAACCACGGCCATGCTCACCAGACACTCGCACCTCCGGCTCTCGGCGCCTCGCCTCTTGCGGGCAGAGGGCAGCACTGCGGCGCACTGCGGCGCACTGCACACCGCGTGGCTCTGCGGGTCGGCTACCGGCTCAGTAGTACAAGAACAACTCTTCCCCGGGCTGCGCTGCTTCTTTGTGTTCTCAATCATTCTGCTGGCTGCTTCAGGACATTATCTTAATAGTCGTAGAAAAGTTTATTAACTTCTAATAGTGTCGTGTAACAAACTGAATAAACCCCAATTTTTTAATCCCACTTTTTGACAATTATCTACATGAAATACATCAATGCTGAAAAGTACTATAAAATTGACAGGGACAATATTATTTTAATTGTAAATACGTAAGAACTTCGTTTTGAACCAACATACATCAACATATATCAGCCGCTGAAAGAAAAAAACAATAACATTTGAAATGGTGTTCGCGTGCCATACGCGTGTCAGTGGAGGGGCTGCCAGTAGCAGAGTAGGCCTACTGCACGCCGCAGAGGGCAGCGTGATGCGCTCCCTGCTGCCAGCTGGCGAGGCGCAGGTAATGACGGTCATTGTCAGCGCTGTCATCTGGAGGGCTGAGGGCGTGGCGCGGGCCTGTGATTGGCCATTACTGACATTACTGCCGGCACAATGGGCGCCGCTATTAGTGCTGCGGCGCCTTGGCCGAACTACAGCAACCAAGCAGTGGCTTGGCTTCTTGTGTCTCTAGATCCTGCCCGAGGCTGTGCAGTGTGACCCTGGGTTATGCAGAGCAGAATTAATGTGCTTCACAACCACACAAACTATGTGATGCTTATAATAATACTTAGGAAAAAAGTGATTTTCATAACCAAATTATTTGAATGGGAGGACAATCCGTGAAAAATAGTTAATTATTCAAGTAAGTAAATATTTCTTTACAAATAAATGCTCCAATATTTTTTTTTATATTTTCTACAACTGACATAGTTGACATACAATTAAAAAAAGGTTTTTAACTAGTTATTCAGTTATTAAGAAGGATAATTGAATTTTGTACTAATGTGTCAGGGTGATAATACTTTGATCCCGTTCACTATCCACTGCTCCCTGAAGTAGAAGTTTGCTAAAGGTGCAGGCAGGAACACAGCCAGTGTGTTCTGTGTGTTGTTCTGAACTACTCAGCCTCGCTGTGTGTTGTTCTGAGCTACTCAGCCACGCTCCGAGGATGCGCCGGTGTGGTCTCCAGCCTCTGTCAGTCGTCGGAGGTCCGCATCATCTCGTATAGCCAGGACGTTCCGCCTTGGAAGGGTCTCGTAGTGTCACGTCATCAGAATCCCCGACGTAACACTCGAAGCTCCCAGAACAATGGCGTCCTAGTTACGCCACTTCTTGCGACGTGCTTTCGGGATGCGCAGAACGTACCAGGCGAGACAGTAAGGCCGGGGGAGGGGAATGGCTGGGGGGGAGGGTGAGATGGCGCTGGGTCGCAGCGGGGATTCCCCTGAGATAACCGTGGCCGGCGCGCCGCTCTGGCCGTCGTCACAACGTCGTCAGTGTAGAACATCGCCTTAAGGAATTATCATTTTGTAATGCTATTGCTTTGGCAGGACAGCCAAGCCTAGGCTGCGTTGCGAAGCAATGACTGGGGCAGCGAAAATAATCCGAGCAATGACCGTTCATGCAACTAAGTACACCACCACTAGTCTTAATGCGGCATGCGATACTCCCATGCTCCTCTCTTACCTGTGCTAGCGCCGTGGTCTGCGCCGAGACGCCTGCTGCCTGGGCGTCTCATGTCGACTAGAGACATACTCGCGCATCTCGGCGCACGGCGAGCCGGCATGCAGGCGTGGAAGGGAGGCTGTGGCGGAGATGCTTAGTTGCAACGTTTCACGTGTTTAGAGTTAGTTAATAATTATACATTCACGACAGCTACAATGAGTGTGGTGTCAGAAGCTTGGGTGAAGATATTCAAGGTGTTACGTAAGTTCCGGCGCAGTCTGTTACGTAAGAGAAGTGCGACTGCGAGCTCTGGGCTCGTGGCGCTAATCACAGGTGACAAGTGGTGACAAGTGGTCACATGACGAGTCACTGCATGCTGCATGCGTGCTGGAGCCTTGTCACGCCGCCAGGCAAGACGATCTGAACACGAGAAGAGTTCAGTGCGAGACCGCAGATAACAGGATCCAAGAAGATACTGAAATAAACTAATGCTTTATATCAGTGTGAGAAGAAGATAATTTATGAAATCATTAACTGTACATAGCACCACGCCGTACAGTATGTGATATAGAACCCTTAAGGCGATGCCACACAGGGAGCTACGCTATATTCGCTATGCCCTCTGCGCCAGGCGGCCAGACAGGAGTCTAGTTCGCGATGTCTGAGAGACGCATGCAGTGGGATTCCAGTGATTCCGACAATGGTAATATTCTGCTGGCTCTCACAGTATGTAAATGTAAAAATAAATGGGTTCATGAAGTTAATTTAAAAAAAATAATTTGGAGAATTTCATCACTTGATGAAGCAGTTGTGTGAGGACAAGGCTAAATTGATGGCTTATAGAATCTGATAGACGCCATCTTAGTTCAACCGTTTTTAAGCTTTAAATATTTTCTTTTGTGAAGTTTGACAAATTGGCTTCGTTAAAGCATAGTTTATAATTTAGTGGAATGCTTGAAGTCAAGTGATAGGCTGGCTTTTTCAAAAGACACACTGTACTAGTTTTTGAAAATCTCTTGAAATGTGACCCCTGACTTAACGAAAACCAATTTTCACTACAAAAGCGTTACAGATTTTTTTACAGCATAAAAACAGTTGAAACAAACATGGCGTCTTCGGTTGTTTTTTCATCTCGTTAATTTACATACTCATATTTAGGTAACATATGAACAACAATTATACTATAAATAAAGTTATATTTGAATTATTTTCTTTAGAAATACGATTTTAACTTCAGTAAAATGTCTTCTCATACTAACCCAGTGAAATGTTGGAGGGAAAGAAAATCGAATGAAGACGTTTTTGCTATTTGTGACGTGTTGTCCGGATGTTAATGGTTGTCCATTATTTGTAAGTCAAATCATTCGTGGATAATTGCGTTTATCAATCACAAGTTTCAATAATTATTTATGCCACAAGATCGCGTATAAATCTCTCGCATATTGTGGTTGGTTAATCCGTATAGGCGCCACGTTTTAATACTAAAATTCTGTTCAAGATTTAAGTGAATTTATATTAAACTTCTATTTGATGATTCAAAACGTTTACATCATTGTGTGAGGTTTTGAATAAAAACAAAAACTATTCTCTGCCATAAATAAAATTCAAAACTGTATCATTTAAAACAATTCCTGTTTAAATATATTAATTAACTAATTTACAGTAAACTTTACTATATTGCATATTTATTTTGAATATGTAACTTTATATATATATATGAAATATATTTAAATTGTGTAATGAATAGTTTAATGTTGTGAGCAATACAAAATGAACATGTAAAAAATAAGAGCGCGCAGCGGGTATCGAACCCGAGCCGCCAGTCCGCCTGACCGCCGCGTCACGCCACTGATTTGCCAGTCATCTCAAACATATTTCTCAAACATCATTTCAACTTAACTAACAAATTTGGCAAAAAAATTAAGCAATTGGTATAGATTTGGCATTTACCAAGCAAACAAACGAATGAAGAAAAGGTTATCCTGGAAAAAAAATTCAAAAGTTTAGCCAGATGTAGAACTAATATCATATTTGATGCGAAGCTCTCATGTAACACGGTGTAAATGAAGGGGAAACTACTACTAGCGCCGTTAGTTCGCGGGCCTCCCGCCAGCTTCACTGAGGCACACGACAGGGAGTGGCCAGACTGTCTATATGACCGTGGGTTGGGTTAGCTACATTAAAAATACTTTAAAATACGTTTAATGGTTTGTTGGGAATTAACAATTTAAGATGTAGCTGACGTAACATAACCAATTGCCCTTATAATTTCGTAGTGTTTGTAATGTTGCTACCCTTACCCTAACCTAACCAACCGTCCACACGATTTCACAGTATTTTTTTTTATTGTAGCTAACCTTACCTAATCAACCGTCGACACTTCCCTAATTTCTTCGTTACTAAAGTGTATGAAAAAAAAAGGGCTATATTATGTGCGGCCGACTTGCACAATTGAGCGGCGATCTTCGGCGATCTTCGGAACTGTTCGAGCCTCAGGATGGATGGTGTGACACTCTTGTTTTCCGAGTGAATACTCCTCATTACGTGTAGCTATTGTTTTTGATAGGGTCTTTTTTTCTCTTCATACATTCAGTTGTTACCAATCTGGCTGACCTACAACATAGCGTGCGTCTAACGGGAAGCCTTCTTTTCACAGACGAGAGAGCCAAAATCCGAAGTTCATGCTTTTTCCCCGTATTTTTTAAGTAGCTATCCTAACCAAATCAACCGTCCACAATGTTTTAAAGTATTTATAATGTAGCTAACCTAACCTAATTGACCATGAGTATTATTTTATCAACACCGCCATGTTTATTTACAATGAAAAAAAAAACCGAAGATGCACTATCGGGAGTTTGGCTCTCTCGTCTGTGAAAAGAAGTCTTCCCGCGTGTAGCTTCTTAGGAAAGGTCCTTCACAGAAAACACCCGTGGCAACTGGCTTGTTTGGTGGAGCATCCAGGGCAGTGGCGCACAGGGCGGTCTCCTGATAGCGTATCGGCGCCTGCCGCCGGGAATAGCGATGACAGGGTCGGCCGTGTGGCCCTGGGGCACGACCCCAGAGCCAGCGCCGCTGTACAACTGGGGGACAGCTCGGAGCGGGCCCGCCTGCAGTGCGGCTGTGTCCCTGCTGACCTTATGACAGTGACACGCTGCCACACAGTCCCCACGTGTCCGAGTTCCCGAACTTGCCTGGCAGTTCCTACCACTCTGTCCAACTCTTCTTCCTGAACCACCCCTCTGTTTCCCGTGACCAACCTGCCTGCACCAGCATGGGAGAGCCCAGGGTTTTCCCCTGAGTCTCTGCAGGTTTTACCCGGGCCCAACTTATCTAGTTTTAGTCTAGAGTTGAGAAGCGAGGGAAGTCATGGCTGGCCAATCCCCTCCTAGCACATGGTGCACGGCTTATAAACCCTGCACGCGTAGAGCGTTTAGTCTTCGGCCTTAGGCGCACCTAGGTCCCTCCCAAATACACTTGGTTTAAGTTAGGTTAGGGGGAAAAAAATGCTGTGGGCTGTTAGGCTGTGACGTCACCCAAGGCGAACATCTGTTTTCTTTTAGTTGATCTTATCTGTAGCCTTCAACTGTCTGCACTGTTTGACCGCCGGGAACCTACAGGGAAGTGTGACGTGAGGAGAACATGGTGACATGAGTGCATGCTTGTGGTGCTGTAGTGCACGTGGCTATGTGAGGTTTGTGAAGTGCGGGGCCAGGGTGGTGATGTGCTGACAGCTGCTGTGGTTGTTGCAGGGTCCAGATCGCCCATGACCTCGGAGAAGGAGGTGAGTTCTGGATCGATACCCCAGCCTCCAGCCTGGCGCCTCGTGCATGAACCCACTGCCTGAGGCCCGTCCTCGCCGGCCAATCAGCGCCGGCCGTCTCTGGCCCCGACTCCCGTGCCGCAGTTCAGTCCCAGGCAAACGAGCACTTAGGCTAACTTCTTTACGTTTTGCCTCGCGCAGCCCAGCACGAAGCAGTGCAGAATGGGCCCGCGTCATAATATGGTTAAAAGTTTTCTTACGCATCTGGCTTATCTTGTTACCATCCACTTTTACTTGTAAACAGAAGAAACTAAAGTTGAACGCTCTCTCTGAGCTCTCTCTTTCTCTTTCTCCCTCTCTTTCTCCCTCTTTCTCTCTCTCTCTCTCTCTCTCTCTCTCTCTCTCTCTCTCTCTCTCTCTATCTCTGATACGCACGAGAACACGCGCTCATGTTGCCTGGGCCACTCGCCGCCTCCAAGCTCTGTGTTCGAGCAAACAACCTCCCGAGGAGTATCAGCGAGGTGTTACGGCGTGACACTGCAAAAAAAAAGATGTTGATTGGCATTTAAAGAGTTTACAAAAGACTATATAAATGCATCTATTAAAAAAATACAATATATTTCTGCACAGTAGTATTTAATTAGCCCAGACGACAGTTTGACGATAATTTTCGAAAACCTGTTTATGGGGAGTAGCTACATGGGAGAGTATGACTCGAGCTCTGTGAACATGTGTCGACAGGCGTTCATATAATTATAATTTATCTTGAAGCCTTAGTCAAAGTACAAACACGTGGCCTTTTTTATAATCAGAAAAACTATGCATTTTTTCATTTTTTAAATGTTTGAGTAACATACCAAAAAATTTATTTAATTTCTCATGCATGGTGTATTTCTACTGAAATATGTATGTATTTGAGCCAGTTAAGGTATTGTTTGTACCAGGGGCGTAACAACAGGGGGGGGGGGGGGCAATCGGTATTTCCCCCCCCCTTCTGAAACCTTGAAGTGGGGGCAAACGGGGACAAAGAAAGTGCTGTGTAATCAAGTTTTAGATAATAAAACTGCTTAAATAGCACAATTTTCCACCTTGAAATACAAATTTTCCCGGGTGAGGACCCCCGGACCCCCCGCTTCAATAGGGGGGGGAATCGATGATTCTTTATAAATGTGTATTTTTCCCCCCCTTTGGATATTTAGTTGTTGCGCCCCTGGTTTGTACTGGATATGACTGCGAATTTGTGGTTCGGAAGTGGATCATGATTACTTACTCAGGTACATTCTTATTCTTAGCGAATATTTTCTGCTGGGGGAAAAAAAAAAAAAAAAAAAAAGGAAGCTACTTTTAGACAGCATATCTGCCAGAATGAGTTGAATGATGCTCGTGGTTTAAAGGCTTGTTGGGACCACGGCGCAGTGGCCAGCAGGATCCGTGTTTCTTCTGGAGTGCATCTGATTGGGAATGTCGAGGAGGATGAATGCTAGTCGCAGGCAAGGCAGAGCTCGCCCGGGGGGGGGGGGGGGCTGACAGGCTGCTGGGAGACACAGCCCCCAAGGAGGGGGGAGGGGGGGGGGGCACGGTCGCCAGTGCGCGACAGGCCGCGCAGTTACCCGGCGCCTCCACCATTGCGCCCCGCGCAGAGCTGCCCGCCAGCTCTAGACCACGAGAGGAAGCACGTGCCACGCACAGTCCGGGCAGTCGCGGCCAGAGGGACCGCGTGATGACCGGCCCGGCGTGGAACACACCGCTCCTCGCTCAAACAAGAATGAAACATTTCCCTTCTGATCACTGCAGTGTAACTCGAATCTTTTCCCGAGCCCAGTGTTCAGGATGTGGATCCGGGAGACGATGTCCGCCATCTTGGATTGTGACGTCACGGCGGCCATCTTGGAGACATTTACCTACGAAATTTACCAAAAACGACTCAAAATTCCTCAAAATTTGTCCAAAAGTTTTTTTTTTAATAAAAATTTGGTTGTAATTTTATTTAAATTATTTTTTTATCTAAATTATTTATTTTTTAATTTATTTGCTAGATAATTTCGGTGTTTAAAGATAGTGGAAAAGACGCCATAATTTCAAAATGGCGAAACTTTAATTTTAAATTTTAATTTTATTTTAATTATTTTAAATTATTTCCTGTTTTTTTCTAGCATAAAAATAGGGATTTTGAAGATGGTGTCAATAATAAAAAGTGCAACGGTGATGTCTTAATTAAAAATGGCGGCCATGATAACCTAATTGCCAAGGTCATGACCTCGACGGCTTATGGCGGCTTGCTCTTGGAAAATTAAAGCCACTTTGGGGGATTTTCAAGCCGTTGACAATTTTGAGTACTAAAACGGGAAGTTTTCCCTCAAAACGGGAATTTTTTCCTTCGAAATAGGGAAAATTTTGTTTTTAATTTTCTGTTGTTTTTATCGTAGGTGTTTTTAAAAAACCTGGAAATCTTGGCGGATTTTGGTGAATTTTTGGCAAATTTTGAGTAATTTTGAGTCGTTTTTGGCAAATTTTGATGGTCTAGGTTGAGGTCGAGGTCATTCAAGATGGCCGCAGTGACGTCACAATCCAAGATGGCAGGAATCGGCTCCCGGCTCCCGGCTCCCGGCTTCAGGCATTGAACTCTGGGTTTGGACCGGCCATTATATACTACTATTCAACATTATTATTTCATAATATTATATTATTAGATATTAAAATATTAAATATTTTATTTTACATTGACGAGGTTTGAACCCTGTCCAAAATTCGCCCTTGAGCTGTACAAGCGCGCTGTTGGACTTAGCAAGGAGAACATGAATTACAGTTATTGTGAAGCCATTTTTCTTACGTATTGTAATTAATTTTCACTATGACAATTTTACTTTACCAAATACATTGCAGGGTAGTTTCACTGTCATAAAGTTTCATTTGGCACACCCACACGTTTGGTAGGTCCCCTGATGTTAACGAAAGTGACTTCGACCGGGTTTATGTCGCTTCACGCGAGTCCGCCAGCTTGACTACTTCGGGCGCCGATGTAACACATTTCCGGCCATTCGACTTCCGTTTCATTCACGACGCTACTCCTGCCAAGCGCCGTGTAGCGTGTTTGCTCATAGAAACTGTGGTCATAATCCGCTAGACTCGGATACTCTGCGAGCCAGCCCCGGGGTCAGGGGGGGAGCGAGGGGCAGTGATGCGACCTCAGGGTCGGCGACAGCCTCTCTGGGCCCGAGTGCGCCGCCAGGAGGCGCGGTGTCGCCAGGCCTTGAGGCGTCTGGGCCGTCACTCCAGGACAGGTCCCCGAGCGGCACGGCTCTGCGACCAACACAAGCACAGTACTTCACCGCGGCGTTCGTCTTATCATATAAATATCTTGGAAATGTGTTTTGACGTGACGTCTAATAAATCGATGAACGCCGGCTGCACGCACGAAAAAGGACGACTCATTGTCCCGTTACGCACATTGTCCCGTTACGCTCATTGTACGGTTGCGCCGCATCTATCTCTCTTCCACTCGATTGGAACAACCATCGATTTGACTTTTTCGAGGCACATTAAACTTGAAACACTCCCATTCGTTTCCTACTTTTCCTATCATCGTCCTAGCCTTAACAGAATAACACAGATTGGAAGAAGTTAAATAGCAAACATGTATAAGTTATAGTTTAAAAAAATCTCTTCGTTAAAGTAATAAACATATTTGAATTAATGAGTGCAAATAAAAGTAAAATTATCAATTAAATTGTAGATTTCATTTCACTCCTTCATTGTATCCATACAAAATAGTGATAATTCAATAAAAATGATTCAATTTAATTCATAAAACTATGCAATCATTTCATCAATGTTTTGTTATGACGTCACGTTAAACTATCGTCCGTAAACCGACTTTACAGACAACCATTATTTTTTTTTCAAGAGCATGGATATCTAGTGTTGTTTTTTTAATTAAATTAATATTTCGTAACCTTGAAATTCAGTATGATTGGTTGCCATTAGTTGTGTTTCCGTGCACTGCGGAAGCAACAGAAGCGACAGTGAAATGTTCCGGGAGATCCGTCTCCGCGCCGTTGTATAACGGGCCTTAGGGCGACCTCGAGGCGCAAATTCGAGGGACCTTCGCCTTTGTGACTGCCGCCCTGGGATGGTAGTGGCCGCTTCTCTTGAGACCAGTCATGGCGAACATTCTACAAAGTTTTTTTTTTCCCCTGCGAGTCATTGTTGAAGTTATAGCTATAACTGTTCATGTCAAAATAGTTGTTAGTTTGCCGAATGATACCGCGCAGTTCGCTGATTTCTAAAGGAAATAAGATCGGTATTTAAGGCGTTGTGTTGCGGCTCTTCATCTTCCTTGCCTTGTGAATGAACCCTGCACTTGGGTGGCGGCCATCTTAGGCCCCCGACTCTCCGCATGGGGTCTCTGCGCGCACGGGTAGAAGGGAGGGAGGGTCGCTCTGCAGTCCTGCCACCGACTGCACAGTCGTGGACTGGAGCGTTGACAACTGGCTTCAAGCGGGGGGAGGCGGCGACAGGAAGGGCTGAGCCAGTTCCGCCGCGCGCCACCGCTCTGCCGGAACAGCAGCGCTGCAGGCGGCGGCGCCCGGAACTAACCGCGTGCCCCCGCCGCGACACGCTGTCATCGTAGTGTCGGTTTTATTACCGGTCTAACTTCCGTACAATTGCAAGAGAATGTGTGTTATTTGTTTATAAATCTCGTCATGTAATTTTAAGTGTAAATATATTGAATAATCATATTCTCCGTTAGAGTGTGTTTTAGAATCGTTATTCGGAGTGTATGTGCCAGCGAAGGAAGGTTATCATCACTTCTCTCACTCGTGGCTAGGCGGGATGTACAATGTGTCAAGTCCTTCAACAGCATACAATCAAGAATCACGTGTGAATCAAAGCAGTTGAGAGGAAATTATGCTAATGTAATTCACGTCCTAGAAAAAGAAGGTCCAATTTGTTTGTGCTGGATAACGCAGCTGTAATGACCTTGATCCGTCTGAGATAAAAGTTATATTTAGCAGTGCTTCATATGGACACAGCTGCCGCGTAAACAGACCAGCTGACGTCATTTCAGTACAGATTTCTTTTACGTGTCTGTGTGCATGCACGCTTGTACGCGCTCTCGCAGCGACATCAACTCCCGATAAGCCACGGGGAAGTGGCTATGCCATTTCATCGCGATTTGGAGGCGGTACTACAGCCTCATGCGATACCCATTTACGTAACAGTTTCCACGCCAATTTCCTGTTAGCGCGCCTGCGCTCTTGTGCAGGTAACCCTTCCAAGGGGCCTGACTCTGGGTATAGGAGTTTACATACTCGTAGTCTTAGCCGAAACCGTATTAAACCTTCTTTTTTTCTCTGCAATACCCACGAACCGAAGTCGTCAAAATGGGGGACCCACGTGTATAGTCACTTTCCTAAATATTAGGGGACATACCAAACATATTATGCCAAATGAAACTTTACGATAGTGAAACTACCCTGGAATAATTGGTTAACTAAATTAGTCATAGAAAGAAGTGATCTCGAGTTTCAAAACACGTGAGAAAACTGGCATCGCAGTGTTGTTAGTACAATTGTCTCCGTAGCGCTGCAACACAGCGCGCGGATTCGAGGTTCAATTTCCGAACCTCGTCGCATGGAAAAACTTTCTACTTTTTTTAAATTAGTAACAGATTACTGCATTATAAAAATTGTGGCTTTAAGCAATTATGTACTAATAAATTTTATTTGTGTACCTAATCGGCGTTCCGTGGCTTCCTGTAATCGCTCGAGGTAGAATTGGAATGGTTCCATAACACAAGCCACGGTGATAGCTCCCAAATATCTGTGTTCTGTGTTGTCTCTGACTCACTGGTTGACTTAAAACCCAAATATATAAAATACAGCGATGTGTACATTGGTTTCGTGCCTGTCAGCTGCTGTACGAATGAGTGTTCGAAGTTAAACCTTGCCCACAATAGTGTGTCGCGGGTTTTACTAAGGACATGGGAAAACCCTAACAAGGAAGAAAAGGGACGTTTGTGGGCGCATGTCCTTATATACTCGCAAGCTTCCCAGACGAGCTGGAAGAAGAATAGTCTCGTCTATTCGGGGGAAGCCTGCCCAGCTCACTGTGTTGCAGGTGGTATGCCGTGAAATGTCAGGGGTACAATACTTTGCAAGAGTACGCAGGTACACACGTTACAAATTGTCACACTCTAGAGTCAGAAACAGAGCACAGGGTTTGAAGAAACACGACACCGCGGCAGTGAAGGTTGGAGCAGAGATGCCAGTGCCACCAGCAGAGAGGCAGATAGCAGATGCCGAGTGGTGTCACGGTCCAGACATCTGGCTTGATGAGGGATGTTGCTCGGGCCACTCGGGCAGGCCATATAAGCGCACGGCCTCTGGATGAGTCAGTCCTCCAGAGCCTGTTCCTCTGGAACGAGCCCAACACAGGCGCAAGGGGGGGAGAGAGTCCGGGAACAGTGGTGCGGACAAGGACAAACTAGAGAGTGAGCTACTGTCCGGTCGCACTCCAGTGACATGTGTCAACAATGGAGTACTGAGTTCCTTCATTCGACACTAAGACTGTAGACTCTGAACACTTGTGTAAGTATTAGGGGATAAAACGTAGATTAAACAATTAGGCTATACTTCGAACCTTAGGTCAGTATTCATGTGAAGATACTGCCTATGAATGTGTGTTGATCTCATTAGCGCTATAGTGATGCACAGGCTCTCTGGTGTGATTGGTGCAAGTGCAGCAGTAATTAAGGGCTGTGTTCGTGTGCATCATAACTCGTGTCACTGGAACTGCGATTACAATAAACTGGAACCGCCTTGTTCACTTGCTCGCAATGCGCAAGGGCGATTGTAGGGAGAGTGCCCGGGCGAGGACTAGGACTAGGGGCAGTGACAGTGGCAGTTGTCCCTGCAGGCTGTGGACCGTGCCAGCTAGGCCTGAGCGCACGGCGGCTATTGATCGCGGCAGTGCGTGTCGCCCAGGCTAGTCCTCGCCTCGCCTGGCCTCGCCGCTCAGGCAGTCACACTCACGCATGTACTGGCTGCTGGACTCCTCAGCCATGTGCGGGTAGTGCACTATTTTAAAAAAACGTTTGTTAATAAACCCAAACATTTAGCTCAAGAAAAAATACAATAAAAAAATCACGTGTATGTAAAATTTCATTCATAGCATAACCATATAAGGTAAACAATTTTGAAGTTAATTAATGTTGCTTTTTAAGTTTTGCTACGAATTAAATATGCTAATTTTATAACTCCCGCTTTAGTATGTTTGGATACATACTTTACCGTGATGGAATCTCACCTCCATTTAACGTGGGAATATCTTAGCTGTCGGTATGCGGCATTACGCAAGAGTCATTTTGTGACAATGAAACGGAAGTCGAAGAACGGAAATGTGACACAAAGATGACGGACCCACTTGTAGCACTTTCGTAAACATTAGAAAACATACCAACTATATTAAAACGCCAAATAAAACATTATGATAGAGAAAATAACTTTGAATATATGTGATAAAATAAAATAATCATAATAAAAAGTAATCTGTAGTTTTAAAATACCTAAGAAAACTGGCATTACAATGATTTTAATACATATTTTCTTTCTAAAGTCCTAATTGGCTTAGTAGCATAATGGAAGAGTGCGCGCCTGACTTAAGAGACGTGATTCTAATCCCATCACTGAAGAATTTTTTTATTTTATTTTTAATAACCTTATAATATTATATTATAACGTTGAATAAGCTCAATAATATCAAGGTTTTTTGTATGAAGTATTTACAGGCTGATTTTAGTCGTTTAAGCAAAAACAAAGTTGCAAACATATACTTAGTGTTATAATAAATATTTAAAAATTGCAGGTGTTTTTGTTTTACTTCTAACGTTTGCGAAAACTTTATTGTATTTACTTATTAGTGAGTTTATTAAGGTGGGTAGTATTTAAAACACCTCGTCGAAAATCAGGTAGAGAGCCTGGGTTTTATCGGAAAAGTTTCTAATATTTTCATATTTCCAGTTGTTTTGTGCTGCTATTAGAGATGATCAGTATTTACGCTAACCGGCATATACTACGGTCATGAAACAATAACCGTTTCGTTAGGTTCTCGGTCTATTGTATCCATCTATCGAAGAAAGAGATCTAATTCTCAAATGTGCGGTAGCACACCTCCCCGATACACTGAGAAAATAAAATACTAGCTGCCACTAGGTATCACGATATGTGCATTTCATTAGCGAAGAACAGTTCTTCTCAATCGTATCCATTCACAAACAGCAACAAATAATTTCTGAATGAAACTATCCATGCCGTCATTTCCCTTCACACGGTTATCGTTATAAAATATTCAGCAGAGTGCTGATCCAGAAGTTAATACACAGAGGCCACCCAGACAGCTGAGTGCTGGTCGAGCAGTTAGTCCCCAGTGGCCACCCAGACAGCAGAGTGCTGGTCGAGCAGTTAGTCCCCAGTGGCCACCCAGACAGCAGAGTGCTGGTCGAGCAGTTAGTCCCCAGTGGCCACCCAGACAGCAGAGTGCTGGCAGAGCAGTTAGTCCCCAGTGGCCACCCAGACAGCAGAGTTCTGGTCGAGCAGTTAGTCCCCAGTGGCCACCAGACAGCAGAGTGCTGGTCGAGCAGTTAGTCCCCAGTGGCCACCCAGACAGCAGAGTGCTGGTCGAGCAGTTAGTCCCCAGTGGCCACCCAGACAGCAGAGTGCTGGTCGAGCAGTTAGTCCCCAGTGGCCACCCAGACAGCAGAGTGCTGGTCGAGCAGTTAGTCCCCAGTGGCCACCCAGACAGCAGAGTGCTGGCAGAGCAGTTAGTCCCCAGTGGCCACCCAGACAGCAGAGTTCTGGTCGAGCAGTTAGTCCCCAGTGGCCACCAGACAGCAGAGTGCTGGTCGAGCAGTTAGTCCCCAGTGGCCACCCAGACAGCAGAGTGCTGGTCGAGCAGTTAGTCCCCAGTGGCCACCCAGACAGCAGAGTGCTGGTCGAGCAGTTAGTCCCCAGTGGCCACCCAGACAGCAGAGTGCTGGTCGAGCAGTTAGTCCCCAGTGGCCACCCAGATAGCAGAGTGCTGGTCGAGCAGTTAGTCCCCAGTGGCCACCCAGACAGCTGAGTGCTGGTCGAGCAGTTAGTCCCCAGTGGCCACCCAGACAGCTGAGTGCTGGTCGAGCAGTTAGTCCCCAGTGGCCACCCAGACAGCAGAGTGCTGGTCGAGCAGTTAGTCCCCAGTGGCCACCCAGACAGCAGAGTGCTGGTCGAGCAGTTAGTCCCCAGTGGCCACCCAGACAGCAGAGTGCTGGTCGAGCAGTTAGTCCCCATTGGCCACCCAGATAGCAGAGTGCTGGTCGAGCAGTTAGTCCCCAGTGGCCACCCAGACAGCAGAGTGCTGGTCGAGCAGTTAGTCCCCAGTGGCCACCCAGATAGCAGAGTGCTGGTCGAGCAGTTAGTCCCCAGTGGCCACCAGACAGCAGAGTGCTGGTCGAGCAGTTAGTCCCCAGTGGCCACCCAGACAGCAGAGTGCTGGCAGAGCAGTTAGTCCCCAGTGGCCACCCAGAGCAGCAGAGTGCTGGTCGAGCAGTTAGTCCCCAGTGGCCACGCCAGACTGCTAAGACCTGGTCGAGCCGGGGCAGGAATGTATCACGGCGGTTATCGATCCACTTGCCGCGCCGCGGGCGGTATAACGGCACGCAGGCTCTGCTGGGGTCCACGACCACCCCCCTCCTCCCTGGTGCAGGTGGCCACTGCGGAGAACAAGACCTCCCAGCGCTCACGTGTGCCCTGGTCTAGGTGCTGTGCTGGGCTCGGATGAAGCAGACCCCAGCTGTCATTGCTTACTGGCTGACGGGGATCTCTTCATCGCCATGGTTGACCCAGGGGCCGGGTACCTGAACTTGACACGGAACCCCGAGTCCCGTAAGGAGCACCAGGCGTCGAAACGCGGCTCATAACTTCCAGTAGTGATCCTACAATAATTATTGGTTTGTAAGGCGCGTAGCTTTGGTGCTGTCCCTGTAGGGCCGCGAGTCTAGCTGGATAAATCACAGGTCGGCCTTGTGGTTGAAGCACGGGCCGGGTGGGGGCACCAGGGTATCACCCCACTTCACCAAGTGTCGCGGTGGAAGCGCCTGGCCAGGTACCTGCTGGTGCTGCAGGGACGAGGCAGTCGCCAGGCGTGTGAGGCGACAGGTGCGTGGTCCAGGGAGGCTGGGCAGGTCCCCGTTGTGGGTCACTGGCGCTGGTAACGGTACACCCCCTCCCCACCTTCCTCCACACCTTCCTTCCCGGCTGGATCGCCGTGGCCCTGGAGTGCTCGCATGGGCGCCTGTCCGGACCTGGTGTCGACACTTGGACACTTGTCGCTCTGCAGCTGGGCACGAGGTCATGTCTCCAGCTGAGCTCACCACCTGTAGACTCGCTCTGAGTCACGGCTGCAGCCTGCGCCGTGGTAACTGCCACCGGAGGTCCTAGCTGCAGTAGCTGCAGTAGCTGCAGTGGACATACTCCAGTCGGGCTGTTGTGTCTGGTGGTCGCATCAACCGACTTGAGGCACCAGGGGGAGAGGAGGAAAACTAACGGCGGAATCATAACCCGTGTAGTCTCGGCGGTATTTCCTCGCCACTTTCACGTTTTCTCTCTTCCGACCAACAACCACGATCATTTACCGCCAGCGTGTTTGGTAAAAGACGAAAGTAAGTATCCAGTAAGACGCCGGGTCGTGACGTCACTGCCTGGCGCTGGTCCAGAGCAGGGAAGTGCAAGTCGCTAGGACAGCAGCCACCAGGGTCTGACCTGCGAGCTGACACTGCGGTGTTATGCCTCGTCTGGTCTCGTGCCGCCTCGTTTTAAAGCAATACCAGTCTATGATTTATAATCATTTCAGTAATTTCTTTCTTATGAAAAAAATTGGTTGTCTGTAAAGTCTGTTTACGGACGATAGTTTAACGTGACAACGTCATAACAAAACATTGATGAAATGATTGCATACTTTTATGAATTAAATTGAATCATTTTTATTTTAATAATAAAAGAATAAATACTTGAAATTATACTAGTAATCAGATATTTAAAATGCAAGAATAATTAACCTTTATTGCCGAAATGTTGTTGTAATAAGCAATGAAAACCACATTAACTTTTCACTTCACTTTGTAAACAGTCGACGAAACAGTTCACGTGTAGATGACTTGTAATTAATTTTAAAAATTGGCGTTTAACTATAAAGTTTAAATATATTTATGAACAAGTTTTCATATAAATAACGTGTAATCAAATATCTATCATCAATTATATGAATCACCATAATTTTTTAGTCAATTGTAATATAACCTATTATTACTGCACTCGCCGACAGCGTAAGGGAACACAGCGTAACTGAACACAGCGTAACGGTACACAGTGTAAGGGAACAATGTGCGTAACGGGACACTTTTTTTTGCGTTCAGCCGGCTTTCACCGATTTATTAGTCGTTGTCACGTCACAAATGATGTATTTATAACCACTTATAAAATAATTAGTAATTTTTTCATATAGAAATTGTCGAGTGATCGATTAGTCGGACCAGCCTTCTGCCTCGGAAAGTGACGAGGCTTTTCGTAGCATCGCACGTGGCTCACTTAAAACAACATTCCGCGAATGAAGGTGGGAAAAGTATGGTTTTTTGGCGAAAATAAAATAAAATTTATTTTGGGTGGTTCTTGAGAATGTAGAGGAAATGTTTGCGGAATGATTTAGCCATGCTTGTAGAGGCGATACTTAACTATCTGCACTAGTGATCATCGTCTTTATACCTGTACCTCACCTACAGTAACATCCCAGTAGGCGGAACCTTGTAGGAAAGGTGAATACTCGAACGACTGCTGAAGGTCTCCTAGTAGCACCAGTCATGTTTCACTCCAGCGTAGTCTGCTGTTATCGTTCATAGTTATAAGCATACGCATACCTGTCTTCATAGAAGTAATGCCTTGTATCACGTCTTGTGTCTGCTTTCCACATGACCATCCGAATTTTCAGTAATTTTGGGCACGAGGTTAGGTACAACACAAGTGAGTTAAAAGCGACCAGGAAGAGGTAAAACATGTTATTAACAATTGTACAACGTTCTTTGAAAGTTTGCTCTAATTGAGAATTTATACTCGTGACATGGAAACACACACAATTGTAATAGATCAGGAATTTCCAAAGAACACACCAATGCTCGATATGAATCAGGCTTCGTGTATCATCTACTCCAAGTGCTTTGCCGTTACATATGTCCATAATCTATCACCAAGATTCTGAATTAATATTATTAAGAACCTGAACTAGGGCCCCAAGGTGTTAGTGGGTTGCAAGCAAGCTTAGAGAGCTGAGGTGATGGGCTCGTGTGTGTTCCAGCTGGTGAGCCACCTGGGCTACACGGTGTTCCAAGCCCTGGACTTGTGTGTTCCAGCTGGTGAGCCACCTGGGCTACACGGTGTTCCAAGCCCTGGACTTGTGTGTTCCAGCTGGTGAGCCACCTGGGCCACACGGTGTTCCAAGCCCTGGACTTGTGTGTTCCAGCTGGTGAGCCACCTGGGCTACACGGTGTTCCAAGCCCTGGACTTGTGTGTTCCAGCTGGTGAGCCACCTGGGCTACACGGTGTTCCAAGCCCTGGACTTGTGTGTTCCAGCTGGTGAGCCACCTGGGCTACACGGTGTTCCAAGCCCTGGACTTGTGTGTTCCAGCTGGTGAGCCACCTGGGCTACACGGTGTTCCAAGCCCTGGACTTGTGTGTTCCAGCTGGTGAGCCACCTGGGCTACACGGTGTTCCAAGCCCTGGACTTGTGTGTTCCAGCTGGTGAGCCACCTGGGCCACACGGTGTTCCAAGCCCTGGACTTGTGTGTTCCAGCTGGTGAGCCACCTGGGCTACACGGTGTTCCAAGCCCTGGACTTGTGTGTTCCAGCTGGTGAGCCACCTGGGCTACACGGTGTTCCAAGCCCTGGACTTGTGTGTTCCAGCTGGTGAGCCACCTGGGCTACACGGTGTTCCAAGCCCTGGACTTGTGTGTTCCAGCTGGTGAGCCACCTGGGCTACACGGTGTTCCAAGCCCTGGACTTCGGCTTCGGCGAGGAGGAGCAGCGGGAGCTGAGTCCGGACCTGAGCCGCCTCATCGACCGCATGACCTCCGCCGGTGAGTGCAGTCTCTGATACTCCAGCTGCCGTGCCGATGGCCAGACAGTGGCGTGTCCTGATGAGGCACGGGTGTTGTCGCGAGCTGACCCGGGGACAGGCGACCTCCGCCTGCTGCTAGCGGCTCCCGCTGTCAGGCCGGCAGTGTCGGGTAACAGCAGGCTCTCTGACGGTCCAGGACCACCATTCAGGCGCCGGGGCATCCATCCAATGGTGTCGCCTTTTGGCATGACCACACCCTGGTCCTTACACCCCCAGGCCGGTGGCTGTGTCCGGGTCCCCTCGCCGTCAATCAGACCCGCAGGTAGTCGACTGCAAGCAGGAGGAGATACACTCCTTCCAGTCGCCGGGAGAGCCGGTGATGACGAGAGACCGAGGCTGCCCATGTCGGCATGGACACCACCAGGAACCCCCAGGCTCACCCAGCTGGCCTGCCCAGCACTGCGGGTGCACCCGGACAGCTGCATCTCCGAGGGAGCCGGCTGTATCGCCCGCCAGAGCCGGTGCGTGGCTGACCCGGCCGCCGACAATGGAGCCGCAGGGAAGTGGGTCGCAGCAGCGCGGTGTTTACAAGCAGCAGAGTCACGGTCGACTCCGGTCACCGCCGGGCCTGATTGGCCCGCGCGGGGGTGGCGCACTGCAGCCACACAGGCACTCGCTTCTAGCCGCGGAGCGACCTCGTGCGTTATCATCACTCGCCAACTATAGCACCTTTATCGTGCATACGGACAATATTTCTAGTGTCACTTTAGAGAATGTGCTCGCACAAATTTTATTCCTAAAGCAGAACGGCCGTTTCAGTTTACGGACGATAATTTTACGTGATAACGTCATAAGAAAACATTGATGAATAAAATTGCATACTTTTTTAATTTTTAAAATATTATTTACAGGTTTTTTGCAAATTTAATTTAAAAATAATTTGTTTAAATATAATCACGAACAATTAGTTGAAAAGCCCGCCTTAACCTGTTTGATATTATAGAAGATTTTCTCGCACGGGTGGTTGGCCGGTTCTTGCACGCCTCGGCTCAGGCGTACCGTGACAACGAGTCACGTGACGTGCAGTCGGCGTTCATCGATTTATAAGACGTCATCACGTCAAACAGCAGATCGTACTCGCATGCTTGTGAACGGAGAGTGACGCAGTTGAGCGGGCGGCAGTGCTGATGGAGGTAGCCCCGGGCCTGTCGTGCGCGGGTAACGGAACAGCCGGCAGCCGCCCGGTGCGCTGCAGCCATTGTGCGGGCGGGAACTGGAGCGGCCTAACTGTCTGCCTGCGCTTCAACAGCGGGCAGCCTTCTGCTCACAGACCAGAGAGACTAGCGCCCGATCGTGCATCTTCGGGGGTTTTTATTTTTGTTCATTGTCATTGTAACTCGTGGTAACTAATGGTCTATTAGGTTAGGTTAGCTACATTAAACAGAGGTGCCCCCCCCCCCCTAATATAATGATGTGCCCCCCCCCCCACGAAATTTTTTATGCCATTTTCTCAATGATTTACTCAATTATTTTATAATATTATACTTTTTTAGTATTATATTTTATCACATTTTGCATTAATTTACACTGGTTATCTGATAATAATTTAGGTCATATCAGGTAATATTTCCATCCTGAACAGACAGATGCCAAACTGATTTTGTTGAGGAAAGTGCAGGGTTGCCAATTTGATTTACAAGTTCACTTTCAATTATCAAAGCACCAGAAACGTATTTTCACATTAGAAGCTATAATTATGTAAATAATAAATACATTTTCCTCGTCTTTTAACCACCCCCCCCCCCTGAAATTTTAATGACGCAGTCTGCGTCGTTACCCCCCCCTTGTGGGCACCCCTGTATAAATACTTTAAAACAATTGTAGACGGTTGATTTGGTCAGGATAGCTACATTAAAGATATGAGATAGAACGGGGGAAAAAGCGAGCATGAACTTGGGGTAACTTCGGGTGTGGCTCTCTCGTCTGTGAAATGAAGGCTTCCCCGCCTCCTGCCGGCGCGGCGGGGGGCGACACGTCGATACATCGCATTCATTTTATCGAGGCCGATAAAATATAGGCCCCCAAATATCGATGTTTTCTATATATTGGTCTACTATAATATACAAACTTTTACCCATGCTTTACATACAAGTTTAGCCCTTTCTAGCAAAATCGAATAAAAATTATTTTTTTCTATTTTTTAATTATTCAGAAATACCTTTTTAATTAGAGACTCGTGAAAATGTTAAGCGTTAAATAAGTCAACAAACATGTAGAAAAGAGAATAATAAATAATAATAAATGGAATAATTACTTAGTTGTATTTGAATTTGCTGGTAGAAGCAAAAACTTCTTTAGGTAATATTTTTTTTTTCTTTTCGAACACTTCGGTCTAACATTTTTTTTATTTTTGCTACCAAATGTATTTACAGAACCTTTTAATAAAGTGTTTTTTTTTTTTACTTGAAGAATAAATTATTTTATTTAAATTCTATTTTATTTGACCAAAATACGGATGTAAACAATTATCGGCACTAAAATATCGGTACCAAATTATCGATATTTTGAACATGAATTATCGATATTTACGATATATCGTTGCCCTCCCTAAGCGAGCTAATAAACATGATCCAGAATTAGACCTCCGTAGCGTAGTCGGATGTACACCGGCTTACGATGCGAGGGGTTCGGGGTTCGGGGTTCGGGGTTCGGGGTTCGAGTCCCGGGTAAGGCATGGGTGTATTAATATGTTTGTTTGTACGATTGAAGGCTTCGAATAATATGTTTAAATGACACTGCGGCCGTTGGCCACACAGCATAAAAAAAAGTGGATCTGAGGTCCCTCGCTCCAGCGATGCCACAACTTCAGGAGGGGGGGGGGGTCCATGCTGCAGTCAGACTACTGTGTCTCACTGTGACCTCCACTCACATCAAGGGTAGCGCCTGACCAAATACCACGTGACTTGCGAGGTGACCTATGATTGGGCACTTGGATCTGTTCCACTGGCCCAGAGTTTCTCATTGGCTAGGAGTTACATAGATAAACCACACACCAGTAGCAATAGCTAGCCAGTTCCTAATACGCAAATCAGACTCTAGGAAACTAATTTCTTTTAAACTTTCGAAAAAAAAACTGTCCGAATCTCGTCTTGGTTGCGGTAAAACAACTACCGGTACATTTTTCTCCAAGCTGAACCTCGATAGAAAACCAGTGCAACCAGTGCAACCAGCTTTCTGCTCGTCTATTTCCATCACATGTTCTATACTCGGCGCGGAGTTCTCTCTCTGGGACATTCTGGGCAGTCCGGGTACCAGCAGCCCATGTTCCTGACTTCCTGACCCACTGGCGAACTGGTCCAGCAGGCTGGTGCTGTGTGGATTCCTGCAAGCCGGAGTAGCAGTCGTAGCGGCACTGGTGCTGTGTGGCCTCACACAGGCTGCAGTAGCAGTCGTAGCGGCACTGGTGCTGTGTGGCCTCACACAGGCTGCAGTAGCAGTCGTAGCGGCACTGGTGCTGTGTGGCCTCACACAGGCCGGAGTAGCAGTCGTAGCGGCACTGGTGCTGTGTGGCCTCACACAGGCCGGAGTAGCAGTCGTAGCGGCACTGGTGCTGTGTGGCCTCACACAGGCCGCAGTAGCAGTCGTAGCGGCACTGGTGCTGTGTGGCCTCACACAGGCTGCAGTAGCAGTCGTAGCGGCACTGGTGCTGTGTGGCCTCACACAGGCCGGAGTAGCAGTCGTAGCGGCACTGGTGCTGTGTGGCCTCACACAGGCCGGAGTAGCAGTCGTAGCGGCACTGGTGCTGTGTGGCCTCACACAGGCCGCAGTAGCAGTCGTAGCGGCACTGGTGCTGTGTGGCCTCACACAGGCCGCAGTAGCAGTCGTAGCGGCACTGGTGCTGTGTGGCCTCACACAGGCTGCAGTAGCAGTCGTAGCGGCACTGGTGCTGTGTGGCCTCACACAGGCTGCAGTAGCAGTCGTAGTGGCACTGGTGCTGTGTGGCCTCACACAGGCTGCAGTAGCAGTCGTAGCGGCACTGGTGCTGTGTGGCCTCACACAGGCTGCAGTAGCAGTCGTAGCGGCACTGGTGCTGTGTGGCCTCACACAGGCCGGAGTAGCAGTCGTAGCGGCACTGGTGCTGTGTGGCCTCACACAGGCCGGAGTAGCAGTCGTAGCGGCACTGGTGCTGTGTGGCCTCACACAGGCCGGAGTAGCAGTCGTAGCGGCACTGGTGCTGTGTGGCCTCACACAGGCCGGAGTAGCAGTCGTAGCGGCACTGGTGCTGTGTGGCCTCACACAGGCCGCAGTAGCAGTCGTAGCGGCACTGGTGCTGTGTGGCCTCACACAGGCTGCAGTAGCAGTCGTAGCGGCACTGGTGCTGTGTGGCCTCACACAGGCCGGAGTAGCAGTCGTAGCGGCACTGGTGCTGTGTGGCCTCACACAGGCCGGAGTAGCAGTCGTAGCGGCACTGGTGCTGTGTGGCCTCACACAGGCCGGAGTAGCAGTCGTAGCGGCACTGGTGCTGTGTGGCCTCACACAGGCTGCAGTAGCAGTCGTAGCGGCACTGGTGCTGTGTGGCCTCACACAGGCCGGAGTAGCAGTCTTAGCGGCACTGGTGCTGTGTGGCCTCACACAGGCTGCAGTAGCAGTCGTAGCGGCACTGGTGCTGTGTGGCCTCACACAGGCTGCAGTAGCAGTCGTAGCGGCACTGGTGCTGTGTGGCCTCACACAGGCCGGAGTAGCAGTCATAGCGGCACTGGTGCACGCCCATGGCTGGACCCATGGCGCGTGAGGAGTGGAGTAGCTATGCTTGGCTAATGGCCAGTTGCACCTTCTGCTCTTCGACCCGCGGTCTAACGGTCTTAGCCCAACAATGGTATAAGGTTGATTCCTTTAAACGTCTTGCCAATACCTACCGGGACTACACGTGGGAACTATGGTTCATATATTTCCCGGCGCGATACGGCGCGACATCTCTACACCTTATTCCTGTCACGTTATTTCTTCCCATGTTCTTGGAATGAAATTGTTTTGATAATCCTTAATAATGGCTCATTTAAAATAGTGTGAATGGAAATAATACAGAGTAACTTTCACGAATACAAAAAAAAAATACAATTTGTTGGAAAACCGAATTCAAAATAGTCTCACGCATCAGTATTAAACTGTTAAAAGTTTATTCTTTAAGTTTTTCAATTTTTATGTACGGTTTTGCCTAGAAGTCGTAAGAACACTAAACTGTGTAGAACTTAATGCCTTACATACATATAAAGATAGTTAATAAGGGATTGTGTTACATAAAATTTAGTGAGATGTTCCTTGTGTAAACTGCTTAAGATTAAAACTATAATGTATTGCACTGCCCGAACCTAACCTAACCTTTTACTTCGGTAAACTTTCGGAACTGTTCGGGTTGTGGTGGTGTCTTTCATCCCAGTGAACTTTAGGCTCTCCCATAAGAGAAGTGGTGAGAAGGCACAAAGACTTCTCGGCTCGCCCAAATATTTACCTTCGTGCACTTGGGCAGCCGAACAGTTCCAAAGTGCGCTGCCCTCTCGGGCAAGGTGTCGAGGTCATATTTCATAGACTTAGTGGTACATGTGCGGCCACATTCAAAATACTTAAAAATAGTGTGGACCTTTGGTTAGGTTGGGTTAGCTACGATAAAAAACACTGTGAAATGTTGTGAACAGTTGGTTATGTTATTTTAACTACATAGCAAATACTACACACGAAATAAAAACTAACAAAACCAAACATCGACAATTTTAAAAGTATTTTTAATGATGGTAATCTAACCTACCAGTGTAACGATATCACAAAGTTGTAATATTTACACCTAAACTAACCACTCGTCGAAATGGTAAACTGCTAACATTTTGGAAAATTTTATTTTCAAAAAAAATGGCTTACATTCAGATTTACCACTGTTTTAACCAATCAACGTAAAACTTCCAACCAAATACGGCTCGCATGCTGTAAATGGAGTATAGAGTTGAACACCTCGACGTAACCGGAGCGAGAATGAAGAGCGCCAGGTCCCAGCATGGTCGACAGAGCGGCGAGCAGTGACCATGCCTGTAGCGGGGGCTTGCTGAGGAACAGAGACACTGACATGTGGGCAACACTGCCGCACGCCGCGCGGGAGAACAGGCTCCCGGCTGTAAACAAACACAGGCCGGAAGTGGCTGTGGCCGGCCAGGTGCGTGGCTTCCGGCGCCGCGACTGGCGACCCCTGACCCTGCAGCCAGCAGCTGTCAGCGACCCCTGACCCTGCAGCCAGCAGCTGTCAGCGACCCCTGACCCTGGAGCCAGCAGCTGTCAGCGACCCCTGACCCTGCAGCCAGCAGCTGTCAGCGACCCCTGACCCTGCAGCCAGCAGCTGTCAGCGACCCCTGACCCTGCAGCCAGCAGCTGTCAGCGACCCCTGACCCTGCAGCCAGCAGCTGTCAGCGACCCCTGACCCTGCAGCCAGCAGCTGTCAGCGACCCCTGACCCTGCAGCCAGCAGCTGTCAGCGACCCCTGACCCTGCAGCCAGCAGCTGTCAGCGACCCCTGACCCTGCAGCCAGCAGCTGTCAGCGACCCCTGACCCTGCAGCCAGCAGCTGTCAGCGACCCCTGACCCTGCAGCCAGCAGCTGTCAGCGACCCCTGACCCTGCAGCCAGCAGCTGTCAGCGACCCCTGACCCTGCAGCCAGCAGCTGTCAGCGACCCCTGACCCTGCAGCCAGCAGCTGTCAGCGACCCCTGACCCTGCAGCCAGCAGCTGTCAGCGACCCCTGACCCTGCAGCCAGCAGCTGTCAGCGACCCCTGACCCTGCAGCCAGCAGCTGTCAGCGACCCCTGACCCTGCAGCCAGCAGCTGTCAGCGACCCCTGACCCTGCAGCCAGCAGCTGTCAGCGACCCCTGACCCTGCAGCCAGCAGCTGTCAGCGACCCCTGACCCTGCAGCCAGCAGCTGTCAGCGACCCCTGACCCTGCAGCCAGCAGCTGTCAGCGACCCCTGACCCTGCAGCCAGCAGCTGTCAGCGACCCCTGACCCTGCAGCCAGCAGCTGTCAGCGACCCCTGACCCTGCAGCCAGCAGCTGTCAGCGACCCCTGACCCTGCAGCCAGCAGCTGTCAGCGACCCCTGACCCTGCAGCCAGCAGCTGTCAGCGACCCCTGACCCTGCAGCCAGCAGCTGTCAGCGACCCCTGACCCTGCAGCCAGCAGCTGTCAGCGACCCCTGACCCTGCAGCCAGCAGCTGTCAGCGACCCCTGACCCTGCAGCCAGCAGCTGTCAGCGACCCCTGACCCTGCAGCCAGCAGCTGTCAGTGGCCTCTGACCCTGCAGCCAGCAGCTGTCAGCACGTGTCCAGGCGGGGGCGGCCCGGGGAAAGTGCCGACTGCTTTCTCCCGCGGCGCCCAGCACCCCTCATCGCGCGCACTTGCATCGGTCCAGGGGTCGCTGCGCTTCGAGCCCGCAGATACTGTTGTTGCCCCCCTTTACATCTGTTACTCGTCGACACGTTTGCTCAGCTACAATCATACAATAACAAAGAATTCACGTGAAAACAAAATATTTCTGAAGTTTCACGTCTTTAGGCGCGTTACCAAAAAAAAAAAAAAAAATACTGTGGATTTTTTTACTATGCGCGCGCACCTTGCAACGAAATTTTCACAGGATGAAAAAGAAAATGCTACATAAAATATAAAAATTATATATGTGCTTTTAAATCATAATTTTTTTATTGATTTTAAATACCGGTCCGAATAATTAAAATCATTAAATAACTGTGAATATTAGTAATAGAAATTGTGTTTTCATCTTTTTCAAATATACTTATAGTCTCGTGTGTATAATTAATTTGTATTATAAAATTTAAAATATTTATTCTTAAAAAATATTAAAGTTAATGAATTAAATTAAACTGAAAACATTTATCGGATTTCATTATAGCGTTAAATTTATTTATATTACTAGCTGACCCGGCGAACTTCGTACCGCCTTAGCGTAGCAATGATGCACTACTTTATTTTGTATAGCTGACCTATCTTAGGTATGAGTACCTATTCAATTTGAACTGGAATCTATAATATCCTCCATATAAAAATGAATCCATAATTCCCTGGTATCACTATAACTGAAAAGGACCTTACTAATTACAATTAAATAAAAAACAAAATATATATTGTCAAAATAGTGTTTATTCCATAGGATTCAATAATTCCACTAATGTTTTTACAAATTGCTATTGAACAACTTGGCATTTTTAAGTAAACAATGAGCTCAATACCACGCGCGCTCTATAAATCAACTAATAGTCTCTGTACCCCTCACTGCTTCTCTCTACTCTAATGCTTTTTGATAAACTATATTTTTAGTTTTATGTTCTGGCGCGTAAATAAATAATGTTGATGGTTTTCCGACACGGGAACAGGCGACATATAATTGGCCATGTGAAAAACATGGATTTTCTAGGTTGATGCCACATACACTTAGCGACTGCCCTTGCGATTTATTTATTGACATTGCAAATGCAAGCCGCACTGGAAACTGTAAACGCTTAAAGCTGAATGTCATAAGGTTACTTTAAAAATATTTATATTGTACAAAGTGTTGGATTAGTTTGGAAATAATTTTATATATGGTGGTTCAGTATTCTTAAATTTTCTAATTTTCCTTTAAATTTTTTCTTTCATAAGAACCTTCTCGTGACAATAACAAACACAACAAAAAAAGAATTAGTGAAATCGGTTCAGTCATTTACGCGTGATGGCGTGACCAAGGGAAATAGGAATTCATTATTCTTAAATTTTCTAATTTTCCGCACAATTTTCTTAATTTTTTCTTTCATAAGAACCTTCTCCTGACCATAGCAAACACAACAAAAAAAAATTAGTGAAATCGGTCCAGCCGTTCACGCGTGATGCCGTGACCAAGGAAAACGGGTTTCATTTATATATATATAGATATATATATATATATATATACATAGATTTTTCTAAATTAAATAATAAATTGTATACACTTGTTTATATTAATATTAGGTATTTATATTATATTTTTTAATTGGATTGAATTTATACTTTACAAATGTATATAGATATATATATTATATATATATATTATATATATCACTCCAGTCCTTTTACTTTTAATTATTATTTGCATTCTAAATTAAAGTAATTTTTTGACGTGACGTCTAATAAATCGATAAACGCCAGCTGCACGCACTAAAAAGTGTCCCGTTACGCACATTGTTCCGTTACGCACATTTTTCCGTTACGCTGTGTCCCGTTACGCTCATTGTACGTTTGCGCCGCACCGACAGAAGTGAAAACTTTAAACTTTGTTTATAAATGTGTAATATAAAATAATTTCTACGTCAAATGTACGTAAGAAAATGAATCTGATTACTAGTATAATTTCAAGTATTTATTCTTTTATTATTAAAATAAAAATGATTCAATTTAATTCATAAAAGTATGCAATCATTTCATCAATATTTGTTATGAAGTTGTCACGTTAAACTATCGTCCGTAAACCGACTTTACAGACAACCAATTTTTTTTTATCACGCGGGAGGCAGTGACCCGTGTGCTGTGCCGCCCGCCGCAGCGCGGGTTGCTGCTGGAGTGCCCGCCCACTGCGGGGGCGGCAGGGTTCGCTGCCCCCCGCCCCCGGCCCGCCCCCGGCAACATGCTGGTGTTTGTGTCCCGCCAGTGGGGTGCTGTTGCTTGTATCCGTGTTCCCCATCTCTATCGCTCGGTATGTGCGGTCTACGTTCTTGGAATGGTTCTTACAATAGGGAAGATTCATTCAAGATGTACTTTCTGACACACACTTTATGACAAAATAAACCTCAACAAAAGACTATGAAGATAAGTATGCCAACTTACAGGAAACAAGCCAAATCAGGCGATGTTAAAAATTTAAAAAACAAATCACATGAATTACTGGAATTCCTTGTGAAAACAAGTAATCGTAATATCAACAGTGAGGTTTGTGTGATACACCAACTCTTCAGCTGGAAGGCTGTGCCGTGTCCTGTAGTGAAGTGTCGTTCGTGAAAGATCCCTTCAAAAAGATACTATCTTTGAGCAAACGAAAAAAACATTTGATTCGTTCGTTATGTGAAGAATCGATTCTTTGAGCCTCGATTGCTCGAAAGCTGAGTTGGGAGAATGTAGGTATGGCAAAACTTTTCAACAATCGATATGTCAGATTTTTCGATAAATCGCTTGAATTATATCGATATAGATAAAATATCGACCTGGAAAATTCTATATTTTCGATATATCGGTCTATTATAACTTAGAAATATTTTACCCGTGCTTTACTTACTATAAAATTATTTGGCTATTAAGTATATGCTATATGTTAGCTAATATAAAAGAGTTGTCTATCGTTCTATCTTTCTATGAAAAATTAATAGTTAATACTAGACATTCTTCCACGCATCAACTTCACAATCACCGGCCGTTGGCCTTGCCCCACAGTCACCTGTCACTGCATTGCAATGCTTCAGCTTGCCAACCTGTGAAATTCCCTACTGTGAATTCCTATATATCTCTTTTCCCCCTCCTTGTAAGTAATAATTTGTTCTTTCCGAACCTTCGGTACACCATTTTACTATTTTTTGTGCCAAATTTATTTACAAATAATGTTAATAAAGGCTTTTTTTGTACTTGAAAAATATTAGTTTGTTCAAATGAAGATGTTATCGGAACAAAGAGCGGCAATAAAACATCGATACCAAACTATCGATGTTGGAAGCTGAGATACGTATCGACCCGTGGTCGCCATCCCCGGGAGCAGACAGCGCAGTTAACAGGAGTCTGTGCAGGCGGCAGCCGGGGGCTAGTCATGATGGAGCAGCACGGAGGATGCGAACACATCCAGGATTTGTTTGCTAAATGGATCTGTGACGGCTCTTGAAGCGTGTTCACGCACATTGCCGTGTCTGGTATCCCAGCCACGCCCAGCCGAGCGACCAGACCGCAAGGCCGGCTGCCCGGGCGTAACGGCTCCCGCGCTCTCCCGCGCTGCCCGCTCATTGGCCGAGCGGCAACCGTCGCGCGGCGGTTGGCGTGACGTAACCGCGTGACGTCACCGCGTGACGTCACAGCGCGCGCCGGCCGGCGAGAAGACAAACCCCTCCCCCCTCCCCCAACCCAACTCCTAATGTCACTTTGAACATTCAGAATTCAAATTTTCCGCAAGACACTCAAATCACCCATGCATAAAATGAAACTGGTGATAATTAAAAAAAAAAAAAAAAAGTACAATGTTCCAGCTAACAAGTTTTTTGACTTTGATCACACAATAATAATAATAATAATTATTATTATTATTATTATTATTATTATTATTATTATTATTATTTCATACTTCGGTTGTATTTTTGTTGCGTAAACATCTCAGCTCTCGGTAGACGGCGAGTGATTCCGTGACTGGGACGGAAACGCGTGAAACCGGTGTGCCTGCGCGGAAGTCTCAGAAACCTCGAGAAGATGGCGCACCCGCGAATTCATTCGTGTATACATATACCTATAGAGTTGGACGTGACTACTGAACTCGGGATCAGAGTCGGGGGAAAACACTTCGGGAGAATAAGTTTTCTACTTCGGATATTACCTCGAGGGTGGGGGGGATTATTTGTAATAGTAAAAATCTCCTTCAAACTAATTTTTATATTATACAAACATTTTAATCCGTCACCATCTTGGTCACATAAAAAACCGCATCTTTGCACATGAATTGGGCATACCAAGCACAAAGATATCTCAAAAACACACAAAAGACTGTTCTGTGAAACGTAAATTCAACACTCGTTCCTAAACGCTGTTAAAAATAAAACTGTGATTGAATAAACTATTCAATATGATCCAACATATTATATTTAATTTTTTAGTTGTGATGAACGTAAAAATCTCTCACAAGAGGAGAATTGATCAATGTTGCCAAACGCGTGACATTCGAAACGATACAAATACTGTTTTTAAGAAAGAAACCGAAAGACGCCAACTTGGTTTCAAATATTTTGTGTTCAGTTTTTAATATTTTGCAGTTGGTCAACATGTATGATCCAAGGTAAATTACGGAACATGAGAGGTTTTTTAAAAAGTGGACATGGTAATTGTTTACTGTAAATATTATGACATAAAATCATTATACTTGCATTATGACTGTTCTGAAACTACCCGAAACGCATAAAAGCAGCTAGGTTGAGTTCAGTTCAGTTAGGTTATTAACAACAAAACAACAATTAAATTACACAATCAGGTCAGATTCTTGAATACAATAATTACTTACGACAATTCTAGCAAGTAATTATCTACTTTGGTTTTTATTTATTATCAGAAGACACATTACATTTTTCAATTTTTCAATTTAAAAAAATACGTTTTTAACTGTTTAAATATATTTATTTTTCTGTAATTAATTGTTTAATTTTGCGAAAAATATTAAAATCAAAGTGTTAAAAAAAATTATCCTAGCTGGTATCGAACACGAGCCCGCATATTATGTTACCACTTCACTTCATCACGCTGCTGACTTATCAGTTAAGAAAAAAATATTGGTTAAATAGTATCTTCGTTAGATTAAAACTTTAACTGACAATTGCGGCAAAGTTACAAGTTATTGCAATGTGTTCAAACCCTACAAAGCTTCCAAATAAATTAGAAACCCTAAACTTTACCCGACGTTTAAAACGTCTTTGATATAAAACTCGCACTTAACACCATTTTCAACGAAGGGTCCCACGACTACTAGCGCCGTTAGTTCGCGGGCCGCCGCCAGCTTCACTAACCGCGGACGGAGAATGAAGGCAATCTTACAGCGTGATGGTTTAAATACAATATGTCGGTTACCTCAATACTCGATCATCTATCAGTCTGCACTATAGAGTATATAATTCTACGAAATAATTTACTCCATAGAAAATACAAGCTTTAACTCTGTTTCTTGACTATCACTACCAATGCAGTTTAAATAAAGGTTAAAACCCAAAGTGTAGAGGGGTGACCTTTATAAGTAGCAAAATTATGACTAAATGTTACGATGCTCGTGAGTTCCTGAACCAGCCAATAATGTGCCGTGACAGGAGACATGTGTTGAAGTGAGTGATACCGAGCCACGAGGCCACACGGCAGGTGAGGGCCAGCAGGGCGACTGGTGTTGCAGACGAGGTGCGGGAGGCCCAGCACGAGACTGATGACGAGGGCATCGAGCGAGACTCGGGAGACAGCGACGAGGAGAGCTCGCAGTACTGCACCCTGGACACCGTCATAGAGGTGAGCCCTCTGGCCCTGCTTCCTCCTTGGCGTGCTCTCTGTTCCTCTCTGACTGCCTCTTTGCCCCTTTCTCTCTAGCCCTGTTTCCTCCTTGGCGTGCTCTCTGTTCCTCTTTGACTGCCTCTTTGCCCCTTTCTCTCTGTCCCTGTTTCCTCCTTGGCGTGCTCTCTGTCCTCTTTGACTGCCTCTTTGCCCCTTTCTCTCTGGCCCAGTTCCTCCTTGGCGTGCTCTCTGTCCTCTTTGACTGCCTCTTTGCCCCTTTCTCTCTGGCCCTGTTCCTCCTTGGCGTGCTCTATGTCCTCTTTGACTGCCTCTTTGCCCCTTTCTCTCTGGCCCTGTTTCCTCCTTGGCATGCTCTCTGTCCTCTTTGACTGCCTCTTTGCCCCTTTCTCTCTGGCCCTGTTTCCTCCTTGGCGTGCTCTCTGTTCCTCTTTGACTGCCTCTTTGCCCCTTTCTCTCTGTCCCTGTTTCCTCCTTGGCGTGCTCTCTGTCCTCTTTGACTGCCTCTTTGCCCCTTTCTCTCTGGCCCTGTTCCTCCTTGGCGTGCTCTCTGTCCTCTTTGACTGCCTCTTTGCCCCTTTCTCTCTGGCCCTGTTTCCTCCTTGGCATGCTCTCTGTCCTCTTTGACTGCCTCTTTGCCCCTTTCTCTCTGGCCCTGTTTCCTCCTTGGCATGCTCTCTGTCCTCTTTGACTGCCTCTTTGCACCTTTCTCTCTGGCCCTGTTCCTCCTTGGCGTGCTCTCTGTCCTCTTTGACTGCCTCTTTGCCCCTTTCTCTCTGGCCCTGTTTCCTCCTTGGCATGCTCTCTGTCCTCTTTGACTGCCTCTTTGCACCTTTCTCTCTGGCCCTGTTCCTCCTTGGCGTGCTCTCTGTTCCTCTCTGACTGCCTCTTTGCCCCTTTCTCTCTGGCCCTGTTTCCTCCTTGGCATGCTCTCTGTCCTCTTTGACTGCCTCTTTGCCCCTTTCTCTCTGGCCCTGTTTCCTCCTTGGCATGCTCTCTGTTCCTCTTTGACTGCCTCTTTGCCCCTTTCTCTCTGTCCCTGTTTCCTCCTTGGCATGCTCTCTGTTCCTCTCTGACTGCCTCTTTGCCCCTTTCTCTCTGGCCCTGTTTCCTCCTTGGCATGCTCTCTGTCCTCTTTGACTGCCTCTTTGCACCTTTCTCTCTGGCCCTGTTCCTCCTTGGCGTGCTCTCTGTTCCTCTCAGACTGCCTCTTTGCCCCTTTCTCTCTGGCCCTGTTTCCTCCTTGGCATGCTCTCTGTCCTCTTTGACTGCCTCTTTGCCCCTTTCTCTCTGGCCCTGTTTCCTCCTTGGCATGCTCTCTGTCCTCTTTGACTGCCTCTTTGCACCTTTCTCTCTGGCCCTGTTCCTCCTTGGCGTGCTCTCTGTTCCTCTCTGACTGCCTCTTTGCCCCTTTCTCTCTGGCCCTGTTTCCTCCTTGGCATGCTCTCTGTCCTCTTTGACTGCCTCTTTGCCCCTTTCTCTCTGGCCCTGTTTCCTCCTTGGCATGCTCTCTGTCCTCTTTGACTGCCTCTTTGCCCCTTTCTCTCTGGCCCTGTTTCCTCCTTGGCGTGCTCTCTGTCCTCTTTGACTGCCTCTTTGCCCCTTTCTCTCTGGCCCTGCTTCCTCCTTGGCGTGCTCTCTGTTCCTCTCTGACTGCCTCTTTGCCCCTTTCTCTCTGGCCCTGTTTCCTCCTTGGCATGCTCTCTGTCCTCTTTGACTGCCTCTTTGCCCCTTTCTCTCTGGCCCTGTTTCCTCCTTGGCATGCTCTCTGTCCTCTTTGACTGCCTCTTTGCCCCTTTCTCTCTGGCCCTGTTTCCTCCTTGGCATGCTCTCTGTCCTCTTTGACTGCCTCTTTGCACCTTTCTCTCTGGCCCTGTTCCTCCTTGGCGTGCTCTCTGTCCTCTTTGACTGCCTCTTTGCCCCTTTCTCTCTGGCCCTGTTTCCTCCTTGGCATGCTCTCTGTCCTCTTTGACTGCCTCTTTGCACCTTTCTCTCTGGCCCTGTTCCTCCTTGGCGTGCTCTCTGTCCTCTTTGACTGCCTCTTTGCCCCTTTCTCTCTGGCCCTGTTCCTCCTTGGCATGCTCTCTGTCCTCTTTGACTGCCTCTTTGCCCCTTTCTCTGGCCCTGTTTCCTCCTTGGCATGCTCTCTGTTCCTCTTTGACTGCCTCTTTGCCCCTTTCTCTCTGTCCCTGTTTCCTCCTTGGCGTGCTCTCTGTTCCTCTTTGACTGCCTCTTTGCCCCTTTCTCTCTGGCCCTGTTTCCTCCTTGGCATGCTCTCTGTTCCTCTTTGACTGCCTCTTTGCCCCTTTCTCTCTGGCCCTGTTTCCTCCTTGGCATGCTCTCTGTTCCTCTCTGACTGCCTCTTTGCCCCTTTCTCTCTGGCCCTGTTCCTCCTTGGCGTGCTCTCTGTCCTCTTTGACTGCCTCTTTGCCCCTTTCTCTCTGTCCCTGTTTCCTCCTTGGCATGCTCTCTGTTCCTCTTTGACTGCCTCTTTGCCCCTTTCTCTCTGGCCCTGTTTCCTCCTTGGCATGCTCTCTGTTCCTCTTTGACTGCCTCTTTGCCCCTTTCTCTCTGTCCCTGTTTCCTCCTTGGCGTGCTCTCTGTTCCTCTTTGACTGCCTTTGCCCCTTTCTCTCTGGCCCTGTTTCCTCCTTGGCATGCTCTCTGTCCTCTTTGACTGCCTCTTTGCCCCTTTCTCTCTGGCCCTGTTTCCTCCTTGGCATGCTCTCTGTTCCTCTCTGACTGCCTCTTTGCCCCTTTCTCTCTGTCCCTGTTTCCTCCTTGGCATGCTCTCTGTTCCTCTCTGACTGCCTCTTTGCCCCTTTCTCTCTGTCCCTGTTTCCTCCTTGGCATGCTCTCTGTTCCTCTCTGACTGCCTCTTTGCCCCTTTCTCTCTGTCCCTGTTTCCTCCTTGGCATGCTCTCTGTTCCTCTCTGACTGCCTCTTTGCCCCTTTCTCTCTGGCCCTGTTTCCTCCTTGGCATGCTCTCTGTTCCTCTTTGACTGCCTCTTTGCCCCTTTCTCTCTGTCCCTGTTTCCTCCTTGGCGTGCTCTCTGTTCCTCTTTGACTGCCTCTTTGCCCCTTTCTGTCTGGCCCTGTTTCCTCCTTGGCATGCTCTCTGTTCCTCTTTGACTGCCTCTTTGCCCCTTTCTCTCTGGCCCTGTTTCCTCCTTGGCATGCTCTCTGTTCCTCTTTGACTGCCTCTTTGCCCCTTTCTCTCTGTCCCTGTTTCCTCCTTGGCGTGCTCTCTGTTCCTCTTTGACTGCCTCTTTGCCCCTTTCTGTCTGGCCCTGTTTCCTCCTTGGCATGCTCTCTGTTCCTCTTTGACTGCCTCTTTGCCCCTTTCTCTCTGTCCCTGTTTCCTCCTTGGCATGCTCTCTGTTCCTCTTTGACTGCCTCTTTGCCCCTTTCTCTCTGTCCCTGTTTCCTCCTTGGCATGCTCTCTGTTCCTCTCTGACTGCCTCTTTGCCCCTTTCTCTCTGGCCCTGTTTCCTCCTTGGCATGCTCTCTGTTCCTCTTTGACTGCCTCTTTGCCCCTTTCTCTCTGTCCCTGTTTCCTCCTTGGCGTGCTCTCTGTTCCTCTTTGACTGCCTCTTTGCCCCTTTCTCTCTGGCCCTGTTTCCTCCTTGGCATGCTCTCTGTTCCTCTTTGACTGTTTCTTTGCCCCTTTCTCTCTGTCCCTGTTTCCTCCTTGGCGTGCTCTCTGTTCCTCTTTGACTGCCTCTTTGCCCCTTTCTCTCTGTCCCTGTTTCCTCCTTGGCGTGCTCTCTGTTCCTCTTTGACTGCCTCTTTGCCCCTTTCTCTCTGTCCCTGTTTCCTCCTTGGCGTGCTCTCTGTTCCTCTCTGACTGCCTCTTTGCCCCTTTCTCTCTGGCCCTGTTTCCTCCTTGGCATGCTTTCTGTTCCTCTTTGACTGCCTCTTTGCCCCTTTCTCTCTGTCCCTGTTTCCTCCTTGGCGTGCTCTCTGTTCCTCTTTGACTGCCTCTTTGCCCCTTTCTCTCTAGCCCTGTTTCCTCCTTGGCATGCTCTCTGTTCCTCTTTGACTGCCTCTTTGCCCCTTTCTCTCTGTCCCTGTTTCCTCCTTGGCGTGCTCTCTGTTCCTCTTTGACTGCCTCTTTGCCCCTTTCTCTCTGTCCCTGTTTCCTCCTTGGCGTGCTCTCTGTTCCTCTTTGACTGCCTCTTTGCCCCTTTTCTCTCTGTCCCTGTTTCCTCCTTGGCGTGCTCTCTGTTTGTCTCTGACTGCCTCTTTGCCCCTTTCTCTCTGGCCCTGTTTCCTCCTTGGCGTGCTCTCTGTTCCTCTTTGACTGCCTCTTTGCCCCTTTCTGTCTGGCCCTGCTTCCTCCTTGGCATGCTCTCTGTTCCTCTTTGACTGCCTCTTTGCCCCTTTCTCTCTGTCCCTGTTTCCTCCTTGGCATGCTCTCTGTTCCTCTTCGACTGCCTCTTTGCCCCTTTCTCTCTGTCCCTGTTTCCTCCTTGGCATGCTCTCTGTTCCTCTTTGACTGCCTCTTTGCCCCTTTCTCTCTGTCCCTGTTTCCTCCTTGGCATGCTCTCTGTTCCTCTTTGACTGCCTCTTTGCCCCTTTCTCTCTGTCCCTGTTTCCTCCTTGGCATGCTCTCTGTCCTCTTTGACTGCCTCTTTGCCCCTTTCTCTCTGTCCCTGTTTCCTCCTTGGCATGCTCTCTGTTCCTCTCTGACTGCCTCTTTGCCCCTTTCTCTCTGGCCCTGTTTCCTCCTTGGCATGCTCTCTGTTCCTCTTCGACTGCCTCTTTGCCCCTTTCTCTCTGTCCCTGTTTCCTCCTTGGCATGCTCTCTGTTCCTCTTTGACTGCCTCTTTGCCCCTTTCTCTCTGGCCCTGTTTCCTCCTTGGCGTGCTCTCTGTTCCTCTTTGACTGCCTCTTTGCCCCTTTCTCTCTGGCCCTGTTTCCTCCTTGTAATGCTCTCTGTTCCTCTTTGACTGCCTCTTTGCCCCTTTCTCTCTGTCCCTGTTCCTCCTTGGCGTGCTCTCTGTTCCTCTTTGACTGCCTCTTTGCCCCTTTCTCTCTGTCCCTGTTTCCTCCTTGGCATGCTCTCTGTTCCTCTTTGACTGCCTCTTTGCCCCTTTCTCTCTGTCCCTGTTTCCTCCTTGGCATGCTCTCTGTTCCTCTCTGACTGCCTCTTTGCCCCTTTCTCTCTGGCCCTGTTTCCTCCTTGGCATGCTCTCTGTTCCTCTTTGACTGCCTCTTTGCCCCTTTCTCTCTGTCCCTGTTTCCTCCTTGGCGTGCTCTCTGTTCCTCTTTGACTGCCTCTTTGCCCCTTTCTCTCTGGCCCTGTTTCCTCCTTGGCATGCTCTCTGTTCCTCTTTGACTGCCTCTTTGCCCCTTTCTCTCTGTCCCTGTTTCCTCCTTGGCGTGCTCTCTGTTCCTCTTTGACTGCCTCTTTGCCCCTTTCTCTCTGGCCCTGTTTCCTCCTTGGCATGCTCTCTGTTCCTCTTTGACTGCCTCTTTGCCCCTTTCTCTCTGTCCCTGTTTCCTCCTTGGCGTGCTCTCTGTTCCTCTTTGACTGCCTCTTTGCCCCTTTCTCTCTGTCCCTGTTTCCTCCTTGGCGTGCTCTCTGTTCCTCTTTGACTGCCTCTTTGCCCCTTTCTCTCTGTCCCTGTTTCCTCCTTGGCTTGCTCTCTGTTCCTCTCTGACTGCCTCTTTGCCCCTTTCTCTCTGGCCCTGTTTCCTCCTTGGCATGCTCTCTGTTCCTCTTTGACTGCCTCTTTGCCCCTTTCTGTCTGGCCCTGCTTCCTCCTTGGCATGCTCTCTGTTCCTCTTTGACTGCCTCTTTGCCCCTTTCTCTCTGGCCCTGTTTCCTCCTTGGCGTGCTCTCTGTTCCTCTTTGACTGCCTCTTTGCCCCTTTCTGTCTGGCCCTGCTTCCTCCTTGGCATGCTCTCTGTTCCTCTTTGACTGCCTCTTTGCCCCTTTCTCTCTGTCCCTGTTTCCTCCTTGGCATGCTCTCTGTTCCTCTTCGACTGTCTCTTTGCCCCTTTCTCTCTGTCCCTGTTTCCTCCTTGGCATGCTCTCTGTTCCTCTTTGACTGCCTCTTTGCCCCTTTCTCTCTGTCCCTGTTTCCTCCTTGGCATGCTCTCTGTTCCTCTTTGACTGCCTCTTTGCCCCTTTCTCTCTGTCCCTGTTTCCTCCTTGGCATGCTCTCTGTCCTCTTTGACTGCCTCTTTGCCCCTTTCTCTCTGTCCCTGTTTCCTCCTTGGCATGCTCTCTGTTCCTCTCTGACTGCCTCTTTGCCCCTTTCTCTCTGGCCCTGTTTCCTCCTTGGCATGCTCTCTGTTCCTCTTCGACTGCCTCTTTGCCCCTTTCTCTCTGTCCCTGTTTCCTCCTTGGCATGCTCTCTGTTCCTCTTTGACTGCCTCTTTGCCCCTTTCTCTCTGGCCCTGTTTCCTCCTTGGCGTGCTCTCTGTTCCTCTTTGACTTCCTCTTTGCCCTTTTCTCTCTGGCCCTGTTTCCTCCTTGGCATGCTCTCTGTTCCTCTTTGACTGCCTCTTTGCCCCTTTCTCTCTGTCCCTGTTCCTCCTTGGCGTGCTCTCTGTTCCTCTTTGACTGCCTCTTTGCCCCTTTCTCTCTGGCCCTGTTTCCTCCTTGGCATGCTCTCTGTTCCTCTTTGACTGCCTCTTTGCCCCTTTCTCTCTGGCCCTGTTTCCTCCTTGGCGTGCTCTCTGTTCCTCTTTGACTGCCTCTTTGCCCCTTTCTCTCTGGCCCTGTTCCTGCGCCCACCAGGGCGAGGACAAGCCAGCTCCACGCTGCAGTGCCTGTAACTTTTATAAAAACCCTCTTAATATAGTCTGAATAAACGAACGTTTATATAAGCACAATAAAATGATTCTTTTTAAAACTTTCAGAAAATACATTTAAAAATTTTAATTTTTTTATAGGGAAAAACTCCTTTTTTATCAATATTATTGCTCTAATTTAAGGGGGAATGAACAAATATTCAAACAATAGTACTGTCATATAAATCAGTCTACTTTGTTAAATTACTGCTGGCAGAATTCAAGGCTTTATAGTTCAGCAAAAAAAAAAAAAATCTTTCTCTGAAAGTTGAGAGTGGATGTGGAAGGCAGCGGCAATGCCCCAGAGAGGGTTCCTGTCTTCTGTATCGTCGAAGTCTCCAGCGGGCCGACCCGGGTGCGCATGTCGGAAGTGCACGCGGAGCGAGAGATTGCGCCGTGTCAGCCAATCTGAGCAGCGCGTGACGTCACCAAGCCACGCCCGCGCCAACCAATTGTACCGTAGCTTAGCAAAATGTTTTCATAGCAGCTGTATATCGAGTTTTAACGAGTTTCTCAGAATTGTCTCAATAAAATTATTCTTTTCGAGGCTTGCCATTGTAAGCATTCAGAAGAAAAAAACCATTTATTTTGCTTATAATTGGTTATATGATTTATTTATTTATTTATATTATTAATACTGCGGGTCGAGCGTTCGTCATCTGCCCGACGCGATGAGCGCGCGACGTGCGTGCGTGCGTGCGTGGCGACATGGGCGTGACTTAGAGACGTCATGCGCTTCTCCGATTGGCTGACACGGCGCAATCTCTCTTTCCGCGTTCACTTCCGAAATACGCGACCCGCGTCTGACGCCTTTTCGCGCTCTCTCGCTGGAAGCTGTCCCCACTCGCTCTCGGAGTACCGTGTGCGGGCCTGTTGCATACACGGCGTGTCGCCACCCGCTCAGTCTGCTCTCTCGAACACAAGTAACTGTTGATGTAGGCTTTCATTTGCTGCGAACTGCTCTGGGTCGAACTACCACCTGCGCAGCGAAGGGAACAACTTCCGAAAACACTTATAAAAATCATCAATACACTTAGAAAAACATGTTGGCGAATTATTTTTGTACAACTATAAGAAAGTTTTCGATGGTGTTGAGCAAATGGGGTCTATTTCGAGGGAACAATATTGTTCTGCGTGTCGGTTGAAGCTACGCGAACTTAGATCAATTTCCGTTCGTGATATTAACTATCAAGTGGGTAGGTGTAGTGTAGGTACTACAGTTGGCTATCTGCTACCAGTGCTATGATTTACATGATTTGTGATATGGTTGTTTATATTTTCAGGGTCAGTGTAATGAATCACCCAACAATTACAATTTCAAAAGAAACCTTAAAGCAGGGTATATAATTTATGACTCATAAAAATTGGCTTCCTGAGTTAGTGGTCATCCTTGAATTGGGAGTAGGTGTAAATCTGGTTTTTCCTCTTTGCAAGGTCGGGCATGGGCAGTGTAGGCGCTGAAGAGTGACGAGTGTGTTGTTGTTGTGGCAGCACTGCATGAACCACCTGGCGGCGTCCACGCCCCAGGAGGCTGACGCGCACTACCGCGCCGTGTGCCGCGCGCTGGTGGCGGAGGCCCTGGAGCTGTCCTCCTTCCTCGACAAGGTGTCCCAGGGCACGAGCTGCAGCAGTGTGTTGTGTTGGCAGCACTGCATGAACCACCTGGCGGCGTCCACGCCCCAGGAGGCTGACGCGCACTACCGCGCCGTGTGCCGGGCGCTGGTGGCGGAGGCCCTGGAGCTGTCCTCCTTCCTCGACAAGGTGTCCCAGGGCACGCACGAGCTGCAGCAGTGTGTTGTGTTGGCAGCACTGCATGAACCACCTGGCGGCGTCCACGCCCCAGGAGGCTGACGCGCACTACCGCGCCGTGTGCCGGGCGCTGGTGGCGGAGGCCCTGGAGCTGTCCTCCTTCCTCGACAAGGTGTCCCAGGGCACGAGCTGCAGCAGTGTGTTGTGTTGGCAGCACTGCATGAACCACCTGGCGGCGTCCACGCCCCAGGAGGCTGACGCGCACTACCGCGCCGTGTGCCGGGCGCTGGTGGCGGAGGCCCTGGAGCTGTCCTCCTTCCTCGACAAGGTGTCCCAGGGCACGCACGAGCTGCAGCAGTGTGTTGTGTTGGCAGCACTGCATGAACCACCTGGCGGCGTCCACGCCCCAGGAGGCTGACGCGCACTACCGCGCCGTGTGCCGCGCGCTGGTGGCGGAGGCCCTGGAGCTGTCCTCCTTCCTCGACAAGGTGTCCCAGGGCACGAGCTGCAGCAGTGTGTTGTGTTGGCAGCACTGCATGAACCACCTGGCGGCGTCCACGCCCCAGGAGGCTGACGCGCACTACCGCGCCGTGTGCCGCGCGCTGGTGGCGGAGGCCCTGGAGCTGTCCTCCTTCCTCGACAAGGTGTCCCAGGGCACGCACGAGCTGCAGCAGTGTGTTGTGTTGGCAGCACTGCATGAACCACCTGGCGGCGTCCACGCCCCAGGAGGCTGACGCGCACTACCGCGCCGTGTGCCGGGCGCTGGTGGCGGAGGCCCTGGAGCTGTCCTCCTTCCTCGACAAGGTGTCCCAGGGCACGCACGAGCTGCAGCAGTGTGTTGTGTTGGCAGCACTGCATGAACCACCTGGCGGCGTCCACGCCCCAGGAGGCTGACGCGCACTACCGCGCCGTGTGCCGCGCGCTGGTGGCGGAGGCCCTGGAGCTGTCCTCCTTCCTCGACAAGGTGTCCCAGGGCACGAGCTGCAGCAGTGTGTTGTGTTGGCAGCACTGCATGAACCACCTGGCGGCGTCCACGCCCCAGGAGGCTGACGCCCACTACCGCGCCGTGTGCCGCGCGCTGGTGGCGGAGGCCCTGGAGCTGTCCTCCTTCCTCGACAAGGTGTCCCAGGGCACGCACGAGCTGCAGCAGCAGGCCGCCGCCCACTCCAAGGACCTGGACCAGCTCAAGTTCACGGACTGGGTGAGTGTCCTGCCCCGAGGTCCGTCTGCTCCGAGGTTGTGTCGTCACGTCGCACTCCACGCAGTGCCCCATTTCTCTTTGGCGGAACGTTTTCCCGAAACAAGATAAAATCTTTAAATTCTCTGGTTTTGCGGAACCCAACAAACTTACAACCAGAGTTAAGTAGCCTTGAAATGAGTCAAGGACACACGTACATCTTCTCGCCACGCCAAGGCGGCCTGGCCTGTGTTACGTGCGGCATTCGTTCCCAGCGTCTCTGGCGCTTTTTTGACTCCGTTGGCTGGAGGTATGGCGTGTTTAGAGTGTGAAAGTAGAATTTTTGACATTTTCGCACGTAACCTTTTTCCTTGGAAATGCTTAAATTAGATGTAGAAAAGCATTTCACCGGCTCCCGACTGTTGGAGTCTAGTCTCGTTGCATTGTAGATTGTTCAGTGATTGGTCTGTGAGATACAGCGGGCAACATTTAAGCAACATTTCCTCAAAAAATGCGCAAACCAAGTGAGAATTCGGTTTATCAGTTTGAACTCAGTGCCCTCTCACAGTGGCCTAGTAGCAAGTGCGTGAGCTGACGAGGGGCACTCCTGCGCAGTGCTGCGTGATGCAGCTGACAGCTGGCGCAGTTTACCAGCAATGTCTCGGTCACAGGCCAAGGATACCTAAATGTCTTGTTTCACGGGCAAGCCAGAAACATAATCTCATAACTGGCCTATGTATGCAAAAGAAACATGGCTCATATTTGAGGAAATATGTCCCACCGCCTTGGACAGGACGCGGCAGGGTCGGTCGTCTCTGTCGACACTCCACGCAACGTCAAATGGTAATTCGCAGTTCCGGTGTCGAGCGAGGTGACATTGCCGTGAGACCATGGACTCGCATTGGAGAGAGGACCAGATCCGTCAGCCCAGAGTTTGGGTTTCCACGGCTTCCCGAAGTCATACGAACTGTAGTACATTTTAAGCAAGAAAAAGAGTCGTTTTAAGCGATGAACACACACGAGACCATGTGACCCCGGGGCGCCGATACTTGCGTCGTGAAGCGAGGGCAGTTGTTCACCCCTCATTCTATATGGCACGGTTGCTGAATCTAGCAACTCCAATTTTTCACTCGTGCTTGCACTCGGCAGGCATAACTAGTTCTAGTTTATGGTGTTTAGATCTGACCCAAAGCATAGCTCGGTGTCGCTGGGCGCGCCTCGGACAGCCGGCGGGGCAGGAAGCAGCAGTCCCGGGGCTCAGCTGCCGCAGAGGGGCCGGTCAGAGATGCCCACCAGAAGCACGGTCTGAAGCGTGTGGAGGGTGGCCTAGTGTGGGGGGCTGAGCCAGAACCACTCTGCTGGTCGCGAGCACAGGTGGGGAAAGTCACGGACCAGGAAGTGGGAGTTGGCCACCCCGAGTGGGCGATCTTCAGCCGAGGCGCCCGGAAGGGCACCCCCAGAGACCCGGCAACATCATAAATAATTTCTGCGGAGAAAGCGGCAGTAAATTCGCGGGGAACCGCGCGGCCGGCAGTTTTGCCGATAAACTCGTCAGGTTGATGGGGCCCGGGTGCCCGACCCGGCGCAGAGCGCTGCCGGGCTTTCTCCGCCGCCAGTGGGCGTGAGGGTCGTGGCAGGAGCCGAGGTCCTCAGGGCGTGAGGGTCGTGGCAGGAGCTGAGGTCCTCAGGGCGTGAGGGTCGTGGCAGGAGCTGAGGTCCTCAGGGCGTGAGGGTCGTGGCAGGAGCCGAGGTCCTCGGGGCGTGAGGGTCGTGGCAGGAGCTGAGGTCCTCGGGGCGTGAGGGTCGTGGCAGGAGCCGAGGTCCTCGGGGCGTGAGGGTCGTGGCAGGAGCTGAGGTCCTCGGGGCGTGAGGGTCGTGGCTGGAGCCGAGGTCCTCAGGGCGTGAGGGTCGTGGCAGGAGCCGAGGTCCTCAGGGCGTGAGGGTCGTGGCAGGAGCTGAGGTCCTCAGGGCGTGAGGGTCGTGGCAGGAGCTGAGGTCCTCGGGGCGTGAGGGTCGTGGCTGGAGCCGAGGTCCTCAGGGCGTGAGGGTCGTGGCAGGAGCTGAGGTCCTCAGGGCGTGAGGGTCGTGGCAGGAGCTGAGGTCCTCGGGGCGTGAGGGTCGTGGCTGGAGCCGAGGTCCTCAGGGCGTGAGGGTCGTGGCAGGAGCTGAGGTCCTCAGGGCGTGAGGGTCGTGGCAGGAGCCGAGGTCCTCAGGGCGTGAGGGTCGTGGCAGGAGCTGAGGTCCTCAGGGCGTGAGGGTCGTGGCAGGAGCTGAGGTCCTCGGGGCGTGAGGGTCGTGGCTGGAGCCGAGGTCCTCAGGGCGTGAGGGTCGTGGCAGGAGCTGAGGTCCTCAGGGCGTGAGGGTCGTGGCAGGAGCTGAGGTCCTCAGGGCGTGAGGGTCGTGGCAGGAGCTGAGGTCCTCGGGGCGTGAGGGTCGTGGCTGGAGCCGAGGTCCTCAGGGCGTGAGGGTCGTGGCAGGAGCCGAGGTCCTCAGGGCGTGAGGGTCGTGGCAGGAGCTGAGGTCCTCAGGGCGTGAGGGTCGTGGCTGGAGCCGAGGTCCTCAGGGCGTGAGGGTCGTGGCAGGAGCTGAGGTCCTCAGGGCGTGAGGGTCGTGGCAGGAGCTGAGGTCCTCAGGGCGTGAGGGTCGTGGCAGGAGCTGAGGTCCTCGGGGCGTGAGGGTCGTGGCAGGAGCTGAGGTCCTCGGGGCGTGAGGGTCGTGGCAGGAGCTGAGGTCCTCGGGGCGTGAGGGTCGTGGCAGGAGCTGAGGTCCTCGTGGCGTGAGGGTCGTGGCAGGAGCTGAGGTCCTCAGGGCGTGAGGGTCGTGGCAGGAGCTGAGGTCCTCAGGGCGTGAGGGTCGTGGCAGGAGCTGAGGTCCTCGTGGCGTGAGGGTCGTGGCAGGAGCTGAGGTCCTCAGGGCGTGAGGGTCGTGGCAGGAGCCGAGGTCCTCGGGGCGTGAGGGTCGTGGCAGGAGCTGAGGTCCTCGGGGCGTGAGGGTCGTGGCAGGAGCTGAGGTCCTCGGGGCGTGAGGGTCGTGGCAGGAGCTGAGGTCCTCGGGGCGTGAGGGTCGTGGCAGGAGCCGAGGTCCTCGGGGCGTGAGGGTCGTGGCAGGAGCCGAGGTCCTCAGGGCGTGAGGGTCGTGGCAGGAGCTGAGGTCCTCGGGGCGTGAGGGTCGTGGCTGGAGCCGAGGTCCTCAGGGCGTGAGGGTCGTGGCAGGAGCCGAGGTCCTCAGGGCGTGAGGGTCGTGGCAGGAGCTGAGGTCCTCAGGGCGTGAGGGTCGTGGCAGGAGCCGAGGTCCTCGGGGCGTGAGGGTCGTGGCAGGAGCCGAGGTCCTCAGGGCGTGAGGGTCGTGGCTGGAGCCGAGGTCCTCAGGGCGTGAGGGTCGTGGCTGGAGCCGAGGTCCTCAGGGCGTGAGGGTCGTGGCAGGAGCTGAGGTCCTCAGGGCGTGAGGGTCGTGGCAGGAGCTGAGGTCCTCGGGGCGTGAGGGTCGTGGCAGGAGCCGAGGTCCTCAGGGCGTGAGGGTCGTGGCAGGAGCTGAGGTCCTCGGGGCGTGAGGGTCGTGGCAGGAGCCGAGGTCCTCAGGGCGTGAGGGTCGTGGCAGGAGCTGAGGTCCTCGGGGCGTGAGGGTCGTGGCAGGAGCTGAGGTCCTCGGGGCGTGAGGGTCGTGGCTGGAGCCGAGGTCCTCAGGGCGTGAGGGTCGTGGCTGGAGCCGAGGTCCTCAGGGCGTGAGGGTCGTGGCAGGAGCCGAGGTCCTCAGGGCGTGAGGGTCGTGGCAGGAGCTGAGGTCCTCGTGGCGTGAGGGTCGTGGCAGGAGCTGAGGTCCTCGGGGCGTGAGGGTCGTGGCAGGAGCTGAGGTCCTCGGGGCGTGAGGGTCGTGGCAGGAGCCGAGGTCCTCGGGGCGTGAGGGTCGTGGCAGGAGCTGAGGTCCTCAGGGCGTGAGGGTCGTGGCAGGAGCCGAGGTCCTCGGGGCGTGAGGGTCGTGGCAGGAGCTGAGGTCCTCGGGGCGTGAGGGTCGTGGCAGGAGCTGAGGTCCTCGGGGCGTGAGGGTCGTGGCAGGAGCTGAGGTCCTCAGGGCGTGAGGGTCGTGGCAGGAGCTGAGGTCCTCAGGGCGTGAGGGTCGTGGCAGGAGCCGAGGTCCTCAGGGCGTGAGGGTCGTGGCAGGAGCTGAGGTCCTCAGGGCGTGAGGGTCGTGGCAGGAGCTGAGGTCCTCAGGGCGTGAGGGTCGTGGCAGGAGCTGAGGTCCTCAGGGCGTGAGGGTCGTGGCAGGAGCTGAGGTCCTCAGGGCGTGAGGGTCGTGGCAGGAGCTGAGGTCCTCGGGGCGTGAGGGTCGTGGCAGGAGCTGAGGTCCTCGGGGCGTGAGGGTCGTGGCAGGAGCCGAGGTCCTCAGGGCGTGAGGGTCGTGGCAGGAGCTGAGGTCCTCAGGGCGTGAGGGTCGTGGCAGGAGCTGAGGTCCTCGGGGCGTGAGGGTCGTGGCAGGAGCCGAGGTCCTCGGGGCGTGAGGGTCGTGGCAGGAGCCGAGGTCCTCAGGGCGTGAGGGTCGTGGCAGGAGCTGAGGTCCTCAGGGCGTGAGGGTCGTGGCAGGAGCTGAGGTCCTCGGGGCGTGAGGGTCGTGGCAGGAGCCGAGGTCCTCGGGGCGTGAGGGTCGTGGCAGGAGCTGAGGTCCTCAGGGCGTGAGGGTCGTGGCAGGAGCTGAGGTCCTCGGGGCGTGAGGGTCGTGGCAGGAGCCGAGGTCCTCGGGGCGTGAGGGTCGTGGCAGGAGCCGAGGTCCTCGGGGCGTGAGGGTCGTGGCAGGAGCTGAGGTCCTCAGGGCGTGAGGGTCGTGGCAGGAGCTGAGGTCCTCAGGGCGTGAGGGTCGTGGCAGGAGCCGAGGTCCTCAGGGCGTGAGGGTCGTGGCAGGAGCTGAGGTCCTCGGGGCGTGAGGGTCGTGGCAGGAGCCGAGGTCCTCGGGGCGTGAGGGTCGTGGCAGGAGCTGAGGTCCTCGGGGCGTGAGGGTCGTGGCAGGAGCTGAGGTCCTCAGGGCGTGAGGGTCGTGGCAGGAGCCGAGGTCCTCGGGGCGTGAGGGTCGTGGCAGGAGCCGAGGTCCTCGGGGCGTGAGGGTCGTGGCAGGAGCTGAGGTCCTCAGGGCGTGAGGGTCGTGGCAGGAGCTGAGGTCCTCAGGGCGTGAGGGTCCCTGATGGAGGCCAGGTCCCTTGGGGCAGAGCCCAGGAGGCCTTCACGCGTGCGAGACACCAACACCCCTCACGGGTTGTTCCCAGGTCTGCAGGCGTTCAACCATTGTGTGTGCGTGAACCTCGCTCTTACCCTCAGCATGTCATCATTTCAAACATGACGAACTTCCTATTTTGAAGATATGCATTTTGCCTTAAAGTTATCCACGATTGTAGATCCCCGATAAATGAAACTCTCAAAGCCTTTCAAACATCACGTACTGATAGAATATCCTTCTTTCATACACGCACATATTATCTTTAAACTTGTTCAAAAAATTAAATTACAAACTATCTAATGCAAGAGGTTTGTGAGAAGGATCGAATGCAGGTATTCTCCAGGGTTATTCTTACCAATGAGGTTCAGCCTGTCTCACTGACGAGCTGCCTGGTTGATTCAGAACCCGTTGTGTACACTGGGTAAATGCGGTCGTCTGCTAGGCTTGGACATGCCGTGTCTACTCGCTTCAGTCGGCGAGAAGAGCTAGATCTGCTCCTGCCTGGGACAAACAGCACAGCTTCACTGCTTGTCGTGTGTCCTGCTACCCCAAGTGCATTTGCTACTTCGCTTTACTTTACGTCTTCACGTTGTGTCCAAGCACACTTAGTGTGCCCATGTGTGACGTATGCCCACCAGACATACCAACATCCCTCCTTGTCCATCTCTCTGGCCCTGAGAGCGGACGAACAGCTACCGTCTTGAAGACCATGGTCCTCGACCATCTCCTGAGATGTGCTGTCATGGGGATCTCTGCCAGGACTGCCAGTGTCGGCCAGTGTCGGCCAGTGTCGGCCAGTGTCGGCCAGTGTCGGCCAGTGTCGGGATGTGGTCACGTGGTGGCCACGTGTGGGCTGAGCACACTCTGGCTCAGGCTGAGCTGAACACTGAACACAGTTTTAGAGAATCGTCCCTCTTCTTAAATTCAAAACACTAGCTTAAACATAGCCTGGTTAATATTAATGTTTATGACGTATGGATGAATTATTGAGGAAATTAAAATACTTAGAAAGACTTAAATTGTTCTTCTTTAGCTTCAGATTACCTATAGCAGTGCATGATGCCCATGCATTTTTGTTTGTTTTTGTTTCCTTAATCAGAACACGTTTTTTCTGTTGCGTGGTGTAAGAGAATTAAATACAGGTAGTGATATGAGCTTTGTTTAATTGGTAAGGAATTACTTGGTTATGCGAAGTTCATAATTTTTTACACTATGTGTCAAGTTACGTGCTGAAAATTTAGATTATACATATTTGTTATGCATACACTTTATTTAAAGAATACACACTGTAACATATCGCTAACGCTGTTAAAATAGAATATATCTCATAGACTAAAAATAATTTATCTGGTGATAAATATGGGAACCTGTCAGATGTGGCTATCAGGGTGAAACTAAAAATTAGTGTACTTATAGATTATGTTGTAGCTTACAAGCCATTTCGTAGTCTTGATGGTTGATACATGGCAAACTACAAGAGATGCAGGATTGTCTAGATTCCAACTGTTTATCGAATGAAGTTTGTATAAGTTTTATCTTTCCTCGATTTCTTGGTGTTTCAAAAATGACCGAAAAAATTCCGTCCATCATTTTGCATGAGCGATTTTTGTTCTTGGTCTTATCTGTATCCAGGAGGTCAAAAAAAATTTATTTCGCATAATTTAAAAGTATTTTAATATTGTTTTAAAACTACATATTTGATGTTATGCCACTAGTTTAACTGATAAATACGGCTTAATATTTTAATGCTTTATATGTTGGTTGTCATTTAAACAATGGGAGGGCTTGAGTTTCATGGTGTTGAAGGTTACCAAAGAAGCGAATGTAGTGCTCCAAAGTAGTTATAAGCGAGGTTCCCCCAAACACACCAGCCTCGCATAGGAGCGCATGAGCGGTACGAGCTAGCTGCGCGCTGTGTTGCATGCTGGTGTCCGGACGGGCTTACCTGCTGACATGACATGTCTGGAGCGTTGTTGTTGGTTCTTTGTTCTAGACGGGCATTCGGATATGGCGGGCCCTGCAAGTACGTACAGTTCACTGCTGCACTTGCTTGTGTGCCGTGCTTCCTAGCTGCACCAGGACTGTTTGTGCGCATGCGCCCCGTGCAGTGTAGCATGTCCACGCCCACTCGCCGTCCGCTTCGTGTGCAGCAACACATGCATTGCTGTTTCCGTCATCCTTATTTCAGTTTGTAGAAACTAACACTGCACAGGATACACGGACTAACTTAGGGCCAATTTTTGTTCCATAAATGCATCATTAACTGTTATTACCTACCATTAGTGTGACAGGCCTACCACCATGCCCACCATAGCCGGTTCAGGCAACAGCAGATATTTGCGGTAACGCAGGGATTGACGGACCGTATCAAGAGATCCAGGCTTTGTGTCCAACTCGGCAGTGTCTCGTGCGAGTCCAGACACCGCGCGTACAAGCGTCATCTGGGCGGAAGTATGGATGATTCAGATCTGACAGATGTGTGATGCTTGGGAGGGGTGTTTGGTGCCACCTTGCGGCAGAGGGTGTTGTGGGTCCCAGATGCCTCCACACGGGCGTGTGCGGACACGGGGCTTCCTGGGGCATGCCGCCGTGAAGTGTCCGCCCCAAGCAGAGACCAGCAGGGTGCAGGGGTGCAGTCTGTCATCTACACGTGTCCCGTCACTAGGTCGCACTGTAGCTATTCATGTTGGGCGAGTTTCAGCCAGAGACGTCTCTTCTTGGCTCGATCATGCTGTAGCCATTCATGTCTGAAGGGGGTAGCACAGAGACTCCTGTTGACTTTCTCGCACTGCACCTAAGCATGAGGATGGAGCATGCCATGAAGCCACGAGGCCTTGTCTGTGCCTCAGCCAGCCGGCCGTGTCTGCGCCTTGTCTGCGCTGTGTCGAACAGCGCTGCTCCACTCGCCGAGAAGTTAGCGTGCAAGGCTTCAGTAATGTTGACCTCAATGGGTCATTTGCCAAATGTTAAGTAAAGCACAGGGACATTCTTTAAATTATTTGGACGTTCGTTGCATTTCAGGTATATGTTGGTAGCAGTGTCTGCATGCTGATGATTTCTGCAGTCTGCAAAGCCTCGCGTTTTCTTTACAATCCTTGCTTTTCACCAAACTTAGGTGTTATGCACGTTTTATAACTAAGTTAAGTGTCTGCTTTTTTGTGCTTTTTGCAGAGATTTGATAGCAGAATTGTTTTCAAGTGTCCTATTTTATCGGCCGTAATCAGTATAAAGACAGCGTAAGGAAACAAACAAGAGAAAGAATGGTGAGGTTTTACACGATTTCGGCCACATATCGGTTTTTTTTATAGTGTACGTAGTTGGTGAATGGAATTGGTAGAATAACGCACCGGCACCTGTTTTGTTATAAAAGGTTTTGGCTTTTAGCGTTCAATGGTAACTACACAGTGTTTTATGCAATGCGACCTTGTTCCTGTCGGAGTAGACAAACCTTGGATCCGCGTGGTTCTGGCCCGGGGCAGGAGGGGGGGGGGGCGATGGGCCCAGCACGGAGCTGCTGCCGGCAGGAGACTCATGTGGGTCGGTCCCACGGCCACAGCGCGCTGATGGGAGAACCGGGCCGCGCGGCGCGCTCTTAGTCCGCGAGGTCAGAGGTCACGTCACACCGCGGCGCCGTGCCAAGCCTCCATACCAACCATCTCTCTCTCTTCACACACACATATATCTTTCTCTCCTCTATATACCAATATCTCTATATATGTCACACTATAGCTATGAAAATATTAAAAATCTATATTTTTACCTGTCACAGGTGTGGCATAGGTATTTTTAAAACACGCGCGTATTCTAATGAAATAATAATTCCAAATTTGAAAGAAATAGGTGAGGAAAATCTCTGAGATTTAAGATTTTGAACGAACGAAATTTTCATATTTATCCATGCATATTACATCATTAAATTACCCACTTCATTAATTCTGCTATACATATAAGATTCCAGCAGATCGACAGCCAAGCTCGCTTGTTCCAGTGACTCAGTCTCTTGCTGTTCGGGTCGTGTCAGCCCCACTGTAGCCGTGGGGTGTGCTTGCTCTTGTCTCTTCTCTACGTAACCACTATAGCGGCTGTATCTTGTTTTCACATTTACTTTTGACTTTTTGTTTACAACACGAATTCCTAAGGTGAATAAGTGTCAACAATACACAGTATTGGAAATTAAGGGAATACATTGGTGAGCCTTTGTAAGACGAAACATAATATTCGTGACAGAGAAAACGGAGATTTCACACGCTGTACATCAGTGAAGAGCGCAGAAAAGCTACCACGTCCCGCGTCACAAGGTCATGTTGCGGCAGGTCGTGCACTTAGCGCGTATCCGGGTCCATTAGCCAGCTCGTGGAAGTCATGTTTACACGAGCACTCTCCTCTACCGGCCTGACGGAGCTGGGGAAGGCGTCGTGAGGATATCTCGGTAGTCCTGACTCCCTGGCGCACCAGTGACATATTAGACTAGCTGCAGTACCAGGCAGTTCCCGGGCTCAACACAGGGCCATATAGCGCTATACGACAGTGTGGTGGACATAGAGAAATTCTGTTTGTATGTCTATGAGCTATGATTCTCTCTTTACCCATGGCGCTCGGTTGAACGGTGTAGATGTTGATGCGCTGCAGCGCCGTCTAGCGGAGAGTTACAAAAAACATGGATAGCATAGAAACCTTGACGATCAGTCAAACGGTCGGAGTTAATCGGCGTCATACATACATACATACCAACATCTTATTGTGTGTATCTCCGATACGACTGGCGCACCACCTATTGTGTGTTGATGGTACTATGCCAGAAACATACGCGAAAGTGCCATCAGCAACTGGCATAGTTTCAACTCAATAGGATGAACAATGCGTGAGCGTATAGAAGACCAACACACAAACATTCATTCTTATTAATAAGATAAAAGTTACCAAGTGTTGCCTAAGGTATCTTACCTGATCTGCCTGCAAGGCGGTTGACTTGACATTGTCCGTGCGGTTGTGACGTCCATTGGTTATTGGGCTGCTTATAAGGAGATGAGACACATTTTCGTTTAAAAAATGTTGTTTTTTTCTAAATTACATCTGAAATTTTTAATTCTTTATAAAAATTATATATATTTTTATTTTTGTATTTTTTCGAAGTGAAACTTCTAATGCGACTTCCAACAAGGTTGCGTTAAACGTTTAACGCTAACGTGGAGGGGGTAGCCATTAAGTTTTGCTATTGTAAGGAACTAAGTAGAGAGTAAGAAAAAATAAAGATCCGGACAGTTTGTAGTGTCACCATATTTGTTTCAATTTTCAATACCCTTTTTGTATATTACAATTTAAACTGCAGAAAAAAAATCATGTTTCATAGACACACAAATAGTTAGTGTGTGTCATTTCTCTATGTCCACGAGGTCTCGCCGCGTCAATTTTCTCCTTGGGGCGAATCCGTCCGCTTAATTAAATAAACAGCTTTTATCGTTGAATGATTTCATGATTTATTTTTTTTAGTTTGATTTGATACAATATGATTTCACTAAAAATCATTTCCACATTACGAAGTTTCACTTCTTCCGGAGGGACTCCGCGCACTATTTTTTTTTTTTTACTTTATGGCCCGGTTAAAGACAATGTAGTACTAACATTACGTGAACCTAGTTAAATGTGGAATGAAGACGTATTTGCGGGAAAGTTAAACTCTCCGAGACATCTTCTCCTCCCTATAATTGCTGTTCTCTTTGTCACCTGTTGTCTGCATGTCTCAGTGTTGTCACTTGTCATGATACATTGTTGTAGCCCGCGCGGGAATATGGGCGTTTTGACGAGGAGTATTCACATGCCATGTTTTGACGAGGAGTATTCACATGCCATGTTTTGACGAGGAGTATTCACAAGCTTGTTTTGCACTAAACGCGTTTCTTTATGAAACTAACTCTTGGGTATCACATCCTTATACGACAGCCGTTAAACGGTAACCGAACGGGATCGAGGTAAGAGGGTTGGTGAGTAGGGATGGGGAAGAAGGTGTGATTGATTCGTGATCTACGCACTGTTGCATGCCTGTAAGGTTTTTTTTTCGGGAGTTAGTCATGGTGTCCTATTATAACACCAATCGGTATTTCCAAGGACCTTCCTCGCTCATGCTCAGCCCTGCACATGGAGTCTATGAAGTCTACCCGGGGCTGGTGACTGCTTGCAGACGCACGTCTAGTTGTCCTCCTCCACAGACGGTTGTCCGGGCTCGTGGTTCAGCAGGCCGCTGCAGGGCTGGAGGTGACGGCGAGTGACGGGAGCCCGCGCTGCTGTGTTGCAGGCGCGCCTCTGGGTGCAGGTGATCCGCGAGCTGAGGCACGGCGTCAACCTCAAGAAGGTGGGGCTGGCGCACGGCCGCGCGCCCATCGAGTACGAGCTCACGCCCTACGAGATCCTCATGGACGACATCCGCTCGCGCCGCTACAAGCTCAACAAGGTCATGGTGGACGGCGACATCCCGCACCGCGTCAAGAGGGACGCGCACGCCGTCATCCTCGAGTTCATCCGCTCCCGCCCGCCGCTGCGCAAGGTGCGTGGCTGTTGTGCGGCTGCCCGCGCGGCCAGGGCCGGTGCGAGGTCGATTGGCGCCCTAGGCGAAAAACATTAAATTCCCCCCCCCCCCCCCGGCCGGACACACCAAAAATTTTTTTCCTTCCCTCAAAATACATCACGTAAGCCTAAGATTTTGTCAACAATCAAATGTAAGCTGGCTTGTGTTTTTTTTTTACTTTTTTACTTATTACAAACCATAAACAGGTCACCGTGGACTTTAAATAATTACTTATATCCATATAAACATTCTATACTGTTAAAAAAAAAATCCATTTTCAACTAGTTTCAATAATCGTTAAACATATTATATGAGCTGTTATGTGTCGTGCTGCGCCGCCCCCAACTACTTGGCGCCCTAGGCGGTTGCCTGGTTCGCCTGTATGGACGCGCCGGCCCTGCACGTGGCTGCTCTGTGATTGGTCCACCTAGCAGGAACACTCACCCATCAGCCACCAATCAGACCGACCTCCTCCTGGTGCCTTGGCGAGTGCGACTCTGCCCAGGACGGTTTGTTGATTTCCCCTGGAACTTGTCACGTCTATCGCGAACCAACTGTATAGCCAGCGCCTGCGCTTTCTGGCCTGGCGACCCGCGCAACTGCGGTGATGTGCGGGTTGCGGGGCAGTCCGTGTCAGGGGTAGCGCTGTAGCGAGGGCACTCCGTACTGCCATTGTTTCTTAGTTAACGTCTCATTACGTCTCTTAGGTAAAATTGATTATAGTCCATCATTTTTCAAATACTGTTAACTTGCACATTAAATATAAACCAACAGCCGTATTCGCCTGGTTATATATACGTACAATTTTGTAACTGGTGAAAAATATTAGTAACGAAATGCTGATAGATTTTATTATGTAGTTAAGCGTTTAGACTGCAGTGAAAAAAAAGACCCAAAATGATATAGTTAAGGTAAGTTTGTACTCTCTAGGTTGATTAAATTACATGAACTGAGAACCTAGTCGTCACTTTTAGTTTTTAAATTAAAAATGAATAAAATAAAAATATTAAGATGGCATATGTATAAATGACATGCTGTGTCCAAAAGAATGATGCAGCTGAATTAGGAGTACTGCAGTGGTAATGGAGGTGTGTGTTGACCAGGGAGGGCTGACAGGGGTGTGCTTGCAGGCAGGGAGGGGATGACAGGGGTGTGCTTGCAGGCAGGGAGGGGATGACAGGGGTGTGCTTGCAGGCAGGGAGGGGATGACAGGGGTGTGCTTGCAGGCAGGGAGGGGATGACAGGGGTATGCTTGCAGGCAGGGAGGGGATGACAGGGGTGTGCTTGCAGGCAGGGAGGGGATCACAGGGGTGTGCTTGCAGGCAGGGAGGGGATGACAGGGGTGTGCTTGCAGGCAGGGAGGGGATGACAGGGGTGTGCTTGCAGGCAGGGAGGGGATGACAGGGGTGTGCTTGCAGGCAGGGAGGGGATGACAGGGGTGTGCTTGCAGGCAGGGAGGGGATGACAGGGGTGTGCTTGCAGGCAGGGAGGGGATGACAGGGGTGTGCTTGCAGGCAGGGAGGGGATGACAGGGGTGTGCTTGCAGGCAGGGAGGGGATGACAGGGGTGTGCTTGCAGGCAGGGAGGGGATGACAGGGGTGTGCTTGCAGGCAGGGAGGGGATGACAGGGGTGTGCTTGCAGGCAGGGAGGGGATGACAGGGGTGTGCTTGCAGGCAGGGAGGGGATCACAGGGGTGTGCTTGCAGGCAGGGAGGGGATGACAGGGTGTGCTTGCAGGCAGGGAGGGGATGACAGGGGTGTGCTTGCAGGCAGGGAGGGCTGACAGGGGTGTGCTTGCAGGCAGGGAGGGCTGACAGGGGTGTGCTTGCAGGCAGGGAGGGCTGACAGGGGTGTGCTTGCAGGCGGAGAGGGCTGACAGGGGTGTGCTTGCAGGCAGGGAGGGGCTGCTTGCAGGCAGAGAGGGCTGACAGGGGTGTGCTTGCAGGCAGAGAGGGCTGACAGGGGTGTGCTTGCAGGCAGGGAGGGCTGACAGGGGTGTGCTTGCAGGCAGGGAGGGGCTGCTTGCAGGCAGAGAGGGCTGACAGGGGTGTGCTTGCAGGCAGGGAGGGGCTGCTTGCAGGCAGAGAGGGCTGACAGGGGTGTGCTTGCAGGCAGGGAGGGCTGACAGGGGTGTGCTTGCAGGCAGGGAGGGCTGACAGGGGTGTGCTTGCAGGCAGGGAGGGGCTGCTTGCAGGCAGAGAGGGCTGACAGGGGTGTGCTTGCAGGCAGGGAGGGGCTGCTTGCAGGCAGAGAGGGCTGACAGGGGTGTGCTTGCAGGCAGGGAGGGCTGACAGGGGTGTGCTTGCAGGCAGGGAGGGCTGACAGGGGTGTGCTTGCAGGCAGAGAGGGCTGACAGGGGTGTGCTTGCAGGCAGGGAGGGCTGACAGGGGTGTGCTTGCAGGCAGGGAGGGCTGACAGGGGTGTGCTTGCAGGCAGGGAGGGCTGACAGGGGTGTGCTTGCAGGCAGAGAGGGCTGACAGGGGTGTGCTTGCAGGCAGAGAGGGCTGACAGGGGTGTGCTTGCAGGCAGGGAGGGGATGACAGGGGTGTGCTTGCAGGCAGGGAGGGGATGACAGGGGTGTGCTTGCAGGCAGGGAGGGGATGACAGGGGTGTGCTTGCAGGCAGGGAGTGCTGACAGGGGTGTGCTTGCAGGCAGAGAGGGCTGACAGGGGTGTGCTTGCAGGCAGAGAGGGCTGACAGGGGTGTGCTTGCAGGCAGGGAGGGGATGACAGGGGTGTGCTTGCAGGCAGAGAGGGCTGACAGGGGTATGCTTGCAGGCAGGGAGGGCTGACAGGGGTGTGCTTGCAGGCAGGGAGGGGCTGCTTGCAGGCAGGGAGGGCTGACAGGGGTGTGCTTGCAGGCAGGGAGGGGATGACAGGGGTGTGCTTGCAGGCAGGGAGGGGATCACAGGGGTGTGCTTGCAGGCAGAGAGGGCTGACAGGGGTGTGCTTGCAGGCAGGGAGGGCTGACAGGGGTGTGCTTGCAGGCAGCGAGGGCTGACAGGGGTGTGCTTGCAGGCAGGGAGGGCTGACAGGGGTGTGCTTGCAGGCAGAGAGGGCTGACAGGGGTGTGCTTGCAGGCAGAGAGGGCTGACAGGGGTGTGCTTGCAGGCAGAGAGGGCTGACAGGGGTGTGCTTGCAGGCAGAGAGGGCTGACAGGGGTGTGCTTGCAGGCAGGGAGGGCTGACAGGGGTGTGCTTGCAGGCAGAGAGGGCTGACAGGGGTGTGCTTGCAGGCAGGGAGGGCTGACAGGGGTGTGCTTGCAGGCAGGGAGGGCTGACAGGGGTGTGCTTGCAGGCAGGGAGGGGATGACAGGGGTGTGCTTGCAGGCAGAGAGGGCTGACAGGGGTGTGCTTGCAGGCAGGGAGGGGCTGCTTGCAGGCAGAGAGGGCTGACAGGGGTGTGCTTGCAGGCAGGGAGGGCTGACAGGGGTGTGCTTGCAGGCAGGGAGGGCTGACAGGGGTGTGCTTGCAGGCAGCGAGGGCTGACAGGGGTGTGCTTGCAGGCAGGGAGGGCTGACAGGGGTGTGCTTGCAGGCAGAGAGGGCTGACAGGGGTGTGCTTGCAGGCAGAGAGGGCTGACAGGGGTGTGCTTGCAGGCAGGGAGGGCTGACAGGGGTGTGCTTGCAGGCAGGGAGGGCTGACAGGGGTGTGCTTGCAGGCAGGGAGGGCTGACAGGGGTGTGCTTGCAGGCAGGGAGGGGCTGCTTGCAGGCAGAGAGGGCTGACAGGGCTGTGCTTGCAGGCAGGGAGGGGCTGCTTGCAGGCAGAGAGGGCTGACAGGGGTGTGCTTGCAGGCAGGGAGGGGATGACAGGGGTGTGCTTGCAGGCAGGGAGGGGCTGCTTGCAGGCAGGGAGGGCTGACAGGGGTGTGCTTGCAGGCAGGGAGGGGATGACAGGGGTGTGCTTGCAGGCAGAGAGGGCTGACAGGGGTGTGCTTGCAGGCAGGGAGGGGCTGCTTGCAGGCAGAGAGGGCTGACAGGGGTGTGCTTGCAGGCAGGGAGGGCTGACAGGGGTGTGCTTGCAGGCAGGGAGGGCTGACAGGGGTGTGCTTGCAGGCAGCGAGGGCTGACAGGGGTGTGCTTGCAGGCAGGGAGGGCTGACAGGGGTGTGCTTGCAGGCAGAGAGGGCTGACAGGGGTGTGCTTGCAGGCAGAGAGGGCTGACAGGGGTGTGCTTGCAGGCAGGGAGGGGCTGCTTGCAGGCAGGGAGGGCTGACAGGGGTGTGCTTGCAGGCAGGGAGGGGCTGCTTGCAGGCAGGGAGGGCTGACAGGGGTGTGCTTGCAGGCAGGGAGGGGATGACAGGGGTGTGCTTGCAGGCAGGGAGGGGCTGCTTGCAGGCAGGGAGGGCTGACAGGGGTGTGCTTGCAGGCAGGGAGGGGATGACAGGGGTGTGCTTGCAGGCAGGGAGGGGCTGCTTGCAGGCAGGGAGGGCTGACAGGGGTGTGCTTGCAGGCAGGGAGGGGATGACAGGGGTGTGCTTGCAGGCAGGGAGGGGCTGCTTGCAGGCAGGGAGGGCTGACAGGGGTGTGCTTGCAGGCAAGGAGGGGATGACAGGGGTGTGCTTGCAGGCAGAGAGGGCTGACAGGGGTGTGCTTGCAGGCAGGGAGGGGCTGCTTGCAGGCAGAGAGGGCTGACAGGGGTGTGCTTGCAGGCAGGGAGGGCTGACAGGGGTGTGCTTGCAGGCAGGGAGGGCTGACAGGGGTGTGCTTGCAGGCAGCGAGGGCTGACAGGGGTGTGCTTGCAGGCAGGGAGGGCTGACAGGGGTGTGCTTGCAGGCAGAGAGGGCTGACAGGGGTGTGCTTGCAGGCAGAGAGGGCTGACAGGGGTGTGCTTGCAGGCAGGGAGGGGCTGCTTGCAGGCAGGGAGGGCTGACAGGGGTGTGCTTGCAGGCAGGGAGGGGCTGCTTGCAGGCAGGGAGGGCTGACAGGGGTGTGCTTGCAGGCAGGGAGGGGCTGCTTGCAGGCAGAGAGGGCTGACAGGGGTGTGCTTGCAGGCAGGGAGGGGCTGCTTGCAGGCAGGGAGGGGCTGCTTGCAGGCAGGGAGGGCTGACAGGGGTGTGCTTGCAGGCAGGGAGGGGCTGCTTGCAGGCAGGGAGGGCTGACAGGGGTGTGCTTGCAGGCAGGGAGGGGCTGCTTGCAGGCAGAGAGGGCTGACAGGGGTGTGCTTGCAGGCAGGGAGGGGCTGCTTGCAGGCAGGGAGGGGCTGCTTGCAGGCAGAGAGGGCTGACAGGGGTGTGCTTGCAGGCAGGGAGGGGCTGCTTGCAGGCAGGGAGGGGCTGCTTGCAGGCAGGGAGGGGCTGCTTGCAGGCAGGGAGGGGCTGCTTGCAGGCAGGGAGGGCTGACAGGGGTGTGCTTGCAGGCAGGGAGGGGCTGCTTGCAGGCAGGGAGGGCTGACAGGGGTGTGCTTGCAGGCAGGGAGGGGCTGCTTGCAGGCAGGGAGGGGCTGCTTGCAGGCAGGGAGGGCTGACAGGGGTGTGCTTGCAGGCAGGGAGGGCTGACAGGGGTGTGCTTGCAGGCAGAGAGGGCTGACAGGGGTGTGCTTGCAGGCAGAGAGGGCTGACAGGGGTGTGCTTGCAGGCAGGGAGGGGCTGCTTGCAGGCAGGGAGGGGCTGCTTGCAGGCAGGGAGGGGCTGCTTGCAGGCAGGGAGGGGCTGCTTGCAGGCAGGGAGGGCTGACAGGGGCGTGCTTGCAGGCAGGGAGGGCTGACAGGGGTGTGCTTGCAGGCAGAGAGGGCTGACAGGGGTGTGCTTGCAGGCAGAGAGGGCTGACAGGGGTGTGCTTGCAGGCAGAGAGGGCTGACAGGGGTGTGCTTGCAGGCAGAGAGGGCTGACAGGGGTGTGCTTGCAGGCAGGGAGGGGCTGCTTGCAGGCAGGGAGGGGCTGCTTGCAGGCAGGGAGGGGCTGCTTGCAGGCAGGGAGGGGCTGCTTGCAGGCAGAGAGGGCTGACAGGGGTGTGCTTGCAGGCAGGGAGGGCTGACAGGGGTGTGCTTGCAGGCAGGGAGGGGCTGCTTGCAGGCAGAGAGGGCTGACAGGGGTGTGCTTGCAGGCAGGGAGGGGCTGCTTGCAGGCAGAGAGGGCTGACAGGGGTGTGCTTGCAGGCAGGGAGGGCTGACAGGGGTGTGCTTGCAGGCAGGGAGGGGCTGCTTGCAGGCAGAGAGGGCTGACAGGGGTGTGCTTGCAGGCAGGGAGGGGCTGCTTGCAGGCAGGGAGGGCTGACAGGGGTGTGCTTGCAGGCGGCGGACCGCCAGCTCGCCCCCGCGAGAGGCCGGCCCAAGGCGCCCCGGGAGCTGCTCATGGAGGCCATCAAGCAGGGCCGGCGGCTGCGCCCCGCCTACAGTCCGCTCAAGAAGCGAGGTCAGTGCCGCCCCCGCGTCTGCCAGCACTTGGCGGCCTGCCACTGTCGCTACTGCGTGTGTAAACACTTCGGGTGGGATGGAAGGCTTTGAGGTAGTTTCATCTCTGGTTAAGTGGCCCGGATTGGTGGCTCAAGTCAACGGAATACCAGCTTGTGACACGGGCATCTTCTCCAGGTGCTCCTGTGAGGTAGGCAACACACGTTGTGCTGAGCACTCAGTTGCTTCTGTGAGATATCTATAAGACTCTTGCAGCAACTAACCCAGTAACTCAGGCTGGAATTTTCAATCATTATTTTTAAGGGTTCTGTGTACTGTCTATAACACACAGCTAATATCCAAGACGGTTAGAAACGTAAGAAACGTTCTTATTTTAACAGAACTCGCTAGGATCCTCTAGTAAAATTTCTTATTCGGTCATTAGTTATTTAAACATAATTATTTAGACAAATGAATCCAAATAAATATATATTATGAAATCAGAGTTGTACGTGGAGAACGCACTTTTTATAACGCAGCACACATGTAATAAAAAACTTGATACTATATGAAGGTCTTCTGTCACCATTAGGTCCACTATGTCACCGCCGCTCCGAAGACAATGAGCAGTGCAGGCCATCCCGGCCCTTATGCACTCCTTGGGCTGGTAGAACCAGCCGGAAGCATGTAGTTGCGTCCCCGCCTGCTGGGGAGGTAGTCACGTGGCACCACTGTGAGATGACAGGCCTCACGGAGACATATTGTTCCTCCAGGTGACACAATGGTTCTCACGGGCCACTATGTCATCCTTAGGGTCTACTTCACGGAAGGTCTTGTGTGTGCGATTTTTTTTCCTTTGGGGCTTTATAAAGGTCGTGACTACCTAATGATTTGCCAGAGTTGAGGCACAGAATTAAAGAGGTTATTGCTTCCATTACTCCGGATGTGTTAACCAAAGAGTGGGAAGAATTGGACATTAGGTTGGAAGTATGCCGTATAACTAAAGGTGCACATATTAAACATTTGTAAGAAAAAATTATGTTGGTTTACCTTCAGTTTGATGTATAATTTGTTGTAAATAGTCTAAATTAAGCGGTTTTAATATAACATTGAAACTATGACTTTTTATGATTACTGTGTATTGTCTCGAGTCCACAAATCGGTTTTGAATTAATTTTCAGTTTTATTCTGATCTTTCGTCGTACTCCTAAAAAGTAATTTTTGTTAAAAATTAAAAATTATATTAGTCGTGAAAATCATGGCAATTTTTTTTAACAAACTATGATTTTCTTCCAAAATTTACTTTAAAAAAATTTGTCTTGAATGCTAATAATTTGCCTAAATTCCTGATAAACCTTAATTAATTTTGAATCGTGTAACATTACATTGTAGCGCAACTTCCTAGTCATACCTAGCGGATTGGCAGCACTTTGTGGAATGAGTCATCGAAGAATGTCAGGTGGGATTCGGACAGACAGATCGACCACTGATAAGATATTCACCTCGAGGCAGCTGTAGATTAGTGCCGACACTTGTCGAGTTCCTAAGGCGAGCTCACGTACCGCCTCGCTGTCGAGTCGTTCTTAGGCCACACGGGACCTCGTGGGTGAACACTCCTGGCAACTGCCAGTCCAGTCAGACATAGCTGCCCATCCAGTGGTCTCTCCTTAACATAGTGGCCCTGATGGTGGCACTGTGGCGTAGTGGACCTCACGGTGAATTAGAGGACCTTCCTGTACCTTCTGGTGGTATTGGCAGGGACGTTGTTGCCCTGGTGCTGTCAAAGAAAGTTCAAGTCCTTTACGGATATGCTAGCCTAAAGCGTCATAACTATGATGCTATTGTCTCGACAGTCGCTCTATGGTTATAACGGCGATCAGGGATCAAAAATTTCGATTATTTTCCTACTCGTCTTAAGATCAGCACCTAGGGTGGTATCTAAATTATGACGCTCTAACCTCTTAATGATTGTAATAATTGGTATGACTGACATCGAATTCCTTACCTTTGGCAAGTCTTGTTTATTTATTTATCATAGCACCACGCTCTTCGTCTGATTAACACGATCAGTTACTTGATGTTTTGAGTTATAATAAGTTGTAAAATTATTATCGAAGCATTTACATTGTAAAAATAGTACATTCGTGAACTCCAACACTACTTAAACATGGCTCTTAAAATATATTAATTAAACACCGAAAATATATGAGAATTTTTAAACATTCATTTATATCACCATTGGTATACTTAAAGACGATCCTGTTAGAGTATGTTTGTTACGATAATGGTTCAAAAATACATATTATGCTTTATCGATATAAGCATGTATTCCTAAATTGTGCAAGAGCGTTGTACATTGTACGAGGTGGGTTCCAAAAGTAATTTACACTACATGTCATAAGAAACATAAATAACAGACAAGAAAGATAAATATGCATACACAGAAAACAAGCCAAAATCGGGTGATTAATTAAAAAAATAAAATACATGGCACAGAAAATTCCGTCTGTGTCAGAATGGGATCAGATCTCAACTCCCGAAACGTCAAAACTATTATGTTCGTCTACGCTGTCGTTGTTGCGTCTAGAAGTTGGTTTATTCACATCGCTGGGTTCGCCTGTGCGTCTCTGTGTTGTTGTGTTACCGCATTATCTGTTTAATATCATTGTTGGGTTATTCTGTTTGTCGTTGTGTTGTCCCAGGTCGTTTTTGTCTTTATTTACTGTTCTTGTTGCCACTGCCTCGTCGTTGTTAGCCCATTGTGTCCATTTGTGCTCTAATAATGTTTTGACTATTTACTTCCATGTAATTTTCTGTGCTGTTTTGAAAGAACGCATCAAGTGTATATTGTAGTAGTGTGCTCGCATACTGCGATTTTTTAGATAATTATTTAGTAAGGGTCGGTGTAATAGCACGTAAAAACATATTTTGGCTATCCCTGCTCTGTGAGCGAGTAAAACACCCACAAGCGAAGGAAGAACGCAGTACGTACGTATTTGATTCGCGAGTGAAAGTCGATAGTAGCCCGAGCATCGGGCAGCAGCGCTGCGGTCGCATCACGTGGTTGCTGTGGTCGCCGCTAGAGCGCATGCGGGTGCCGTCGCTCCGCTGAACGTGTCTCAGTTACCACGCGTACGAGAATTATCGTACACAAACTGTGCTATGGCTAACGCGCGCCCTCGTACAATTTCAGCTGTCGAAACAAACATGATTAGGTGTCTAATTTTTTGCCCTGAGACGCTTTTAGAGTCTTACCTAACCCAGATCACTCCTAAACAAATACACTTATATTTAGTTAGGTTATGAAAAAAAGTAACTTTGTTGGTGCAGATTTTTTTTATTCCCCTAGGGTTTTTAAACCAAAACTAAGATATTATATGGTGCAACTGACAAGTGGGTGTTATCAAAAATATTTTACTGTATCTTTTCTTTCTAGTGTCCTTTTCAATTTTCTGATAGTTCATTCAGTATGTCCAAAAGCTTACATCAAGTCATGCACTCCCATTGCACAAATCTTTCAAAGATAATAATTTAATAACATTCGACTTTTTCATTGTTAGTGTTATTGTAGTGCGGTAGGAGCACAAACTGCAGCTGTAGTCCGTGCCTGCTGAAACAGAGGAGATGGAAGTAGTGCCTAGCGCAGCCTCTAGCCTCTGTGGGGCAGGCAGCCCTGCAAGTGGGTCAGGCGCCAGGCAGACCGCTAGCGCTGTAGCGGACCAGTCGCGCGCGGGTCTTGTCTGTGCGAGGTTGCGGAGCCAATCAGAGGCCATGAAGCTCGTTCCTGAGCGCCAGCACAGAACAGGTACTGTCCAGCACTCACTACTGAGGACTGTCCTGCGCCAACAAGTTTCCGTACTGAGGTGCCGCCTTGTTAACATTGCTAGCGCAACTGACATTTTCATTTCTGTTTTCTCGACGCCGCGTCATAACAGACCAGGCGCGTATCCGGAAGCCCTCCCGAGCTAGATTTTTTAAATTTTATTTTGGGTAATAATTTATATGTACTTAAATTCACGTGTTAAAATTGTTCTTTACCAGAAGTTATGTGAGGCTATTAATGCTCAGTATTTGAGTCCATGAATTTGTAAATATTTCAAGGTCAATATCTGAATAATTTCATCGCTCTTTGTGTGATAGCCCCTCCCTTTAGGCCCACTGGAGGTACCTTACTTTATGACTGGGTATTGTTGGACATGGAGGTACTTCTAATAGTCGCTCCTGACTTGTTGACTTGTCATTGTTGAACATGTCACGTGTATCGCAGCGGGCTCCTGTGTCAGAGCTGACGACCAGCTGGTGCGTCGCTGGAGACTTCCTTCTATTGGGACACGTCTCCAGATCAGAGTACAGTCACTGCCACAGTAACTCTCGATCCTAGATACCCAGCCGTGTGCCCGGCGGGATTTCTCATCCTCATCTCTGATGACTTTTCAAAAACACTTTTACTTATAAACAGAAGCCTCAAAATAAGTTTCCATATTATTTCTAACTTCAAAATGATAAACTTTTTATCAAAATGTGATAAGCAGGCACACCAATAACAAAGCAGACTCGATAAATTCTTTCTTATTGATTTCCCTAGGAAAGAAGTCAAATATAAATAAAACCTATCGAAAGAAGCAAAGCAATTTCGTTAAGTTTTTAATATCTAAAACTCAAAGCGAAATCAACAAATCCGTATATCCTAGCCAAGTAGTTTCAATGTTATTTTGTATTCGTAAATTTGCTTAATTCTGTCACTGACGTAAACTTACAGAAATACTTCTGTTACTGAGGTAAAAAAAAAAAAAAAAGCTAACTGCGCCATCTATTGGGTCCTTGGTGTACTACTAAGTGATGATCGTGTAACTGAGTTAAACATCCGAAAACTTCTGTGAGCGCCGTTTAAAAATCAATTAATGTGGCCCCATCTTTTGACTTTACTACGAACTGTACTGAGCTTAGAAGACTCCTAAAACTTCAAATTAAGATATGCTATCTTGTTTTTACATGAGCCGATTTTAATGAAATAAAGCCTGTATGTAGCCCAAGATACGCTCAGTTACGTGTGAAAACTCCATGAAAATTCAAATAGTAGTTTTTGAGATCAGCGTGTTCAAAAATAAAAGTTTTTTATAATAGTCTTACTATATTCTGCTTTCCTCGCAATGAATTTTCGCCAAACATTTTCAGTGCACGGACACGACGGTTCTACAGACAGTTCATGAAGTAATTGGGTTGTTTATCACCCCCCCCCCCCCCCCCCCCACGTCCGAGGAGCTACATCACCGTGCAGGCTGGTCTCTGGTATCAGTGCTGGCTTATTGGCGCGGCGCTGCTATCAGCACGGCCGGGAGATGGCGCCGTGCCTCGGGCCGGGTGGACTAGCCCGTGGTCCACTCGCCCGTGGTCCACTCGCCCGTGGTCCACTCGCCCGTGGCCGCGGAGAGAGGTTCAGTTCTCACGGGCCGCCAGGCGCCAGGCGTGCCAACCGAGATGGTGACGCAACACGCCAGTTCCCTCTCTCTCTCGCGAGCCTGGTCGGTGTGTGTGGACCAGCAGTCCGAGCACAGTCCCCACTGCTGGTCCACTCCCGCGCCCTCCGACCCACTCATGAAGCGTCGACACGTTGAGAGGAATCCTCTGTAGAAAAAAAAAATGGGAGATTATAAGTTGTAATGATAACGTCGTGCTATTAAATTAAAATTTATATACATTTCAGTTACGGTAGTACCAAGTTTAAATCACAAGACAGTACGAACTTTGAATATATATACTGTATAGAAGTCGCCAGCCCAGGTTAAAATTTCTAATACGGTTTTGAGGTAGTTGGTTAATTCACCGCCGCAATCGCCACCATCTCTAGGGCATCAACTTGTGGTGGTCCCTAGCGGACAAGTGTCGAACTCTTCAAACACCCCTTCCCCCTCCCGTTGAACGACGTTGAGCTGCAGTGAATGATGGATGAGGGGTGCGAGGAATGACAGCGGGCGACAGGGCTGCGCTCTAACGTGTAAATAACAACTAAGAAGATACAGGGCGTTACGGCAGCGCACTGCAGCGGCGAAGTTCCCAAGCTGCTCTCATACGCTTCTGAAAAACGTAGAGTAAATACTATCCACTCGCGACTTCTATACAGTATATATATTCAAAGGTACGAATGAGGTAGGTAAAGGTGGTACTCGAAGGTTTTGTTTCCACTTGCAATCAGCGCACTGGACGGCGCGCCGTAGAATTAGTAGTAAGATAAGTATCATGGCAAACTATCGCTCAATGAAAACTGAAAAAATTAATAAATTAATACAAGTTAATTGTATTAATAAAATTAATACAATTAGAAGATATTGTCAGAAACAAACAAAGGATAAATAAACGGTAACAAATGAATGTTTTTAAGGAATTACCAGAATCACAGGTCCCCTGGACGCCTGGTGGCGCAGCTGCGTGCGGCAGGGCTAGTGGCCGGGGTCTCCGGGGTCACGGGGTCATCAGGTGCAGGCGGCGGTGACCTCGCTCCAACAGTGACGCAGCTCAGCGGGCAGCCTAGTGTGGACACCGAGCTGGAAACAATTTACGTGAATCTCTTCTGTGTTGCCCGAAGATAATTCCAAATGAATGAGACACCCTGATACACCGCCCAGATATAAAGACGTCCGACGGCGTTCCGTCAAAGTTTCAATCGATTCGAAGAGAGTAGAGTTGGAGCCATTTTCAAAATTTGGTTCTGTAGAATCGAGCTTTCCAAAGGAGGTTCCAGAATGGTCAGGGGAGTGCCAAAATTAAATTTTCAAGCAAAATGTCAGTGCACAGACTCTGTGGCGCCGAACGCAGAAGTCCCGGCTCGCAGTCTCCGGAGAGAACAGTTACTTGTTGGTGAGCCAATAGTGAGTCAGTGGCCTGCTGAGGAAGAAAGAAAGCAACTCCTCTAGTTATTGAGGTTACGTTTGTTGCTGGGTTTGAACCTGCTACGATGTTTTGGAATTTCCTGCAGCAAATAAAAAACGTTAAGAAAACAGCGTTCGTCGCCGACGCCTCTCACCCCGCCCCGAACCGGCCCTGCTAACTCTCTCTCCTCACAGCGGGCGGTAGTTGATCACGAAGCCATCACGAGCCGTCACGACCGTGCTGTGATTGGTCGCTCGCGCCGCCCAACCACGGGCCAGGATCAGTGCTGGCGGCTTCTCAAGCCCAGACACTTCTGTGCCGATGTGATGCGTGTGAACTCCTTGCATTCACCCAGCTGCGTTATTACTGTTAGTCCTGTTGCCTGCAGTAGGAATGGTGTCGGCCTGACACCAGAGTGCATCAGGAGCTTCCTTGTTGAATAACAGCAGTTGTGGCTTGTGCCCTTGATTGTTGGCGAGCCAAGTGTCGTAGTGAGTGAGCACTGGAAGTGAGCCGTTGCAACACGCGCTCCAGCGGTGGGTCTGCTTGCAGCGCCCTGCTTGCAGCGCCCTGCTTGCAGCGCCCTGCTTGCAGCGCCCTGCTTGCAGCGCCCTGCTTGCAGCGCCCTGCTTGCAGCGCCCTGCTTGCAGCGCCCGGGGCGACACCTCGCGGAGCCGGAACAAACCACTTTCGCCCGCCGCAAGGCCGCGAACACGACTCCAGGTCCCTGCATTCGCCACTCGGTGAAAGGATTAGGTACTTTCAACAGTCCCGCTATTTGTACTCGTTACAGTTGCTTATTCCCGGAGTAGATTGTAAAGCTGTTGCATTTTAAAAACTATGTTGTCGGAACAACGCGCAATTCAAACTACTACTTCGTAACTGCATGGGGTCGTGGAGGAGACAAGTGTGTACACTGAGCACTCTCAGGAGACAACACAGTCTCGTACCGCAGCTGTGCGGGTTCTGGTGCAGTACAGTCTGGTCAGGGAGTGTTGTGGACTCGCCACTCGACAGGAGGCTGCAGGCGCCGCAGAGCTCGCTTGTTCGCGATGTTGGCGACGTCACCAGGGGTTTGGTTCTCGGATATTTTTCTAATAATACGTCGCTTACTTCGCGCATGCGCAGATAAACAAAAACATCTGTTTTGGCGCGGAATTGTGCTTGTACTTCTGAATTTGCTTTTTATGAAAGTTTTATTTCTCTCAGTATTGTGCTTTAAATAGTCAAGTTGACGGAAAAGTTAATTGAAAGATTACGAAAATTTCCATGCTAATGGAATAAATCAATGGAAGAATATATTAGGCAGGATATGCAGGACAATGTCTGTTATATGATTCCAAGGCAATGCTATGAATCCAAGATTAATTTATTCTGAAATAATCCATACATTTGGTTTCGTCCTATCAAGCAACTGTTTCATCAGATAATGAAATTATTTTGTCTTTAGATTAAATTCATGAAGCCATTTCTTACGATTACATACTGTGAGAGCCAGCAGAATATTATCATCGTCGGAATCACCTTTGGAATCCCACGGCATGCGACTCTCAGACATCGCGGATTAGACTCCTGTCTGGCCGCCTGGCGCATCGTGAACACAGTGAAGTGAAGTGAAGTGAAGTCTTCTGAGTGGCGCAGTTCTGCCAATAGCACCGTGTCAGACCCAACACAATCAGCATGCACTGCGCGCGATCCAACGACATGCTCTGACGTGTGCCAGTCGGCGCAACAATGCTTCTGGACAGGTCGAAGTCGTGCAGTGTAGTCGATGCAGTTAGTTGTCGCTCTCCGAGTCGACCAACAACCACGAATGAGATCGCCCTGCACCGTTTGTAAAGATGCGTGTGACAATGCGTACCGTAGTCCTACTGTGAGCCCGAGTATCGCCTGGACACCCGAGCGGGAGTGAAGGCAAGACGCAATATGGAACACTTAACTGAGCCGAGTCGCGACAGTTTATTTCAACAGCGCGTGATGTGGAACCAGATGTTCGATGTGTTACAAATGCAGTGCAGTGCAATCTTCTGCGAAAAGAGAAAGTTGCGGTAAATGTAGCGTACCGGCGTGCCAGGGTAAAACATCGCGCCAGAAGTGCGGTACGCGTGCCGGGATTGCGGTACGAGCGGCGGTTGCGCACGCGCGGGTGGAACCTGCGACCCCCCGGGCCAGTTGAGCAGCGGCCGTGCGCGGGACAGCATGTTGCTGGCCGTGGGGGGCAGCCCGCGCGCCGTGGTGGGCACACTGCCGGCCAGCAACCCCTTCCGCCTGTCCTCGGGCGAGGACGTGCTGGAGGTGCTGCAGAACAAGGAGTACTGGGACCCGCAGAGTGAGTGCCGCGCTTTTAGTAGCTGCCATAGCCACGTTGTTCCGTCCGAGAACATTGCGGGAGTGGTGGCCGATAACGTCTGATGATAATTCTCCAACGTTAAAAATTCACTTTCATAAAAAAAAGAAAGGATTAATTTAAAATTGTTTCTACGCTTTTTTAAAACGATACTTCCGCCAATGTTTTGAGCGTCCAATCAACACGGCGCAACAATCAGCTAGAGAGAAGAAAGGCTTCATGCAGAAGTGGCCTCCCGCTGGTAGATGGCGCCATTGAGCTCGTGTGTGAGCGGCCTTCCTATTGGCTCTGATCGCGCGCGACTGGGCCAGTAAGGAAGTGGTTCTTTGTCCGGACGGAACTACTTCAATGCGAGCTAGAGGTGTAAAAGTAACGAAAAAATGTGTACCCGTATGTATTCGTTACTATAACAATTAGTACTCGTTACTTTCGTATCGTTACTCGTTACTTCTGATACCGCATGACATGGCACATGCTATGTTATGTAACAGCATCGAATCGAGTCGTATTTCGTACGCGTACAGTATGACGTCGCGTAAATAAAAATAAATCGAATATAAACAATTAAAAATATTTGATAATTAACAGCTTTTGTTAACCAAGAAACAATTAACTCTCATTAGAGCGGCTTTATTATAATATATCTTTTAAGATAAGAACATAAAACGTGAAAATACGCGATTATAAAAAACAAAAACATACATATTTATAATTTGTAAAAAATACTTTCTTACGTTGTTTCTGTTCGAATCTAAAATTTTGTCTACACACACAATACCTTTAATAAACAGTAAAAAACTTGGACGACGAATTTCCAAATTATACTTTTATTAATAAACAAACATCGTTCTTTGTAACGAATACGCGCGCGCATGCGTGAAACATACGAAAGATGCGAGTAACGAAATGCATTCGTGTGTAACGTTTCGTTACTCGTTACTAGATGCCGCACCCGTTACTCAGTAACGAATACATACGGTTTGCTACAGCTCTAATGCGAGCACATGCTGTGTGTTGGTGTCGCACTATGGGGGGGGGGGGGGGCAAACACATTGTTTTTTTATTAATAACAGTGATATAATACTGTCGAGCCATTAATGACATTTATAGATGCTAAACAATGAAAAGAACCGGGGATAGATGGTTTGTGTAGTTGGTTCGCATGTGGGAGCTCATCATGCAGCGCGTGGCTTATCACGTGATATCACTCCACTCACAACCCCCACCCCCCTGCACAGTGGCGTAGCCAGGATTTGTGTATGGGGGGTGTTAAAAAGCATGCCCCTCCCCCCCCCCCCCCTTATTAAAGCGGTGGGTCCGGGGGTCCTTCCCCTGGAAAATTTGGATTTTAAGGTGTAAAATAGTGCTATTTCAGCAGTTTTCGGTTCTTAAATTTAAATATTGTAATGGTAAAAAATTTATTAATTTTAATATGAAATTTGTTTGAGTGATGAATAAGAAATTAATTAAATATTTGGCGCTAAGGTAGGGGGGGGGGTTGAACCCCTAAACCCCCCCCCCCCTGGTTACGCCCCTGCCCCTGCAGTGAGCAGGGTGGTAGCCGTGGCACTAGATCATGGACGCCAGCTGCAACAATCAATAATACTTATACTGCTCTGCCTATGGCTTCATGGCTTCACAAGGTTTATCGGAGAGTTCTGGCTTCTCGTGTGTTCCTGAAGGCCTGACAGCCAGTGGTGCTGTCTCGCGTCCGAGCAAGTGTTGTGGCGGGACATGTCGCGTGCCGTGCAGACAGTTGGCAGCACTTCCCACAGCTCGGTGCAGCGAGTGTAGTGTACACAGGGACATACAGGCGGTAACAACAATGTGCCGTGTCGCAGCGGAGCACAGATGCTCAGATGCACAGATGCAGGAGGATAAGTGGAATGTGGTTTATGCGCTGCTTGTGGTCCCAGGGCCTGAGTGAGAGTTGTTTGTAGGTCAGTATGCTCGGTGTTGTCTGAGAAGTCACAGACCACCAGGCACGCAGTGTGTGCTCGTGAACAGCCTCAGTCCGAGCGGGAGTAGGGGCCGGTGTGGTGGCCCCACTGGCGACTGGCGGATCGATGTGCCTGGGACACCTCTCTCTCTCTCTCTCTCTCTCTCTCTCTCGCTCGCTCTCCCTCCGTTACCCGCCGGCTTGAAGCGCCGCGCGCTGCTGAGATGCCTCGGTGGGCCCCTACAGCCCAGGTAGCCTCGGTCACACTGGCGGCTCGACAGAACGAGTGGATCACGTGATGTCATTGTGTTACTGTCGAAACTGTCAGTCCTTATTGGAAATAACATGACAAGTGATGTGATGATTACATCCAAACACGCAATCTGCGCGAGGAATCGACTGTGATGTTCTCCTGTAGTGAGACATGCCGCGTGTACTAGGTCCGACCCAGACGTGTCCAGGATACGTGAGGACTTGGCGTGTCTCGGGCGTATTGCCTACACACTTCAACACGCGGGAGAGGTCACGCGCATGTGATGCTACTGGGGTTCATTGGCTAGCTAGAGTGGTCCAGGTAAAACCTGCGTAGCCACAGTCATGCGGGGATCAATTACATGCAGTAAAGCAGTCAGTGAACTGGTTCCAGATAGAAACCTCCAGACCAAAATGCTTGAAGGTGGCACAATAGTTCACATGATATCTGTATAGTTTTACTCAGCGGGCGATGAAGTCGTTTTCCTCCGGTTATAGTTGCAAATATTGCTATAGCATATGGAATCTTAATGTATAAAGATAGTCTGCCCTATGCTCTCGAAGCGCTTGGAGGGAAAGGCATAGAGCTGTTTGATCTGGGGGCGACCGTGTGCACTTTGGATACTTTTTTTTTTTTTTTTAAATTCTGTTCCACTTTTTGTATAACAATTTTTGTATGTGTATTTTTGTTCTCGACTTATTGTGCGAAAATTAAGTAGAGAAAAAATATTTAAAAAAAAAAAAAAAAAAACTTTGCCTGTTTTACGTCACCATGTTTATAAAAATTGTGGTTTTTGAGTGCAACATCTTCCCTCTCGGTATAAGGCATTTGGTGGGAGTAATGTCGTGGATGGAACGGAAGTCACATGTAACGGTAATGTGTAACCACGCTGCTGTCATCTGTGGTGGATGGCGCGAGCTAAAGGGAAATTACTGTTAAGATGGGCAGTATTTTAATGAAATTCCCTGTAGAAAATAAGGACCAAAGCCTGGGTTTCTTTTTTTTTTGTTATCCTTTATAGTCATAACAATAAGTAATGGTCTGTTTAAAAAAAATACGTTAGAATGTGGCATTCAAATTAAAATAATGCTGTAGTTAACATCAAAAGCAAAAGATAGCGCATAATTCATCATAACGGCAGGAACGCTAGAGACCAGACCGCGGCGCGCGCCAGGTTCGCAGCAGGTTGGCGGCCCTGCACGGCTTTGGCGTCACACGCGCGTGTCACGTGACGCCGCTGACGTGAGACTTGCCGCGCGCGCCTGGTCGGATTACAAGGGTCGTCGCTCCCCCTCCCCGCTGGTGTCTGTCGCCGAGCGGCCTTGGGGATTCCGCGGGCCGCCGAGAATAAACACCGCCTTCTTCACGTTGTTTCGGGCGCCGGGTCGGCTCGGGATGACGCGACTCGCCACGGCCTCTCTCGTTGGTTCGAGACGGGCGCCCCTGGGTACTCGAGCAGTGTACCGGCCTCCGCGGGAGTTCCGCGAGTGAGAGAAGTGCGACATCGGCGTGAGAGTGGCGAGACGTGGAGTTCGTATGCGTGGACAGGCGCGAGGTGAGGGGCGAACCACTGCTGAGCCCAGCTCCAGTGAGGAGTGCGAACTGCGGACTGGACAGACATTGCGTGACTGGAGAATAAACATTCTTAAGTGCCAGTGATTTGTGATCGCACATTTTTAAGTACAATTATTTGTTATTATTGTAAATATTAGTAATAAATAAAACTTAATTGGGCTATCATCCCTTACAAACCCAGTTTCCCCCCACAAAAAATCGTAACAATACTGTAGAAATTCAAGAAATTGTTTAATTTATTCGACGCCGTGTTGAATGGGAGAATGTCGTGTTAAATAGTTGTAGGAAGGATTTACAGCCTGATATAAGTCGTTTAAACAAAAATAAATATACAAACACATACCTGGAGTCAACAGTATGTTATTATGTTTAAATGTTTCGGGTTAATTTTTTAGTGAAGTCATTGAAGTATAAATTCTAGTAGTGTTTATCACACTCGGCACCATTTTAAAGAATTCTACGTTAAATCCGGTGTCCTAGATTCGTATTGTAAGTTAATTTGCAACATGAGAACACATGAGTTGGCTCGTTACCTAGGTTAGGTGTTACACGTCTGTGGCGAGTACTTAGTGTCGCTCACATTTTCTTTTTATTGGCGTGACAACGTCTAATAAATAGATGAATGCCGGCTGCACGCACGAAAAAGTGTCCCGTTACGCACATTGTTCCGTTACACTCATTGTACGCTTGCGCCGCATCTATCTCTCTTCCACTCGACTCTTTATAAAGTGAAGTGAAAAGTTAATGTGGTTTTCATTGCTTATTACAAAAATAATTTAGGCAATAAAGGTTAATTATTATTGCATTTTAAAAATCTGATTACTAGTATAATTCTTTTATTATTAAAATAAAAATGATTCAATTTTATTCATAAAAGTATGCAATAATTTCATCAACATTTTGTTATGACGTTGTCACGTTAAACTATCGTCCGCAAACCGACTTCACAGACAACCAATTTTTTTTTTTACCGTATGTTTTATTCGTCCGTGTTGTTCCTTCCTCCGCCACGGCAGTGTGTGGTGTCGCGTCCAGCAGTGCGGGTGACAGGCTGTGATAGCAGCTTGCAGAGCGAGCTGTGTCTGCCTGCGCCACCGCAGGCCCAGTGCACTTGTCGAGTGTGCACTCTGGCGGCTAGCAGCACTCTGGCCCGCCCGGCGCCACTCTCTCACCACTCAGCCAGTGTGTGGCGATGAACCCTGCCTGTGAGAACAAGCCAGCAGTCTGCACGTGCAGTGGTGTGGCGGTCTGGAGCTCAGGCTAGCCCACACGTGGTCGCTGACAGCTGTGACGAGTGTGACAGGGGTCGCAGGCCTGCTCCTCGCTAATGACCGCCTGACGGACCACGCCGCTAATCACCAGGGGACAGAGGGACGGTGATGTGCTGCTAACAGGTCTAGCGGCTCTGCCGTCACCTCGACACTCGCTCCCTGTTCCCATTTCAGTACGTAACAACACGTGCCGCTGGAATAACACGTTTCCATGCGGATTAGTTTCCAGTTGGGAGGGAGGCGACATTTTGCTGTTACAACCGTGGAAACCTGCAGGAAGCGAGTGAGATGTCGCCACGACGCCGCTCCTCTGTGTGTGTGTGTGTGCATAGAGTAAATAAAGTACTAGTACAGAGTGGACACTCAATGCTATTGCAGTTCTACGTTTTTTTTATTCAGAAATGCTCTAGTTGCTATACAAAAACGCAAACTTGACGAACATTAAAACGAAGTTGCAATGGCTTAAAACCGAGATAAAGTACCTTCTGGAGTAAGACTTACGTTTCAAATTATAAGTAAATTTTAATTTAAATACAACATTGATCGTAGAAAGTACAATTTGCAGTTAATATGCTTAAAACACTAATTTGAATAGTAGGGAAATTTGCAGCTTCAACTGAATGTTGGCGAGCTTGTGACTTTTTTCGTGCATGCATTAATATTTATAAAAATATTGATTTTATTTTTTTTTCCTTATAAGCAAATCATTTAACTAAATATCGATAAACGTAACATAAAATGATTTCGGAGAGCAATATTTTTAAAACAATAAGTAAATTTCTTACCTTCGGGACAGTGTTTGCCTTAACCTCATTTCGGTTAATAATGTTTTGTTTACGTATCATAACATTTGTTAAAATGCATATAACATGTAACATATTTTCGGATTATATTAAATTGCTGCATTTTTTATGTCCAAGAAACAATTTCTGTTCTAGTAGAATCACGTTGATTGAAGTTAAGGTTAGGATTTTCGTAGGTACCTACCGAATTTCATTACAAATCGCAAACAAAACTAATGCATAAAAAAAACGTGCAGAAGTATTTAATCATTAACACAGGCAATGTGTATTTCTGGCAAATTTAACTGCCTAAGTTGTACAACTGAAATGAAGCTGTTACCAATGGCACCTAATTCTTTATGGATTAGGTGAAAGTACAAATCATTCTCGTATCTTCACTTCTTGAAGACAGGTGTATAACAATTGTTAAGGAAAAAAAACCTTAATTTCAACATAAAAATGTAAGACACTTCATTTTATCGCAACCCTCACCTCGGTAATTAATCCGTATCACGTATCCAAGTTTATCCCTTGATCCTGTTGAGATGATCATGTATGATTTATCCGGTGGCACATGATGCTTGCTGTTTTAATTAATGTTAAAACAGCAAGAATCATTACCACAGGATCATGCCATTAGAATCAAGGGATAGACTTGGATACGCAATACAAAATTTTTACCCACACCTCCCTCTCGACCTAAAAATTAAATTCATACAAAACATTTAAACTAATTAAAGTACATAAGCAGCAAGTTTGAGCAGAATTTGAGACTCATTGACATTTAGAACAGTACCTAGGTATTATTTTATTGTGTGCTGTCCTCAACGTGCGACTACATACTGCCTAAAAAGAGGAAATTCTGTAGGGCATGAAAACAAAATGCTCATCACTATTTTAATTACACAAAACTTTTATTTTGTTTCGTTTTAATAATTTACACATACCTAGTTTTGTCAAGCGGAAACTTAAAGTAAATTTAATTATTATTATTATCTCTTCTCTTGTACCAGTAAACACAACACGTAGCCGAATCAGGCATGTTTCATAACAGTGATTTATAAAGTAGTTTATAAAATCATTGATATTATTTAACGAGATTACTATTTCAAAATGATTGAAACAAAATTTCCTTAGAAATTTTTTTATTAAACCTAATATTGCTTAATTCAACGCCGACGCCATTAATTATGGTGTTGTTGGATAAACAAGTGGTTCAACATGCCAACGAAAATTTGTTTATTTTCTTTTAAGTAAATATATTATTTTCATTTCAACAATACCAATTTATGCCATAAATTTGATAAAATGTTAAAACAAATGTAATGTTTATTTAATCAACGTGGTATTTTGATTATAATTTTCGTGTTCAGATGTTGGATAAAACTGTATAGCAACTAGAAAAATGAGATTGCCTTGCCCTATGAAGTGTCCCCCCCCCCCCCCCCCTGTGTGTGTGTGTGCTGTGTGTGTGTGTGTGTGTGTGTGCGTGTGTGCTCGGCCAGCTGCTGGCGCGGGCGGGTGCCTGGAGCTGCCGGGGCTGTGCAGTGGCGGCTGTCCCGGGCTGTGTGGCCTCGGGTCTCCGCGCGGGGCGTGCCTCGGCCGTCAACAAGCCCGGGGCTGCCAACCTCGCAGCCTCGTGTGGCCGCGTGTCGGGGCAAGCCTTCTCTTCACACGCCAGAGAGACAATCTCCCGATCCTGCATATTCATGTTTTTTTTTTGTTCATTGTAAATAAATATGGCGGTGTTGATAAAACGATACCAATGGTCAATTATACATTATAAATACTTTAAAACATTGTGGACGGTTGATTCGGTTAGGATAGCTACATTAAAGATACGGGGAAAAAGCACGAAACTTCGGGGTTTTGGCTCTCTCGGCTGTGAAAAGAAGGCTTCCCGCGTGTCGGAGCGCAGGGACTGCCGGGAGCCGGGTGACGTCACAGGCCTGCAGGGATCGATGAGTCGCCGGCCCACACGGCACAGCTCCTCTGCCCGGCCACTGCTAGCCGTGCAGGCTCTTCCAGCTGTCCCGTCGCTCTGGCGGGAGCGGACTTGGCCTCTCTGGCAGTGGCGCTGGAGAGCAGGCACCCGGGCCTAAAAACGGGCTGTAAACTGCACGGCGAGGTTTCCCCTTTAGCCTTGCAGTCGGTGGAGGTACTGAGGCAACCCCCAGGTGCTTCCTGCCTGTGCACTGTGACTGCCATTTTCCAGCCGGGGTTGATGGCGGTCGTCGCCGGAGGGGTGCAGTTGCATCCGGGCCTTAATCGGCTGTAAACCCGCCGGGCCGAGGTACGGCGGGTCGGAGGGCTTTCCGAGGCGACGAGGACACCTCGTGGCTGCACTCTGAAGCGCGGTGGTCTGGTCAAACTACCGGAGAACAGTCTGCCGACGAGACCAAAAGTTGGTCGTAGTACGGGAAGAATCCATCATGTTTGAATGGTTCCCCGCTGAGGTTTTCTTATGGCCCAGGATTCTTGGTGAGGTAGGACTCGTACTTGGGAGTGGTGCCCCGAGTGCTTTAGGGGCAGGTATCAGGGTTCCCTAGCCCATTGAAGTACCGACGTGAGCGACGAGGACAGCTCCGGTAACCAGCCTGGACAGCTGGCAGAGGTTGGGTAGGCCTCCACCGGACCGCGGGTTCGCTGGGTGATTGAGGAGTCCCAGTGTGAGGCGGGAGACCGGGGTAGGCGCCAGAAGTGATACTCCAGAGGGCAAGGGAGCATCCAACTTGCTGGTTAGCTGAGTGGAGTAGGGGGCCGGAGGTGGTGCATAAACTGAGATGGGTAGCCTCAGTCCCTTTGCATAGCCAAAAGCTCTAACGCTCTTCCTGGTTGCGTATGCGGCGTATCCGCATCCACGCCCGTGGGGGCCCCAGGGCGGCAGGGCCTTACGGCTAAGAGCGCTGGGTTATCAAAGAAAAGGGGGAAACCCTAATTTGTGACTTCTGTCCCGTCGCTCTGTGTTCAAGGCTCTACTGCCGTGTTGTTTACGTGGGCACGCCTCAAACTATCTTATAACGTGTGGGGAGGGGGTCCATTGCTGGCCAAGAGAGGGGAAGTGAAGGTCACACACACGCCGCGCCTACTGTTGATGTTGACTGTTGCTTCTCAGCGCACCAGGTGGCGTCGTGCGAGCCCAAGGAAAGCATACATTAATTCCTACCTGGCGTCGACTTGCAAGTGACAGCTGTCTAATGTCCAACTGTACGAGTGTAAGCTATGCAAGTGACAGCTGTCTAATGTCCAACTGTACGAGTGTAAGCTATACAAGTGACAGCTGTCTAATGTCCCAGTGTACGAGTGTAAGCTATGTATCGTCTCAACGTGGCGTCATTTTGAAATTTAGTGGTGTGTTATCATACAGATTTAAGGGTTATGTAAACAATCCAGCAACAGTTAAGCCCAGTCTTAAGGGTTTATGGAAAGGTATCACCTGCACTCGTGGTTGATATTAAGAATATTGATAATCTGTAAATGCTATTTGGTGTATATATTGTTCCGTTTTGGAACATCGTCGTCATCCGCGCATGAAGCGCAGTTTCGTCAATTATTTCCATAGCACAAGCCTGCGGGCATAGCAGTCGGAAAGCAGTTTCCTCTTTTATTTTCATTGCAGTCATAGAAAAACGTTAAAATTCAAAATTATGAGAGAAAAGTGAGGTAATATTTCAGTACTCGCCAGTAATATGTAACTTCTAATCTATCACAAGCCATCTATTTTAATATAATTATAAAAATACGTGCCACTCTCAGGGGGAAGGGGGGGGGGGGGGGTCTCACCTTCTTCGCCGCTGTCGCTCGGAATCCGCTCCGAACTGTCGCGGCCTAGGTACCCAGGGCCGTCCTTCTCGAAGCGACGAGAGAGGCCGTGAAGAGCCACGACATCCCGGGCCGACCCGACTCCCGAACAGTCGAGAAGGACGTCGTTAGCTCGCGCGCCCGCCGGTGGAATTCCCAAGGCCGCTCAGAGATAGCTAGCGGCGCCGAGGCAGGACGAAGGGGAGGGGGGGAGCGACGACCCTTGTAATCCGGCCAGGCACGCGCGGCATGTCTTACTTGCGTCAGTGGCGGCCACGTGACGTCAGAGGCCGTGCAGGGCCGCCAGCCGGCTCCGAGCCTGGTCTCTCGCCTTCCTGACTATTCATTATTGTTATTTCACAAAGTATTCGTGAGGCATTAAGAGAAGTGACGTGGCAACTGCACCGCCCTGTCGCCGATCCCGCTCGCTTCTCCCCACTGTCTGTCACGCACTTCCGTCGCATTCTCGACCTGACTTCCGCCAGATGCCGAGATGTCGCACATCGCCTGCGTCTCCTCGCAGTCCGCGGATCCAGTAGTCAGTAGTCGGCGAGACCGGCTCCTGAATCATTGTTTGAATAATTATGTTATTTGTTTGCGAATAGTATAAATTATTCAAAATCAAATATAAAAGTTTACTAATCTCATTTCATCTGGTTCTTGCAGTCAGTATTCCGTATTTTATTAAAGTATTTTATTTACCCAAGTAAGATTGTTCATGTCCAACCGTAATGACAGTCAGTCTGCCTTTTGGTGGAATTTATCATCAATTGCTGTTATTAGTATTTTATGTATTGTATTTTTATTAAGGCGCCCAACAGGCAAGGAAATGCCTGAGCCTCACTCTGAGCCGTGCACACGCAGTGCGTGACGGGGCACCATGGCCGTGGCCTCGCTGCCTAGAACAGAACCGGTCTAGTCTCCTTGAAAGCAGAACTGCTAGACCCGCGCCTCGCAGCCCCCAGCTTCCTGCTGGCTGTTTCCTCGGTGTGCTCCCTGCCACTCGACCACTCGGCCACTCGGGCACTCGGGCACTCGGCCACTCGGCCACTCGGGCACTCGGGCACTCGGGCACTCGGGCACTCGGCCACTCGACCACTCGGCCACTCGGGCACTCGGCCACTCGGCCACTCGGCCACTCGGGCACTCGGCCACTCGGCCACTCGGGCACTCGGCCACTCGGGCACTCGGCCACTCGACCACTCGGCCACTCGGGCACTCGGCCACTCGGGCACTCGGGCACTCGGGCACTCGGCCACTCGGCCACTCGGGCACTCGACCACTCGACCACTCGGGCACTCGGGCACTCGGGCACTCGGGCACTCGACCACTCGGCCACTCGGGCACTCGACCACTCGGGCACTCGACCACTCGACCACTCGGCCACTCGGGCACTCGGGCACTCGACCACTCGGCCACTCGGGCACTCGACCACTCGGGCACTCGGGCACTCGGGCACTCGACCACTCGACCACTCGGGCACTCGGCCACTCGGGCACTCGACCACTCGGCCACTCGGGCACTCGACCACTCGGGCACTCGACCACTCGACCACTCGGCCACTCGGGCACTCGGGCACTCGACCACTCGGCCACTCGACCACTCGGCCACTCGGCCACTCGGGCACTCGACCACTCGGCCACTCGGGCACTCGGGCACTCGGGCACTCGACCACTCGGCCACTCGGGCACTCGGCCACTCGGGCACTCGGCCACTCGGGCACTCGGGCACTCGACCACTCGGGCACTCGACCACTCGACCACTCGGCCACTCGGGCACTCGACCACTCGACCACTCGGCCACTCGGCCACTCGGCCACTCGGGCACTCGGCCACTCGGGCACTCGGGCACTCGGCCACTCGGGCACTCGACCACTCGGCCACTCGGGCACTCGACCACTCGGGCACTCGACCACTCGACCACTCGGCCACTCGGGCACTCGACCACTCGGGCACTCGGCCACTCGGGCACTCGACCACTCGGCCACTCGGGCACTCGACCACTCGGCCACTCGACCACTCGGCCACTCGGGCACTCGGGCACTCGACCACTCGACCACTCGGGCACTCGGCCACTCGGGCACTCGACCACTCGGCCACTCGGGCACTCGACCACTCGGGCACTCGGCCACTCGGCCACTCGGGCACTCGGCCACTCGACCACTCGGGCACTCGGCCACTCGACCACTCGGCCACTCGGGCACTCGGGCACTCGACCACTCGGCCACTCGACCACTCGACCACTCGGGTACTCGGCCACTCGACCACTCGGCCACTCGGGCACTCGGGCACTCGACCACTCGGCCACTCGACCACTCGGGCACTCGGGCACTCGGCCACTCGGGCACTCGACCACTCGGCCACTCGGGCACTCGACCACTCGGCCACTCGGGCACTCGACCACTCGGGCACTCGACCACTCGACCACTCGGCCACTCGGGCACTCGGCCACTCGGGCACTCGACCACTCGGCCACTCGGGCACTCGGGCACTCGGGCACTCGACCACTCGACCACTCGGCCACTCGGGCACTCGACCACTCGGGCACTCGACCACTCGGGCACTCGACCACTCGACCACTCGGCCACTCGACCACTCGGCCACTCGACCACTCGGCCACTCGGCCACTCGGCCACTCGGGCACTCGGGCACTCGGGCACTCGACCACTCGGGCACTCGGGCACTCGGGCACTCGGGCACTCGACCACTCGACCACTCGGCCACTCGGGCACTCGGGCACTCGACCACTCGGGCACTCGGGCACTCGACCACTCGGCCACTCGACCACTCGGCCACTCGGCCACTCGGGCACTCGGCCACTCGACCACTCGGGCACTCGACCACTCGGGCACTCGGCCACTCGGCCACTCGGGCACTCGGCCACTCGACCACTCGGGCACTCGGCCACTCGACCACTCGACCACTCGACCACTCGGCCACTCGGGCACTCGACCACTCGGCCACTCGACCACTCGGCCACTCGACCACTCGACCACTCGGGCACTCGACCACTCGGCCACTCGGGCACTCGACCACTCGGCCACTCGGGCACTCGGCCACTCGACCACTCGGCCACTCGGCCACTCGGCCACTCGGCCACTCGGGCACTCGACCACTCGGCCACTCGGGTACTCGGCCACTCGGGCACTCGGGCACTCGGGCACTCGGCCACTCGACCACTCGGCCACTCGGGTACTCGGCCACTCGGCCACTCGGGCACTCGACCACTCGGCCACTCGGGCACTCGGGCACTCGGCCACTCGACCACTCGGGCACTCGGCCACTCGGCCACTCGGGCACTCGGGCACTCGGGTACTCGGGTACTCGGCCACTCGGCCACTCGGGCACTCGGGTACTCGGCCACTCGGCCACTCGGGCACTCGGGTACTCGGCCACTCGGCCACTCGGGCACTCGGCCACTCGGGCACTCGGCCACTCGGGCACTCGGCCACTCGGCCACTCGGCCACTCGGGTACTCGGCCACTCGGCCACTCGGGTACTCGACCACTCGGCCACTCGGCCACTCGGCCACTCGGCCACTCGGGCACTCGACCACTCGGGCACTCGGCCACTCGGGTACTCGGCCACTCGGCCACTCGGGTACTCGACCACTCGGCCACTCGGCCACTCGGGTACTCTGCCACTCGACCACTCGGCCACTCGGGCACTCGGCCACTCGGGCACTCGGGCACTCGGCTACTCGGCCACTCGGCCACTCGGGTACTCGGCCACTCGGGCACTCGGGCACTCGACCACTCGGCCACTCGGGTACTCGGGCACTCGACCACTCGGCCACTCGGGTACTCGGCCACTCGACCACTCGGCCACTCGGGCACTCGACCACTCGACCACTCGGCCACTCGGGCACTCGGCCACTCGACCACTCGGCCACTCGACCACTCGGCCACTCGACCACTCGGGTACTCGGCCACTCGACCACTCGGCCACTCAGGTACTCGGCCACTCGACCACTCGGGTACTCGGCCACTCGGGCACTCGGACACTCGGGCACTCGGACACTCGGGCACTCGGACACTCGGGCACTCGGCCACTCGGCCACTCGGGCACTCGACCACTCGGCCACTCGGGCACTCGACCACTCGGCCCCTCGGGCACTCGACCACTCGGCCACTCGACCACTCGGCCACTCGGGCACTCGGGCACTCGACCACTCGGCCACTCGACCACTCGGGTACTCGGCCACTCGACCACTCGGCCACTCGGGTACTCGGCCACTCGACCACTCGGGCACTCGGACACTCGGGCACTCGGACATTCGGGCACTCGGACATAGGCCGTGTGGCGAGTTGCCGTCGTGTCGTGTCCCCGGGAAGGTGGTCGCAGTGCGGTGACGTGTTAGTGTCGGCGTTAGGCGCGCGTGGTCACAGCAATGCACCCCTCAAGGATTCTGGAAGATAATCCCAAGCAGTGGCGCAGCAAGCGGGTGGCAGGGGTGGCCCCCGCCAGGGTCGCCGGCGCAGGGAAGGAGGGGTGGGGGTTTGGCCGCCACGACGGTTTCGCTGTTACTGAACCCCCCCCCCCCCCCTCTCTCTCTCTCTCTTTTCATCCAGAAGGGGCCGCCATTTTCAAGTCTGGCCAGGGGCGCCAGTCACTAGCTACGCCAACTGATCCCAAGTGAAGAGACTCAAAGTGTATCTCGACCACGAACCACTTACAGAACCATGCAGATTGTAGAAAGTGCCTCATATACGGGCTATCGCGTCTCTGTCTCAGCTAAGGCTGGTTTTTAATTCGTGCCCAATAAAGAAGTTAGTTTTTCTTGCAAAAATCTCTACCATTGATTGTCGGGGGACAACCCCGGGAGTTCTGACGTCACATCCTGCTGCAGGGCTGCTGGAGGAACCAGTCATTCTGCAGCACACAAACATTAGCAAGGGGCTAGTGTGTTCGTTGAAAGGATTTGTTGGAGGGTAGTTCATGTACTTAATTTTATTCGTTCGTCTTATTTTTACATTTGGCGAAGTTAAAGTGCGGAAACCACACTTAACCACATTTAAAAAAACTTTTACAAATAAAAATAAACATTAATTAGTGAAACAATGACTTAATCACTTAAAAAAAAAAGGCTAAGCTAAGAAAATAACTCAAACTTAAAAACCGTGGGGGGGGGGGGGGGATGTATAATTAATTATTTATTTCTCAATATATGCTCTTAAAAGTAAAGTCTCATTTCTTAGGGAGAAAAAAGTAGGTGTATAATACAAATATAAAATTTAAAAAAGAGAAACAAAACAAGAACAAAAACTATAATTCACAAAAAAAAATACCTATGTAAACTACATAGTAACACTTTGGTAACTAAAACTACTCATTATTTACCCCTCTATATTATGCTAATTAACTTATCACATAATATGCATACGCCGACCATACACTCACGCTCTCTCGTACCTGCAGTTGCTCGAAGTAACAAAGCAACGTGTGAGCTCCGACGTGAGCTAGCCGAGTCGTTAGCCCTGGAGCGCCGAGGCAGTGACGGCAGTGACGGCAGTGACGGCAGTGACGGCCGTGTGTTGCAGTGATCCCGGTGGAGCCCGTGGCGCCCCCTGCGTCCAAGGACACGCCCAAGTCCACCCGCCGCCTCATCAGGGTCGACTTCTCCCGCCTCAAGGTAACAGACTGTGTGCCTGCTGGTGTCACGTGTGTCTCGACAGCCTAGTTCACCGCCATTCGCCATTTCCAGAGTAGGGACTGTTCCACAGTTCCCCGCACAAATCAGGGGACAGTTGCACTTGTTCGTTGATTTGTTCACTTGATCATTTATCAAACTGCGATGCTCTGGTCCACCGGACTAAAAACAACCCATTCAAATATATCTATAGTTATAACGCCTGATCACAAGAATGAATGATATCTAGTTTCAATGTTTGACGAAACAAATATATCCATGTTCTATTTCAGATTGGCGTGTTGGTGTAAATGATAGCAATGTGCAGGAAAGACTAAAAAATGTATAGTCACATTTTAATGTAATGCATGTTTGTTGAAATGTGTCATGATAATAATGTTCAATAATATTATGCATATAAACATACACACACCATTGAGAACGAAGTTTCAATGGGGCAGGAAAACAGGGAGACCAGGGGGGAACTGGCTGGCGTGACAGGTGGAGAAGCTGCCACCACTTGACAGCGTGACAGCGTGACAGCGTGACAGTAGGGTATGTGGCTGTGTGGTTCGGCGCTCTGCCGCCACGCCGCGCCAACTGCCGCCCGCAAGCCAGGCCAGGTGCGACGCCATCTTGCGCGCTATCGACCGGGCTGCCAGCCAGATGTGGGTCACCTCCGGTGCTGCCAACTGTCAACTGTCAACTGTCAACTGCCAGTTGCCCCTCCCCCCTTGTGCTCTGTAGGGATGCTTGATTGCAGTCGGGTAGTTCTAGTTACAATAGTCTGAAAGGTATCTCATTCCTACACTACAAAAATCATATAACTAAATCGGCCATTATTCCTTCTTTTGAGGCACTGTGAGGTAAACATTTTTCGAAACAAGTATTCAGGGCATCCTCAAAATTAAAATTGACCTTTGGGAAAAAAGTAATTGATGCCTTTTCCTGCCCCGCCACTCCCCCTGTTCTCCTCTGATGCCAGCCTTGTCGCCCCTTGTAGGCCAGTGCAGTGCGGACCTGACTGTACACGCACTTACTACATTTACACCAACTGCCAAGAATTGATACTGTACTGTGACAAACAGAAATAAAAATAATTTTTAGATTTTAATTTTTTCATGGCAAAAATAATATTTATCCTGGAACATTTGTATTTAACTTTATAAATAAGAGTTATTTTTCCATAATTTTTGAAATTTTTTCTATGAGATACAGAGTTTAAATAGTCTTGTGGCATTCCCGTTACATCTAGAAACATTACAAGTTTAATTGGAACCAAAATAAACTCGTGATATTATTGGATGGCACCACTACCTTATTTAAATATATTTTTTATAATATGTTTTAAAATCATGTCCTAGAGTCTTATAAAATACTGTTGAATACGTTATTGTCATATATTACTTAATACCCTAAATTAAAGAACAATATTTCGGACACTAACACTGCATGCCGGCTCTTGTTGCAACGATACGAAATTACATTTTTTTTAATGCAGAAACTGTTGTCACTGAATCAACAATGTATTGGCTGAGAACTGTTACCGTTGCACTCGAAATAGTGTGACTAAGTGCGGTTGTGTGGTTTCATTACAGCAAGTGGAAAGTACGTCCTTAAATAGTGTAGTGATTGATTTAGAATAAAGTTTTAAGTTAATTATGTGTGTTAGCTTTCCTCGTGTGTTTGCAACTATAGAGCCCCCCATCCTTTAAGCCAAGTTTATACCCACAGCATGGAAGTAGGCTATGTTCCAAATCCAGTAGGCTATGTTCCAAATGCAGCAGTCTGTATCCCAAATGCAGTAGGCTGTTTTCCAAATGCAGTAGGATGTTTTCCAAATGCAGTAGACTATGTTCCAAATACAGTAGGCTGTGTTCTAAATGCAGTAGGCAGTGTCCCAAATGCAGTAGGTTGTGTCCTTAATGCAATAGGGTCAGCTCAACTGCAGTAGTTTTAAACCCACCAAGTTCAAATGTAGGTAGGTACTTATTTTGTGTCTGTCATGGTTTGTGACGGTAGTTGCTATAATTGTTTTCACATTTGGTGGACAACTTTCCTAAGTAGGTAAGGGATCGTCCATTAATCACATGAGGCTCGAAAGGGGGGGGGGGGGGGGGGTCCGGGAAAAATTACGAAATATCACAAGCGGGGAGGGGGGTGTAGAGAGATATCACGTGTATTTATTTTTTTGCCCGTTTTATACTAAACCGAAAAGCGACGCGTGACCTTGACTCACCTTAGCCAGGCAACAATATCCCCGCCCGCCGCAACAATAACCACCCGGCACAGTAAGACTGTGATTTTGGCGCCGAATACATGCGTAAATCACATATAAGCCTTTCCTTTATTATTTTTATGCCAGTGAGAATAAACCTGCAACCTTAAAGCGTGTCTGGACTTTTTATCACTGTGCTTAATTTTCCAGAATTAAATTAGATTATACCTATATTTAAACAGGGGCGCAACAACAGGGGGGAAGGGTATTTCCCCCCCCCCCCCTCTGAAAACTTGAAGTGGGGGCAAACGGGGGCAAAGAAAGTGCTGTGTAATCAATTTTTAGATAATAAAACTGTTTAAAAAGCACCATTTTCCACCTTGAAATACAAATTTTCCCGGGGGAGGACCCCCGGACTCCCCACTTATAGGGGGGATCGATGATGTGTATTGCCCCCCCCCCCCTCCCCTTTTGGAAATTTAGTTGTTGCGCCCCTATATTTAAAGATAATATTCTGAAATTGTTAAAAATATTTTGTACCAAAAAAATACATGTGATTTATTGGAGGGGGGGGGGGGGGGGGGAGTCTAAAATCTCACCACAAATCACTAGGGGGGAGGGGGGGGTTAAAAATTTGCTAAAAAAACATCACGTGATTAATGGACGACCCCTAATAGCCAATCATACATAAGGGTCAGTTCGTGCGGATACCATTATGTTGTTATGATCCACTCTGTGTTGAATGTTGTAAAAATAAGGCACATTGGATGGGCCGATTATATTCAACGGATGGTAAAGCGCAGAGTAAGGTACATCGGCACCATATCTGTGACAGAGTTACTGTTCAATATATCATAGGTATAACCAGCTTTATAGATTGCACTAAGATACACATTAAGCAGATGTTGACTGATGACAGCATAATAGCTTAAGATATGCTTCAGATCGTCAAGTACTCATACATAAAATAAATGTGTAGTTTTGAGTTGGTAGAAAGTGTTCGTAGCTGTTTGGGCACTTGGTACCTGCAAGGACTTGAGTGAGTTTGAAGTGACTGCGGTGCTGAACGCTGCTCGCCGTATTGACGCCAGCGGGCATCCATGTTGTCTTCTAGCTGTTCGTCCCGTGTCTTGTGTGTTGCTCCCGGGTGCAGTGGGGAGACTGTCTGAGGCCACGCTGGCAGCTGTTGGTGAGTAGCGGCGGGCCTTGTGCCTCGCTGTCTAGTCGCGCTCTGTAGCGGGGCCAGTTTCTGCTGCTCTAGATCACCTAGCATAGCCTCAGTGGGTATCAGCTGATGTACTAAACAACGTGTAGTTTGTAGAGCTTGACTAACACGTTTTAAGTGTGTTAAAGTGCATTAGAACAGCAAAGATTTGGGGTGAGTTGCTCCATACAGGGCTTGAAGGATTAGGCCTCGTATTCACCCAAGTCTTTACTCCATGTATAGATGACACTCCGGCCTGTAGTTGCCGGCGTGCGACAACTGCCACAGTAATGTTGCGAGAAGAAATGTCCAGAGGCGACCAGAGCCCGGCAGCAGCCACGTGACCGGTCTCTTCTCCAGTAGTGGCGGACAAGAGCTAAACATTTCATTTTGAGATTAGACCTATTGATATTTCCGCTATCGACGAGCAAACCATTCATATAACTTCTGAAGGAAATGAAAATGGACCTGTAGTTTCCCGCCCGAGGCGATGGGACGGGCTGACACAGGAGCCGGCTGCCCCACGCGAGGGTCAGGCCTGTTGTTCCGGTGTGTGCCGAGTTGGAACTATCACACCGAGTGTTGATGCCCGCCGCTGCAGCAGTTGGCACGCGCCAGTCGTCCTCCCTGGAGTACGTGCAGATGCTACCCAACATTGCTGCTGAGGATGATACCAGTTTGTGTCAATCTGTGTTACCTTTTTTTAGTGCTGCTTTGAATGTTTGTATAAGACACTCGGAAAGATGGTTTTTCTTTCATGTTTTAGTCCGGTAGGGACCTGGCTTGTGTTCGAACTGAAGCAGCGCTGAGGGCGACACGGCATCTCCTCGGTGGCTCGCCTGCAGAGTGGCGCTTGTGGCAGTGTCCTCGCAGACTGTGATGTAGAGTGGGGCTGAGGAGGCCGGCTCAGTTGCAGGACGAGGACGACGATGACGACGAAGAGGACCTGCCGTCGCCGCCAGTCCGCGGCACCCAGAGGGACTCCCACGCCGGCTCCTCGACCAAGAAGGCGTCCCCCTGGCGCCGGACAGGTACCCTCACGCCCCAGGAGTATCACAGCTACATCGACAGCGCCCTAGCGTGTACGCCTCCAGGTTACTGTGTGTGTGTCTGCCGCTCCGCATGTGTGCATGGCTGCCTCGCATGCCCGTCCCGAGCTGCTGGCGGCAGGAACACCGTCCCGACTCCCGGCGACTCCCGGCACTCGTGTCTGAGCACCCACCAAGAGCTCGCAGCCCACATAACTGAACATTAGCGATCTCAGACTGGAAGAGGTTTCAGAGGTCTCGCGGTGCCTCCTTCTTCGACACAGCGCACATGAATTACAACCAATAGAAAAATAATATTAATAGAAATACATTTTTAAACACAAGATTGATAAATTAGTGACAAATAAATGTGTGCATTTAAAGCATGTAGTTAGGACTTGTCAAGAGACGGCAGAGGTGCAAATCTGTTGGATGTGCAGTGGGGCACACGCGGCCCGAGAAGTTTAGCGCGTGGCTTTAACAGACACAAGTCATCTCTGGTAAGGGTGCTCGTTATACATAAAATATAGTTTTGACATCAAATCTTTTTCACAGTCACAATTTTGCAAGCGCAAGCAGTGAGGGGCTTCTTTATTTCAGGGGGAGAGAGACAAACCCTCCCATCCCCCCCCCCCCCCCCCCCCTCAGATCATTGGCATGCTTTGACGTAGTTAGTCATGTTTTAACCTTGCTACATATAATGGAATCTCCATTGTTAAAAACTTTCTTTAAAATGTCATTTAAACTGTTTCCACAACGCGAACACTACATTTCAGCCAATGTTTTAGGCATCTAACCAATAAGGCCCAAAAATTAGCTAAAGAACAAAAAATGCTTCACACACTTACCACTGCCACTTATTGGTCAGTGATGCTCCCAGTCAGTCATTCAAGCATCCGAGAGTTAGAACTACAGAGCATGCTTCTGTTTCCTTCTTACCTCAAGTAGTAACTTTCTATTGTAAGTTCAACATGTTTACGAAATTGTTATAGAACACACTTACATGTTCATGACATCACTGTCCTTGTCAGTGTAGCTTTTATGCTCAACTTCAGTCCAAACCCCAACTCTCCTACAACAGTTTCTAATTTCGTTTTGCATACGGTACTTATCGATTCTCATATCATTATGGTTTAATTTTTGCTGCAGTGTGCTGCCTGACTAGCCTTCACAATGCATAACACTAGTAATGCAAGTATCCTTATTTTTCTTTATTAATTTGTTAATTTACTGCTTAATAAACTCCATTTTTATAAATGTTTTTAATGTATGCTTGTAGCTGTATATTAAAATCTAATGTTTGTTCTAAACTACTGGTGCAAACTAATTTTTTAATGTGGCTTGTTTGGATTGATAAATAACAGTTAACTATGTACTTACACAATAAAACATTTTTTTACAAAATGTATGACTACCTTAAACATTGGGTTTTGCATGTAATTATGATAGTTATGTAATCTGTTTTAAGTAAGTTGCAACATAACTGCAAAAAAAAATACATTGTTTGTATGTATTCATTTTATTTTCTACTTATTTAAATATTTTTAAGGCTTAAGAATGAAAGTACAAATATATTCCTATAGCCAAATATATTTTTCTATTCCAGCATTCCATTTCAAACCTTTCGCTCAGTACATTTGTACTTATCTTACTCTGCTGTCCTGCTTCATCCAGGGGTCTGCAGACTAGTAGCACCTCCATAGAGTTAAATATGGAAATGATCATTACATTTTTAAAGACATCACTTTTTTTATGGGTTTTGTAGAATTTTGATTTCCATATGATTAGAGAAAAATTTTTAAATTCAATCTAAATTTGGAATTTTTACTTTTTTATGCAACATCCCAGCAGAGCAATATTTTATCACTCCTCTGTAATCTTATTTCTCCTTTGGCTTCAAATAATTCCAGTATTATACTATTACTATTGCTCGACACTAGTAACTATTGTAGTAGATAGTTCTGTGTCTGCTTAGCAGAACTTCACTTCGTTCGATGGTACTTTACTTCAAGTCCTTGTCTCTGTAAGCTATGCTTTCATGTCAATATGTATGATTCTTAGTGACATTATTCAAGGTTACTTCATACAATTTGAAGAAGATGCAGCTATCTAATTCGAACACAGCAAAACGTATTGTAATGCAGGATGTTGACAGTTGAAGAATATGCAGTGTGAGGTGGTGTAATAGGTAACAGGTAGTGCAGTTATAATTGGAGCGTGGTGTGGCTCGCACTAAAGTGGGGTGTGTGATGGTGTGACCTGCACTAGCGCGGGGTGTGTGATGGTGTGTCCCGCACTAGCACTGTGTGTGTGACGGTGTGGCCCGCACTAGCGCGGGGTGTGTGACGGTGTGGCCCGCACTAGGGCGGGGTGTGTGACGGTGTGGCCCGCACTAGCGCGGGGTGTGTGACAGTGTGGCCCGCACTAGCGCGGGGTGTGTGACGGTGTGGCCCGCACTAGCGCGGGGTGTGTGACGGTGTGGCCCGCACTAGCGCGGGGTGTGTGACGGTGTGGCCCGCACTAGCGCGGGGTGTGTGACGGTGTGGCCTGCACTAGCACTGTGTGTGTGACGGTGTGGCCCGCACTAGCGCGGGGTGTGTGACGGTGTGGCCCGCACTAGCGCGGGGTGTGTGACGGTGTGGCCCGCACTAGCGCGGGGTGTGTGACGGTGTGGCCCGCACTAGCGCGGGGTGTGTGACGGTGTGGCCCGCACTAGCGCGGGGTGTGTGACGGTGTGGCCCGCACTAGCGCGGGGTGTGTGACGGTGTGGCCCGCACTAGCGCGGGGTGTGTGACGTGTTGCCGCAGCCTACGACCTGGCCACGCAGTGCCCGGCGCGCAGGGCCGTGGTGCGCAGACACACCATCGTGGCGGCGGCGGCCGAGGCGGGCACGCAGTCGCTGCCCCACTCGCGGCCGGCGTCGCGCGGCCCGGCGCTGTCCTCGGCCAGCTCGGAGACGGACTACTCCAACATGCTGGGCTGCGCCCTGCCCGAGATGTCGTGGTCTCGGAGCTCCCTGCAGGACGAGCTGCTGCACTCGGTGCGTGGTCCCGCCACTCGCACCACTGACACACAGGCACAGCCTCAACCAGAGAGTTAGGAGACTCTTCAGATATACTTGATCGTAAAATAAAATGCATTTAATTCATAGGGATAGGCCAACTCTACAGAAATAAATGTGTTCATCTTAATAGTTCATATTAACAATGAGTCATGTCTTTTAAATATGTAAGATATTTTGTTTTATTTTATTACTGTGGTGTATAACTTGTTGTATAACATTATTTTTTAAGTAGGTAATAACGTAGAAACAAGCAAAGTTAAAGATAACTGGAGTCCTCATCATAAACTAAAATTATAAGTTAAAGAAAACCACCTCGCATTTCTATAAATTGTTCATTTAAATATCAATAATATATGGACGTATACTTTCTTGTAAATTACTTTCAGTTACATAGTTAATATAAATATATAATTTATTTAATTACTTTTGTTTTTATTGTTTATTTTAGAATCATTTTTAAAAATTGTTGTGGTCTTAACTAGGTACTATAAAACAACAGATCAAATTGGCAGAAATATGTATTAAAAGTTATTAGAACAATTAGAGAAATAAATACCTACTATTAATAATAACATTTTTGCATAAGGTAAAGTATAGAAATATATTAATGAAGTATTTACAAAATTAAAATATAAAATGCAATGACAGGGTCTAAAACATGTCTTGGTCATCATGTTTCATTCACTAGCACCATGCACTTTACCGTTGTGCTACAAACACACATAACCTACAACCTTGAGGTGTTACCTCATAAATATAATGAATGAAGCTAGTTTAATAAAAAATTCTTGAAGTTATGTTTTTTCATATTAAATTTATTTAAGATTACAAAATATATACATTTGACCAGTATTTTTGGTATGTTTTGCGATGCACTTGAAGCTTGCTTCCAAATTATTAAGTGAAGAGCTCACAAATGTGATAGGCTACTAACCACTAATGGCATGGTTTTTGAATGTTGCATCTGTCTAACATTTGTCCAGGGAAGCACTTGTCTCGTTTGGAGAAAGTGCAGCATGCTAACAGTTAACAACACTGCAACAGCCAAGTTTTGTTTTACATGGTTGGTAATGTGGTTAAGTATTTGAAAAACAATGTACGTATGTGTTGCCGGCAAGCAAAATGATTTTCTACTACTTTCACGTGTTTTTGCAAGTATTTTGAATGCAAGTTGCGCCGGTGTTATTCTCAGCCAGGGACGGATAGGCTACATCAGTGGAGGAAGAATAGTTTTTTAATGACCGTTACTTCTGTGGAAGACATCTGCAATGATTAGGGGCTTCGATTAGATGAGTCGTCTTTGATACAGATCAAGCTTTTGAGCTGTTACATGAGTTGTTCCTCTGTAGAACTAGTCCTGGTAGAAGCGACATTGTTCACGTGATCACAACTCTTATCGCAAACGTCATACAACCGAGAACAGAAATGAACACTAGCAAGCAGATGTAAAACAGTTTCTGAATGGCTGTTGATAAGTTTCAGATTATCGATAACCTGCCGGATTTCTGTCCGGTTAATGGCCAGAGACGGCTGTTCCGAAAGCTGAGGAATGATAAGCGAGCAAGAGCAACTTCTTGAAACTTTTTTTTTTCGTTTGAAGTAGCAAATTTTCAATAATGCCGTTAATTGAGGAGTTCCTTCTCTGTAACTGAAGTGCAGAGAGGAGGGTAGAGGGCGTGTCGGTCTGGCACGGACGTGCTCTGTGCAGAAGAACTGGCAGCAGGCGATGGAGTGCGTGTCGCTCACGCTCGAGGAGATCGTGCACATCCGGAGCGTGCTGACCAAGGCGGAGCTCGAGGGGCTGCCGGTCGAAGGCCACGTCAAGGAGGACGTGGAGAAGAGGAAGGTACGAGTCCTCTCTCGTCGCAGGGCTTTTGGTTGTTGCAGTTCCTGTTCCTGCATGTTACCTTGTGTTGCTTAATGTTCTATGTCTGCATGCATTTCATGGAACATAGTCATGTAAATGAGATCTCGATTCAAGTTTCACAAAAAGAAAATGTGTATACATTTATTTGGCTTAATTGTCTTCGTGAACTACAGCCGACCTTTCTCGGGACAGACGTTCACGTTACCATGGATACTTTTATCTTAACTCAAGTCAGAGTGTATGAGCACATGGCGTGGCACATTTTGGATCTTCACGATGTGACTATGTTCCTTTCAAAAATTTTGTTTCAGAATGTGTGTAGCATGCATTTGTTTCCCTAGTTGATGCCCATTCCGTAATAAAATGTTATGTAACTAATAATGTGGTATGTTTTCTTTATTACTCGATGAAAGTTATAATATTTTTACCTCCCCTAGCAAAATGTATTACACAATTTTTATACTTGCATTTTCTTTGCTTACATGCGCATGAACCCTTCTGCGTTGCTGGCACTACATATTGACTTAACTCAGTGTCGTAACATACTGTAGTACGCCGAGAGTTGTGTTTGCAATTGAAAATCTTTATAGATGAAATAAATGTCAGTATTTTGGACAAGAATGCTTACAGCCGTAACTCGGTGTTGATGGCAGACATTGTGAGCGTGCCTGTGTGTTGCAGGTGTGTTTCCTGTGCTTGAAGACGAGGTTCGGGCTGTTCGGTCCGCGCGGGAACGAGTGCAAGCTGTGCAAGAGGACGATCTGTTCGCGCTGCTCGTCCAAGGTGAGGCGCTGACGCTTGCGGAGCCCAGTGCTTGCTTGGTTCCACTGCTTCACAAGTCATTCGTGCCTGACGGTGCACTTGAAATGTTCAGATTTTTGACTTGCCTTACCATAAATGCAGGTGTGAAAATGTTCCGTGTTTCGACCAAACACTCAGCTTTATTTCTATATGTATTTGATCTCTCTGCAGTGCAGAGAGAAGAATTATTTTCTACTACTATTATACAATTGGCTTTTAGAATAGTAGATGGCTTCTTAGATTTATGAATGTGATCACGACCAATTGTGACCTAAGGTGTAGAATATTGGCCTAGCTGAAAGCAAATTAGGCAATTTCTTAAATAGATATCATGGTTTAGTTAACTACCTACAGTTAGTACATCACCTTGATAAATCCAGCTGTGGTGCAGATAGTGTTGAAGTGTAAAGCGGGCCGTGTAGAGCCCTGCGGTTGTAACCACTGCATGTGAGGGGATTGCAGTTGAGAAGGCCTGCCGGGTGAGAGAGAGGTGGTAACGAATGCGGGATGTGCTGTTTGCAGATGCGCATCCCTACGGAGCACTTCTCACAGGTGCCGGTGTACGCGCTGAGCCCCGGACTGTCGTCGCCCGAGGAGGAAGCCAAGGACTCGTTCCCGCGCTCGCTCATGAGCCGGCTGATGGTGCCTCAAGGGGCGCGCAACAGCGTGGGCAGCGCGCCCTCCAGCCCGCACCTGACCCGCGGGGAGTCAGCCTCGGCGCCCGGCTCGGGCATGGGCTCCAGCATGGCGGACAGCATGGAGGGGCCCATGTCGCTGCCCGCCTGCAGCCCTGCCTCCGCGTCGGGCGACCGCAGGTGAGCGCACCCCCCCTCCCTGCCCGCTCCTGACCCGCGGGGAGTCTGCCTCGGCGCCCGGCTCGGGCATGGGCTCCAGCATGGCGGACAGCATGGAGGGGCCCATGTCGCTGCCCGCCTGCAGCCCCGCCTCCGCGTCGGGCGACCGCAGGTGAGCGCATGTTGCCGTCCCTGTCCCGGGCTGCTGTCTCTCACCTCGTACATGCACATTGGCAACATCTGCTTGTGATGCTTTCTCACCTCATCATATTCAGTCATGTTTGCCCCCTCGTAGCGACCGGATGAGTTTACACCAAGTCCGTCCTAGTCAAAATCTGTGACATAAAAATGTGCACTTTTCTCCATGTGATGTCAGCACCAAAGTTCCTCATGGACCTCGAGCAGTTGACGTCCATAACTGCCGGCAGTAGACGGGTCTCAGCCGTAGTGATTCTGTTTTGGTTATGGAAGCTTCATGCTCAGTGTGTAGTGGATTTGGATTCATAATCGAGGAACAAACAAAGCACTGGTAATAGAACTCGGGAGTACCTCAAGGAAAACCACCAGTTCATTGCAGTGCCCCACTTTTATTTTTTGTGAAAATCCAGGTTGACCCCTTTGGTAATCCAACTCTTGTGGGAGGGAGTGAAGCCTTTGGTGGTTGGCCCAGTAGAGCTGGCAGAAAGCATTTCCATTGGTTAAGAGCCTGCCACTCCGCTCTGTGAAGCCGCCGGCTAGGAATCGGAGATATTTTTTTTTATAAAACATTAATAAAATATATATAATATTTAGTGAGAGTTCTCAATGAAATACAAATTAATGATTGACTAGAAATACTGTCGTCATGATAGTTTTGTGAAAATAATATGTCTGCATTAAGAGGAATGTGCATACTGTTGCTTTTCACACATTGTCCCTCTTTGCCACTGCAGAATAATTATAAAAAGTTTTTAATTTTTTTGTTTGGAATGTTGCACGTGCCTTTGAAAGGCTCATGGAACCAGACACACTGGCTAGTGAAGTGACCTGTCATTGGTCCAGTCATACGAGCTCGTCACACATACAGAATTCCAGTGACGGAAGTAATAGTATCGTACGCCCACCTGATGTGTCTGCCAGTTCTGGAATAATATGTTACGTGGTACATACAAATATTTTCAATCACAAAACTAACAAGAGGTGTGCGGATGTTGGGAGTGTTTGAGCGGGGCCGACCGCGGTTGCAGGTCGCGTCTGAACCGGTCGATGACCATGGGCCAGCCGCAGATCAAGAAGGAGAAGCTGAAGGGCCTGCAGATGATCGTGTGCCACGACTGCAAGATGATGGTGATCCAGATCATCAAGACCTCGCGCACAAGCCGCAACAACGCGATCCGCAACCTCACCCTCAACCTGTCTCCCGTCTACTGAGGGGGCCCGCGCGCCTGGCCGCACGAGTCGTGTTGGGAGCGGCGCAGCCCGGCGATCCTGCAGCATCGATGAAACACTGTTCGCAGCTGAGAAATGTCAGCTGAGTTCGGTATTCTGATGTACAAAATCTCAAGCACCCATAAAACCATTTTTTGTACAGTCAGTTGCCAGGATAATTGTTACTGTTGGTGTTGACTGCTCCTAACAAAGTTCATGTAACGAAGGTGCTCCATCGTGTTAGTACTAAAATCAAACGTAGAGTCGGTTGAAAGCGTGGAAATCGCTAATCCTCCCGTGGAGTCCGACCGGCTCTTCACTGTTACGAATTTTGTCGTGCCTGTTACATGGACTTCCTCCCTAAAGTATTTTATTAAATTGCATGTCCTCAAATGTATTAAATTCCTCTGCCACTTGGCATGTTAATATTGTAAATATGTATTTGAAAATAACTTAGTGGAATGTTTTAATTTCGAGAAATGTACCTATGTTATGTACCTACGTAGACTAATGTTCTAGCGATAAGTATTGTTGATTGTCGTGCCATGCGCTCTGTACGGCCCAGACCGGTGGGATCTCACAGGTGATGAAGCTATGACCAGGCAAAGTGAGACACTTTATAATAACATAGTTTAAGGAACAAAGTACAACATTTAAATGTGCTAGGAAAAGTTATTTATAACACTACTAATTGATGGGTTTAGAACTGATGACCAGTGCTAAAGAATAGGTTTGTTTCTGTTGTTTTACTTGTGCCATTGTAGTCTCCCAACCAGTAATCTTGCAGCACCTTGTACAAAAACATAGTTGTGACCGCAATCAACCCAGACAAAGCACGCGCTCTGTGGAGACGCTCGCAGCGCCAGTACCGGTGTCGCTCGGAGACCCGCGGGTTTCACTGGTTCGCGAGGCGACGTCGGTCGTCGACAAGTGCCCCCAGTAACAAACACACGTCCTACTGTAAACCAGCCCCGTCACGGCCAGCCCGACTCCTCGCTGAGACAGCAACAGTGAACCGCGCCTAATGGCCACGGCAATAGTCCGACCCGTCTGCTGTAGAACCGCAGGAACGGCTGGATTTCTGATGCGTCCAAGCTTCTAGCACTGCCTGTCGCCTGGTTGGTTTGGTGCCGATGGTGTTAATATCCTCGTTCTGAAAGCTGAGGTAAATAGCGTCGCTGTTATCGTTACGAAGATGTCAATTAAGTTCTTCCAGTTACTATATATTCTGTGGCGATTGTTGAGCACCAGTAGGTGTTTTGAACTTATTTGAAAGTATACAGCTTGCAGTCTCATTATTTACGTTCAGGTAGCAGCAGCCAGCCTCATACAAAATATTTAAAATATTTCGTAGATATCAAATTTTATGTTACAAAATCATGTTTCAAATTGCAGATTACTACATGTAGATTTAATATTTAATTCAACACTTGATTTTCATTTTGTATCTATGTATTATTTACTGTAAATGTTACTCTAACTGTTTTGGTACATATTTATGTTACGAGAGACCTGTATAAACGTTAAGGCCTTTTGATTATAGTATGTTATAGATTCACCTTTTTTAATGCGTGAATTTCTTACTGTAGTTGATTGTTCCTGAACAAAGCTTTGTTTTTAACTTTTATTTCTTTGTATGGCTATTCATTTGACCTTGAAGATAGTTTGAGCCTGTGGGGCTAGATTATAGGTGGTTCAGATGTGTCTTCTCCTTGCTCCAGCCCGACAGTGTGAGCGTTGCGACGGCTACGATGAGAGATCACTGTTGCAAAATTTGGCTTCTATTTTAATAAAATGAATTATATTCTTCATGGGAAATTTCGTAAGTAATTATCTAAAGAGAGAAAATTCTGGACCAAGAACTGATAACAGTGCATTCCAACAAAAAATAATAAACATTAGGTAAAATGCAGTTCTTACTGCATTTCAGTACTTATAATAACTTGGTGTAGGTTGTCAGCTGAAAGCTATCCATTATTATCCCCCTAAGTTTCGTTTTAAAAGATACCTATTCTAAATTTTTTATCCTTTCTTTTGACTCATTATACAGCAACCTTTGTTTATTTTACATATATATTTAAAAGCCAGAAGAGAGAACATGGATACATGTATGAAGGAACACCAGCTACCTATGTATGTCATTTTCGATTAACAAAGAAACCTCATTATAAAATTTCTCTTCAAAGGATTTCTCCCTTAAAGTATAAATGTTCAGATTTCTACAAGTTGTTTTACATTTAGTAACACTTCAGTATAGAGCACTCTCATTATTAAATACCAAACTGTGGGCAGCTTCAGGTACGTTGTAATGAGATGGCACTGCAATATCTATTTTTAACTTTTCTCTTTTCTGAAAGAATGTTCTAACTGTAAGTTGAGCAGTACGGTAATTGTTAGAGATGTTAGTGCCGTGGGGAAACATTCATTGAATGAGCTGCTTTTTTTCTATTGTAAAATTAATTTAAGGGTCCAACATCGGTTCACTAGCTTTAGCAGCACAGATATGTTGAACCTAACTATTGTTGGTAAAAACTCAACAATATTTAAATATATATATATATTATACACATATCTTTGAACTACGGTTTCATGGCACTTGCGTTGTCTCGCGTAAGTGAATACAGCCTCGGGGCTCATATCTTGAAGGAAGAAACTTATGAAACATGGTTGCTGGTGTTTGTAGTCGCGAGGTCGCTGGCTGGGTTCACGTGGACCGAGCAACCGTAAACACTTCTACCAAACACTGCAGCCAGACTTCCGAGGGCACATGAGCTGGCTGGCTCACGCAGCGCCCTCTACGCGCCAGGCGCGGAACTGCAGTGCAGTCTCGGTCTACGCATCGGAAACTCGTCTCAAAGGGACTTGAGCGACTTCTAAGTTAATGTAATGCTGGAATGTTAGAGTTAAAGGTTTCCTGCACTCGTTTATAACACGATTGATTGTGTGTTCAGAATTTTTTTTCACCTGAAAAGGTTGTCTAATCATTAGTTTTAGCCGTTTTCACTGTCCAGAAAATAAATCTTGAAGACGAAACCATGAAATTAAACTTGTATAGGCAAGTGCAATGGCTCAAAATGCCTTCATGATTGGACACTTTCAAGAAATCTTGGACGGCCTGCAGATGGTGTGTCACCAGAAGCCTGTGCACCGCTAGGCGGCCAACTTACAGTGTTTCTATCTTTCTAATTCTCTAAGTATGGCGCCATAAATTATTCGTCAATTTTTATAAAATTTTTCTGCTGTTTGAATATGAAATGGGGGAAAAAACATTTTAGCAAGATGATGAAAACTTGTTTATCTTTTTTTTTATCCCCTTTTCTTTGCTTTATTTCCGTTTACAAACCCCCAGAATTTTGTATGTGATACCAAAGCTACACGTAACAACTGGAGGACAAAGCTTGAACAATAACACGTAGAGCCCGTGATTGCTGTTGGCGACAGATGCGTCACTTTGCGTGAGAACCCAGCACGACACGATCCTCGAAGCGCACGCGCCTTGCTTAGCGAGTAGCACGGCTACACGTCGTTGAGTCGATACACAGGCTGCTTTATCGAAACAGTTGCCACCAAAATTAAAGTACAGAAGAAATTGACTAAACTTTTTTTAAAATCAAATATCTGAAGAATGCTATTTCTTCACAAAGTAGATTACAAGTCTTTAGCACAGCATATTTGTAAGTGCCTTTTCTTAAACTCATCAGTTTTAGCAACACTAAAATATGTTTAAATGTAGTAAGTTAGTAGCGGAACTTAACACAGAAATCAGTTAGAAATTAACTCCCAATACTGAAAAAGATACAGAAATTTAAAAAAATATATTAAAACTGATTAATTTTAGATGTACGGAAGATAAAACACCGGTTATTAACTTGATATGAACTAAATAAATAATCCAAATTCCAAAAACACTAATTAGTAATTAAGTTTAAGTTTTTCCAGTTCAGTCTCCACATTCAGTGCAGTCAGTGTCCGACGTGAGTTTGGCAGCAGGCAGTCTTCAGTTGGATTTGGGAGGAAAAGCAGATGTAATGATTTGTTAGTAAACATTTTAGCAACATGGACTTAAGTGATGAATAATTAACCCTATAAGACAATGTATTTTGGAAAATATTCTTTTTCAAAGTTGTCAGTAAATATGAACAAAATTTTGGATGAAAAGTTCCATTGCTGTGTAGCGTTATCTTTGGCATGGTGTAGCCGGATAAATTTAAATAAAAAACAAGATGCAAAAATAAAAAATATGTATTTATCTTTAACTACATGAAATTCTTATGCTAGTGAACCCTCTAATCCTGCCGCGGAGCAGATCCCAAATCAGGTCCCTTGCGCTCCACGGAACTCCGTGTGCTGCGACAGATGTGCGCTCTGCCCCAGAGAACACAACACACAGTTGGGTGCGTGGCGGATATAATTTAACACACTCCAAACCATATTTAATGAAAGTGCCACTATTTTTTGTAAGTTAAAATAAATTTATTTCCTTGAATAACTGTAAAAATTTAAATGTTAGATAAAATGAATGATATATGTATATATTGGTAGATCCATGAGCATTATATATTTTAAACATACATATATTTATACTGGTGTTGTCATCTAAGTACATAAAGCTAGAATTTTATTTTGCTTGTCAATAATAAATATTAAAAACTTGAGCTTGTTAACTTTATTTATAAATATTTTAAAAAGTGTTTATATTCTTGCTTGCTTGTGGAGTCTGAGGATAGAAACGAATCTGCTCTGTTATTTTGTGTCTGCCGATGATGGAGTGGCTTTCGAGTTGATGAACTGTCCAATTTCATGGATAATGATTTCAGGTGAAATGAAGCAATTGATTAATATGTTGATATGCAAGCACGAGCTGGATTCAGCCTGAATGATAGTCTGGATTAATCTTTCAATGGTCAACCGTTTAAACTGTGCTCAATAGCTGTGTTTGAGGAGCGAGAGGTGTGTGTGTGCTGTGTAAACAAAGATGTCTGCCACTGCAATCGGCTGGTTTTAGCGAGAGACTGTTCCCACACGCGGCAGTTCGGACCAAGGGTTCTCGAGCCTAGTCAGACTCGATGGAAGCCATCAGTTCCGACTGACCAGTCCACCGTTCTTGCTCGCATTCCGACTGAATAGTTTGAACTGACGGTTTAGACTGATTGTGTGTGGGGTCTTCTCGCACCTGGTAGAACTGTTCAGTTTTTTTCTCCGGGTAGAGTAGTGTCATTCGCCTGAAAGAGGGAATGTTTCCCTTGTGCAAACGAGAAGGCCCAGAGACCACTTGCAGGACGTTTAGCCGCGAACCACAACCATAGAAATTGTCTTAAAGATTTCTTGTTTTACTTGTTCTAGAGTAAACATAGTGAAAACTGTATGGAACCTACTGAATCTGCAGAAAACAGCGTGAAGCATCCGCCCCCGCTTGGCCTGCTTGAAACACAGCACGGCACGGCGTGCCGGTGACACGCTCCGGCCCCGAACTGCGCACACCTCGTTTCCGTATTGCCATACTTCACATCCTCGTGATCACAGCACATTGATTATTTTATTTGCATCTGGGTGAAATAATTATTTCCCCTAGTCATATTCTCAAATATAAATGCCTAAAATATACACTGCACTATCACTAAACATTTCAATTAGTGTAAACCCATCAAGCTTTTAATAAGGAATTTCGGTTTTACATAAATCATAAAAGGTAGCCTAGACAAATATTTAAAAAAAAAATTTTAGTTTCTTTTCTTCAGTTCTAGGGTGATCCATCTTCCTGAACTATCTCTGAGCTGTTCCACTCAGGCTACAGACTATTTACAGGCAGGGGCAACATTTTATGGTTTTATTTTTAGGTCAATATCGTTCTTAAAACCGGAAATTCCGGTTTTATATTTTTTTAATTTACACATTGTCTTTATTCATTAAAATAGTGTATTATTCAGTAAATATGAATCTAAAATAATTCTTGATACTTTTTTCCACTAATATATTCACATTTTGACTGACACATGATGCACTCTACAGTAAAATCTTTAGTACCTAATAATAATGTCCAGAACAAAAATTCGCACAAAAATAAAAATATATCTGAGAAATATTGCGTGTTTGAATAATGTGCCATCATTAATATAAAAAGTGTTACCAAAAAGTGATGCAGGATCAAAGAATATAATATTAATTTTTTACAATCCATTTTGTTCATACATTTTGGTAAAAATTCATGCTAAATAAATTTCTTTCAATGAATTTACTATAATAATAGATAAATAGATGTATTCTTTTTCAGTTATGTAGTACCATAATAAATGAAGTGTTGAGAAATTTACAACTCGTTCTTGTGTGCACTAGACATTTTACCTGAAATCATTATCTATTAAGATAGCATGTATGTGAATATTAAAATTTTAGGAAAAATTGTATTTTACATTTGTTCCAGGTAAAAGAGCAAAAACTATGTTCATATATTATGTTACAAATCGATGCTATTAATTTGTCAGCTGTTTTGTACCTGTTACTAATTTTTTTAATTTTATTTTGTCTCAATGCAGATGAATAGTTTATTTCTGCTCCAGTTCTGTTAGATCGCTGGACACTTGGTATTTGACTTGGCAGTTTACGAGATAAGCTGTTGTACGAATACCAGGGAGCAGAAAGTTAAGATTAAAAGTACCTACTAAATGTTCTAATATAATTGTAGAACCAAAACACAAAATGAACTAATTTTCATAATGAGGTGTGTATCTGCTGTTTCAATCACATTCTAAGAAATTTGCATAACAGTTGGCAGTCTTGTGTTTCGGGTAAGAGGAAACGCTGCCGCAACAGCGGCACAAAGTCAGTCAGAGCTCATCTTTTAGAAAAACTGTGCTTTTAATTTGTAGGCATCTGTGCATGCCACATTATGATTGAGATAGATTTAAAGTTACAACCTTTTTTTAAAACAAAGGATTGCAAGTTTAATTTTTTTTATTGTGTCTGAGGACTAACAATCAAAATGTGACTACCCTGAATGTGATAGAATATCACTTAAATAAATCACTGAAGTATTTCATGTTTCAGGCGAGTGTAAAACATTGTGTACAGATGTGTAGTTACACCATCTTTGTTGTTAAACAAATATAATCATGTGTATTTTTGTGCAAAGTGTTGCAAGTAAATACAGTCATAACACACACTGACACTATACCCTCCTGCAGTTTGTTTCCTGACCTGTCACCACACCTGACTTGCACTGGAGTTGTTTACGTAAAGCATTATCACAACTTTGATCCGTGTCCACTCAAGTTACCATATTCCGTTGGTTCATGTGGCGATGGATTAGGGTTTAATACAGTTTCTTGGACATACACCATGTGCACTGTTCTTCACGGGAAATATTCAAAGATGCAAAATAAGAAATAAAAAATGAAAACATAAACCCACAGAAAACAAGCCTAACTCAGCTGATGTCAAACAAGAAAAGCTCAACGATGAAACAAAACAGTTGCAATGTTTCAGGAACTGGAATTTGTTCTGTCATCAGGCACAGACAGTAACATTACAAGCATATGTCCAAAAAACTATATTAAATCAAAATTTCTCATTGCATGAATCATTTTAAAATTGATTACGGCTCAATAACAAGATAAATATACATTGGAGTTACAGCACACATTTCGGTACATGTTTTGTGTTTAATTGCTGAATTCCTGTTAACCAACTCAGCACCAGGTTTAATTTTCGTACAAATGTGCTTCCTTTTTGACGATGAATGAGCATCGATAAGTCTCTATTCAGGACATGATTAAACTCGTGGTTGGAGAAAAATGTTCTATTCACCTGACATTGTACAAGACCTGGTTGGAAGGTATTCCAAGTTTAAAAAAATTAAACTTCCATGGTAGGCACAGGGACAAAATATCTTTAATTTGTCGGATAGTTATCTTGTCTACTTAGTCGTTTTTTGTAGAGAAAATTATTAATAAACTCCACGAAAGTTAATGGGAAACAGATTTTAAAATTTATTTTCAAGTTTTAGTTACTTTTATCACTGGCCGACAATTAGACAATGGATGGAAATCTATTGAGAAAATCTTACATTAATAGACTACTTTTTTTAAAATGATTTTTAGAATTTTTTCCAAATGTCTAGGTTAATTATTACAAATTTACAAAATGACAGCAGTATGCCATCATTTGTTTACTGGAAACTGGTAGTGTAGGAACTTAAACTGCTTTTAGGATTTTTCATCATATTTTATTGAAAAATTTTTTTAGAGGGTAGGGGGGTTAAGCAAGGATCGAACCAAGAAGTGTGATCAATCCAATTGATTGATTAATTGCTGAATTTTGACATTTTCCCAGAATTTGTAACTATGTAGTTAAATACAGATTCAAAGATGGCAGTCAAGACAGTTAATAAGATAGTAGGTGTCCTGGCAATAAATAATTACTGCTCTCTAGCAGGGTAAAAAAAAAAAAAAAAAAAAAAAAAACTACTAACATGGTGGTAGCACCCTCTAGCAAATGAAAATTTGTCGGATCCAAGATGGCTGGCATAACAAACTATTTGGCGATATATCTACCTTGGCATTCGTGGTGAGTTCAGTTTGTTGGTGGTTACCAAATTTTTTTTTAACCCCAAGCCGAATTCGAATCGAAGTGCCATGGTATAGGCTACGTGTGTTTTTTTTTTTTTTTTAATAAAAATTATAATAAATTCTAAATTTTTTCCCTACATTTAAGATAATAATTACATTTTTCAATATGGCAGAAATCAAGTCTTAATTTTAAAGTTGTGGAAATATTTTTATTAAATTTTAATTATATAATTTTATAAATTTTGAAATTTTTCTCCATTTTAAATGGTTATTAATTACATATTTTCTAGATGGCAGGTACCCTGGTAATAAATAATTACTGCACTCTAGCGAGTAGAAATTAAACTAACGTGGTGGTAGCGCGCACTTGTCAAATAACGTGCGTATCACATGACACTAGCACTCCTGGTATCTGGTACTGAAAACAAGATGGCGGCAGCACTCAATAACAGGTGAATTGTGTATTATGTGACAAAAAAAAAAAGGATGGTGGTCCTCGAACATGTGATATTATTCCATCGTATTAAAAAAAAAATTACAATTTCGAATATGTGCTTGATTTATTTATATAAATAATTTCATTCTCAGTCGGCAATTGTCTCGATGGTCATGCGGGTTAAGGTGTATGTTTTTAACCCAGATGACATAGCTGCAGTGGTTCGAATCACAACACTTCCAAAGTATTTTCTATAAACAATAATGTACATTAGAACACAACAGCTTTGGTAGGAGGTAGGTAATGTAACATCGACCATAAATGTACAAGACAGTGCTGCTGGTGCTAGGATCGATCACGATAAAGATGGTAGCCTCCAGCAGAACAGGGGAAAAGAAGGCACTTGTTCTCAGAATCGAAAAAAAGTTAACTGCGATGACTAAGTTAGCAGGCATGGAATCAAAAATACAGGTAGCCTCTTCTGGCTCCTCTCCTTAAACAGCCTTACTAAAAACTTTTCTACTTAATGTTGTATATTTAGTGCAAGTTCGCGCCCCTCACACAACACTTGGGTAAATGAGGACTGAAAGGTTGGTAGCGGCTGGCAGGTGCTTTCCGCTGGTAGAGTATTGGGGACCGGGCTTCAGTACCCATAAGAGGAACGACATAATACATTATTGCTGAAAATGTGATCAGTGTTGAACAAAGGTTGAGTGGCTCTGCAGTCTGAAATGTGCCTAGCCCCAATGATGGTTGATGGATGAACTGCCTGAGCTTCTATTCACTACACACCACTAAGAGTCGTCTTCCCGCGAAAATTGATTATATCAAGCCATGTTACGAGTGTAGTTGCGCTAATGCAGGAACTAATTCAAATTTAATATATGTCCGACGCTGTAAAAACAGTGTCTAATACTGACGTCCCTCGGCTTCTGGTCCCTATTTCCCCATTTACTTGAAATTCCTATTGTGCTCGTACTGCTCTCGTTGGAGAGGTGTGGGTCCAGGCCAACGTGGCCGGGACCGGAGAATACGGGACCTGGAGGGAGAGTGAGGTGAGGAGGAAGAATGATAGGCAGTTTTTAAGGACCACTCGATGTTAACAGTTCCAGGAGCCCCTTTTATTGTAATTCTGAGAGCCTGCCGTGACCTGGCAGATCCGTCGCGGAACGAGCGCCCTTCCCACGAAGACCCGGACTACCGAAGACCGTCTCGTGCAATCAACTCGTCTCGACACGAACTAGAAATTCTCCCACGTAACAAGGTTCCCGATTGAAAGTTGCTCCACAGAGGCGCGTGACATGTGCGCGGTCCTTTACGTAACAGACTCGTAATGACGACGAAGGTTCGGCGGTTCGAAAACTACGCTTACGCGTCCTAGGATGTTCGACTCGTGACGTAACTCGTAACTCGAAAGCTCAACCGTGTGAGCGACACAGCGAAGGCAGCTCAGCTGCCGCGACAACCCGTACAGTGGCGCTTTCGCCGGACCGCGAGCTCGGAAGACGCGCCTCGCGATCAGCGAGGAGCGGTGTGCACGTCTGCCGCTGAACGAGCCCTGAGCAACACTGCCCTTCCCCACCCGCCAGTGGACCGAGGCCCGCGGGCCGCGGGGGAGGGGAGGAGAAATCGGCCGGCGTGGGAGAGCGCCCCCCCTCGCGACGCCGACGGGTGCCAGGCCGCGATTACATATTAGCACTTCGAGACATTTGAGAAAATTACAAGATTATTTACACAATAATTAATACATTACAGTTACATTATTTACACACTTATTGAGGTTCACGACCATTTGAAAAATACATAAAGCAGAATTATTCGTACTAAAGAAGCCCACTGGCATGCTAGGGCGCACGCGGGTGCGTCCCTGGTCGTTGCACTACACTAATGGTTCACTGGGGAAACAAGGGAGGAAGTTGACGAGGCATAACGGCCTGAAGGAGCCGAGGAGACACTTGGGTCGACGTCAATACTTTTACAAATTATCATTATTGTTATTATTAACACATAAACACACAGGTTGATTGCTGCTTAGGTGGAATTCGATATCTCAGTAGTGCTAAGGGAAATCTCGTTGAAACCATCCGTTCGCGGCGTTGCACTCCGATTGACTGCTCTGAACCACATTCGACCCGACCGGGTTAATGACCCTGTGAGTCCCAGAAGTCTCATAAAGACCTGTGCGAGCAGAGGAAGCACCGTGGGTGTCGTCACCATAATGGTCTCGAATGACTCTGACAGTAATGAAATTGCATATCAAGGCTTTTAATTTAAATGTATTGATATCTATTTTTACTGGCTTTAACATGTCACCGAGATATGAGACACAACAGCTGCATCGATTTATTATACACTAGTCGCGTCTTGGTTAAAGCGTCAATCTTGACCCGGTCCCTAATAAATATCGACCTGTTTATAAAATTGAAAATGGTGAGCGTTCATACACAGATAGTAATATACAAAAGAATTTGTAGTTAAAACTCAAATTTTAAACATTTGCTACAATTGGTGGAAAAAGCATTATTCAATTTTACATTTTATTTTTAATTCTTTTGTTTAACTGGAAAATCAATTTATGAAATTTTCCTTATTTTTCTTTAATATTCTACTTTTTCTTTGTGAAAACCTTTTAAGCACATTTTACTGTTGGTAGTCGTGTGTAAGAATGTGTTTGATTTTGTTGTTTACAATCGGGTACATTTTTGAAATGGCGGATGAAAATCCATCAAAGTTTTTAAATTGTGTACAACCCTCAGTTGTAAATTTATTCAAGTATTTTGTAATTTTAAACAAAAATATGCTTAAATTAGGCTTAAGCATAAATGACCTGAGAAAGATGTGCACTAAAGCAAGCAAAGTACGGAAGGAACATAACCAAGTATTTGGTTTGCAGTTTCCAAACTGTACGTATTTATGTTTTTTAGTGATGATCGTTTTTATCAGCATTTTAGTAAAAGTTCTCTTTTTGGAGACTGTCGTGAAGAACGCCTTAGGCACGCGATGCGTTCTGCCTAATAATTACTTTGTTTGGGAAGCGACGAGGCCAGTTACGGACTGTAGCATGTGTAAGGATGTCACGAATGTGACGTTGCTTGCTAATGTATCAAGGTTAGAGTTTCAGAAGTATGCTTACTCTCCGCAGCCAATGTTGGTGAAAGGGGCAGCGCTGCATTGGCCAGCAATGCAAGCCTTTAGTTACCACTTCTTCAAAGACATCTATGAAACCATTGAAGGAGCCTATGAAAGTGTTGAAGAGGAATGTCAAATATTAACTTTTAAAACTGAGTTTAAATCTTTGCAAGAAGTTTTTGCCATGTCGGAAGCGCGGGTACAGCAGCACGAAGGTGAACAACCATGGTATGTGGGATGGTAAGTGTGTGAATGTTCTTTACAGTTCTAGGAGTATAATTTTTAAAACAAGGCGAGTATGGTATATACAGATAAAGGGAAGTGAGTTGGACACTGTTCAGTATCCTGCGTTGCAGGATGGGTGTTGAGTGGCAGACTGTGACTGTTGTGGCCAGGAGCAACTGCCACCCGGAGGTCCTGGGGATGATGCGACGCTATTACTCGGCGCCCCACTTCCTGCCAGAGGACGCCGAGCACGCCCACATGGACTACATCTTCATTGGCTACCAGCAGGGCGCTGTCATGCACGTGAGTCCCAGTTTAGTGAGTGTGTGTTACATTCTTGTATTCATGTGATGCATTGTGCCTTGAGTCACATTATGGCACAATACCTTGTGTACAGGTGTCTAGTTAATAAGATGTATAATTTTCAAGTAAATATTCCTCCACGTAAATTTATATTTTAGATTGATTTAACAAATGCTAAAATATATTGCTTATACATTAAGATTTTAGAATATTTTTAATTAATCTAAGTAATAATAAAAGTGTGAAAAATAAATTGTTGATCATTTTACCTCCAATTTATCCGACCACTGATTTAGCCCATCCCACCCTAGTGCATTACAATTTAGAATTGTGCTTGCACCGACCCGGCCGCGGGCTGAAAGGAGTCGAGGCTGATGATAATGACTTGCAGTGTGGAAGCTGCACACCAGCGTTCAAAGCCAGTGTTAATTAATGCATGTAAAAAATGTGGTCGTTTGCCCTTAAAATGTTGAATAGTGCGGGAACCATCAGGCTCATAAAGGCACTGGGAGGACGCGGGAGGACGCGAAGGAGAGACGGGCAGAGACCTGCATGCGGTGGTAGGGATGTTCTCACACTTCAGGAGGCTTCAAGTCCAACATGTGTCGCTGTCCACAATCTGCTCTTCTATCCCCACCACTCGTCTCAATCTCTACTTCCTCGTTTATAAAAATAGTCTTGAGTTTCTGGTGGAACTCTCCCCTCTTGGACCTACCCCACCCACCCTACCCACCCCTTTTGCTCCACTCTAAATTTGGGCTTGAAAGAAATTTTAGAAAAATACACAGGTTTGCATGGACAGTAGTCGCCAGAGGGAGCTTATCTGACCAATAATATTTTGCGGCCATCTGCAAACCCTGTTACCCCCAAAACGCTCAGAATCCAAACTTGGACTTGCCTTGAATTTAATACTTTAGCTAGGTGACAACAGTGTTGATGACAATATTGTTTGATGTGATCTAAAATTTTTACATTATGTGACTTGCTTGGACATAAAATTACAATCAATCTGACAACATAAAATATTCTAACTGGGTTTGCCTCTGCTTTCCCACTATCATTTACAATTTATAGTTTACTGGCCAGTGTGAAATTTGATACACAATAACTTTTCTAAAGTTTTAACATTAAATAAATAAGTTTTGGTTAGCTCAATCTCACATATTGCTACCACTGACTACTGGGTTTCTACAAACTAGGCCTGTATACAGTTGTCAAAATACAGTTCATGAATCAATATAAATAACTTGACGTGAATTTACAACTGCTACAAGCATGGATGTTACTTGATAGTAGGATGTCTGGTCTTGGAAACTCATTCAATCCATGTTCCCTTGATGTCTTCCGCAATTAGTGGGATGAAAACCTGAACCAGTAAAGTTTATAGTTTTTCTTCTACCTTTGCTTTGTGTCATAGTTATAAAGTAGGTTGATATGATGAAGCATTTTTTTTTGCAGTTCACAAAATAATTTTTTATATAATAAATTTGGTGTTAAACTTCATAAATGCATAAATTATAATTTGTGTCTTAATTATCCACTATAGTAAGCATTAACTTAACAATCAAACATAGAAATATTCTTGAGAAACTGTTTGTTGTATTTGTGTGGTCTTCGCGTTCTGGAATATTTTACAATCACAACCGTTTATGTTAAAACGAAATATATATAGGCCTAACATCCTTTTTTTTTTTTTTAACTTTAATCGTATTCTTCAACCAAGTGACATATTACAGTAAAACAAAAATGGGAAATGAACTAAACAGTTATTTAAATGAGAATATGAGAGAGTGTGTAAGCAGTGCTGGAACGGGAGTGAGTGGAGGTGCGTGACTGCCGGTCAGATGGACTACATCAGCCGGCTGATGTGGCAGGCCCAGCTGCGCGGCCGCAAGAGGTGGACGCTCGTCCCGCCCCCGGAGTGCAGCGCCGTGTGCCGCGGCCTCAGCTTCCAGGTGGACCCGGGCGACGTGGGTGAGTGCGGCGCTGCCCACCCCCTCGTAGCGCTGTGTGGCTGTCCCCCGTGTCGTTGCGGATACAGAGAGAGCGCGCCTGTTGCAGTGCTGCTGGACACGAGGCAGTGGTACCACGACACCGTGGTCGACTCCTCGGAGATGAGCGTGACCGTGAGCTCCGAGTACGGCTGAGCTCCCGGCGCCGCTACCGTCCACCTGTGTCAAGCACAGAACTGTACTTTTTATACTATAGCCAGTATTTTATATATCATTTTTAAAACATATTCTATTTTTATACTGATATTTTCATATTTTCAGATCTGTGTGTTTTTTCCATCCAGAGGTCGTGTCTGGGTTAGATCTGTAGTAATATTCAGGTTGCTTTGAGTGTATTTATTGTTTAAGATGTCTGTGTGTTTATTTTTCAAATTCTAAGAGCTCAATATTTTATGCTTCTAGTCAGAATAATATTTTTTATATTTCGTCAATTTAGGCACATCGTTAAAGAGATGTGGGATTTTTTTGTTCTCAATTTATGTTACAAATGTAACATATGTACCATGTGAGTCTTTTTTAGGCCACGAAACCTTCACTTGCCAAAGCTTACGTCATTCGCCGAATGTTTATGTAACATTACATATACCAGAGTGGCTAGTCAAGTGTGTGTGTTACCAAGGTTTGCTTGTTTTAGCGGCAGCTTGTTTTACATAATTTATGTATGGCATGTGCCTGTTGCTTTTATGGTACATGATATATGTGCTATTTTTTTTAAATAAACATTCAATTATAATTGTAAATATAACATATTTATTTAAAAATAAATTTTACTTCAATGTATTGTATAGGAAGTTAGATATATTTTGCAGGAAATTTAATCAATTATTAGTAACTTCAAAACCACAAATTTAAACTGCGGGTACGTGGTCTATAAAATAGTTCAGTAGTGGGAGGTGTTGTGATAGTGTCTTTTGCTATGAACCTGTCTACTTGGATCGCACATTTGGGATAGGGAGTGGGGGTTATTTATATATTTGTTTACTATACAAATGAAAGGAACTTCAGATACTATGTACTAACACCTGTTGGCATAATATGCTTATAACAACATTATTTTGCTGTCTGCTTTTCATTTAATAGAATGGCTTAAATTTTCTAAGTTATTTAAGGTGTTTGAAAATAAAATTAATTTAATATTTTTTGCTGATATCAATCCCCCTAAGATTTTCATTATTTTAGCAGAGTAATAGGCTGGTTTTTTTGTTTTTCTGAATTGTTTCTGGCAAATAAATTTATCAGTGAATTACTTAACATTTTGATACATAGTGTAAGTAATTCAGAAGTTCTTGACATTGTTATATATATTAGTATAAAACAATGTCTTGGGGTTTGTAACTCATGTTTCATGAATGTTTCTTCTTAGCCAAGCATTTTGTTTCTGGGCACATTTACAAGTATGTTAAATGTGCTCTTATGTGATCCGTCCAATGCAGAACACGGTGTGGGGCTAGAGCAAACACATTGCATTGACTTCATTTCCAAATATGGCAACTCTGCCTAAACTACTTTTGTCACCGCTGTGGCTGAAAGCACGGCGCAGCACAGTCAACTGCACGGCAGGTGGAGCGCTGCGCTTGCATTCTCAGCTCTCGTCGAACTGTATTCAGGCTTAGTTCGAGTAGACATTTACATGAGAAAATATTGGGAACATTCCGTGGTTCGTGGTGTTTCTGATGCGCTCGTAACTCGTAAACACAGTGATCGTAACCGGCAGCGTGGACCGTGCGAGCAGTGAGTTTCCGCTTGCTGCCAACACAAAGTGTTGGAAGTTTCAATGGAAATTTATGAAATGGTATTCTTTTTATTGGTGTTATACTTTTAGAATTATTTACATGTTAATTTTCCTAATAAAAAAATACAGTTATGTTCTATTTACCAGTTCTCTGCAGTGACACTCCACATACCTGTGTAAAATATTTTTCGACTTTCATCTAACACTCTAGGACTACACCTAACAAATTCTACACACACATTTTTCAGTTTTGGATGAACGTACACACGTGTTGTATAAACTACGACTTTCCAACAGGCCTCTGCTTTGTTGCGAGCCACAGGCTGTGATGCATTGAGGTGGCGTGTCCGGTCTGTCTTTCAGTCTCCACTTTTATAGCATTTTGTGTACCAGTACTGCCAACACTAACTGCATAACAAACACAATCATCAAATAAATCAATTTTCATTAGTTCATTAAGAGTATTTTGGAGAAAAAAAATTAATTTTTCCTAAAGCTGTACAATACGAATCTGCAGAAGCCAATTTTGCCAATATTTAGTTGAATCCGCAGCATTTCTGCCGATTCACAACAATGTTCAATTGAAACAAAAGAAATTAACCAATGTTTTTGTTTGTTAAAAATAATATCCTGAATAAATTATTACTATGTATTTTCAGAGCATTTAGAGTACTTGCAAACAGTCCATATCTCGGTGCAGTCCTAATTGTGATCATTACTGCACTAGCATCTGTTGTGGCACAGTAGTCTTGTTTTAATAGTACAATGTGTTGTGGTAGAGTCTACGAATACTTCTAATACTGTTGCTAGTAGGTAGTTTCAGTATGTTCACTTTGAGATAAATTATATCCTGTATAGTATTTTTAAGAACACTATTTTTAAGAACATTAGGCCTATAATAAATTTTCTGCTGCTGTACACAAAATTCTTCCATTTTTTGTACATCATGTTACCAAATTAGGTTATATGTTTTTTCATTAATAAGTTGTAATTTATTATTTATATCTATATGTTAATTGATAATAAGGTTTTTATGTTATTTTTAATTGTAGCAGTTTATGAACTCAGATAAATTGGCTTAGAAATAACACTTGACAAATTTTCTGAGGTCTGCCGTGATTATCAGAAACTTGGCCAAAGATATGTAAGTGTGCAGTCTTCGTTCCTTGTGTAGTGCTTCCTGACTGAGTCGTGAACTGTGATTGTGTATGTGAGTATTATTTATTGGCTAGGGAATTATTTATACGGCATTCACTTTGTCCTTCAGAGTGCCATTGTACCTCGTACCGTTGTTTTAGCGTGAACCAACGGCAGGCCTTGTGTCCATCCGTCACATGCGGAGCAGTTCCCATGAACTGTGTTTTGTAGTTCTGAATAAAACAGGTTATTTAATAATGTTCTTTTATTTCCCGACTTGGTCCTAGAGTTTGGTGTTTGTAGAGCGGTGAAGGGCAAACCTCAGAGTCGCCGGGTGGCCGAGTGACTGTGTCGGGAGAGGGAGGAGATTATTTAAATGTTTTTGGACACACCATTGCTGGTTAACATGCAAAAAAAATTGAACATGCAACCACACAAAACAAGCCAAAATTGGCTGATGTGAAATGTTTGATGCATATACAGCATAGAAGTAATTATCAACGCAGTGGGTTGATGACGATGACACAGTTATTACAAGGACAGTAGATAAAGAAAAAAAACTACCTTGGACAGCGCAGCAACAAACAGGCAAGACTTCTCAATGACTACACAATTATTAATAAATAAATAATGTGGACAATATGACAGCATGGACGAACATTATGCTTCCTAAGACAAATCCATTGTGACATCCATCGCAGGCTCTTCAGCCATGATTTTGCGAGTGCCTTATTTGTGGGTTGAATCATTCATTTTCAATCACCAGTCACCTTGAGGGTAAACAAAATTGATTCTGATAAACAATTTCAAAAGGCTGGGATGTGATTAAGTGTCCAAATGAGCGTTACAATGCAGTTCCTGAGTTGCATTACTGCTCAGGTAAGACAGCCTCAGGATTCTGGATGCCAAGAAGTTGGTATTTGAAGAAAAAAATAAAAAACTGGTGTGCTGTGTGAGTTTTGCTTGTGCCGCCATTTTGTCATTAACCAAGTATGTTAAATACTGTCGTTATATCATTAGTACCTAGAATGTGCGTTGTGATCCTAGCATGCTGTTTAAGTGGGGGCACTTAAGCAACAGTCTGGTCATTGAGATAAAAAAAGTTCAATTTGTATAATTTAATTTTATCAATAATTAAATATCAACACATATCACATGTTACATATTTACAGTCAGTATCACAGTTGACTAGTTTCACAAAATAGGATCATTATGATTCAGTAACACAACTCTTACATGACACAAATTCATGAATTATGTTCCCAAGCTTGTCAACATACAATTGAAGTCGTGTGCAAAGTCTTCTGATCATGAATTAATTTTTTTGGGAAATTTTCACTTGTTAAATTTCATTTAAAGTTTGGAAACCAAGATTCTGTTGATTACTTTAGTCTGTCGAATTGGGCAAACCTTGAGTGTGACTAGACTCGAGCGAATGAGATTCAAACCCAAGACTCTTCTATGTTTGTGTTTCAGTCGCATTCACCCGCACCATTTGCACTGAGTGTATTCTTCAAATGATCTTTCCACGTTTTGAAGTGTTTGTGTGCGTACAGGTCTGGTAATGCCATTCCAGCAGCTGTGATTCAGACTGAAGTCCAGAGTCAGTGGTGGGATCCATTTAGTTACATTATTACTGTTGGTTCAGGTTCGATGTTCAGCCTTTTCCAAGCTGTGCCGAGTGTGATACTAACTGCTCCATCACGGTTCTAAGTAACACTCACTGGCCAGCAGCGTGTGTGTGCGTTGATTCAGCGAACCTGGAACATCCTTCGAAATGTAAACATAGTGTTAAGCAAATCATTCCAGTGCATTTGGTATTTGAAATCAAAACGTGTATCAGTGACATGGAATAGAGTATTACACTTGAATTGTGCTAATTTGAACACTTTTGAAATAGTACTTTGTAAAATATTCCAACCCGTAAACTCCAGTCCTCAAAGTAGTGCATGTTATACATCTACTCAGTTACGCATCTCATTAAGAATCTTCATAATGTTCAGAGTCTTGAGATTGAAGAATAGTGTGTGAACGAACTGCACTGTTAGTTATCTACGGAAGTAGCATGTGCGGAACTTCCCTGCAATGACGCTTGCTTGTGTGCACAATGCAGCAGCTCTGAACCAGTGTGCCAACCTCCGTTCCCAAGGTGCCTCTACGGGGTTTCCTGATGTGGCCTTGTATTTGTGTGTTCAGAGCATGTTGCTTGTGTCAGTATATTGGAAAATTTATTGCTGCACTATTTTAGGAAAGTGTTTTATTTTTATTTGGTATTGTAAAAGTGAAACTTGAGCATCAGGCCTATAGTGCACCGTAAAAAACACTTTAGGTGACATGCAGCGGGTTCCCTGTTAGAACACACCCTCACGTGGTTAGAAGGTGCAAAGCAAACACGTGTGATGGCGTAGTCAGTGGGTCAGGCGGATGAAACGGCATGTTGCGTTGGACACTTGCGTATCAGAATCTGCATAGACGCTGACATTTCCAAGGCAGTCTGTTCCGTACTCTTGCTTGATGTCAAATGTTTTACATCTGAGATGTAAAAGTGACAAACAGTAGTGTGAAAGTGTTTTTTTTGTAGGTACTACCTGTGATCAATTAATTTTGAACTGAAAACACTACAAGATGGTCTGGCCCATAAGGCTTAGTGGGAACACAAATAGTCAAACCTTTTCTATTTCAGTAATATTTAAACAAGGAACAGTTAGGCAACATATCTGTATGGCATCCAGCTACATGGTGTGCTGCATGTAACATTTACAACACAGTATCTTGTCCTGTGTAGTTAGACGACTCAGTGGGTCACAGTTATATTTTTTTCATCTGTAACAGATCTTAATTTTAATATCACGTAGGCAGCTATCAGCAGAAAAAAATTGCTCATTATTGGTTTTGTGGTTAGTGGCTAACCACACTGCATTTGTATAAGAAACAGGTACTATGAAATTGTAGGAATTAATAAACGAATTCTAGTGACATTTAATAAAATGCACAGCAGGCTGGCTGGCCACTACAGGTCTCCTCTCTTCACTGTGTGGTTGAGGCCTCATCTTGGTGCATTCATCTTGGAGCGATAACCAACTGTATCACATGGCGATGTTCATGATGCACAAGAACTAGATGCTAGGTTGCACACATGGTAAAACAAGGCTACGACATGTACTCGAGCTGTTCATAATGAAGCAGAGCATGATGCCACATGTAAAGAGAAGACCACCGTTGGTACGTCGCCCGAGTGTGGTTGTAAACGTCATCTTGGAGCAATAACCAGCTGTACCACATGGCAAAATGTGCTGCTGGGGTGCCACACGTGGTAAAGGGAAGGCTACCGCAGGTCTTCTGGCAGCTGGCATGTGCACAGTGTGTGGTTGAGGGCCTCGACCTGGTGAAGCCGCGAGCTGTTCCGCACCAGGTCGATGACTTGGAACCACAGAGTGACGCCGTGGAAGAGGTCGCCAGCGCACACGGTCGTCTGGCTGCAGCAGCCGGCGGCCTCGCAGCGGTGCAGCACGGTGTACGCTGGCTGCACCGTCTCGCTGGAGGCCGGCGAGTACAGCTGTGTGGCCGGCACGGCGCGAGGCTGGGGCAGTCGACACGGCAACCCCCGCACCAAGTCCAGGTTCCTACTGAGGCCCTGCTTGCCGAGGTCGTGTTCCCCGGGCGCCGCCCCCGCCAGCAGCCCCCACACCAGCGCCGCGCGCACCCAGCCCATGCTCACGCCCGCGGCCAGCTCATCTTGCACTCTGCACACCATCGTCCGAGCGCGGCTCGGCGCTGTCTGTTTACACGCCAGAAATACCCCGCGCATCAGCGCCTCGTAAGTATCTCTCCAGCCGGCGCCACCCCCCTTGGGGCCTCTACTGTCGGTTACAACTAGTCTGGGCACTCCGTCCTTCAGCCTAGACTGCCCCAGTTATATATTGTAATAGTATCAACTATAGGCGTTGTAGTGTGTTAGTTCGTCACAATGAAAAAGTAACTCAAACCGTTTTAGATAAGCGCGCCACCTACGCAAAATAGTGACTTGGGCGTAATGCTTTTTGTGTCCTGCAATTTGCCAAGAGTGAATCGGTAATTTCAGTTAAACATACGATTCATTGCAAGATTACTTGTGATCCCCCCCACCCTTCCCCAAATTGGCAAAAAAACATCCGCCGATGGTATAGGCAATTCGAGACAGCAGAGCTGTTTTTCGCTTGCATATATGTTCACCTGACATTAATGCCATGCGAATTTTTTTTCTCCTTTGGGACAAAGATTATGTCTACGTTCCACCGCTCCCTGATAATTTGCCAGAATTGAGATACAGAATTGAAGAGGCTATTACTTCCATTACTCCGGGCTTGTTAACCAAATTGTGGGAAGAATTGAACTTAAGGTTGGATGTGTGCAGTATACCTAACTAAGGGTGCGCATATTTAACTTTATAAGGAAAATTAGGTAAGTTTACCTTCATTTTGATGTTTAAAATGTATGGACTACAAATTGAACTGTTATAATATACCAATGAATCTGTGACACTATTTTATAGACATGCTGTATTTTGACACTTCGTTGACTAAAATAAAGCACTTGGCAAACATTCAACAATTCTCAGATTATTTTGAATGCGCCATAGTACTATCTTGTTTACTAAAGCGAGGAAGCATTTTCTTTAGCTTGCACTGTCCACTGTATACAGACAGCGAGAAAGATGAATGAAATATTTGTATTAACTGTCTAAACACAAGTTTATTGCGTTCGAACCGCATTTTCCACGCAGTTGGCATCTTTACCGCCACGGGCGCTAGTGTCGTACCTACTCACGGCGCTTACTTTGAAGATTGATTGCCGTGAATTTCGTGAGACAGGCGCTATGCGCTATCTAAGCGTGGTTATAAATTAACACAGCTCATTCTTATTTCGATCCTCATTTTAAGCATTTTTCACACTATCAATCGTATTTTATTCAGTCCATTGCATTCAAAAGCTCCCTTGAATTTACTTTTAAAAATTGGATTCATTTATTTATTTTTATTTATTTATTAAAATCCACCACTAGATCCCCTTACAAGCATTACGCTTGGGGATATGGGCTTAGTCAAATTAATATAAGTATACATATTTACTATATATACATATACATTCCTTTTTCAACACTCATTACAAATTACAATCACAGATTAAAATCAATGAATACATTTTCCTATATTATAATTATATCAAAAGGCCTGTATTACATAATAATAACATGTTAGAAATCATTGATATCTGATATTGAATAAAAAAAATTTTTAATTATAAAATTTCTATGTTCTTTCGTAAATTCAATTAAAATTTAAAAGTGTTCTTGAAAGACATTTCCCACACTGTGGTACTACTATAACATTTTAAAACATATACCTACAGAATAACTTTGGTAAACATTTATTTTATCCAAAAGTCGATTTCAGTTTTATTTAATCCTCCGAGTAATGTAATGGTTTAATACTATTTCTTGAACAAACGAAGTTAATAGTTTTACATTAGATCGAAAATAATTTTAGGTTACAATTACTTTTTATTAACAATGTCTTTACATTTAGGAAAATTATTTTGATCGTTTTAGGTACACATACAATTGCCAGTACGGCAATAATTCCATTAAAAATTAATACTGATAAATCGCATTCAAGAAATTACATGAAATGTCCGTAACGATCGTTGAGGAAATCGAAAAATTCAATCCCTTGAACGATGAAGTGGCGTGGGTTCGACGTTTTAGTGATGTCTCTGGCATTCAAGGGATTGAACCTAAAGGAATTTGAAAGTAATTTGAAGCAAAATTAATATCTGTTTAACAATTTATTCCTTAGAATAATCAGTAAATGCAACAGCGAGGCAAGGAACAATTATAAGGATAATGTTTTATTTTCTGTATCTGTTGCGACGCTGTGGGCACGCGCCAGTGGTATGGAGTGAACCTCCAGTAGGCCTACTTGTAAAGCTGCCAGTCGTAACTGTGCCCGAGCAACGCTCGGATAGGTCGGTCCAGAGAAGAAAAAAAATTGATAACTAAAAAAATAAAAACTAAAACCTTCAAAATACAAGTTAGGTATACTACCGGTATGAAAGCATATTATTTATTTAATTATTTTTTTGTTTTTTGATCCCACATGGAGTAGATTGCTTCAGGGTGTAGAACAAGTCAATTTGTACTTATGTATGTACACACAATACCAGTACAAATACTATATCATACAGAGTACATTTCGTACTTCATAAAAACAGTGGGCACTTAAAAATATAATGTTACAAGTCTAGTTCACAAAAGGAAAACGTTTGTACAAAATATTTCCTGCTGGCTTATTCTCTGACTTTGTTTGCGTCCAGTAAATTTAACTATATTGCAACAATTCAGAATGTTTACATGTTGTTTTTTATGATTACTTTGCGGATATTTTTTCTAAAAATTAATTTTAATTAATACATTATTACTAAATTATTACATATTATTTTTAAAAATAATTAAAATTCTAAAATAAAATATCAGCATATTTATTGATTTTCATTATTCGTTTTATCAACTCGATTATTTTACTAAATTAAATAATTAATTTTATACACATTTTTATATTAATATTTATACTGAGTATTTATATTTTAAAAAATTAATTTGTTTGAATTTATACTTTTTTTATTTATACAAACCATATTAATAATACACTCCATTGCTTTTATTATATTATTTTTATTAATTATTTGCATGCAAAATTAAAGTTACTTTTTTTTTTTTTTTTTTTTCACGCCAAGAATGTATAAGTAGGTAACTTCTAAGGCGCCCATTTCTTTTAGTTTATTGAGCGCTTACCAATTATTCTTACGCTATATTTTGTCGATAGCAAGTTCAATAGAAAATAATCTAAAATTTAACTTCAATCATACAAAATTAAAGTATAAAACTTCACACAAGCTTGAAGAAAACATCTCCCAAATCAAATGTGGCTTCGTGAGTTCACTTTTGACGAGATAATTGAGTTGAGAAACTGACTTTTGAATCCACACTCACACGCCTTGCTTCACTCATGCGCTAAATTATTACACCTCTGACTTATTTATTTACAATCTTTAAAACATACATAATTTAATTAACACTTACAAAGTGAGTTGGTACGATGATAAAACATTGGGCTTCCATTCCGAAAAACACAGGTTCCAAATCCGGTGCAGCCATTCTGACTTCCGTGTTTCATAGTTGCCCAATACAGTCCACTCACTCAAGACAAATATTTTCTTATTATATGCGATGGCTAAGCCATGGTCGAAGGGTTTTCCAGTTTCCCTTAATTATGTAAAGTTATATGTGTACATCTCTAATGACGTCTGTTGATAAGACGTAAAAAATATTGTGGAGGAATTATTCCTTACTTGTTTTTCGAAGGAAATGGCCCCACTTGGGTAGCCACTTAGATATGTAGGGTTCCTTAGTATACACTTTGCATGAATGGCCCCACCTCTATGGAGATTAAAAAAATATTTCACGTTGGGCTGTGTGAATCTGTGTAATTCAATATCTGCTTGTGTGGCTCTCCGTTGGCATGTGTTGATGGTAACTAGGCCACAGTTAGGTGTTAACTTATCAAAACAAATACACATAAATATACCCTGGGACAAATTATATAAGAAATAACATAAAACAACACTCACAATTAAAATATATACTTAATTATTTAAAACAAAAATAGTTCAAAATTTAACCTTATTATTATTTAATTACTTATTTTATTTAACTTCCCTAACTGTTATATGACATCACATACCCACATGTAATTTCCAACCATCAGGAGTTACGATGCGCACATTTAATTCACAAGCAATAGTCTTTAATTGGGGTTCGGCGATATTACACAGTTTATATTCATTTATTTTAGGGATCTTAATTATTTTCCTCGGCTAGTACGGTTCAAAATAAAGTCGGTAGAGCTCAGAGTCTCTCGCTCTGTAGGACCTCTGAGTTGCTGTAGTAGTGTGTAAAAATAAATAAATTCGTATCAAAATATCAATTTTATCGTCGTATAATGTCAAATTACTTCAAATTATAATGTTTGTATTAGTTTTAGGCCGCGATGTGACGAATTACGGGAGTTACGTGACGATGTGCATGTAATGGAGGAAACAGATTTTTCCACTTTTAATTACTCACGTATTTACACTCCTAGGCCCTTTATCTTTCTAGATAAAGCCTATATTAGTATCTAGACTCCCTAAGATACATAATTATCCATCCACTATCCGGGATGCCTACCGTTAAATAGCTAATTTGTAGGATTTAATATAGCCGACGTCACGAAGTTCAGCTTTCTTAGCTGGCCATTACATTTCTTCTTTGGCTTCTAAAATTAAGCCAGTTAACAATACTTAACTTAATTTCAAATGGCGGGCCGTGATTGGCTGAAAACCAAAATCAGTTACTTAAATTACTTAAGAAATCGTGAAATCCGCACGCAACAATAGCGCGGAACACAAAATTTCACGTACAATTTAAATCAAAAAGCATCAAAACAATAATTTATATTACATAATAACAGCGTTAACTTTACCGTTTACCGTCCGAATGTCAATTACTCCTTAGAGGGGTCACCATAATGTTCAATTTCAAATTGTTCAAATCAGTCCATAGAGTCACATTCTCATAGATATACATAAAAATAATTTACCGTTTCTGAAAATAAATTAAATATCAGACATAGAACAAATATTAAATATATCATAAATAATAATACTCAATCTGTCAAAACAATAATATGTAGCAGTACAATATTGTAGTAGGACTAGAATATTTGCAAAAAACACTCGTCAAAAATTAATGAATAAAAATAAAGATTACATCCTATATGACATTAAAATACTTTTATTTTTGTCTTATAGAAAGGAGTTTTGAGCGCATTGTATATTAAAGCTTATGTATCTATTTTTTGTACTCAGAATAGATGATAAATGAAGAATTTAAAACCGTATGTTTATGAACTCATAAAATGGGCTTCTACAACCACTCAGGGGCGCAACAACTAAATTTTTTAAAAGGGGGGGGGGGGGGGCAATATACCTTTTTATAAAGAATCATCGATCCCCTCTATTGAAGCGGGGGGTCCGGGGGTCCTCCCTCTGGAAAATAAATGGTGCTATTTAAGCAGTTTTATTATCTAAAAATTGATTACACAGCACTTTCTTTGCCCCCGTTTGCCCCCACCTCAAGGTTTCAGAAGGGAAGGGGGGGGGGGCAAAATACCCTTCCCCCCCCCTGTTGTTGCGCCCTTGCAACCACTAGTTAACTGACTCAGCGCTTATAATTTTGTACAACAGAAAAAATTTGTTCTGTGGTCGAAGAGTGTACCTTCAACACTCCAAATACACTAAATATTTTATAGAAAATTTTGCCTCATGAACGTGATTTTTGCGTTCGGATTTTATACAGTTATTCTGTTAAATAAAAAGAGGCCATAATAATATCCCTCGCCTCACACCAAGGAAATCCGGGTTCGATTTTAGGCGGGGTCGAATCCAGATTTTTCACAGGTAGGAAATGTGGCGGACGTTACCTTGGCTGGTTTTGTTTTGTTTTCTGGTGGTACACCCTTCCTCCGCAACCAACCCCCTCTACATTTAATTGCTAACCAATAATCTCGGTTAAGTCCGTCATGTCTCCATTAGCGTCTCATTGCCTTTTATCGTCACTTATAACCTTGAAGTGGACAAGACGTATATATCAGTTTATTCAATTTCTATTAAATAACAAGAAATTTCTTATCTTATCAACTTATATAAAATTTAACAAAACAAAAAAAAAAACGTTCCTAATTATAATTTTGAACATTGTCAATGGCCTTGATTGGCAGTGTAATAACAAGGAGGATGTAAACTGGTGAACTGGATGATAATTCTCTATGGCGATCACAAATGATTTTGTTGTCATGCCTTTGCAAACGTCAAGGCCGAAGCTATCGTCAACGAGTAAATGTAGACTACTAAGTTTATTATAACACGGGTCTTGTGCAAGTGCAAAATTATGATGGCATCGTCATTCATCAGGTTCTCGAAGTTGAAGGTTAGTGGCTGTACAGTACGTAGTTTGTAAATTTTCTTAGTACTCATTATCCTTAGGTACATTAACTACATTACTTTTATAAAGTTCAGTGATACCTTTTTTGTAAAACAGTGCACCTGCTTTGTGTTCAGTTCACCAATAGACAGTTGTTAGGCATTAATTAGGTTCGCAATAATACCTGACCAGTGGAGTGATTGATGACTTCCAAGTTTTGTGAGTTCTCTCCATATGTCTGCCTGCATGAATTTCATAGATGTGAAAAAGGCCTTTAAGAAAAGAAAAGTTAGAACGTTAAAAACAGAAAACTTATGAAGAGAAAAGTGCAGAGAGAATTGATACTTGGAGTGTTTTTTCCTTTGTCTTCAGTGCCAGGTGGACAATGGCTTCAGAAAAGCAGTGCAGACAAGATGTCGAAGTAGTTCGGCCATTCCGAATACAAAGCTTTTCATTGATGGTAAATTTGTGGAGTCTCAGACATCGGAATGGATAGATTTACACAATCCTGCAACAAATGAGGTAGGCTGTTGCTCATTCAGCATTAGTTATTATTTCAAAAATATTTAACACTGAGTTTTGTTATTAGATTGTGTAAATAAATGCCATCCTGCGACTGCACCTGTGAAACAGCAGGGAGTCAGGTGCCAGTGACCTCTAGCTGGGCTGGCACGGTGCTTGTGTGCGAGGGACCGTGTCTGCACCAGGTGGTGACCAGGGTGCCCAAGTCGACCCGCAGCGAGATGGAGGCGGCCGTGCAGTCTGCGAAGGAGGCGTTCAAGAGCTGGTCTCGCACGTCCGTACTCACTCGCCAGCAGCTGATGTTCCGGTACCAGGACATCATCAAGAAGAATATGGTGAGTGGCAGTGCGCTCGGAACGTGTCGCCGGGCGCTTGCTAGAGGCGAGTTGTGGTACTTTGTGGCACCAAGCCTCAGTACTACAGTCTCTTTCTTTGCTAAGTCCCGGTCAAAACTGTATCCAACAAATCACTTTTATTATCTTTTGGATGAAAACACCTTTATAAGTTCGAAACACATTGGTCAATTCAAATCATTTAGTAATATTTAAGAGATATGTCCATAATTGAATAAACATCTGTTTAAAATATGTAACTAAACAATAGAGACTAAAACAAATTATGCAAACAATCCACAGTATAATTATTGGAACTGCATAATTAAGCCACAAATACTAAACATTGGTGGTAGTCACTGATGTCTCCTGGAAGTGTGTGTAGCCGTGCGGACGTGTCTGTGCAGAGCACGCTGGCTGAGAACATCACGCTGGAGCAGGGCAAGACGCTTGCGGACGCGGAGGGCGACGTGTTGCGTGGCTTGCGTAAGTGTCCGCGCTCGCTCTGTGCCGTCCGGGTGTGTGGACTATGAAATCAAAAATATAAAACTAAATTATACTTAAATGCAGAATATTTTATACTGATCAAAATCTGGATGAAAAAATTAATTAAATTTGCAGAGTAAAAGGCATTGCTAATTATGATGTAATGTTTTAAATCAAATATTTTTAATTTCACAATACTGAATCAAAAGTTATTATTATTTTATATGTGAATTTGGCAATTTTTTTGCCAATCACAAAGTCACTTGATATCAGAGTTTATTTTATGTATGAGCTTATATATTTATATTTCAGATCAACTGTACAATTAAATTAATGTAATACTTAAAAATAAAATAAAAAATTTAACTCATTGTTATTTTTATTTTTTATTTTTTTTTAATTAGAAAACGAGCACATTAAACTGGTACAGTAATTTCATATAGGTGACTCAAACATTTATTAGGCACTCAGGTTTTTTTTAAACATTACGGAATAGTCACACAAACTAATTGTGTTACGTAGAAAGACTTGAAAAAGCGAAGTGGGTTGTATTTTTTTTTATAAAAACATTTCCTGTATAGAAACAGTAGTTGGTTTGGCATGCTGTTGTGGTAGTTTGCGTGCCTGCTAGTTTGTTCGGCCACATTGGGATGATGTGTATCCCAGGAGTAAGGAAGCATGAAAGGAAATGCGTATTGCAGAGGTGGTGGAGCACTGCTGCAGCGTCACCTCCCTGCAGCTGGGGGAGTCCCTCCAGGGCATCAGCAAGGACATGGACACCCACTCGTACCGACTGCCGCTGGGCGTCACCGCCGGCATCACGCCCTTCAACTTCCCCGCCATGATCCCGCTGTGGATGTTCCCCGTGGCCATCGTGCTGGGCAACACGGCCGTCATCAAGCCGTCGGAGCGCGACCCGGGCGCCTGCATGATGCTGCTGGACCTGCTCGCCCAGGCGGGCTGCCCCCCGGGCGTCGTCAACGCCATCCACGGGGCGCACCACGCCGTCGACTTCGTCTGCGACCACCCGGACATCCGCGCCGTCTCCTTCGTCGGCTCCGACCAGGCGGTGCGCTCTCGCCCCCTCCGTTCCCTGCCGTGTCTCTGTCTCTCATTACAACGATACTGATGAACCCTCAGTACAGTTGTCAGTGCAGTTGTCAAATGTATATTATGCTGAACTGTTATTAAATGCTAAACAACTGGTAGGGAAGTTAAAATACTGGCTTTAGAGTGAGGAATACTTTAAATTAGGGTAGTGTTCACACTAAAGGTAGGAAGTCCCGTGATTGTCCTAGTAATGTGAATGACTGTGAGGTGTGTGTCGGTGCGCAGGGCAGGTACATCTACGAGCGGGCGTCACGCAGCGGCAAGCGCGTGCAGAGCAACATGGGCGCCAAGAACCACGGCGTGGTGATGCCCGACGCGAACAAGGAGAGCACGCTGAACCAGCTGGTGGGAGCGGCGTTCGGGGCGGCGGGCCAGCGCTGCATGGCGCTCAGCACGGCCGTGTTCGTGGGCGGGGCACGAGACTGGCTGCCGGACCTCGTCGCCCGCGCCGCCGAGCTCAGGGTCAACGCTGGTACAGTGACTCGCCACAGGGGGACCTTCACTTGGTCTGCCGAGTATTACGGCTTTTCGTGATTTTATTCATCAAGTTCCCCAGTTTTCCTTTTATAACTTGATTTGTACACTACATTGTGAGACAGCCATAGAACTTTATGGACCATCCTCCTGGAAGTTGGAGGCTTAGATGTTGTGTCTGAGAGAACACATTTTGACGGTGAGGAATGTCTTGAGTTAGCCCACCACGCACCGGATATAAAACCAGCCGCCACAGGGACTGCCTGCTCCCGACAGGTCACATCCCGGGCACGGACTTGGGGCCCGTCATCTCCCCGCAGGCCAAGCAGCGCATCCTGGAGCTGGTGCAGTCGGGCATCGACGAGGGCGCCACCTGCCTGCTGGACGGCCGCAGCCTCGTGGTGCCGGGCTTCGAGCGGGGCAACTTCGTGGGCCCCACCGTGCTCAGCGAGGTCACGGTGGGTGCTGCCACTCCAGTCACTCCAGCTGATGGCTTTATGACTGCAAATTTTTAAAGTGGTCATGGGAGTGATGTTTTACAGTGCTGACAGAATTAAATTTTGCAGCGATCATGCAACAAAAATGAAACTTCATTTAGCCCAGATGCCACGTGTTTGGTTGCAGACCTATTCCTCAGATCATTCATCAACCTCGACAAATGTACATTTTTTCCTTCATTAGACAGTTCCTCAACTGGATTTACTAACAGAGTAATAGTCCACTGCAGAATATCCTTGATGAAACATTCCAGTCTCAGTAGCAAATAAATGAACAGTTAGAATGAAAGGTGCAGGAAACAGGCAGTGAGGTGGTGCCGGTTGTTGCAGCCTAGCATGCGGTGCTACCGGGAAGAGATCTTCGGGCCGGTGCTGGTGGCGCTCAGCGTGGACACCTTGGACGAGGCCATCGCGCTCATCAACAGCAACCCGTACGGCAACGGCACTGCCATATTCACCACCAACGGCGCCACCGCCAGGAAGTTCACGCACGAGATAGATGTCGGACAGGTGAGGGTGGGGCGCTCGCTCGTGTGGGTACTTGGTGAATGAAGCGCGTACTCGCTTGGGATCTGAGGGCTCACATAACTCTTTCTCTCAATGAGTAAGCTCGTAAGGCAGGATGCGTGGTTGCCCTCGGTTGGAGTAGCGGAGAAGCGCAGAAGCGCAGTGCTACATGCGAGGCACCAGACCTTAGTTGCAGGGATGTCCTGAATACGTAACGCAGTGTGTGTGTGTCCAGACACTGACGTGTCACCGCCCTGTTGACGCGCAGGTTGGCGTGAACGTCCCCATCCCGGTGCCCTTGCCGATGTTCTCCTTCACCGGCAGCCGCGGCTCGTTCCTCGGGGACTGCCACTTCTACGGCAAGCAGGTGAGCGTTGGTCGCCTGCTCCTGTTGGCTGTCTCAGCGTATCAATAAATTTAAGGAAATATAAAAATTTTGCAAGGTTAAGATAACACTCTACCTGAGTTGTCATATTGATGTTATTTATTGTGTCAGTTCACGTAGATTGCAGGATTTTCAAACGGCATAATAAGGGCTTGGAGCTACAGCGGAAGAAGTACAAAACAGCAGCCATCAGAGCATATGGAGATTTGTCAATGAAATAAAAACTGTCCAAGATACAAAAATTAATTAAGTAGAGATCTGTTTTGTTTATAATAAAATTTGCAACATGTTTTATTCTATGCATTTTTTCTGTACAGTGCACTGTAGTTCACATAACTTATTTACTTTTACTGTTTCTCGTGCACGGCGACCACTTAAAATGCATTTCCGTGTAAATGTTTGGTGCCGTAAATTTTTTACGAGGCATTCGTTTAATGGTATTGGAATTCCCGTTCTTGAATTGTAAATATGTACAAAGTCTCGCAATTTTGCACATTTTAAATTCATTTTTTTAAACATAATTTTTTGTTCAGCCATATATTTCATAGTTACCCATTAATAAGTAATCTTATTTTGTATAATTACGTATTAAAAAATTAAATTTTCCAGCCTCCATTAGTAGATTCATGTTATAGTAAGCAACTAATGGGTTGTTAACAAAAATGAAAACAAGCTAGAAATAAGACTTAAAAAAAGAGGTTATTTCCATTTTTAATCTAAAATTCATATGCATTTGCTTTGCATGTTTTCCTTAGAATTATTTATTTTGTGTCATTTAGTAAATTTTTAAAAAAATATTTTAACCAAAATGTGTTTTCTCCCGTATCAGTTCAAAATCGGCGAATCAGCAACAGTTGTATCGGCATATTGGCAAAATGTAAATCAAAGCTTTAATTTTTAGGGATTTGTTTAAAAGGTTGCTCGAAAACACTTTAGTGTGTGTGTCGTTGCCTGGCGCCAACTTAACTTCAAGCAGAGACACTGTGAGTGTATGTGCCTGTGCTGCTGTCAGTATTATACTTTAAAGTTTCCTAGTTTAAATTTAATAATTCTGTAAAAAATCTCTTGGATACACGTTTGATGTTTGAAAAATACACCATATTGAGATGAAACCAGGAACTAGCTACTGGCGTCCCGGCAGTGAATGACGCTTGTGACCGGCTGCGTGGTTCCGGAGAGTGCACGGTGTGGACGTGACTGTGTCGCAGGGCCTGCACTTCTACACGCAGACCAAGACGGTGACGCAGATGTGGCGCGAGAGTGACGTGAGCCACGCACGGCCGGCCGTGTCCATGCCCGTCATGCAGTGACGCTCCGTCCCTCTGCGGCAGTCACTCCGACCGTCGCACCGGTCACTGTCGCTTGAGTCGCTCCTCCGGCAGGGTCGGTGCAAGTATTCATTTCCATTTTCAACATTGGGAGGAAATATATATTAACATGAAAAAAAATCAGCAAAACATAACCTAAGGTAGCATATGCATAGCCAAACAGCATTCTTTAATTTGCTTTAGAAACATCACACTGATTCGAACTAAATAATCATGTCTGCTACGTTTGGAATATGGATTATTTCTAGGCCTGTGCGAATATCAGTTTTTTTAGTTCAATTTGAATATGGAAAATGGATATAAAATTATCTGGCTTTACTACATTAATCTTCTCAAAATTTACGTGGCAAAAAACGTTCCACATAAATAACCCTAAACCATTACAAAAATCCTGTGGAAATGTTGTCCCCACCCCACGAGAATATCTCCCATGATTCCGAAACTTGTTAAGACTTTCGAGACCCCGCACAGCCGTATTTGTAAACAACTGAATGTATTTTTTTTTTTAAGTGTTAGTATTCAAAATTGAATAAAATACTAATAATAAACGGTTTGTTTTGTTATTCAATAATTTGAATATCCGCACAGGCCTAATCATTACACACTGCTTAGATAATCAATGGCATCATTAATTTTAAGTTGCTGCCAACATTAGGCAGCATCCTGATTTTTATAATCAAGTTTTTAAGAGTCTTTGGTAAAACTTTCAAAAGGCAGAAAATGTTGAGGTCAAAGAATGAGCGAGTGTGCTACTCTGTGTTCCTTGGCGTGATACATTTACAATGTTTATGATTGGATTCAGTTACTTTGTCTCTCACTGATGTTTACAATTGTTATGATGTTCATCTTGGACTTGTAATTCCATCACGAATTAAAATTGTTTTGATTAAAGTTACCATTTCTTTGTAAACAGCAAAAATATTTTAAGTACAAATTTTTTAATTGTGTAATATACATATTTTAGTAATGTTTCAGGTGTGAAATTTTAGAATGGAAACTTTTTTCCCTTGTCTTCAGTGTCTGATGATTAAAATATAATTTGCAATTAGTATGTGTTTTATGTAATTAAAAATAATTATGTGATGTATGATTGTAAACGCTGAGAGTGACTGTGTTGTGCGACGACCAGCAATCGTGCTTGAAATCTAATCTTCCCTGCTTCTGCCAAACAAACTCATGCAGATTCGTATCTTTGCATTGGCCACACTGGGTCTCTATATGAGGTGGTGAGGATCGTGGTTCCCGGTGGCAAGCTAGTGTCGCGTTCTGCTGTCGTTCCCCGGAGTCCAAGGTCGTTACGCGACAGTGCCGCATCCAACCGGCTATAGCCGCAGTTGGATCATGTCTTCCATTCAGAAATACTATTGTCATATATTTTTTGTGAATATATTAGAAGTTTTTTTTTATATTCTATTACAAGTTTATTGCATTGTAAAAATTATTTTTGATAATTTTTTTATGTGTTTCAAGTCATAGTTAGATAGTTTTGATGTTTGTACTGTGAATGTCTGAATCCTGAATATTTTTGTAATAATTTGCGAGTTATGAGTATCATAAAATATACAATGCATTATGGAATCTGTTGTTATATTGTACTGTACATGTGTACTTCAAGATTGTACTACTTGCTAGAGAATTCAGTCACTGTAAATAAAGAATATTGTTAAAGATATATTTTTAATTCATATTAAAGCTGCCGTCACAGTATTGTTTATGTAAAGGAAAGCTGATGGATGTACAGGTAGCTGCAGTGGGGGATCCAGGATTTTGGTTTGGGAGGGGCTTGACCCAGCTGAGGCTAGGCTTTATCAAGGCAAACACTAATACAATAGTGGACCCAGATGCTTTTGGAGGGGGCTTGAGCCCCTTAGCCCCCCCTCTGGATCCGCTACTGGGTAGCTGTGTCTTGTTAGTCACTTGCTATAGACAGTCTCACTCTTAGAATGTTGCCAAATCTCTAACACATTAGAATTTTAAGATACATAGTATTTTTTTTTTTAAATTCTGATTACACAAGAAGCATTTTAAGAACTCATATTGTAATATAATATTTTAATATTATAATATTTTATACTATCATGTTTATAAAGTTGTAATAGATTGTTCACACACATTCATTGGTATGAATTAATATAATGATTGTAACGTGAACTGGATAAAGAAATTAATAACAACACTTACCTATTAATCACTTTTGCTACTGCTGACCAAAGTTGACCAAAGCTTCCTTAATTGCATTGTTCTCAGTCATGAGTTTTTGAAAAATATTCAGGTACTTTCAACACAATCTTGCGCTCCCTCCCTCGTAGCCTGCAAATGTAGTTTCTTTTTGTGTGTTCACCTTCCATAGTTTTTCAGTTCCTAATTAAATGCATTGTCTGATTTTAAAAAAAAGGTAACTGAAACATGGAGCTTTTTTGTCCTGAGATTTGTTCAGTGGCGTTGTAAAATAGGAATTCATTAACAAATTAAATCCAAATTTACCAGTTGGTTAATTATTTTTTTATTGTGATAATTCAAAGCAGATTCCAGTGAGGAAGTTACCTATATTCTACGTTTATTAATTTTTTAGGCCCCATGAAATGGCATTAAGTATGCATAATATATATCACCTGATGCGTGTTTTGATGCTATACAATATGCAAAAATGCTTTACCCAAAAAATAAAATTTTAAATTTGTATATTCTATGGTAACGGCGCTTGAAGAAACAAGGACGGTGCTAACGGCAGTCGGCATGTGCTAGAGAGAGAGAGAGTGCGCCACTGACTTCCACACGGCAGTGATCCCTGGTAGCAGTGCGTCTGTTGCTCTCTCTCTCGTCACCCGCCGACACGTCTTCGTTCAGGTGCAACAGCACAGACCAGGTCTGGGTGACTCCGAGGAACTGAACTCCAGGGGAAAGAAACTCAAAAACTCAAGTCTATTATTTTATTTTAAAGCTAGAATATATAAAATGCAATTTATTTCTGAGGTGATGACAAATTACTGTACAATAATAAATAATTAAATACAACAAAATTCACTTACATTAGCAAAAATTTGTGCCATTTATTAAATATTTTTATTGAAAGGTCACGGATAGAAAAAATAAATAAAATAAGTAAAACTACAATCACCTACTTCTCGTAACTAAACTAGCGCAATAAATTAACTACTATGTACACCTAACAGAACCATTGAGCATTGTGCCTCGCGAGCTCTCGGCTGACATCCAGGCCGAGGAAATAAGTTGTTAAATGCACGTGTTTGTTGTGTCGCGCATAAAGTTCACCAGTTTGTGAAAGTTACAACTTTTTTTGTGATTTTATGAAAGTATCATCTATGCTAGAATTATGGTAATAATTAAAAGTTTTTTTATAAACATTATTTCAGTAGTGAAATAAAGGTTGATTTTGGTAATGTAAATAAAAATTTTAATAACTAAAAGAGATAACTTTAAATAAAATTGAGTGAAACTCTTGTGTATGGCAGATGTTTAAAACTAATACAACATATATTATTAAATAGAAATAAAATCTAGCTTGCCTATAAATGTGCGTCAGTGTGATTCTTGGCGTGTATGGTATATATAAATACCAATTTTTACCTTATTTCCAACACCTGTTACAAATTGTTGAGATTTTTGTTTTGTCAGAGGTTGTCTGGAACAGGGAGTTGCTGATGAGGTGACTGTGTTAGTAACAAACAGTTGTTGAGAGAGCCGCAGGTAGGCCCCCCCGGGGCGGCCCTCAGGGCTCCTGGAGCGTGGCGTTGGCGTCGAGCGGGGCGGGCGTGGTGCTGGAGGTGGTGTACTTCTCCACCTCGCAGCTGCGGCCGGTGTAGCCCTCGGCACACAGGCAGCGGTAGCCGCCGTCCTCCTCGCTGAGGCTCACGCACGTCGCTCCGTTCTCGCAGGCGTCGGGGTGGTCGCGGCAGTGCGTCAGCTCTGCGGGCAGGCAACACTGCACTGGCAGCCTGTGTGCTTTCATTCTGTGTTGTTGTTTTTTTTTTTTTTTATAAAGATAGAATGTGTTTCAACAAATATTAGACTCATATTTCTAAGTATTAATTTTGATTAAAGTAGCTTGGCTTCTGGGTTGTAGCCGTGTCCTTGGCAAATTATTCACCAACGTTTCGGTCGACATTGCAGTCACCATCATCAGGGAGCAGTTACCTACTTCTCCCTGATGATGGTGACTTCAATCTCGACCGAAACGTCGGTGAATTATTTGCCAAGGACGCGGCTAAAACCCAGAAGCCAAGCTACTTCAGGCACTGGCCGTGAAAGTCTGCGAACATTATTAATTTTGACTAGCCGAAGCAGTATTTGCTTTATTTACTTAAGAACATTAATGCTGTTAAATTATTGTACAGCAATTGAGTTATATTTATATTCTAAAATAGTACCAATATTTATAATAATAAATTTTTTGATGCTGGTAGCAGTAACCTTGGTAAACTTCTGTGTGTGTCATAATTGAGGGCACTATTTGTTTCGAATTGAGTAATTATAGAGTTCAGTGCCCCATCTGATGAGATTAGTTGTGGAAACTTTGAATATTTAAAAATTGCAGAAATTTTTGATACCTACTTACAATGTAAAAAATTCTACAGTTTGCATCACTGCACTACCAGCGTATTTAGTTCTCTCAGAATTTTTTATTTCCGTACAATGTTTTCCTGTCTTCATATAATTACTTTTCACATTTTATGGGTACTTTTTCATAATGCATCTGTATTTTTTCTCTCTGTAGATCAGCTTACTACATCTGATTTTAAGTATTATTGTATTAATTTTATAAAAATTTCATTTAAACTTTAATTGACGTTCGATGATCCAGCAACATCGCCAGTGCCGTGCCGCGAGGGGCGAGACGAGCACGCACCTTGGTCGCACAGCGCTCCGCCCCAGCCCGGCTCGCAGTTGCACTCCCACGGCCGGTTGCACGAGCCGTGCTTGCAGCCGGGGTACGGGAAGCACGTGTCGCAGTTCTTGCCCCACCAGCCGACACGGCACCTGCACACACCCGAGGCCACGAGCTCAGTTGGGACACGGCTGTGTTTCCTTACTCCCGTGGTCTAAGAACATTGGCTTCTTCGGCCTTAAGCAACTGAATTATTCACACCGTTAGGTTTTTAATAACGGGTAATGCTTTTAAAGAGGCTCCTTATGCTAGGTATTATAACAATGGTGTTCAGATATGGTTTACAAACTAATTAACTTTGTTTTAAGACAGCTAGTTCAAATATGATTGTGTGCTCCTGAAAATGAAAATGAAAATTGACCCGTGGTTCCCCGCCGGAGGCATGGACCGGGGCCGACACTCGCAGGAGCCGGCTGTCCTGCCCGAGGGACACACAGCTGTCGTGCCAGCCAGGCTGGAGAGATGTGGCGTGCAGCAGCGACGGAGCGAATGGTGGGGACACTGGAGTACTGTGCAGCAGCCCGCCATGTTTATCACTTGCGTAAAAACCCGGGTTGGACCCACAGGAATCGAACCCAGAACTGAACTCAACCACCACGCTTGTGTACTCCAAATTGATTAAAATTTTGTTCTTCATTAAAAATTTATTGATGGGTAAACTGCAGGTGGAGTCATTTCTTGATTTACTTGACGGAACTTTCCAATAGTAAACCAGCTTTTTCTTAGACCACCTTTTTCCAGTCATTGCCCTGTTCGATCACAGTTCTGTGCAGTCTCGTTCCACAGTACGTTCAGGACTTAGCAACTACATCTTGGCACCTTAACTCATCACACAGTACTCTTTGAATAGAAAAATAGAATGAATGATTATTTGACCAATGTGTATGTACCCAAACACAAGATACACGATAAGAAAAACTGTTTTTGAAACACACATGCAAATAGTACAGAAAATGGTAGAGTAGTCAAAATTTAACAAGTCAAAACATAGCTGCACAAGCAAACAATAGTGTTTGCTGGAGTATTGTTCAGAGTATTGGCTTTACGTGTTCATATCTATTAGTGTTTGTCTGCTCTTCCTGGTTGTCATTCATTCAGTGGGGCAATCATTCCATTGTATTTGGTCGTGTTCATTTCAGCCTCTGATGTGATTCCTACTTTAAGCTAAACATGTGCTGATCTGGAGACAGAGCGCTGTGCGTTACCTGCACTCGTCGGGCTTCCTGCAGTAGCCGCGCTCTCGGTTGCAGTTCTCCGCGCAGATGGCTGGAACAACACCACCACACCATCACACATCGCAGCGTTCCCACGAGCCGCTACCTCGGCTGGCTGAGCCTAGCGAGCAGCAGAGCGTCCATGTTTGAGGCCTGCATCTCACAACACCTGTCTTTCTAAAGAATGGATCTAATCAACACAATTGTTTTTTGTGCACTAACTAATTAAGATTGATATACGTAAAGGCGTCCTTAAGGTTATGAATCATGGCCTGATGTTTTGTTATGATAGAAACTGGGAACTTTATTTACCCGTTTGCAAAGTGGGTTGTCCAGCTTCTATATACCTGCAGGTATGCAAGTAATTGCTATTATGGACAGTGATGAGCAGATGAGAAAGTGATGCGCTACCGGGCTGGTGGAATGAAAGCGTGGCACTCACGGGTCTGACACAGGATGCCGGTGAAGCCCTCGTGGCAGCGGCACTCCAGGGGGCGGTTGCAGTAGCCGTGCTGGCAGCCCGGGAGCACCTGGCAGTCCTCGCAGGTACGCCCCGCCCAGCCCAGCCGGCACCTGCGCACACGTCGCTCTCGTCACCCTCGTCACCCTGCTGCGGCACTGCTGCCAACTGCCTCAGTCGGGTCAGGGGGGTCCAAACCCCTCACATCCAGAGATAGAAAATAACAGCAATTTTGCTATGTGAGGTTACAAAGATACCATTTTGGAAGCATTATTGTAATCCTTTGGGGGCAACATTAGCGTATTTTCTCCATATTACAACCCTCATACACAGAAACAGCAGGAATTGTGTTTCAAAGTACAGTCTATATTCCATGCTAGTTCGCACATGTGTAAGTATGTCTTTCATACAAACTGGACATGTGTATTTCATGTATTTATTAACATTTATACACACACACACACACAATTTATGACTTGTCTGAACGAAATAAATCAGTTGACTTTAGAAACAAGTATTAAAATAATTAAATAAAAATAAACAAAAAAGGTCACATTTCTTTCAAATAAAATTATTAATTAAAATTTCAATGTGTAAATGTTGAAGTACTAAAATTCTACTATTCCCTGAGATATTGATGTTACAATCAATTTTCTTTATAAAATTCAAAAAATTCCATTATAAAGATTATTTACTGAGATAATGATATATTGGTTATACTGGCCCCCCTCCTTCACACGTCCTGACGGCCTGGGCTAAAAGAACACTGCGTCACGCAGAGCACACTGACCAGTCTCAGCCCACACTTGTTCCAGCTGGTCAACTGCGCGATGATCATACTTAAATCGCAATGCTTACGTGAATAGTAGGTTACTGTACTTAGTTGACTACCTAATAAACACGAACATGTTTCCTTCCGTAGTTGTTACCTGCATTCCCCGGGCCACTGGCAGTACCCTCTGGTCTTGTGGCAGTCGTTGTGGCATATGGCTGCAACAACAATCATACCTCGCTGCATCTCTGGACTGCAGGTGCCTCTACCCCGCCCTGAGGCAGGGCGAGGACTGCAGCCTGAAGGGCTCTGAACCTGCGGATATCGACTATAGTGCTCACAATTGGTCAAAAACATTTACAACCACTTGAAAAAATTTGTCAAACAATCCAAAAGTACAAATAATTAGTCAATTTAAGAGGTAACACACATTTATGAATGGTAGAATATCCACAGACATGCCATCTCTGTGACCTATTGTACAAGGGCATGTCCAGCTCGGAACAGGGAGGGTGGTGCATTTCCCAGTTTCGACCTTTGTCATGGAGGAAGTTCCGTGAGGCCATGTGTAACAAAAGGAAACATTATTTGATAAAAACATATTTCTAAACAAAACTGTGTATTTGATACAAATTTTCTCTAACTAAAGGGTCTTGGACTTTGTTTTATTTATTTTATCCTCTTCGGAAGGGGGACAGAACACCTCCCCTCCCCTCGAATATGCCCGTGCTCCGAGATAAACCTCATTTACTTGCAAACAGTGATAAGTCCCAGTGTACAAACAGTGTAAATGCACGTAGGTATTTCGAACGAGCAGCTCTTCAGCCAACTTGCAAGGGAATGAGGACATCCCCTGCTGTGGCGGGTGGGGGCTGCAGCGAAGCACGTGATCTCTTGCTTCCTTCGCACACTTTCCTGTGACTAGCTGCAAGCCCATCAGCATTTCCCACTGCCCACAACCATTGGTGTGGGGAACAGGGAATTACCAAACTTTTTGACAACACGTGAAACTTAAGAATTTGTAATAAATTGGCCAAACTGACTGACTCTGTAATGCTGTGTGTATTCTTTTTTCATGCGCTTACAGTGTAACATTTTTATTGCTCTTTGCTAACCTGTGTCTCCTAGCATTGCTGCCAAATCCATAGCACAAAGATGATATACATGGGAGAATAGCATCATATTTTGACGAGGCCCATAGTCTATAATATTCCATAAAGAGGTTCATGTGAATTTGGTCCAGGAGTCTGCAAATGGCAGTGTGTTCCCACGCAGTCAATCCCCGCCTCAATCGTGGACTGTCATGTGGTATGTAGGAGGCGAGCTACTCACGGTCAGAACAGAACATGCCGTCCCAGCCCGGCAGGCAGTTGCAGTCGAAGCTGGCGTTGCAGGAGCCGTACTGGCAGCCAATCAGGCCGATGCACTTGTTGCACAGCTCGCCGTAGAACCCTGCGCACAGTCCAATCAGCACCAGTCAGGCCCTGGCACAGTGACCGCAGGGTGGGCACTTGCACCCCACAGCGACACTCACCCAGCCTCTTGCAGTAGCCCTGCAGGGGGTCGCAGCCCTTACGGCAGAGGGGCACGTGTCTCAGTCCTCCCAGGGACCAGGCAGGGACCACTCACCCAGCTTGCAGCGACACTCCCCTGGCCGCTTGCAGTAGCCTTGCAGGGGGTCGCAGCCCTTGCGGCAGAGGGGCACGTCACACAGGTCTCCGGTCCAGCCTGGCAGGCACTTCACGTCGCCATTGTCCGTGCACACGTAGTGGCTGTTCTGGTTCTCTCTGGCCGGAATCTCGCACGCCTGCCACAGTCACGTCACTGCATCACTGTACGACACAGTCATGTCACTGCTTCACGGTACAACACAGTTGCTCTTTCACAGGAGATTATTCACTTGGAAACCAGTTGCCAAGAAATAGTTGGTTTTTTATTTACAAAAAAAGATTGTGTATATTTGTACAACATATGGCTATGTTTATTTATGTTAATATGAAATTTATGTTAATACGTGTTTAGAAACAGTACTTAATATTTCTTGTCGCGCCTACGATAAATGACGCATAATTTTAAATTTTTTAAACCATACAAATGAATATATATTCAACAATTAGACTTTATTTTGTTATATTATGCTTACCTATTAACGTAGTACGCAGTATATACTAGAACCATATTGAGGGCACGGTTTATAAATATCTTAACTATTGGAGGTATTGGGACATCAAAAAGCATAAATTCATGAACAAGAATCCGAACCCACTATTACTCAGAACATTCTGTTCGTGATACGTCATTCATGTAAATGTACAAATTTACTGATTTTTTGGACCATATTGCAGTGTTGCTCTGTTTGTCATGGAAAAATTCCGAAAATAAAAAAATAATAAAAATATGAAGATAAAAAATTTACAGAAAACAAAACTGAATCAGCTATCGTACAAACGGAACCAACGTATGTCCAAAAAAAACTACATTAAATCAAAATTCCCCATTACATGAATCATTTAATGTGCTAATATCTGTAATTTTACATTATTATTTAATTTCCGTTTACAGAAAATGTGTCTTAAAAGGGCCAATTTCACCATGCGGTCGTTAAACAATGTGTTAACTAACGGTTGTTAAAAATTTAACACTCCGTTCTTAAACAACCGTTGAGCTTTTTCATTTCACCACGCATTTCTTACCATTGATTAGTTACACCTTGTTTTAAGTTTTATTCGCCTAGAAGATTCATATAAAGAAGGCGGTGGCGATGCTATATTGTTACGTATGTGTTGCAGCTTGGTGTGATGTAAAATAAAGTGCGCTATTGAAATTTAATATTTGTTTTGAAACATGGGTGAGAGACGCAAACGTTCTGTTAATTTTACTTCGTATGAAAAGGAACTGCTAGTTGAATTGGTTCAAGAACACGCGAGTACAATAGAAAATAAAAAAACGGATGCCGTTACAAATAAAGAAAAAAATAAATCTTGGGAAATTGTGACGAAGATATTCAATGCTTCAAGCCCTTCCACCAATCGCTGTAGTGATGCTTTGAAGGCGTGCTACGAGAATTTAAAAAGACAAACGAGAAAGGTAGCTGCAAAGGAAAAGTTGGAGATATTTAAAACAGGTATGTAGCAAGGTATTTGGGTATGTAGTAAAAATTATTGTTATATTTTTTTGCCGAAAATATAACCTAGAAAGTGAAGAAATACTACTCAATTAGAAGTTATTTAAGATATAAACTTGATACTGCTTTCAAATTAATATGTATATATATATACCTATACTTGTAAAACAACACTTTAAAAAACCTTTAATTAAAATAATGCTTGACAAAGTCAACATCATCATAATCGTCCAGATAGTTTGATCTTTCTTGAACCCATCTAGGCCTTCTTCGCACATTATCATCATCCTCTTCAAAAATTAAATCGTACATTCGCGCGGCCATTACGAGACACAACTCCTCTTTAAAACAACTGTTTAAGACTTAACCGCCCGAATTTGGGCGGTTAATGTTAAACAACTGTTAACGAACTTAAACACTGTTTAACTTTTGGTGAAATATAATTCACAACTAAACAATGTTTAAGTGTTCTTAACCAATGTTTAAACTCCTTAACCGGCGATGGTGAAATCTGCCCTTAGTAAGTGGGCCAGGCAGAGGGAGGGCCTGTGGTACGTGCGAGCATACAGGTGTGAGAGTCAATATGGCGTCTTAGCACCGCAGCTCTGCTCGAGGCGATGCACTCTCTGCACCGGCCGTCGCACGCTGCTTATGGCTGTGTCTATTGGCCTAGGCCAGTGACTTTCCACGAGTCATAGGCGGTGCGACGTAGTTGGTTTACCTTCTTGAATTGAAACTTTCTTACAGCTTATGTGTTAACTCGAGGTGACGACTTTTAAAACGTAACGAAAATTGCAACGGCAAGGAGTTCGGCGCTCAACGTTGGAGAGGGGAGTTGAGCGTCCCATTCCTTAATATTAGGCAAACATTAGTAAAGCGAAACTACATTGTTGCCTTTCTTTCTTTTTTTTAATTTTGCTGGAAATGACAAATAATTTCTCTTGAATATCTATATTCAATTAGTGAAATTATGAAAAGGACATTAATTTGGTATGTACTTTTTTTTTTTGTTTCATTTTTCAAGTGGATTGTTGCAGAGTGAAGTTTCACATCTGACGCGTTAGTGGCCATGCACCCATTTTTTGGTTACAATTTTGTTTTCTCTTTTTTGTTACTTGTTAGTTTCGCGAGTTTGTGTTTTGAATATCTTGAAGTGACTGTTTTGCGCTGAGTTGAGTCGCTACGGCATGTAGGTAGATACCTGCTTCTTCCACTTGGGCACGTATCTGCTGGCCGGTAGCACGCCCGGCAACAGCGCGGCGCAGATGATGATCAGCCAGAGCCGGGACATGGTTCCTGCCCAGCTGTCTGTGGCCCTGCAACAGGCGTGCAGGAACCGTGGAGGGCGCATGTGCCGCCCTTCAAACCTTCAGTGTTATAATTTAGATTCTGTGCGATACAATCTACATGTTTTACTTATCGCTTAAAATGTATGAATGCACGCTCTACACCTCACCTTCCGCTCTGTTTTCACGCCACTGCCAGCTACAGAGGGTTAACATACAGGACATTATAACCGTGGTTTATAGCAGTGCAGCACACACAGTTGTGAGTAGTGCATGTTGGTTCCTACAACAATGTATTATTCTCAGTGCATGCAGATTTACCAGGACTTTTTCAGCAAGCTGATATGCGTTGTTTTGTGCGAAAGAGGGGGGGGGGGGAGGTTGAAACGTAAAGGTAGGCGAAAAAGAGCTCTGTCGTCTCGACCATTATGACCAATCCAACGGCCCGGGACTTCGACGTTCAACCACTCTCGTACATAGAGATTCCAACGGGGAGGGGCTACATCCTGTTGCCAAATAAAGTTTACAGGTTCACCCTCTACTGATTGGGGGAAGAGCCATTTCTTCGCGCTGCAAGCGAAAAAAAAACCTAGCAGTATTCACGTATGCGTAGAGACCTGAAAAATTCGTGGATTAATTTCGTGATATGCTACAATTCAAATAATTAAACCTTAGTGCTGCTTCTACCACTGGTTCACTGTCTATCTGGGGTAATGAGGGCCAATCAGAGACCCTCACTCACAGAAGTGTCGAGTCACAGATACTCAGTCGAGACGACTCACAAGTCAGCAGCCAATGAACAGGTAGCATTTGCCCGAGTGTGTAGAGTATAGTGAAGTCAATCCTGGAGGTCATTGAACCAGCGAATTTTTCCGGTCTCTTTGTATGCGCTTATCTAAAACTTTTAAGTTACTCTTTAATGGTGGCCTTGAACCAACACACTACAACGCTTACAGTTGATACTAAAAGATTATATGACTCGGATATTCTTTTATGGCCATGCTGTACTATACATGTCAGCAGTTGGTCACTTGCTCAGTACCGACGCGAGAGAAATGGAAAGTAGCGGGCAGGGCCGCGTGGCACGTGCTCGGAAGTGTGAGCCTGGAAGGAGGGGGGAGCAGTACTGTTAGTCGCGGCGAGGAAGTAGGTTGAGCGCGCAGCTGTCGTGCAGGCAGCGCCGCTACGGGACTGTTGCAGCGACCTCACGCCGCACGGCAGAATGATGAGTATGACGGCGTGCTTGCACATCCCTCAACTCTTGAGAATGGAAACACCGGGGCTCGCAAACCCGCCGCGAGACGTCAGCTCACACTTCACCGGACTTTGTAGTGCCCGCAGAGCTGTCCACCCGGTTCGTAATGTAACTTAAAAAAAAAAATAGCAGTTTTTAAATAAAACTTTATGCTGAAAGTATCAACAAAAAAGGAGCAATAAATACTTTAACTCGTTAGAGCAGAATCCCATCTAGCTACAATCAGTGACGAGACAGGATTCTAACTAGCTACAAGCAGTGACGAAGCATTCTAGCTTACCGCAAGCAGTGACGAGCTAACTGCAAGGGGTGATGAGTAGAGACCTGAAAAATTCGCGGATTCATTTCGTGTTATGCTAAAATTTAAATAATTATACCTTAGTGCTGCTTCTGCCACTGGTTCACTGTTAATCTGGAGGACTGAGGGCCAATTAGAGACCCATCACTCATAGAAGCGTCGAATCACAGGCCCACCCAGTCGAGACGACTCACAAGTCAGCAGCCAATGAACAGTTGGCATTTGCCCGAGTGTGTAGTGGAATTGGAGTCTATTCTGAAGGTCATTGAACCCGCGATTTTTTTTCCGGTCTCTAGTGATGAGGTAGTATTTTGCTAACTGCAAGTAGAGACGAGGCAGTATTCTAGCTAACTGTAAGCAGTGACGAGGTGGGATTCCAGTGGGCCGCCTCTCCGCTTCTCTGAGTGACAGAATGTCACTGAATCTTCCCAGCCGCGGTATAACGAGTCTAACAGCTCGGTATTGGTCTGCTGGAGGTTAGGGCCTACTGCAGTTCTCGCTCCAGCCGGGCTTCACACGACCGCGAGGCTGGGTCGAGGTCACGAGGCAGCGAGTTGTACTGAAGGTCACCGTCACCTGCTGAGACTCCAGTTGGACGTGTACACTTCGCGAAAACATCCCGAGACTAGCTGAAAGTTTAAACCGCCTGTGTTTTTTGTGATTGGGTGAATTTCTTTCAAGTACACGTCGACTGTTACAACACCAATCACTGTAACTCGTTGCGGAGGCAAACGCGTCCTGAGTGGCTCGATCAAATAAGACAACGACTTCCCTCGCAGACGGCCGCCAATCACAAGGAAGAAGCCGCTGGTGCGGGTATACCTTGTTGCAGTCTAATTGGCGTTCAGATTTTTTCACGAAAAATGCCTGCCCCTAATTATACAGAAGCTCTCAGTGAATATAATGAATACAAAGTCATATTTGAAGAAAATCACAAAACCATTTCTATTGTTGTAGTTGTAAAAAATGGTTTTATTCGGATTTAAACACCAACTATTAAAAAGTGACGAATATAATAAATAATAATTATTTTATAATAGAACTATTAACTTAAAAGTAGATACCGGAAAAATTCGCGAGTTCATTTCGCGATAGGCTAAAATACAAATCGTTATACCTCAGTGCTGCCTCTGCTATTGGCTCACAACTCACCTGGATGACTCTGGAACAATGAGAAACACACAACCAAAGCTTTATCGAATCGTATTCTGCTTCGCTGGAACGTCTCACAAGACAGCAGCCAATGAGTGGGTGACATTTGACCGAGTGTACGTAGAACTATGGAGTTCATCCTACAGGTCATTGAACCCGCGAATTTTTCCGGTCCCTACTTAAAAGGCATACCTAAACTGTGTGATAATATATTTACATAAAACTAGCAGTATAGGTGGAAGTAGAAACATGTCTATCTATTCTTCCATACAACGCAACAACAAAAAATTACTCCTTTTGCGTACTTTAACATAGTTTATGATGTAAAACTTTATTTAATTAAAACATTTAGAATTGTGAAATACCTACATGAACTCCGCCAAGAAAGAGCGAATTGTGAATGACAAGGCGGTCACGCTACATTGCATCGCTGGAGACAAGACACGGGAGCACTCGGAGGAAACCCCGGCCTGGCATCTGGCCCCGTGAACACACATGCCAACTTCTCTCGACCACCACCCCCGCATGTCACTCTTGCTCGTGACTGTGTCAACTACTGGTCGCGCCTCGCCTGTAGCTGATATCCAGGTTAGTTGTCGCCGGAGACCGGACGCGAGAGGCTAGCATCCAAACAAGTACACCTTCGTACCACTGCTGCGATTTGCCCACATTTTATCTAGGGAGTTGTGAGCCATTGGGAAAACCTAAGCAAAGAAAGTGGCGAACTGCGGACCACCTAGTAGGACGTGACCCGCGTGTGCATGTGCAGGCCCGTGGAGTCTATCCTGGGGGGGGGGGGGGGGGGCTGCAGTGGCCACGGCCACTCGGACCAGCCCGGGACACGCCTCGCAGCCAATGGGCAGTCTGCTCTGGCAGAGACCACGCCCCCGGCTCCAGACAGGGCGTAGCCACGACTTGGTGAAGGAGGGATCCAGTATAATCTTTTATACATTTTTTTTTAAATGAGTAATTCTTACGACTAAATTTTAAAATAAAATTATCGTCACTTTTAATTCTAACGCAAAACTATAATTTTTTAAAAACTCCGACGTTTACACATATAAAATTAAGTAATGATTTCGCTTGATGAAATAAAACAGAACATTTTGTTAGTTTGGTTCGTATTTAATTGTTTTTAATACTTTGTTCTCAAGTCAATTGGTTGATATCGCTAAAACGAGCCACAAAAGCACGTACAACAATGCACCGAGGGCCTACCTGAGCTGCTGATGCTGGCGCAGTCGTCGCCGGCTGCAGACTGGCTGGTCGTGACAGTGACCGCGACACACTTCCCTGACCCACTCGCTAACAGTACCGCGGTGCAACGAACTCCCCCTCCAGGCGGTGCAGCTCCCCCCCCTCCCCCCTCCAGGGAGCCCTGGAGCACCAGGAGGGAACCAGGCGGCGCTGCCCTGCTCGCGCCAGTAGGGGGAGCGAGGCACGCTACCACTGCTCCGCCAGAGCGACACGTTCACGAGACGCAAGTATTGCTCGTGTGCTGCTTCAGGGCGAAGTGATGTTGCATGGTTTATATGAAGGCAAGGGGGTAGGCCCTCGTAATATGGATGCTCCTGTATTACCATCAAACTACGTATTTAATCATTGTTATTTACATTTTATACTGAAAATATTCTGAATACATTGTGAATACTACCTTCAATTAAAACTAAAAATAAAAATAAAAACAACTAAACTGTGTCTTGAAGTTGTTGAACATGAATATTACCACACGAGATCCCACAAATACTCGAGCAGGATCCACTCACTCGCAGGGGCCAGTGCCTCCACCTGAGTCACGCCTGAGCTCGCTGTCGGCCCGGCTGCTCAGCAGGCAACTCATGCTCCTGAGTGCCTCGGCTCGAGCGAGTGTTGTGGCCACCGACACCTCCGCACAGCCAGAGACGTCCCTCTGTGCCTGACGCCCGCCGCGCAGCAGCTCAGCTAGCACTCTTCTGAGGGGGCCTGCCTGCCTGCACTTGCAAAAGCATTGCTGTGAAAACGTGTTTGATGTCAAAACTATGTCTTATGGAAAACTATCTATATTTTATTATTTTTTCCTGATTACATGCACGTAGTCCAACATACCAGCCCCCCGTCCAGGTCGCACGGATCTGCGCCCCCGGGAGTGGTGGTGGAGGGGCATGCTCCCAAAGGGCAGGGCACGGCGGGACGAGAATAGGGCCCGCCGACCAGTGACCCGCTAACGCGATTAGCCGCGTGGCTGCACCACTGAGGCTTCCCTGCGCCGGCGGCATGTCCTCGTGGGACTGCCGGGTGACCCCCCACTTGCTGCACGGACTCCGCACTTGCTCCGCGGCACTTTCATCGTGATCATTTGGACGGTCCGGGAGCGACAATTTAATGAACTGAATTTGTTAGAAGAGTTTGGATATTGTCTCCTTCCTTCCCCCTCAACGTCGTGGACCGATGAGTGACAACGATCACCAGATATCTTTCAGCCAGCGGAAACTCTACAGGAGAAGCTGCTGCTGCAATACTCCCTGAGACGGATAAGAGGACGCGTGCCCCTGCTATGTCACAGGGTACAGTCCCTTGATCTCATCGCCTCTATGGAGCGACATCTGACAAGAACTGGCATGACTAGCTACTCTCGAGGCAAACTCGTCTGACGGCGGAACTTGCCGTCGGCTGTGACTGCAGCAAGAGTCTGGAATTGAAGAAAGCTCTTTATTCCTAAGAAAGAATCTTGAATAAAAGAACAACTTGGGCTACACAGAAAACAAATTTACGGTATTTTTTTACTACAAAAGTTTCCTTTGGAAACCAGTTGCCAAGAAATAGATTGTCATAAGTAATTCAAGATGGATATTTGTACAAAACCAAGCTTTGGTTATTTTTTTGCACATATGAAATACGTTTTTCCAGTTAATACTGGACATTTATTACAAAAATTGACGCAATATTTAATATTTTAATTTTTTTTCGTTCAAGCTTAATTTTTGTAATCCATGGAAAATATTTTCAATAATTGGATTTATTTGGTTTTAGTATTATGCTTATTAATGTGAAGAGTAATACTAGAAAGTTGTTCAAGGATAGGTTCACAAATAATTATAACTATTGGAAATACTTGAACATAACAACATTATTTTTCGCGTAAGAATACGAACCCAGTATTACTGCAAACATTATGTTATAGTGCTACAGTAGTTTTCATGTAAATGTACAAATTTACAAACATCTGTATTTGACATGAGTATTTTTTGTTTCATTTATTATAAAAAAAAAATCAGGAAAATAAATGAATTACTGCAGTACATCCAACAATTAGAGACTGAATATTCGCGGTTTCTATTACCTCGATTTTTTTTTATTTTGCGAAATTGAATCACTAAGGTGTGAAACAATGGTATGTTGGTTTAAAAAATAATGTTAATTAAGTGCTTAAAATTGTATTGGGTACCAATAAAAAAAATTAAATCTGCCAACAGTAATTTTTATATTTTGAGAAATTCAACCCCTTTAGGAGTGAAAAAGGAGTAAGTACTTTTAGGATTAATAATTTCTTTTCCGAATTTAATTAAGAATAATGAATGAGTTTGGGTGCTAATAATGATCGTACGAAAACTTCCAACCACAATTTTCACGTTTTGTTAATCCAACCCCTAAGTAGTGAAAAAGGGTGAGTATGGTTTTACGATAAATAATTACATCTCAAAATTTAATTTAGCGTAATAAATGGTTCTGGGTACTAAAACTAAAGATATTACCAACAACAATTTTGTTATATTTTGTAAAATTCAACTTCAAAGTTGTGAAAAATGGGTATGTATTTTTTATGAATAATAATTACATACATGAATTTAATTAAGCAATAAATGAATTGGGTACAAATTATAAAAATTACGATAACTACCAATCACAATTTAAAAATTTTGCGAAATTCTACACCTGAATGGTAAAAAAGGGGTAAGTATATTTTCCAGATTAATAATTATAATACCGAATTTTTTAAGCATAAAAAGTTATTTTCAGTACCAATAATAAACATACGAAATATAAGTACATACTAACCACAATTTTACCATTTTGTAAATTCAACCCCTAAGGAGTGCAAAAGATGTAAATGTGGTTTGAAGATATTTAACTAAAGCTCCGAAGCTATATATATAAAAAAAACCTAGGAACCAATAATATATACAAAAAACTACTAACCACAATTTTACTATTTTCGAAATTCTTACATTATGGGGGGTGGGTGGAAAGGGTGAAAATGGTTATAAGATAAATGATTTTAACTTAGAATTTAGGCTAATTAAGAGAAATAAAAAACACTAGGTACAAATAATAAACATACGATCACTACAAACCACAATATTGCCATTTTGTTTAATTCTAATGATTTAAAACAAAAATGGAACACTTCCAATTCAGTTAACACTAGAAGTAGGTAAGAAAAAAAACTTACATCTAAAGTAACATTTGCTTATTTTTGTTTAGTAAATTCCTTCTTTAAATGAGGCGAAGGCAGGGAAAGTTTTCAATAATTTAAAAAATCATATCTCCTATTTTAATTAAGTAAGACTTGAATTAAATGGTAAGATTTAATAAACTTAAAATTATTATTTTACTCAATTCCAAATTCCGCTCCTAAATGGTGTAAAGAGGTAAATTTCGGTGGGAAAGAAATACATGTTTTCAAATCTACTAAAACTAAGTGTTCGAATTTTAAAATGAACAAGCACATAGAGTTACGAATTAAATTGTTTAGTTTTTCTGGATTTTGTATTTTAAGGGTGGGAAAAGGCCATAAGTTATGTTTTGTCATAAAAAATCAATATCTCCACAGCAAATAAAGCTGGATGTAAAAAACTTAGCATAAATAAAGTAAATAATTTATTGCGGAGAGTACTTTCATCATAAGTTACCTATTTGAAATGATTTATAGACATACAAAATCTTCTAATAGGTTAGGGGAAATATAGAAAAAATAATTGTTTTCACATTAAAAATAAATATATTCTGATTTAATGATATAGGAAATTATAAATAAACATACTTTCAGATATCTTCTCTTATGTAACCTTCTCCGCAATATCACCGCTTAAGTTGTAACAGGTGTGAACTGTAGGTACTGCAACTATGTATATTTCCAGCCCAGATTAAGTAATAATTTATTTTAATTTATATTTATTCGTTCCATGTATATATTTTTATTATTTGAAAACTCTTTGTATTTAATATGTACATCTACGTAATTGAAACTCGATGACAAAAACGAACATTTGAGACTAGAAATTGCAAGGACCCCTCTAGGTGCAATTGAAATTTAAAAGGTAAATTGCTAAATTGACACCGTGTTTATTAATGCAAAATGTTATTCCTATATGTATTAATTCAAATTTTATGTGAGATTTAATGTTCCGCGCTATTGTTGCGCGCGGAATTGATGTGTTTTATTTAAAATAATGTAACTATCATTAGTTCTCGGCCAATCAGGAGCCATATTTTAAATGTGGCACGCATTGTTAAATTACTTAAATTAAGAAGGTTTTTAGGAGAATGTAATGGCCTATTAATGCATGGACACGTATAAGACGTCGTCGGAAATTTATCCTGAAATATAGCTAATGAGAAATAGGCATCCGCACCAAAGGATGTAAATAATGTATTGTTAAAGTGTCAGTGAATATTAATAGGGCTTTATCCAAAAGGATAAAGATACTAGGAGTGTATAAATACGTGAGTAAGAAATGATGACTGTGTCTGTTACTCCATTTCGTTAGTACGAAACACATAGCACATCCATACTTAGTTATTCTGCGGCCTAATTTCGAGAGAAACATTGAGAAACTGAAATATTGTAAAATTAACTACGTGAATCTAATTTGACACTCTATTTTAACACACAACTGTAATTACCCAGTGGTCTGGGAGAGAAAGCATCAGAGCTCTACCGACTTAAGTTATTTTGATCTAGTCGAGGTAAAGACTTGTGTAAATCCTAATTATATACTGAATCTGTGAATGAGATTTTCGAACAAAAGAGACACTTGATTAGTTAATTAATGTGCGCATCGTCACTCCAGACATTTGTCAATATATAGGCCTATGTGTTCTGCAGTGCCAACAATGGTTAGGATTTTGAAAAGAAATAAATATTTTTACTTTTGATATAAACCTGAGATACTTTGAATTTCATTAATAAATAACTAAAATTACCATTGTGTTTTTATGATATTGTAATCTACTTATTACCAACTGTATCCATACCTATAAATTATATGTGTGTACCTATATATGTGTCAATACAAGTAAATAGCAACAGCAGTTAAGCTAGTAGTAACTGCACATAATAAACTGACTTACCAAAGTGGTTTTAATTTAAAAAAAAAAATATTATGGAATCTATTAAATCAGCATTGACAAGATAAATTTAAACTCTTTTTAAAATATATATTTATTATAATTATTTTGGAGTTCACATCTGAGGTTAAAAAAAAAAGGGGGGGGGGGGGGGAGTATGTTTTGTGTTTGTTTGGTTTGACGAATATTGCCATTTTTACTTCGTTCTGAATTTTTACATTGGCATTCCTGAGGGGGAAAAGGTGAAAGGGAATCCATTTTGGGATTTTAAGTACTGTTAAGTAAACTAAGAATCAACTAATACGTTTGATAAGATATTTGATGCCTGTACTCTACATTTCAACTGAAGATTCCATTTTATCAAATATCCTTAAATAATGGGAGGTATTTGTAATAAATTGAAATTATTTAATTATTCTAAAAATAGCTTTAACCATAGTAAATAAAAGTGTCAGTGTTAAGGATGGCATAAACTTAGTTAAAATAATTTAGGTGCGAGTATAACCATTTTTTTTTTTTAAATATCTATCTCATGAAATGAAAATAAGGTAATTATTGTGATTTCATCAAGGTTAAAATATATCTTCGAACATTCTGAAACAGAAGTTTTAAAATTAGATACTTAATCTATATGTACTAAAAACTAAAAAGGTCTACGCATAAATACTTACTTCAAAAAATATTCTTAAACAGTAATGTTCTGAAATAAATCTTTTATGCACTTAACAATTTAGTGTATCTATTTATTTAGTAAAAGTGTTTGGAATTTTCACATAATTTTTTTAATGGTACGAATTTAGCAATACTCAGAAATTTCGCGAGCGAAGCCGCGGATTATTAGCTAGTAATTTAATAAATGACCATTAATGTTGACCTATGTACAGTAACGTGCTTCGTTTTGAATCCAGGTCAGCTTTAAATTAACTTAATTTAAATTAATTTAAATTGTTCTTTCAACCAATTTACAGAAGTTTTAGTTTTAAATAATTAAAAAAGTAAATACTTAATAAAACTTTTTTTTTAGCCATTTTAATTATTAAATATAATTATTGAATAAAATGGCTGCTAAACTAAATACTGTCGGAATAGGGATTTTACTCTATGATAAAAATTAGTTCTAACATTTTGAAAGCATATAAATAACATTTACTATTTAAAAATTTGTTTGCAGCTCACGTATTCGGAAGCAAGGTAAGAAAAAATAAATTTAAAGCGAAACAGAAAAATTGCGTTTTGCGCATGCGTGCAGGTTGCGAGCAGTGGATCGAATCAGCTGGAGGAGGCAGAGCTCTGAGCAACGCTCTGAGGCAGTAGGGATTCTGACGGTGTCGGAGCATGTCTGCCAGTTAGTTATGTTTTTGTTTTTATTTTTGTTTGTTTTCGTGTAGTTATTGGAGAATACAAACACTGTACTTGTGAATGTAAGTAGTGTTTTATTATTTTTATAGTGTTGTAATCAAGATCTTTACAATGAATAGTTCATTTGTTCCACTCATCAAGACGGAAACTGTCAGTTTAGGAGGCGTATTCTGTTGAGTAATACTTAAGTATTGGCAGTAATTAATTATTAATTTATATTGGATGTAGTTGATAGTGATGTATCAAAACTGTATAATAATTGCTACTGTATATGATTTGCTGGTAGCACCATGATAAAATATCCGCTGTACTGAATTTGAGTTCTGTATGTGAGTGTCCTATGTGTTTTGTATTGACAACTCCCCTTCAGGCTGCCTGGAGAAATGGAGGCTTATAAATAAATAAAAAAAAAAAAAATATTCTCTCCAGTTCATATTAGTCGGTTTTATTTAGACTTTAAATTAGCTACATATCCATTCGTCCAGTTCACAAGCTAGGTACGTGGAATAACTTATTTATGTCAAGAATTTAGTCTGAATGAGTTATAATTTGTAAATGTGATCAAAAATTAACAAGATACATTAACCTATTGGGCTGATGTTTATTATAACAGCTTTTCACATCTGTTGGCATAATGATTGTAATACCTAATCATTTTATTTTGTAAATTATCAGCGATAAAAGTATCCCCAAATATACTGGTGTATTTTGTATTCTACAAGTACTTTTTTTGTGAAATAAGCATTAACCCAGCTTATGAGTTCACAGTTCTTAAAAATTGTGGAAGTCACAGCCTGTCAAGATTACCTTGTTACTTAATGTGTGTTAGAACCTATCATAAACTATCAAAAAACTATTAAATGTAAAAATATAGTTTATATTAAGATTGTTGAACAAGTTACAAAAACAGTGAACTCATGCTGAAGTAGATACTGAATGAAAATGTAGAGTACAGGTGTTCTTAGAGCACTTAATATAAAACATTGGTAAATTTCCATTTAGAATTGTACGCTCCGATACAACTTTTCAACTGGAGTGGATTATCTCGCGCTACTTCAAACTGACGCTTGGCAGAAATTGTTTATACGTAATGAAGTTTCAATCAAGATTTCTCATTTCAGCGTGCCTTTAAAGTCTACTTTAAATGCAGTATTTAAATTAAATTCATAACCAAATTTATATTGTGTGCCACACACTACTTAAAACACTTGAATATATGAATGAATGTTCAAATCTGTGAGTGGACATGTTATGATTGTCAAAAATCTCAAATATATAATAGCGAATTAGACACTGCTTGCACAATATAAAATCAGATCATTATTGATTGCAGTTAAAGTAAATAAACCAGGAGGAGGTGGGGAGAGCAGGAGGAATGGTGAAGGAACAGTGGAAGATGGAGGCACATTACTTTGCTGACCTGCCCTATAGATGGAAGCAGTTAATGGCGATGATGATGATAATGACTTAAACTAACTCATGCTAGTGCTATTCATATGTTATTTGCTCGGAACTAAATGTGCGAGAGGATTGTTGTTGCACGAAGGTGCCTGAGCGCCAGACCTGGAACTAGCGTGTGTCGCCACACGGGCACAAGGGCTTCTCGGCTCAGCCCGGTAATAGTCCTGGCTCTGCCTGGCAGTCTGTCTCTTCGAGGATGCTGTCGGTAGTTACATCCTCGCGCGATCTTGAGGGTTAGCAGTTGGAAGACCCACTATTTGTAAATCGTTCCTGTGCGATCTCAGGATGCTCGTACCACACGCGGCTATCCTGAGCACTTAGAAGTTTGTTGTCGGTGTTGGGGGAAAGATATGTTACTTTTTAAAGCACGAACACTCTTTGAGGCCACGCAAAGTTTTACCCCACCTGGAATTGAACATTTGTAGTGAGGCTACACTGCTACATTTGTGGCCAGAAATTAAAAAATACACTGTATGGAGAATTCAGCTGATAATAGAGGAGAGTTTGGAAATTTTCAATTTTTAGCTAAGCCTAATTAATAGCGTAAAATACTATAGGTTTGACATAAATAATAGATTTTGTCTATACATTTCTACAAAAGAAAAGTTAAAGAAAATCTGTTCTATGATGTTCATGAGGATAGTTTTTCTTTCTTATATGTATCTTTTAATAACCCTCATTAATAATCTTTTATATAAAAATATTTTTTATGTGTATTTTAAGCTTTCTTACTTTTAAGGTATTATGGTTTTTATTTAGCAAAAAGTTACAAATTATTATTTTTATTCTTTACCCAAAATTTGTTGTATGAAAATGTTTCTTAAATGATTTTCATGTGAAATAAAGCTTCATCCATGCTGACCCTGTCTAAAGTGGGAAAATGTACACTTTTTTTTCCTGTTGGCATGCATCAGTTGCAGTTGCAGTTGTAGCTGTTGGAGTGTCCTTAATTACAAGGTGGTCGTTAGTGGGCGACCAGCTATCACACTGTCGGCAGGATATCCTGTTGCTTATCGTTGCTGTGTGCGGATGTGCAGTTTCGATGTATTGTTTTCGGGAGCAGCTGTGTTTGGTTATAAACTGCAGCAATTTTTTAAAAGCCACACATAGTAACATTTTTATTAATATTTGACAAAGTCAATATGTACACGGAAGTTGTTGACGACATACAGAGAAGAAGTCACGGTCTTATTGCCTGCAGATTTAGCAACAAATTATTGCTTTTTGGATTTGTGACTTTGTATTCAGTTTTCTTGTGCTTTGAGACAATGTATCCCCGGTGCAGGACTCGGTAGTGGTGTATTAGCTTGCAGCTGTTTGGAGTGTGGAGCGTTGTCTAGAAGAGGAGTCATTGTATGTCAATTTGGGGGAGTATTCTGTACTGATCAGTGTACCTACCGCAGAGTCCGGGCCAAAAGTCTTACGAGCTGTCGGCACGGGAGCATATGAGCATGGCGTGGCACACACTGTTCATGTGCTGTACCCAAGCACGAGCGTAGGAAACCAACAAAATGATATACAGTGAAGAATGGAATGTAATCAACAATGGTGTACGATAAAAAATGAAAGGAAACTAAACAAATGGAAAAGGAAATGAATTTAACATACGTTGGACCTTATTGTGCCCAGTTCCCATTAGCAAAATATTGAATACAACATTCTGAAGAAGTCAAACACTAACGAAGAATGCAACACGGGGTTCAAGGCCAGAAGTTTATCCACAGGAAGTAAGGAGAGCCAAATGAAGATTATTATGAACACATGACAAAAAAAAACAGTCAACTTTCTTGAAACCAAAGGGAGATGCATTTGATGAAGTTATGTGTACATTTCAGTTAGTGGAACTCATTTAAACTCACCGACCAAAAAAAAATCTACCAAGTGGACAGTTTTGTTTAACAGATACACACGTTAGCATCCTTGTGATGAATGTTTTAAGAACAGCTGATGTGTAACAGAGCCGTACATTGCTCTGCCTACGGTTTGGTTATGCCTTTCCGTCACAAACAACTGGTGTTCGTAGCACTATGGAGCTCAGTTTGGAAGACTTCTGGTTCATATATTGTATGTAATTACAATATGGAAAACACACAATGGTAAAATTTTTTTTGTGTTTCAAGAATTCTAGACGTTTTAAAAATATTATTGATTTCTATTGAAAGAAACATTTTGCCACAAACACAAATTTTTCTATTGTTTTTTAACATAGTTTTTTTCTTTCAAAATAGCTGAGCTCATTTCTTGAATATCATGAGGGATGTGTGGGTTCTGGTATTTAGAATATAATGAAGAGACACCATGTAAGCAGGTAGGTCCTTGTGCAGAGCTGATGGACTGAGTCGGAGTCGGCACCATGACGAAGCGGTTTGAGTTCAACTGGCACATCCCGGTGCCGGAGCCCCTGGTGCAGGGCTGCGTGTTCGACCGCTGGACCGAGGAGAAGGACTCCACAGACCTGGAGACGGGCTGCTCCTTCAAGGTGGACGAGTACGGCTTCTTCATCTACTGGAAGAGCGAGGGACACGTGAGTTGGTGGCATGCGTGGCTCGTCTCCGTCCCTCCCTCGCCGCGCCGGCACCCACTGGTGTGTCGTGTCTGTGCAGGACGGGGATGTCATCGAGCTGTGCCAAGTGAGCGACGTGCGGGCTGGCGGCGTGCCCAACAAGGTGAGGGCGTGGTCTGCGTCCACCTCCGAGGCCCCGTGGTCCCTGCAGGGTCCCTCTTGCAAGGCTGCGCTGGGGGAGTGGTCAGGCCCAACATCACCTATTCACTGCCATGTTTATTTATCAGTATTTCGTCAGGACAATTTTCACCTTGAAAATAAAACCAACATGTCCCATGATGGAATAATGTCTCTTACTAAAACCGCAGTCCTGAAAGTACCCCACTTAGCGAACACCGGGAACAGGTGCCAGGTAGACGCGTGCGTGACGCGGGCGGTCGCTTGCAGGACCAGAAGCTGCTGATGAACCTGCAGCAGAAGCACGGAGACAACCTGGAGGAGAAGTCTCTGACCATCTGCAGCGGCACGGACTACATCAACATCAACTACCAGCACGTGGTGTGTCCCGACGCGGAGACTGCCAAGGTCAGTGGGCCGCTCGCGCCCGAGGTTAGCAGTGATGGTGGTTGTGTTCTCGCTGAGGGCTGACGGCCAGCCAGCCTCGAAGCGAGCGTGTGCTTGGCGGACGTCACCCACGCGTAGCAGTGTCCCAGCCCAGGTGCTTGTAGCCTGCTCTGAGCAGTGCAGAGAGAGGAACATGGCTCTTACAATAGGATTGTGTTTCTGAGTTTTAAACATTTCACAACTGTAATAAACACTCACAAATACATATCTACAATACAGTTTTTTTTATACTTTCTTCTTCAATAGCCATTTTCTTTCCTTTGCAATCCACGGTGCAGTTTTTGTTTGTAAGCGAACTTGTGGAAAATATTATCAAACATGTAAAAGTCTCCCGGCTTGCAGCTGGTTAAGGCTCGAACTGTTTCAAGTCTCGTATGTGTTCCTCCTTGGCTGGTGACACATGGCCGATGGATGTTCCTGCAGGAACCAGACAGGTAGTTGTTTGATTTTCATTAGAAGGTAAGGGAAAATGTTAGCTAAGTTTTTTTTTTTAACTTTCCCTTACACGCATAAAACACTTATAAAAAAAATCACTTCTTTGGACCACAACAGTTATTGTTGCTGGACTGAAGAAACTAACTGCTTATGTATTGATGTCTTTGGTATGCTCATACTTCGAGCTGTTGTAAACTAGTTTGTCTTCATCAGTCTTTCAACATTGTATTAATTTAAATATGATTTGCAAGGTTAAGTAGAAAATATTTTGAAGTCCTTTGTAAACTTAAAGAGAAGCTTGGCTCAAGTAAATGAAGAAAATAAAAAAATTTATATATATATATATATATATATATATATATATATATATATATATATATATTTTCACTGTTTTATTAAGAAATTTTAAGTGTTGCAAGCTTTCATATTTCTCAAATGTCCAAAGTGTTGTTCCTTTAACAGTGCAAAATATCTGTGGGTGTAGGTAACATCAGTTTGTTTGTTATTTTTATTAATTTCTCGTACCACATTCGTGCTCAACATTTTCATGTTTTTAGGTACGTATATTTAAAAGAAATACTATCTTTTGTAGCTGTTACCATGCTGTATGGTGCATCTTTCAGAAAATTTTTATATAGTTGTTCATTTAATAATCCATAGACCCCAAAACCATAGTCAACTGAAAATTTTATGTATTCAGTGCTGGCTGCATTGAGTTAAAAATATTTAAAACATTTTTGCTGCATGTAATATGAGAAAATGTTTTTTCAATCATTTTGAAATATTGGAAAAGATATGGGATGTCATGTACAATAAGTTCTTTAATTGTTCCAGAAGTTTGTAGAAGTGTCCATTTCATTTCCAGAGGAAATAGGTGCTTTGAAATCTACCTACGCCTGTAGGTTGTGCCAAAAGGGATTTTTTTCCCCCTTGAACCAGAAAATTCCAACTTTGCACTGTAGCAAGAGTTTTTAACATAATGTATTTTGTGCACAATATTTTATGTAGTCCATACCTTGATATTTGATACATGATCACTTTTGAGTATTGACTAAAGTGAGTCATTCATTAACCCTATAATTTTTAGACAATGTAAACAATTTCCTCATATTTATAAACAAGCAGTTAAAATAACTGTTTATTTACAGTATTCTTTAGTACTGATTTGAAAATGTGTAATTTTTTCAAATTTTTACATCTCAAGAAAAATTATTAAGCACTGTGTAGATTATTGACTATAAGAAAATAATCATGTAATTGCAGTCACAAACCAAACAAAATTATTTTTGATACTTATAAAATAGTCACGTTTATTCACTTATGGAAGAAATAAGCAGAAATTTTAAAATTGTAATGTTTCTGTCTCTGATTAAAAAATACAAACCATGTTAATTGCTTTTTCTTTTTACATAATTTACCTATTAGTATGTGTTAAAAACTAGTTGTGAAAATATTTTATTTATTTACAAATATCATTTAATGATGAACAGTTAATGAAAGTACATAAATCTCTCTAATAATATTAATCTAATAATAATAATAATGTTTCAGATGTTAAGCACGATCAAGGTGCTGTGTCACACACCATCTTATTGTCATTACTATTAGTTAAGGGCTATTTCTGTAAATCTAATACTATTCCTTTCGTGCATTTGTATTCTGTCACTAATATTATCAACAGATATTCACGAAGAGTTATATAATGGGTGTGAAAAGTGTTGCAATTATAACAGTTATGCATACTTAAGAGAATTTTATATCCATTATGTCACTTTTAGTGAACAAGTGTATGAGAGGCATAGTGTTAGATTCACAGCAATAGTCTTAACTAATATCAATGACAAGAACATGGAAAAATAATCAACATTGCGTATGAAACCCAGCCGTAAAGATAATCGTAGAACAAGAGTTGGAAGCCACATTGCAGAACACTTGTGCCACCAAACACAGAACTGGCCGGTGTTGAGAAGCACTTGTCTGGTGTCCCGTCCTCGGTGTATCATCTCACTCATGTACTACGTACTTGTTTCTATTTATTTATATACTGAGTGCCATCCTCTTTTTATGACACTCCTGATTGTTTTATTGCTAAAGTGAATTGTGTGTTTTCTTATTTAACAGATCTGGCTAGAGGGTCTTAGGACAATCACACACAATGTCAAAGCCAATAACGTTTGCCCCATGACGTGTTTAAAGAAGCAGTAAGTCATTTTCTGATACGGAGATTACAAATAAGTGTTTCTTGCCTGCTGTTTTTGTTTTGTAATCTATATAGTTGATGTGTGCGCTCTGCATCCCACAGTTGATAATGTAATTTCTAACTTTTGCGTTTATTCTAAGTGTGCAGTAGTATTTTAGTTACCGCATATTATTTTATGAGAAATGTTTTTATTTTGGCATGAGCATGTTTCAAGTACAAAATGATAATTCAAAGTATTTTTCATCTCTGAGTGGTTTGTAGTATGTATATATAATCATGAGAGTCTAAATGATTTTTTTTATATTATGGCTGTAAATGTTGACGCTGTAAAACAACTTTTATATCACACAATTTACACCGATTGTGTTGGAGTCATGGCTTTCTTTTTCATTGACCGCAATAAGCAAAGAGGTGACTTTCTTGTAGTTGGAAGCCTGTGACCGTGCATTAAGTCAGCCCGTGTTCCTTCGAGAAACACAGTGGTACTTTTTGTCAGTTGCTAATCTCAGACTGTTAAGGAAGCTTTGTTCATTTTGTAATTTAGCTCCAATGAAAATTAAATTTTAGTGACAAAGTTAAAATCATGATTAAAATTTTTTAAAAAACTAATTTTATATAATTGTCATTTCAAATATATTTTTCATTTACAAATACCTAAGGGTTAGTTCTGAATGTGCATGCTTTCTGATAACAAACTTTTTTTTTTTACTAGTGTTGTCCAAGTTCAGTTTATTGCACCATTTTGAAGACCAATATCAATAAGTTTTTCTCTAGTTGACTTAGTTGTATGTGTGTAACCTGTAACAACGCTGTGCTGTTGTGATATTTCAGTACCGTGTTAGTCGCACTCTGTTTCGTCACCAGTAGCTCGGGACCGGGAGGTGCTCATGTGCGCGCTGGCACGGACGTGTGGCCGTGAAGGTTGCCCGTGCCATTACCCGGAGCTAAACTCAGCTCCCGACCTGTGTTTGTTTATGCGTCGGCTCATTTGATAGTCCCGCCGGTGGGCTGGTGCATGCAAACGGCACTCCGCGTGCCCGCAGAGCTAGCGAGTCGAGAGGGGATCAAAATAAATTCACGGCCGAGCCGCATCTCCAACTTCAGAGGACACGAGTATTTGTGGCCATGTGCAGTATCCTGCACACGGCGTTTTATTGCGTGCATTCGTGGAGCTAGTGCTGAAGACCAACAAACATTTTAACTGTTGTTTATTAAATGACATTGAAATTACATAACTTTAAACGTATATGCTGAAAATAATTTTTACTTTTTTTTTAATCATACTAATAAGTTGCACCAATATCCTGCACAGTGAAGTTGAACAGGAACCGTTCAGGAGCACACGAGAGAGAGAGAGGAATGGCATCAGGATTGGGTTTTCACTGTCTTGTTTCGGAAAATGACGACGTGAAGGTCAGCTAGTTCAACTCACATTTATTCTGCACGTGTTTTCAGGATATTTGTTGGTTTTTCACTGTGAAGGTAACCATGTTAAATAGGCGTAGGTGTGAACCTTTGTCCTGTTCAATAGTTGTCAATTGTTTGACAGTTCATGCATTTATTTCTAGTTGGAATCATTTGCATGCACGACTTAACAGTTTTTCTGTATTGTGTTTAGTTAGTGCTAGTTGTTGGAAGAAGTAGCATTAACGTTCGCTTTTGAAACAGATTGGAGAACACACTCATATCTGTGCATTAACAAAACTCCAGCTTGACAGAAACCAGAAACTATAGCTTCACATATTGCTCCAAGCGCGGTTCCGTGAAAGTTTAACAAAGTCATAGATACATGAATACAAAGTACTCAACTGGAATCTTACTTGCGCTCTGAGTGTGTGTTAGTCGTTGAAAGTTTAACTAGATTTTGTGATAATGTTCAAATTAATTTTTATTTACTTTTACAGGACTTAATATTTGAATTAAAGTTTGGAGATAGGAGTTTCTTCCCCTCCTCTTTAATTATGAAACAGTTTTCGAACACGTGTCCCTCAGGAAGTTGAGTGTACTCTCCAGTCTCACTGTATTGTCAAGTGTTGGTGTTTCGTTGCATGTGGTGTTTGTTGTACCGTAGATCTGGCAAGAGGGTTTGCGCAAGATCACACACAACAACAAGATGAACAACGTTTGTGTCAGGACTAACCTCATGAAACAGTAAGTTTTGGGCAGCTTTGAAACGTGCAGTTTTGCTAGTGCAAGGACATGCCTTTTCAGTGTTCACTGTTCAGTTCACTAACCGCTTGCTTTGCATTCTGCGGCAGTGTCAATTCATTTTAATTTTTATAATATTCATGAGTATGTATTTAATTTAAAGATGTAGATGCAGTTTTCCTAGTTTTCTTGATATGGTGCTTGTAATATTACTAATTTTAAAATTATTGTGCATCATAATTTGTAAACTTTGGAAGAGTATCTCTTGTAATGATGATATTCCCCCCATGCGTTGGAGCACAAGTGTGAGTGTGACAGTGATAGTGAGTGAGGCGACGTGTGCTCGGCCGGCAGTTGGATGCGGCTGGGCTTCCTCAGCGACGCCAGGGGGAAGATCCCCGTGAAGGTGGTGGCCAAGACCTTCGCCTCCGGCAAGACGGAGAAGCTGGTGTACCAGTGCCTGTCGGAGCTGGAGCTGCCGAGCGGCAAGGTGCGTGCCCCGCGTGGCTGTCCCTACCGCTGTGTGGCCAACATAACACCGAGAACCATGTCAGTACACCGCACGACACCGAAATGCAATTAAAATCATTCAAATAATCAGCATTTTCAATTAATGACAAATACCTAATCTTTTAAATATTATATTCAATGAAAGTAATCTATTTAGCATGAAGGTTGAACCACATTTTACGTAAAAAAAAAAAAAACTTTGGAAAAAGTGTACTTATTTTTAATCTTGGAACTGTTTATTAGTTACTCATTTTTAAATGCAATGTTAGTACCTACATTTTTCAAACACAAAAATACTTAACATATTTATTTCATTAGTTATGAATATTTGATGAAATTAATATTCTTTAACATTTAAGTATCAGTTTTATTCAGTAATCTTTTGCTATCTTTTTTTAATAAATGGTTTTATAAAGCATGAAACCAATAACACTGAAATATTCTGTTTTAAATACGAAACTGGCTAGAAAATTTAATCATAAAATCTTGTCTGATGTGGCCCAGACTAGCTGTTTATCTTTGGTGCAAACCTCCCAGTTGTCAGCTGTGTCAGCACAACTCACCACTCGCGCTCCTCAACACAAGGTGGTCGGTGGTCAGATCAGTCTGCTCCCACCAAGGGACCGTGGGAGGGTCCATGCAGTGGTAATCTCAGCGTGCTCCCGTATACTAGACCTGTTCATTTCACCAGTGTCACCCTTAATAGTCTCTAATGGCCACAATGTCACTGGACTTTACGCTAAATCCACTTCCATTTGAAAGTAAGTTTTCACATTTCCGACTGGTTGCTAAGCAACAGCTGAATATTCTAATAATGTGAACAAAATAGTGATTGATACCTCATTTCATCATTATTAGCCTGGAGCTACAAGAATCTGTGTTTGTGTGGTTTAATAAAGCACAATTGTCAGCTGTCTGAAGATTGCTGAAGCACAGGTCAAAAAGTGACACTTTATGTTGAACATGTAGGCTTAGGGAGCTGTAACGGGCTTATGTTTTCAGAATGATGTCATCGAGCCAACAGACTTCACTTTTGATAAGTTCTACACACTGTACCACAAGCTCTGCCCTCGGAACGACATTGAAGAACTTTTCCAGTCCATGTAAGTTTTGTGTGGAGATTTCGATACTTTGATCAGGTTCTTAGAAAATATGAAATGTCTATCTTGAAAATGGTTCACGTTCGTCGGTGTGCTTGCAGAACCCAAGGGAAAGCTGATTCTGTGAACATTGATCAGTTCATCAACTTCCTCAATGAGAAGCAGAGAGATCCTCGCCTGAACGAGATCTTGTATCCGCTGTACGACGAGAAGCGAGCCACCGAGATCATACAGACGTACGAGCAGGACGAGACGGCACGTAGCGAGAGTAAGTCTGTCCACTGTTGCTCTGTTGCAGTCATCACAGCAGACTTCAGATTGACGAGGTAAGAGCCTCGTGCTCGGAGAGGGTGACGAGGACACTGCCCCAGCCACCGTCGCGGTCCTGCCTCCGTGCAGTCGGTGCAGGGAGCCAGGGCTTCTCAATCATTTACTGTTTGTAACGAGCTTTATCACATCAGCCATGTGTTGCTGTGGCTTCGTCTGGTTAAAGAAGAGAGAGAGCACACGTTTCTAATATGTTTAATTTCACAATTTTTGAAGTGAAACTTCTTTGGGTGCAACGAGAGTAAAATTTCAATTACAATTTCAAGGCCGAATTTTAATGCAACGTTTTCGTGGAACATTGTTTTGAAATGTTTATCACACCAAGAGATATAAACAGAGCACTCACGAGTCGAGGTTTGAATTGCCAAAGAAGATTCACTTCTATCACGTGTACTGAAAAAATTAGTATCTCAATAAACTAACTTTCCCAAAAGAAGCCACAGAAAACAGGACTTCATCTGCAAATTTTGATAAAACTATTGTCAACTGTTTATATTGCCTTGATGAAATATATGTAAACTATGCCCAATTTGTTCTTAAGATATGCTACTCATTTTCTTGCAAAAAGCCATTTAAAACTAATTGTGCATGGGCTCATTGTTAAATGTATATATCTTCTTTCCTTTGGAGCAGTATGACGATAAGAGCTCCAGCACCTCGCAGAAGTGGCAGTGAGTGTAGGGACTCCCTTCTCCCTCGCAGAGAAGCTGACGAAGGACGGCCTGATTCGGTACCTGATGTCCGACGAGAACGCTCCCGTGTTCCTGGACCGACTGGACTTCTACATGGACATGGACCAGTCCCTGGCTCACTACTACATCAACAGCTCGCACAACACGTACCTGTCGGGCCGCCAGTTCGGGGGCAAGTCCTCGGTCGAGATGTACCGCCAGGTGCTGCTGGCCGGCTGCAGGTGGGTCCTGCCCCCTCTCCGCCTGGGTTAGAATCATGATTGCAGTTATAAGTTCATAAACCAGTTCCCTACTGTTAGCATCAACATGATATACAAATTACTATATTACCACCTTCTGATGTTAACGACTATTTGAGTGCACCTCTCGAATAATGACTAAACTTTTATTTAGACTTGAGAGAAACGTGACACTCTAGAAGCATAGAGACAGTTATCACAGAGCTTTGCTTGAGCAGATGCTGATCTCGTCCCTAGCGATGATCCTTCGTCGTCTTGCCTCTGCCACTGTTGGCACTAGCTGGAGCGGAGCGCTGGAGGTTACGATGTATGCACTCGATGTTCCAGGTGCGTTGAACTGGACTGCTGGGACGGCAAGGGCGACGACGAAGAGCCGATCATCACCCACGGGAAAGCCATGTGCACCGATATCTTGTTCAAGGTAATGTGTTGTCTCCCTTACTTGACGTTCTGTACAACAAGGCCAACATTACAGCCCTATATACTATTGGTGGAGACAAGATATTGTAGTGTTATTTTTAGTCAAATTTCATTTTTAAAACAAGAGGATTTTGGTGTATTTATTTTGATAAAAGCTGTTTTGTAATACCTACTTAGTCCATCAAAATAGTTTTAAAATTTATATGCTGCCTTTTTACAATAAATAATTTTTATTAAATTGTAGAGTTGTGCTGATACGAACTGGCAGAAGCCGATTTTGCAGATATTTATTTGAATCATATTTCTGTAGATTCATTGTATGCTTGTTTATTTTTGGCCAATATTTTTGAAAAATGAAAGTGCCTGTCAGATAAAAATTTAAGACAGTTTAAAAGCTGAGGCTGTGACTAGCATAGGTTGTCAGTTTTTTGTTATTGGTGCATATCTAGGGACAATATTATGTGGTGGATTGCGATAAAACCGAAATAACACCGAAAAGCATTTCATAAAACCATATAACATTGAAATGCAACTTTATACACCACATAGCCCAAAATTGAAAGTTATATAATGGAATTAAGTAGCATTTAACCAAAACTTACTTCAGCTCATAAAAAAGCAATCTTTTAATTTTTGAAATTCACAAGAAATGACGTTTCTTTAATAATAATAATAATAATAATAATAATAATAATAATAATAATAAGTACCAAAGTGCATGTAACTAAAAAATAAATTTAATTTTTTAATTTCTTATTAAATTACTTTTAAACCACAAATGCTCATTAATTTATTTTTACTGTTCTGAATGTATCAGTTTTAGACCAATTTAGTACAAATTACTTTATCGTAAAAATGCAGCACATAATTTTTACCATTATTTTTGGTGGATTAAGTATAACAAAACAACTTTTATAAAAATGAAAACAACAACACAGATCCTCTGTTAGAAAAGCGCAAGCGAAGTATGAAGTGTGGTGCTGGCAGGACGTGATCTACGCCCTGCGGGACACGGCCTTCGTGACGTCGGACTACCCGGTGATCCTGTCCTTCGAGAACCACTGCTGCAAGGCCCAGCAGTACAAGCTGGCCAAGTACTGCAACGACATCCTGGGCGACCTGCTGCTGAAGGAGCCCCTGCCAGACTACCCCGTGAGTTGGGAGCCGTTCGTCCAGCAAGTAGTTCTCTACCTCGCCCTCCACTTCGGGTGTTCGCACGCCTTCCTTTTTTTTTTGTTTCCCCAGTTTTCTCTCCAAGACCATAGAGGTGGAAAACAAGTTTAGAAATAGGTGCATACAAGTGCGCGTAAAAACCGGAGGATCTCAGTTGATGGGAAACCCTCAAATAGTAATACACGGAAGATACTACGCACTTTAATAATTGATGCCGGAGTTATACAGTGCCAGGCTTCTGGCCGGTCGAGCACCGTCCTACAGAAAGCAGAAGAGAGTACAGAGTAACCAGGAAGGCCCGGGTGGGTGTGTCGCAGCTGGAGCCCGGCGCGCCGCTGCCGCCGCCCAGCCTGCTCAAGAGGAAGATCCTCATCAAGAACAAGCGCCTGAAGCCGGAGGTGGAGAGGCAGGAGCTGGAGCTGTTCCTGCAGGGCCAGTTCGTGATCGAGGACGAGGAGAAGGAGGACGCCTCGGCGCCCGTGCCGGCCAAGAAGGACGTGAGTGTTGCACTGCACTTGTGCGACTCACGGGACTTCACCAGCAATAAGCAAAGTTTTAAAAATGCAACAAGTATTCTAAAAAAAAAATTTTTCCCACTATCATCTCGTTAAACAGTAATGGAAAAATTGCGTAAACTGTTAAAAACAAGACATATTTGGGTTGGATGGTTCGGTTAAGTTAGATTAGCTACATAATTAAAAATTCAATTTTTTTGTTTAATAATTTAAATTTCTTAATAAATATTTTCCATATAATTATTGTAGCTGACTTAAACATAACCAACCTTTCAATTGGGTATCATATGTCTAATTTTGCACAAGTTGTTACATGATGTGAAAAATATTTTAGAAGGGTTCTAATTCTTATTCTTACTATTCAAATAGACTGAATTTTTAAAAACTTATTTTGCAGAATATGTTCTGTATCTGTGTATGTGGAACATGTGCCGGAGGAAGAGATGAACTGTGGCCACTGAGGCAGTGGAGCAGGGACCTGTGCTGCAGGACGTCCCGGACAGCGTGGAGGCCCCCGTGCCGGACGGCGTGGAGGCCCCGGTGCAGGTGCAGTACACCGGCTCCACCACCAACGTGCACCCCTGGCTGTCCTCCATGGTCAACTACGCCCAGCCCATCAAGTTCCAGGGCTTCGATGTGGCCGAGCGTGAGTGTTCCGCCGGGATGCGTCCGTCAATCCACTTGAAATACTGAGGGTCTGGTCCGACATCTGCCAGATGGTGAAAGAATAGTTTTTACATTTGTTTTTTCTTTTAGTGCATATACTATAAAATGGCAAATGGTTGTGTAAGGTTCTGTTAGAATTTCCTTTTTTTTTTTTTTTTTTTTCGTATAAAGAGATAAAAATAAAGTGAAGAGACTAGGCTAGTTATTTGGAGGGTGGAGACTAATGTTCTTTATTTTTGTAAGAATATTTCAAATTAGGTCAATTATTTACAAAACTCTGTAAGGGTAATCAATAATTTTGGTTAGAAAAATTTCATTACAGATTTGTGTGGACATCTTGTTTAACTGTTTGCACTTGAGGCGTTGCTTCCCTTCACCAGGCTCCAACCTCGGATCAGGGGTGGCTCTTCTGCGGGTTAATACGGTAACATGAAAAACCTAAAACTAAATGTTTTACCTGGGTACGCACCTTTTTCTGTGGCTTTGCACAAGCGTAGGCCACGGCACTTAAACTATTATGAAAGGGTTTTACATTTTGGAACTGCTGCAAGATGTTCTCTCAGTACTGATGCATTTCTTGACTTTATAATCAACGCACATTCCACATGAGTAGTGCTTCGTGGAGGAGGATTAGCACAAGGGCAGACTGCGTTGATGGCGTGGTGGTGCTAGCAGTCGAACCAGCTTCTAAACTCGTGGCCAGTGAACCTAACCTTACAACAGCTAGGAAAATGGTTAGGTAATCTTGTTGCTATAACTTTTTTGTTTTTATTTTGAAATTGATAACTTCTGACTTGCTGAGAGTTTCATATCAGCTGATAACCAGTACCAAATGTTGGTAGTACTGCTTTAAAAATGGTTTGATTATATTGATTTTATTTAATTACGTCATGATGTTTTATTTTATCCATGTAAACACAAAATGGTGAAACATGTTCAAGTGATCAGTCTTGTTAATATGGTTGTGTTTGGCCGACAGAGAAGAACATCCACCACAACATGTCGTCGTTTGCGGAGGTGACGGGGTTGGGGTACCTGAAGTCGCACGCCATCGAGTTCGTGAACTACAATAAGAGGCAGATGAGCCGCATCTACCCCAAGGGCACGCGCGCGGACTCCTCCAACTACATGCCTCAGGTGCGTCTTCGCGCTGCAGTGTACTGTGTTTACTGCCTGACGTTAGATATTAGTAATGTTAATTTATTATTGAACTCTTCTCAACTGTAATTCTAAATACTACTTATAAACTACACAGTGGATTTTGATGCTGTTTTCATAATAATTTGGAGATTTTTTCTTGAAGGTTTATGTGTATAATACATTCATTTGAAATTTAAAGATCGTTAAATCTCTATGTTTTGTAATCAAGTTATCAAATCAATCTTTCAGGGTGCTTATATGGCTTACGCTGAATTATACATGACTGATACATCAAATTAATGCATTGCTGAATTGTAGGTATTAAAAAGGGCCTACAGAAAAAAAGGGATTAGATATGTCTAACTTTTAAGGATGACCCACAGGAACCATTTTTGTCAAAATGATGCCATAGTAGTGGATCACATCCGTGCAAACTGAGGCGGGTCACCAGTGCTGTATAAATGCTACGAGCAGGAATGATAATTGATATTTTCCACTATTTCGTTTCCAAAGCTGAGTTACCTCTAATAAATAATACACATAAGGTTTGCTGGAACATTTTCCCGTGGTGCTAGCGTGGTTATTGGTCTCCCAAGTGCGACGTGCGAGGCGCGCGCTCTGTCCCGGGCAGGTGTTCTGGAACGCCGGCTGCCAGATGGTGTCGCTGAACTTCCAAACATCCGACCTGCCGATGCAGCTGAACCAGGGCAAGTTCGAGTACAACGGCAACTGTGGGTATCTGCTGAAGCCCGACTTCATGCGGCGGGCGGACCGCAGCTTCGACCCTTTCGCCGACGCCCCTGTGGACGGCGTCATCGCCGCCCAGTGCTCCGTGCAGGTGCGTGCCGTCCCCCGTGTCGCCACTCAGGACCGGTGGCCTGCGGGCTTGTCACGGCTCACCACACTTCCTTTCCTGGTCTCCTTGAATCTCAGGAAACCTCGTTTGAGCCGTGAAGATGGCTTACAAACAAATATTAAAAAAATGCACGTTTAAGATAATATTTGAACTAGTAACCAAAAAAATATAACTGAATAATCCTAAACTCTCTATCACTGGGATTAGCTGTACTGAGTCAGCTACGTATAAGAGTGATTTAAGTTATATGCTTTATTATAAACCTGTAATTATGTTTGACTTTTGTTAAAATTATTTTTAAGTAATGTTTTTATGTTTGATACACCATGTAAATGTTACCGAATGATTACTGGGACAAATAACTTAAACATAAATTAATTTTAAATGTACAGTTTTATAATTTATTTCCATGTACATGTTTCATTAGTTCTGAATATTTAGTGCGATGACTTACTAAAAGTGGATATTCTCAAGAAAATGGTCGCAGAGAAATAAAACTAAAATACTACCTATTTAGGTGTCCATATTCCTTAGCAAGTCAAAATCAGGAATGTGTTGGTTACAGTCGTCATTTCTGTGGTCACCCTTGTGACCAGTTGAGGACCGGTTGTGAAGTATGTTGCAGTGCCTGCGGTCTGTGGGAGGGGTTGGGGTGAATGACTGCAGGTGATAGCCGGCCAGTTCCTGTCGGACAAGAAGGTCGGCACGTACGTGGAGGTGGACATGTACGGGCTGCCCACGGACACCATCAGGAAGGAGTTCCGCACGCGGCTGGTCCCGTCCAACGGCTTGAACCCCGTCTACAACGAGGAGCCGTTCCTCTTCAGGAAGGTAACAAGCACGACCGTGTTCGTGGGCAAGTGGCAAGAACGTTAACTGTAATATGACATACACATACACCTTCAAAATTCAATATGTTTGATTACTAGAGACAAAATTTTTAGGTCAATTTTGTATTTAAAACTGCAAATTTTTATGTTATTGTTTTTATTGTTAAGATTAACTTTATTCATGAAAATAGTTTGTTATTCAGCAAGTAAAGTTTTTTTGGTACGTATTTCTCCAAAATAGTCACATTTTGACTGATTCAGTCACGATTTACTTTCGTCTAAAACAGATCTACACAGGAAAATATTCATCAGCAAATTTTTTTGAGTTCGAAAAATGTGCCGTCGTAATCAATATAAAAAAGTTAAAAACACTAGTATTAAAATTAATGCAAGATCAAACAACACAATATGAATTTTTTTTTTTTTCAATCTGTGTAGTTCATATATTTTGGTGCAAAATTCCCTGCTAAATTAATTTACCAATGATTTTACCGTAATAAAATATAAAATCTTTTGTATTTTGATTTAAGTATATTTGCAGGTTGCTGATTGTTTCCATGTTTGTGATCATACAAACGGTGTATTAGCTTGCGTTTGGGGGTTGCTCGGCGTATGGGCGTGCTCTGCGGTGTTATCGCGGATGTAACAGCCGTGTGAGCTGGAGTGCGGGGGCCGTGCGCGCAGGTGGTGCTGCCGGACCTGGCCGTGCTGCGCCTCGGCGTGTACGACGACAACGGCAAGCTGCTGGGGCAGCGCATCCTGCCCCTGGACGGCCTGCAGGCGGGCTACCGGCACATCTCGCTGCGCACCGAGGCCAACTTCCCCATGTCCCTGCCCATGCTCTTCTGCAACATCGAGCTCAAGATATACGTGCCGGACGGCTTCGAAGGTCAGCCCCCTGGTTCCCTGGTTCCTTACCTGGGTCCAGGTTTCATCTGGCGTACTTGTAATGAATTAGAACGTCACGCCGTGAAAGAACCTGCTTGCTATGATTGAAAGAATATCAGACTTTCTCCGTCATGATGTCGGTTGCTTAAAAACATCCACCACCCATAACCTGGGACAGATAAGTTGCAGCTTAAAATAATACTCCTAGTAATAGGTATCTTGTGTAAATAATTTGACTCTGAGATGTGAGTAATAAACTAAATCAATTTTGGAGTACGTAGTAGTGTTAAAAGAGGGAATCTTTATCACCATCCATTTTTCTTATGATACAGAGTGAACAAGGTAGCATCGTTATTGCTCCAAAGTGCAACAGTACAGTTACCACTCTTAACCTGTGTGAAAACTCAGCACTGTCCTTTACCATAGCTCTAACCTTTGCTGATATTCGTTCTTTAATGGAATGAGGCTTAAAACTTGATGTTCCAACACAGCTTCACCTGCAGAGCTGTGAACATCACGTTCAGCCGCAGGCCTTCAAACTGTTTGTTACTAGGATCAGGCTGTACCACTACATAAAGTCGGGGAAAAGTTATTTATGCAGTGACATGCTTGTGGAAAAATAGGCTCTTTTCATGCCTTAGTTGTCTGAGACATGGAAATGCATCGTACCTAATTAATTGATGACTTGAAGTAAGTTTTTGGACATACGCCATTGCTAAGAACTTTTTCTGTTGAAGAAAAACTAAAAAATAAAATAAAGAAATAAATAAATAAAAATACCCAAAAAAGACAAAAAACACACAAAAATAAGCAAACAATTGCTGTTGTCAACAAGGATATGAACACCACAAAATATTCCGTAACAGGAATATGGTCAACAAACAAAGAAAAACAAAGAAAAATGTACTAAGAGAACGAAAAAAAAACCCACAAATGATGACAACACAAAGATATTAAACCCAAAATAATTCAGCACAACAGTTGAAACGAGACAAAAACACGACAAAACGAAAAGACAAACGAACACAATAGTTTTCCAAAACAGAATCAAGCGACGTTTCGGGAACTGCTATCTGCTCCCGTCCCCAGGCAGAGACGCACATGGTACGGAAATACAGGTGCGACTCTTTCGTTCTCTTAGTACATTTTTCTTTGTTTTTCTTTGTTTGTTGACCATAGAAATTGTTTGCTTAATTTTGTGTGTTTTTTGTCTTTTTTTGGGTATTTTTATTTATTTATTTATTTATTTATTTTTTAGTTTTTCTTCAACAGAAAAAGTTCTTAGCAATGGCGTATGTCCAAAAACTTACATCAAGTCTTGCACTCCCATTGCACAAATCTTTTAAAGATAACATAATTAATTGTTGTCATGGACGTCCAGTTGCAATGGCGATGACTGATGTAGCGAGTGCTGCCCGCAGACTTCATGGCCGCGCTGTCGGACCCGCGGGCCTTCCTGTCCGCGCAGGAGAAGCGCGCGCAGCAGATGAAGGCGATGGGCATCGAGGAGACGGACATCGCGACCAAGGACCTGGTGGGGGGCGAGGAGGCGGGGGACAGCAAGAAGGGCAACAAGGCCAACAAGGGCGGCCAGACGGGCGCCAGCGCAGAGCCCAAGAAAGGTAGCCAGCTGACAGTTGTAGTGGTGTCTGTCCAAGTGAGTGAAACACTCGTACTCTCAGCCTCAGGCTGTTTGTTGCAAGACATGCAGTTGCAGTAGCTTCCTGAGTTGTCAAGTAAAATCAGTGGAGATATAAAATTATGAATTTTTTTTTTTATTTTTTTTTTTTTTTATGGGTAAATATTAATCAAGCAGTTACCTAATACAGAAATGTTTGTAGACAAATTTCGCTCTCGCTCATCTCGTTTGCAAATTATCAGTGAAAATGCTTTGCATGAATTCATATAAGATGTTCTGGTCTTCAGTAAGCTCTCGAATAGTTAATCGCCTGTTATATTGAACCTTTTTTTTATCTCACTTTCTCATCTTATTTTGAGGTTGAAGGGTGTCCCGACCGTCACTCACCTTCAGCCGACTCATTTCCTCTTTTAAATCACACACACCACTTGCAAACAGTCTTCAGAGTCACCACATTGTCACCATACACTGATTTTAACATTTCATGAACTTCTTAAGTACTTTTTTTTGCAACTTAAACCAAATCTTAATGTTAACGTGTTGTTTTTAATCCACGATGCGCAACAGACACAGTAAACACGACCTCTCTCTTCCGGTCTCTGGAAGCCGACTGACAAGTCACAACCTGTTCAAACTTGACACTGACCATCTACACGGATCAGGCTATAAGGCGTATTGCTTTGAATAAATGTAGCATCTGCTGTAAAAATTCACTCTCCACATTGTTTTTATCACATCTCGTATAAGAAATTACCCAGCGATACAAAATGTTGCGAGGCTATTTTACGGAAGGTTCTCGGAAAGTTTTGTCAGATAGTTGTAGACGTCCTGTAAAATAGCACGGCATAGAAAGGTCATGTTCCTGGTCCTGGTCCATTGCTTGGCTGGAGCTGACGAGCAGTCGTCCCAGCCGTCGACTGCGCGTGGTTGTGTGAGCTGTGGCTGGCTCGGGACCCGGGTCCAGCAGGTGCAGTGGCGTGATGGCGTGGTGCGTGTGGCAGTGGAGGACATGAAGTTCGACCCGGTGACGGTGGACACGCTGCGAGTGGAGAAGGCGTTCCAGAAGGCGCAGCGCAAGCAGCAGAAGGAGCTGGAGGCGATGCGCAAGCGCCAGCAGAAGGAGCAGCTGGCCATCCAGAAGCAGCAGACGGCAGCCATCGAGAAGCTCATCAAGGGCAAGAAGTGAGTGTCGCTCGCATCTCTCGCCACCTCTGGACCTGCTGTCATGCTGGGTCATTGCGTTTCAAAGACTCAGTTTTGTAACTGTGATACACCGAGCTACATGTGAAAATGAATGAAAATCGACACGTAGGTTCCCGCCTGATGGTACGGGGCTGACACACACAGGAGCAGGCTGCCCCACCAGAGAGACAGACCTGTCATTCCGGTCAGCCTGTTTCAGTATTATGTTTTTCAAATCCCACATACCCTTACAAGCAAGTCCTGGCCTTTGCAGACTTGCAACTAGGGTTTACATTGGCCGGCCACTAAATGTCAACATGGCACATTGCCGTGACATCTATGGCAAGACAACTTATTGTCTGGAAGGAGCGTTGCAGTTTCGGATCATGGAGCCTGTCTCTGTGGTAATACTGGCAAACAGCGGGTGAAACAATCTCACGTCGGTCAGTCAAACCTGGAGACGTCCTGCATTTACCCACAGAAGGATCACCCCTGCTTACTGGTCCAGTTTATAATTTTGGTCAAAAAATCTTAACATTTTCATCAAAAGGATCGCCCTCAAATATGGATCACAATAAATCTGTCTCTAGAGAATACAAGTTAAGTCTTTATTTATAGTCCTAGTCTATTTTTTTTTTCTACTCGTCACCTTCTCGAATAAAGAAAAAGTGGCAAACTGCTCAATTTTTTGTCAGTTCCTCCTATTAAAAAAAAAAAAGTCCTTTTCAGCAGTTTTTTCATAGTGTTGCATTAGAAAGTGCAGGAAATCTCGCACCAAAAACAATGTTTGGACTCAGTTGCATCACAAAAACCTGTCGAGATAGACGTGATGATTGTGTATACTGTATAGTGCCAGTCTGCAGACATTTACTCCCACACGCATGCACCCCTCCCCTCTCACTCTGGCTGGTCCCGTCTAGCCTGGTGGCAGACGTAGCTTAACAGTGCAGTTCATGATGTTTTACATGCCCTGTTCAGCTATTTTAATTACACAGTTTATATTTACTCATGGTCATGACATATTTACTAAAAACCAACACAGGCTGGTTATTTAAGCACATAGTCAACCACAACAGTACAATGTTAATTTTTTTTTTATCCTAAATGATAAAGTTTGCGTAAGGTTCACAGTACATGTTACTAAACAAAAAATAGGCATAAATTGTGCCACCCATATGCAGGTTTGTACATACCTTATTTATGCTTGCTGGCAAACTTTCACCATCGTGACTAGATGATTGCTGCCTGTCAGGACGTACCTCAGTGGTATCTAGCATGAAGAGTTCGGAGACTGGGTGCAGTATCTTTTGGAGTGGTTGGTGACATTGGGCCGCAGACGAGAACCACACAGTTTACCTGAGAAACACTTCCACTTACTGTGCAGGGCAGTTTCCTATCCTTGTCAGTACAAGGAGTGGCTGTAGAGTTGTGCAGATACTCTTCAAAGAAACAAAAATTATCAAGAAAGAACTTTTGAGAAAATTTAACAAAAAATAAAAATTCTATGTTATGTTCACCTCTAAATGAAAATTGTTTTCAGACTTTTGAATTCGTTATCTCTTATGGAATGTGAAATTTAAAAAATAACAATAAAAATAGGCTAATGTATTTGTCTTTAAATTAGAATATTTTTATCTTTTAATCACAGTTGTTTCATATCAGAGTGTTTATTTTGTTTTTGAAATCATCAAAAATTGGGATTGACATATCTAAGGTTTCATACATTTGAGGTTGTATTCTTGAGGTATTATTATGTTAGAATAGGTATTTTATGTGTTTAGTTCATCTTATATTGAATATGTCTGTGCCTTCAATAATTTTATATTTGAGGCAAGTGTTGGATACCCGCCAGTGATGGAAGGGTAAGTGGCGTGCGTGGGCGCAGCAAGGCGGAGCTGGCCTCGGACCCGGCGGTGCGCAAGCTGGTGACGGAGCAGACGCTGCAGTGGTCCGACATGGTGGAGCGCCACCGCAAGGAGGAGTGGGAGACCATGCACAGCCAGCTGGTGGAGCAGCAGGACCTGCTGCGTCGCCTCATGGAGCTGGCGCAGGCGTCCCAGCTCAAGCAGGTGGAGGCCAAGCACGAGAGGTGAGCTCCCGCGCTCCCCGCACCTTCACCGCGCCATCCGGGTCAACACTCTGGTCTTCTCATTGTCCGACTTAATTTTATGGTTTTTGAACTGATGTCTATGATCTTTGAAAGACTTCCAATTTATGAAAGCAATTTGGTGAGAAATTGACATATGCCATTCGATGGCATAGCATTTGTCCTTTGCGGCCAAACCAAGACTAACAAATGAAATATTTTCAAAAAGGTGTAAACACCCAAGGTAGCTATTCTGAAAGAGAGATTAAGCATATTGAATCCCAAAGAAGTGACAGCCAAGTGACAAACTGCAGTGTCCAGTGTGGTGTGTCTGTGTGCAGGGAGATCAAGGAGATGAACACTCGGCAGGCCAAGATCTCGGTGGAGACGATGAAGGAAGTGGCCGGCGACAAGACACTGCGCACCAAGGCGGAGAAGGATCGCCGCCTCAAGGAGAAGAAGCAGAACAACACGAAGAAGTTCATGGATGAGAGGAAGTACGCGCAGATGAAGCAGGGCAAGGAGAAGGAGAAGCTGAAGGCCAAGCACGAGAAGGAGATGGAGGAGTTGATGCGCGACATGCAGAACGTGAGTGTGACTGCTACACTGCCGGTCGTCAGCTTGACAGGGTGTTCCCGACATGCACGTGTGGGGCTAGGCGAACACAGGCACACAGCCCAATGTGTGCTGCCATGTTCCACATGCAGGAACCCACCCGGGCACACGTACGGTGTGCGGAGCTTCGGAACAAACCACGTGACAGCTGAGTGAGGTCTGTTTACTAAAACAATTTAAGTATATGTTGAGGGTGGATTCGCCATATAATGCTATGGTTACTGCTCAAATCTCAGTTTTCCTGTGCATGACGAGAAGACTGTGTGCCAGTCCAGAGCCTAGCGCTAGGCGACCCGCCTCACCAACACAACTACACCCCGGGTCAGGCCTCGCCTCTGCATGCCAGCTCTGAGCTTACAGTCGGTACAACCTGTGTAGGGTACTACTTTCTTATGTTTCAAAACAATATGAATACACCAATAGTTATTGCATTCATGATTTTTTTCTGTAGTATCACTGTAAACATGCTATTATTCACATTAATACATAAATAAAATATTTGCCACATGCTCAATTTTTGATGAGATGCATATATTTGAACAAAAAAATTTTACTGAAAATATTTATAAATTTAGTAGTACTCATGAGGCAAAATTTAAGTATGCTGCTGCAAAAAAATAATAATTGAAAAGGTGAACACCGGTACCAAGAATGGTACATTTACATAAAATTTTAATAAGGTAATTCATAATTTTGAATAATTACAAGTCTATAATAAACATTTAAAGTTTGATGCGAGGTTATTTTGGCAAGAAATCCTCTCAAACTGCCCCATTGTAGCTGAGCAAACAGCACACCACCTACGTATGTCATTTGAATGTAATTTTTATGTAGCAACTAGTATTGAAGTATTTAACTTTTAAGAAGTTTTTAGCATCCAGTCCCTTGAAAAAGTCTTAAAAGGGTTTAACTGTATATTTTGTTGGTAATGTGAGTGGTGCGATCTGTGTTGCAGCTGATCGAAATGTACAAGAATGAAGAGATAGAGTACGAGCTTGCTCCCAAGACGGAGTTCTTCGCCTGAGCGTCCGTCACTGCTGCCGTCGCGGAAGTTACCATTGCCTGCCCGTCGCCCCGTGCTCTGTCGTGATCACGCCAGCAGCCTCTCGTGTATTCTAGTCAGTTAGTTGCCCAGCCAGTCGTGCGTTGACCGCCCGTACCCGCCCGTACCCAGCAACTAGTTCTGGTTTCAGCTTATCAATTAATATCTCATTTTGTTGAGGAATCAATTCACTGTATTATTTGATTCCACAGTTAAGTAAGAGAGCATTAGCATATTTATACTATCATTATCATTATTGTTGAGCGAACTGTGATGATCAATATTGATACATTTATGGTATATTCATATTCAATTGTGTGTATATGAAGAAATATTTTATAACATACTGCTCTAAAATTGCTAGATTACTTCATTTATTTAAAACAAAAACATAGCAATGAGCTAAACATTTTATTTATTATATTACTCCATTTACACATACTGCATTCACTCAAATCTTACGATACGTTTATTAAAACCCTGTGTTTTATGCCCAAGATTGGAGTTGTCTGCATTTTGGACATTAAAAAAACCTTCTAGCATTAATCGACAAAGCCACTTTTTGACTTGTTTGTCCACAATTCAGGGTTTTGAGTGACTCCTCACTCCTGCAGATGAGGACTTGTCATTTATCAGTTCTGGCAAGGTGAAAGTGCAGGAAAGCGCGTTATTCTAAACTTTGTTTGATTGCGTTTCAAAGTAGAGCATTGTTGTCCAGTTGCTGCCAACAGTTGTACAGGCGGCAGTGAAGTAGCGGTCAGCTCTACAGCTCTGCCGTGGGAGACGACGCCAGCGTAGCGTCGTAGCATAGTCCTTCGAGTCTTCACGTCAGAGATGTGTAGTGCATGCCACAAAGGGTGGATTCGAATTTAAGTTCCTCAGTGAAATTTGCAAACAGAATATTATAGATATTTGACATTCCTATTGCTGGGTTGATGCGTTGTCTTAGGTCTGGGTGAATACAGTGACGTCCTCTATGTATTATACAGTAACCTAACGAGCCTGCAATTAGTAGTCGTGTAAAATGTTGGCCGTGTCCTGTGACGTGAAGTCTAGTCACCAAGCCTACTTGCCATCGCAGTTCTGCTTCGTAGTCAGTTAGGGACAATCGCAGTGAAACTTGATTTCAAATTCATTAGATCCAGGGTTTTCATGAATCTCATTTTAAAAATAATTTATTTTTGTAAAATAATTTGACTTTATTAAGTAGGAAATAAATTTTGTGATTATATCTATTTATTGAACTATAATGGGCTCTTAACATAACATTGTACCTAAAATAACCATTGAGTTTCATTCCATTCTTCCAGTAGGTATATGGTTCTCAGTGAAACATTTAGAGTAACATTCTTGTATGGACTATGTTTTAGCATGCATTTTTATAGTTTAATGTAACCTCAGAGATTGCTACTTTAGTGTGTAATTCACTTTCATTGTATGTTTTTTTTTTTTTTTTTTTTTCGTAGGATAGAAATCATGGTACAAATATAATGTAGGTTCAGCTATATTCATTATATGTGATGTTGCTTTTGTTTACAGTCTATTGTTCTTGTTTATGGAGTTATGCGCACTAGGAGTTATTATCTTATTACGGTGCACGTTTTATTGATTCAAATGTTTGTGAATGTGGGGCAGCATACTTGCTTCAACAGTGCTTCGTGTATTGTTTGAAACACAGCATGTTAAAAAAGATGAGGGTTGCAACGTGTGCATGATCAACGTGCTGTCTGATGAAGATTTGGAAAGTGTTTGTAGAATACGTAGTTTTATTTTCCTATTGTTGGTGTTCAGGAGATGTGGTGTCAGTAATGTGATCTGTGCGAGTCGTGTCCAAGTAACGTACGAGGCGATGCTAGTTAACGCACTTACTTGTGCAGGGCCGATACCAGGTGACAGCAAGAGAGGCACAGCAGTTCTTTCCTGCTCTCAAGTGACGGAAGATAAGAATCTTGCTCTCTTACCCATTGACCTTGTTAAAGAGACTCGGTAGCCAGTATGTATGTGGCTATCTTGTGCCACACACAGTTCCATGAATGTAGATGAACACACAGAGTAGTTTCTTGAAGATGTGTTCACATACATGCATAATTACAGCAACTCAGCTCCGCTGTACCTTGTTTTTTAACTAGTCAGCCTGGTTCCGTAGTCTAAACAACCAAGTCAGCCGATTAGAAAAGAAACAACACACTTGGCCTCTTCAAATAACACAGGTTATAAGAGTGGAAATTAAATTTGCTATTGGAATATAAGAACATGCATTTACTTCCTGGCTGGAAACATGCTTTTATGTGGCAAGTCTGCAAGTCCGAGTTCAGGTTGCATCCGTCACCGCTGCCCGACAAGCGAGTGGCTCATGAATAACTTGCCAACAGCCTCACCGAGGTGCGGGTGGTTGTCTGTCACTATCTAACTACAACCGAGGGACAGCTTCACACCTTCGTGGTGAGAGGCTCGCTCTTCATCTGCTGAGCTGCCGACCCTGCCACATGTCACATTGGCTGCTATAAATATTTTATTATTTTTAGTGATGTGCGAGTCTCGGCATCATCGAGAACGAGTCGAGACAGAAATTTTCTCGATCTCGTCTCGAGATAATATTTTGGCTCGGAATTTTCGAGAATTTCGTAAACAAGAAATAGGTTAGGTAATATAATATATTGAGGCAGCATTTTGCGTTGCGTGTTGAAATAATTAACATATCTTCAACGTAACGTAGATCGAATAAAATAAAATATACTTGTTACGATAGTATACACGATAAATTATTAAAAAGTTAAAAACGAACAACTTCCGTTCACAAGTCACTACATGAAACGGTAAACGTAAACAATGAATTGTGCTGTGGTTATCACATTAAATTACATAAGAAAATGATTATTTTCCGTTAATAAAACCAACATTAAAGTTAAAAATAAATCATTTTCGGTATCAATATCAAGCATCAACGTAAAACGGTACGGTAAAAAATAAAAATATAAACATGACTGCAGAATTCTTCCGCGATTGCATTTTGTTTTATGGCCTTAGGTTATACATACGGCCAGCAATATATAACAAGCAACATGATGTTTAAATTGCGGTCCGTATCAATAGTGACATATCGATAGTGGTGAATGTTCAGACTTTCATGATCAAGTACCGTCCATGGCTCAAGGAAACTGTATAGACTATGGAGTCAATAACGTATGTTTACATACGACAGTAGGCAAATAAACTGTTGAGTGTAAAGGTAAAGTTGTAATTGCAATTGCAATTGTGGATACTTGATAAAATTATTGAATAATTATGTATGTTTGTCAGATTATTGAGTTTTACTTTTTTGGATCATATTATCCTGTTAACTAAAGTACAGATTTCTCGATCTCGACTCGATTCTCGAGAATTTTTAAATTGCTTTCTCGATCTCGTCTTGAATTCAAAAAAGTCTTTCTCGCACATGCCTAATTATTTTAAAAGTGCTTCATCATAAGAACATTTGTATACATTTAGTGTAGTAGCCAGTTGTTACCAGTTGAGAAGGTATAGCAGTAGCCCCCAGTAGTGTGTTTGCTCGCTACTGAGACGTGCTATGTCAAGAGAGAGGCTGACGTTAGTCTCAAACATTTTGACCGAGAATGCCGTAAAACTTTATTCTTTTATTTTCTGAGTAAAATTTCTTTCATTCCAGCTTTTAAAAATAAAGATGAAATTGTGTTAGTTGGAAAATGGAATTTGCAGAATAGTTGAGTGTAAAGTCTGCATGTGAAACTAGAATTTTCTACCAGTTTATAAATAAAATCACACATGCGAAAGAATAAAACTTTCTTGTTACATTTTTAAAATTAAATTTGTTTTTTTTTCTGACATGTTTGTACGGTGTATTTGTTTCTTGTTCACAGAGGCAAGATTGTGTGTTTGTAATTTTATCAGTTTCGAATATATTCCTGTATCTATTATTAATGCTGTGTAAGACATTTTAATTGTTCGCTGGTTTACAGTTTTAAAACATTACTTTAAGTGAACAAATATGAATTAATATTTTATTTGTTTGAAAAGTAGTATTGTTGATGTTAAAATATTGTTTAGGTGTTCATCACGTCTGTAGAAATGAAGAAATTGACATTAAGTATTTTAATTAGTATTCATTGCCGATATTCAATACAAGCCAAGTAACTGTTTCAATTATTATTCCTGACTCAAATACTGTCTTTCAATATTACTAACTTCTAAGGATTTAATAAATTGTGAAACATGTATGCCATAGTATAGAGTATTGTTTATGTAGCACAACATAAAAGTTTTACTGCTACAATACTTATTAAATTGGTAGTACTGTTTGTTGGTTAGAAAGTTATGATTTCTGACTGTTAAGCATGTTAAAGGCCAACTATGAAAACCAAGTATGTTTTACTATGTTATAAAACAAAGCCCATTAAAATTGTAGACTTTAAAGAAAAAATTAAATTATAATTGAAAGGTCAAATACATTAACAAGTGCCAATAATGCTGAACTAGTAAATGAGATTTACTATTGCCATCACGATCTGAAAGCCAGCAGTGATTAGCTATTTTCTATGGTTTTAGGTAGTTTAAGTTTTTGGCTTGTGCTAAGAGCATACTTGTCTATTCTGTGTTGTTGAATTATGTCAGTTACTAATTATTAACCCAGGGAAATGGGGAAATAAAATTCATTAAAATAATGAATAAAGATATTATTATTTTTATAAGAACCAAATACAGAACAGAACACTATTTTCTTGGCATAAAACCTAGAACTGCAGAGCCTTAGTTCTAACAGGCACATTGAGTGATGGAATTTCTCCACAAATTACTAAGTCCATGGTGATCACTGAAACAATATAATATAACAACATTGAGTTTATCAGTTGTTCTGGCCGTTCAACACGCAATCTTGCCTTTTATGTGATTATAAACTATCCACTATGAGCGCCATTATCAAATATTAGCTGTTCTATGTACTTGTTTCAAGACTTGCTATACTAGACCATATTCTTGCCTGTACGTGTAACTTTGTTTTGAAAAATAATAAGTCTTCATATGTTTCTTTAGTTTCATTTCAAAAGTGTGGAGAAAATTACCTTCCCCCATTTATTTGGTAAGTGCAAAGGTACTTATTGTTTAAATAAACTCTTATAATATTTATATATTAAGTAACAGAAAATTATTTTCTTAAAAAGTTTATTTTTTTAAAGTTTCATGTAATAGAACGTAAGTAAGGTTGTTCATTTAACATACTTATTATATACGTATAGTGAGAATATGTATTAACATGTGAACCTGCTAAATATAACACAATAATATAGGTTAATTCCAAAATTACATCAATTCAGATTTTAGTTTCATCTCACATTTCGGATTTCAGTTACAATTTTAATTATGATTCCATCAAATAATATTTATCATGCTCTTCCTGACTTACATCAAATACAAAATCATGTTTGTATTAGTTTGATTTCGTTGTGTTTAAAATTTTAAATGCCCAGTACTTGTGAATGTTTTTATGCCACTGATATTTGATTTAGAAGTAATGTAAATGATGTACTTCTAATCGCATGAATTTTATTATTTACGTTGGTGTAGTTTTTACTTCAATTGTATATCACCACACATCCCAATATACTACGGCAATCCAAAAATAATTTACGTAGAACTGTTAACAAACTTTAATTTTATTTGCCACAAAACAGGGTCTCTACGAATGGAGTTTGTAGCACGATTCTGAACAGCATTGTGCAGCTCAGCTCAACATGTCTACTAAAAACATAAAACTGACTATTTCTTTTAATTGAGGAACAATTTTCAATATTTACTTAAAATTTAGCATGGCTATATAAAATGGGAAGCCTTCTTTTCACAGACAAGAGAGCCAAAACCCAAAGTTCATTTTTTTCCATATCTTTAATGTAGCTATCCTAACCAAATCAACCGTCCACAATGTTTTATGGTATTTATAATGTAGCTAACCTAACCTAATTAACCATTAGTATCCTTTTATCAACACCACCATATTTATTTACAATGAACAAAAAAAAACCGAAGATGCACGATAGGGCGCTTGGCTCTCTCGTCTGTGAAAAGAATGCTTCCCATATAAAATATGCTCATGGTCTTGCAACTATCTGTTATTTACAAGTTCACATTTCTGCACACAGACAAGCGATATTTGCAAACTCTAGCCAGTCCATGTTGTTCTTGTACACTGAGTGTTTGTAGTTACGCAAGAAGGAATCATTTCAAGCTTCTAATCTTCTTGCGCTCTTTGTATACACTCATTAGCTGAACTGCAAAAAAAAAATAATAATCATTTGTATGGAAAAAAGAGACCATCAAGAAAGCAATTGAACTATTCAGAGATAAATAAATATGGCAATATGTATTGCACCCAAAGAATTACATTTGCGAGTGTTTGCACTTGAGAACTAATGCTGCACGCTGCAATGCTCAGGGAGTTGTGCACACGTGGGTACTCTCAGATGGCAAAATAACATTTGGGAGCTAATACACTGGTGAACCATTTTGTAATTTACAACTCACATATATACCTATGTAGTTGATAAGTAGGGTTGTACAATGTGGTAAAGTTGAATTTTATACTTTGTAATTTCAAAGTTAAAGTTTTTATGAAAGCTATAAATGAAAACAAAAATTTAATAACAGTTTTAAGCTAATTTAGAAAGAAATTTTTTCGGATAGTGTAAAATAAAATTGAGGCAAAAGTTTAAATTAAATAAAATGGTATTTAAGAAATGTCACCTACATGGTTCATACAAAAACTTGTAACTAACGTAATGGTTGTATCAAAAATTTTTCGGAACTCTTTGAAAAATAACTGCGAAACAAGGCGTTGTCGTGACGCACTCATGCCAACAGCAGACTGTGTTCTGGGTGGGGGACAGTGTTAGGGAACTGATGATTAAAACAGCGCTCACCGTACGGATCGAAGCGAATGCACTCCAGCTTGTCTCCCAGCCTCTCGCGTATCATGATGCGGTGATGGCCGCTCACCATGCTCTCCATCAGCACCATGATGTTCCTGCGCATCACCGGCACGGCTCTTACAACACGGCACTCGCAGCGCTGCGACTGGCAGACTGAGGCACCCGGCCCGTGTCTACAGCAGTCGCAGCAGAAACAATCATGTTGGCTTTCCTAACTAACTCAGTAGCAAGGAAGACCACGAAGTCCAGGAAATTTGTGGGGTAAAAATTATTAAAGATAAAATATTTGCACAAAAAATTATTTAAATCTATATATTGTTAACAGTGATTTTAATATATTCCATTAATATTTATTCATGTTTAATTCTGTAAGCCACACAATTTTCCCAAACTTCTATTTCTTACAAAAACCCACTGAAATAAAATCATCCATTTTGTGAGAATTCATATATTTGAATGATTTTACAGTATTTTATATGTTACTAACTTGACCCAACCAACCCTTTACTTTCTTTATGATGGTAAAATTCTCGCATCGCAGCTTGTCTGTAAATAAAATAATAAAATTTAAAAAAAAATTACGAACACTAAAGACGTTCCTCCATTTACCCTGACTGATTTCTGAGATATCACTGACACAGCCGCTGCCATTTCTTGCTTTCCCGTGTGGGTCTGTGTGTGTGTTGTAGAGAACTTTAGTTAGGTTGGCTACATTAAAAATATTTTAAAACATTTAGGATGGTTGGTTATGAAATATTTTTAATGGTTGCTTAGGAATTACTAATTTAAGATGTAGTCTTCCTGACCTAACCAATCATTCACACTATTTCACAGTATTATTAATGTAGCTAACATAACTACAGTCATCAACCGTCCACAGTTTTTCGACGGATTTTAAATGTAGCTCTCCAATTTTTCCGTCATTTAAGTCTGTGAAAGATGATACGGACATCTTTCCAAGTGTTGCTGTAGTTGCTAGTGCGAGCAGCGAACTTCTGTGACATTCGGGACTGTTCGAGACTTGGAATGGACTTGTGGACTGGTTGCAACGCTTGGTGGCAATTCCTAAGCAACCATTAAATATATTTTATAGTATTTTTAATGTAGCTAGACTAACATAACCAACCATTAAAAATGTTTTAAAGTATATGTAACGTAGCTAACCTAATCTAACTGACCATTCTCAAAATGTCACAAATTTATAATATTTACACGGAACGTTCACAACAGCCATTCTGAGGCTGTGTTTGTGCATGTTAGGTTTGCCGATCCTGTGGTTCTCCATGTACCTATAAGAACTTTAAAAGAATTGTAACAGCTGCGTCAATGCACATGTATTGTGATGTAAACTAAAAACTGTGATTTCTCAGAAACCAACAGGAATTTAGAAATGCTATTTTCAGGGCAAATAGATTAATCATTAATGTATTTATTTTTCGAAAAATTATTTTCGTAATTTACTGTTTTATTTACAGAAAAGCCACGACATAAGAATATTATCAAATATTACATGAAACCTCACTTTATTTTGGACTTGTATCAACACTTAATATGGATCGCTCACACATTAACATGGGTCAGGCAGACAATAACTGTAAATTCCGTGAAAGATTACAATTCAACTGAAAAATCACAGAGTATGTATTTCATAAAATTAAACATAGGCCCATAAAATATTACGTATTTCCAACAAAAAAGCATACCCACACATTTTTAGTACGTTCAACTCCAGCAGACAATCATGTAAGCAATTTCCATAAACCTTTAAATGTTTTTCCTCCACGCTAAAAAACATTACATACTCAAGGATTCTACTAAAATCGACCTATTGTACATGAAACCTTCGATCAATTTCCATATAAGTTCATCTACTGTCCTACCAGTCTCTGTCGGTGCAAAGTGCAGACCTCCACGGTGCCACGGCGCGACAAGCACGGACGCAGAGGTGTTATTCCAGGCTAGTTTAAGTCGGCCGTGTGTACCTCTAAGCGTACAAGAGCACGTGTTTGTAAGTCTAAACATTAATAATTCAATACAAACAATGCTCAAACCTACACACAATGTTTATAATCAAAACTAAAAACACAGGACACATTAAAGAACACAATAAATACCAAGGACGATGGCTCCGTCGAACAGCTGCAGTGAGAACCGACGCCGTGACGCAGTCTCGTCTAACTTTCGGGCGGGCAGTGACGATCATTCTTATTGGAGGGAAAACCAAACAAACTTGTGCAGTTTCACGACTTACTTGCTCTTAACTTTCTTCAGCAGAATGTTGGTGAGGAACATGCCAGGGCCTTGGCTCGCAGCTGCTACCTAGACACAACAGGCTGTGCTTAGTGTGTGAAGGATATTTGTACATTAAAGTAATTTAAAGAAGTAATAGCATGATACAAAATTACCTTTTTTTATCATTATTATTATTTTTATTATTTGAGCTTCTTGTCTCGGTGAATTAAACACTATAACTGGGCAATTATTCAAATAAAAGCACATGTAAGACTAAATACCCATTTTCTTAATTACTGACATTTATTTCTACTCTTTCTGTGAACATGAAAAGCTGTGATGCTTGCTGTTTTAATTTAGTTCATCAAAAGATTGTGGATACAACAAAAAATTGTGATGTAACAATGAACAATGATCATATAATCAGATAAAATAAAATTCTGAAATTGAATTTTTTTTTACTTCGTAACATTATTTGTGTTGTAATAATGTACAAGGAAAAAATTAACTATGGAATTGAAGAATCTAACCCTTTGAATGTTTTATTAAGAAACAAAGTTTCCAGAATCAATCATATTGCAATTTTGTTTATATAATTACATGTTAAAAGTACATTATCTTGGGAAATGGTAAGAGGATAGGCATGAAGAAAATAATTTACCAAATAAATTTCAGACTGCATCAGGTGGGTGTTGTCGACCACTGATGTTCGTGATCTTGACGGGACACTTGGGCAGGAGACAAAATGTAATTTAAGGGTGTGAGCAGATGAGTAGCATAAATTGTAAAGTGCTACGGAAGGAAAGGATTTACAATGGGACTTGGACAGATAGAAGGGTAAATATGTAGTTGAGCGGTATTTGCGAAAAAAAATGTTAAAAATCCGAAAATACCTTCATTAGATGCTCTTCAACCACCTCTTTTCATTAAAAGTGGCGGGGATAAGAAATTCCAAATACTTTAGGAGATATCGCCATTCTTATTTTGCTATACAAGACCTGTGTAATCAATCGACCATCACATTTTTTTATTGCCATGTGTTTGTGAATGCCTAATTAATGAAAATGTTCGATTAGGTCAGGTCAGTTACATTATAAATATACTTTGAAAATAAGCGTACATTAAAAATAATATGAATTAATTTTAATGGTTCTTTAGTTTTAAAGTATTTATAATGTAACTGACCTGACCTAACAAACCGGGACAAAGGATGAACAGTAACAACTCACGTAAAATTTTTTTGTTACTTATTTCTTGCGCAACAATAACAAATATGACTTTAAAATTAGAAACGTTAAAAACTCGCCTAAGTTGGAGGCGGTAATTAAACACCGTTTTAAACAATAAATGAACTAAATAATCACGTATTGGTTCATTTGAATTCTGGCCTATCACTAACAATCACGTGAAATCATTATCCAATAAAAAAATAGATACTCGTAAACAAGAAACAATGGTCAAAGCCACATGAATGCACTGGTATAATTGTGATGAAATTTAAAAATTTGATATCTCTTAAAGTATTTGGAATTTCTTATCTCCACCGCTTTTAATGAAAAGAGGAAGTTGAAGAGCATCTAATAAAGGTATTTTCGGATCTTTAACATTTGTTTTCGCAAATACCGCTCAACTACATATGAAATTTAAAAATTTGATATCTCCTAAAGTAATTGGAATTTCTTACCTCCGATGCTTTTAATGAAAAGAGGAAGTTAAAAAGCATCTAATAAAGGTATTTTCGGATTTTTAACATTTTTTTCTCGCAAATACCGCTCAACTACATATTTACCGATAGAAGAAAAGTTCTGTATTCCGAATCCAAGTTTATACCTTCATCCTTATTATATTATCCTATATACACTGATCCTGTGGTACATGATGATTGCTGTTTTCCTTTAGAACAGCGAAAGATTCAAGGCATAAGTAACTAAAACTTTGGACTTAACAGTGAATTGTGTTTGCAAATTGTAAACAAAAGAAAAACTTTCCACACAAACTGACATATATCTTGTATGTACTGCAAAATTCAAGTTTTTGTTATGTCCAGGATATTTTGGCGTACTAAATTAAAACAGCAAGCATCATGTACCACAGGATCGATGTGTATATTGTCATGCCACCAGTTACTGATCGGAGCACTCGGCAGAACCGAAAGGAGATTATTATATAATAATTGTGAAGGTAATGAAGTACAGCGCTGTAGCAAGGTGAAGGTATTTCTACATCTAGGGTGGGGAGAGCAAGTGAGGTGATGGTAGGCCTTCCAGGCGCGCTGCAGGGTAGAAGCCAGAGAGAGAGCGGTGAAGCTGTTCAGAACGGGGCAGCCAGGGAAATAGGCTTCAGAAGGTATTTACAGTGTGAGGGCGAGACCATTGGTGGAAGCTTCAAGGGTTAGAACAAAAGGATGAATACACTATTTCATGGTAAAGCCTGGAGGCGTATGGAGGGAAAGGGTGAGCTTAAAAGGAATTTGAGGAATGTAAAAATTAACTATTACCACTCTTATATCAAAGTAAAAACTTACCAAACACAAAACATAACCTACGCCAGGATGATCAATTCAGTCATTATCATAGAACTATATAAAAGATAACAAAGACCAAAGCAAAGACTAATAGACACATGGAATTAGGAATTATCAGAAGACAGGAATATGTGACGTCTATAAAAACACTTAACCCACATTAATGCCTTATTGTTCCGCCCAAAAAATTGCTTAAATGGTACTTGATAACATTTGACGATGGTTAGGAAGTATGAATTAGAATCTCCATTGTTAAAAACTCTTTCATAAAAAATTTAATTTAAAACTGTTTCCTCCACATTGCAAACAAAACTTTAGCTTAAGTTTTTGGCGGCTAACCAATATGGAAACAAACAGCTACACACACTTAACGTCGTCCAGCCGAAGGCCACCTAAAGCTCGACCTTCACACGCCAGTATTCGACCCCACTAACGGAAGGCACCCCTAGCCAAGGCCCACCCGAGTCAGGCAGGCCTCTGATACCAAGGTAGAACCAAGGGCCGTGTCTAATTAATTAAACACCTCGACCCCCAATTATTAACAATCTAACATAATTTAAGAGTAACTTCAATGTTAACTTGTCATAATAAGTTTGTGAGTGTCTCCTTTGCGGCCTTCAGCCTTAATTAATTATAGTGTTGTGTTAACGTAAATATTACCTCCCCTTTTTTTATGTGTAACTAGCCACTGGAGCGGTCAGCAAGCGACGAACAGTCTCTGGTGTTCGGTGCATTCACACTCGTTGTACCATGTTGAACGCACAGGCGTGTTCGTGGCACACGGCTTTGAGAGGCGTCGGAGAGGCATCGCGGCCTGTGCGACTAAGAGGCGCACTATCGTCTGGCGTCACTCTTTCCATTCGCCCTCCACCAATCCTCCAACTTCTCCAAATCATCCTACAGATGTGCCGCATCCCCAGTGGTTTCATATATCATGCAGTCATCTGCAAACAATAATTTATCATAATAATAATAATAATAATAATAGAAGACCCCCCATAACACTCCCCTGTGGTGTCACAAATGTTACATTCCCCTCTATCGACCATTCCTTTCCCATCCTCACCATGTGTTTCCTATCCTTAAAGAAGTCTCCTATCCAATTCACCATCTTTCTCTCCTCTATCAACCTCTATACCTATAAAGATGGTATTTGCCTGCTCACCTTCGTCCACTGCCTCCACCAAGTATTCCAGCAGACCAGCCAACTGTGTCTCACTCATAGAGCCACTAGTACTTTATTTACACCACGAGTCTTCCCATCACACTTTTCGCGCTAGACGTTAGGCTGACAGGATTAAAGTTCAATTATATAAATGACTATTTCCTACATTTAAAAAATTCAAAATTACGAATTAATAATTATCCTCAAACTCAGACGCTTTAACATTTGATCAGCCATTATTGTCAGAGTTGAACCAACGTTGCCAGTCTGATCAGATGATAATGGAAGATTGCCTTCATTTAATTGTTTACTAGTTTGTTCCATTCGGTTCTTGGACGACTTGAACTTGAACCTAACCTTCATAGTCTTTGTTGATTGATAAAACTTAACGCTTTGCGCAATATTTCGGAGTACTTTTTGTTCCAGCGATGGATATTTTAAATAAAGGAGAAAGTGTTCTAGTTATTTGGGAGACTGGAAATAAATCTGAAAAGTTAAAAGAGTTTGTGGAAGAATGTAAAAAGGTTGTTGGTGATACAGGGAAAATTTATGTGGAAAATGCGCAACGTTTATCAATGGGTAAGCTGTAAAATTCTTGATTGTTTTTAAATATATTTATTGTTCATGTATTGCGCGTGATCCAAAATTGAATGACTTTACAGTGTCGCACGGAAAACTGCCCGTCTACGATTGCAATGTCCGAAACACCGATTTCAAAAGTAGTCACTGGAGTGCAGTAAATATTTAATGGCAAAATAATTGTTTTTCAGTTTTTTTTATTTAAATTGTTTTCATGCATTGTAAATGAGGATGCAGCTTAGTTTTGATGATTAATTTAACTTCTGAAAGTTGCAATCAATAAGAGAATTATCTGACGTAGCGGCTTCTAAGTACAGAAAGAAAAAAAAATTGTAAACATGGTTTTCACACACTACACACGTCCTTAAATTTATTACGAAGGTATGGTTTCGTAAATCCTACTAGTTTGTGAAAAATCAACATTTTATATCTTACATTACAATACCTGTGCTTTTAAGTTGCTACCACAATTCATTATTTACTCACGATAAATATGATATATACTAAATACGTTCTTGAAATAACCCTGAAAGCTTTAAAATGGGACCAATTTGAGCTTTCTAACATCAACCGTCACAGAATGACGAATATTTTTGTAGATCAGAAACATGCAAAATTTGTGTTATTTTATATAATAAAAAAAAAAATCATTTATTTCATGTACGTAAGTATTAAACAAAAAATCATTGAAATCTTAGAGCGTCAGGTAGGGAGAGTAAAGTATGGGGGTGAACTCCTTGCCACCGGGTGAAAGCCCAATTACAAAATTACAACCGTATTTTTGAATTTATTTATTCATTCATGCATATTTGTGACATGCCCACCGATAGCTGTGGTGGGCATGAACATACAAAAAAGCACAAATAGACAAGCGATGCAGTCACTGTATGGGGCCGGGCACCGCAAGCAACTTGGCACTATGCTAAAGTGGACACCACTGACAAGAACAACAACCCATGCAGATATGATAGTCACCACCTGCTAGTAGCTGCAACACAACCAGCAAGTAGCGACCACATAACAATAAAACCAACAGATAGATACAAATACACAAAAACAATACCTAAACACATACAAGACACAAAATGTGAGAACTTTGTTGATTGAACAAATGATAAGATGTGTTTTTTTGACTAGATCATGCTGAGTATTATTTTATTTTGTTTTTAATGTTTGCACGATAGAGTTAACTAGCCCTGTAAACATCATAGCACACGTCTGGAAAATAATTCAGTAAACACAATTTTTTTTCTTATGATGATCCACTGCTGACAGAGAAGTGGAGGGGGGTTATGCCCTTGCAGCCAGGCCGCTGTGCTTGCTTGTGCTGCGTGGTGCTTATTGCTGTAACTAGCCATGTGTGAATGCTTTAGTTGATTGTGTCTGGGTCTTATCTCGCTGGCTTGACTGCTTACCGTCACGTGATGGAGTTTACTCAATCGTAGTGGGTTTATCATTTATTTTCCGAAGTATGGTTTCTTATCTTACAAATTGTATTTATTTATTTTTATTTTATTTAATTTAGGGCCTATATGCATTGTTACATGCACAACAACACCCAAAGTGAGTTTCGAAGATGTACAAGATAGACAAGACAACAACTGACAACTACGATATATAAATAAAAAATAAATTAAAAATTAAAATACACTCTATTAAAGACAAAACAAACAAACGGACAGGCAACATTTCTATTTAAAAACATTGATTTATTGCAAATGTTACTGTTAAAGCATAGAAATTTGAAGTCAGACGGCTGTAAAACATAGGAATTCTTAAGCCAGTGTTAACCAACAAGTATTTACAGTTAATTTTTGAATTATAAGAATTTTTTTTTTACAAAGATTGAATCAAAGTAAATTCACTGATCAAAGAGAGATTCTAAATTAGGATGAGGAAATCGTTTTTGAGTAATTAATTAGACTAGTTAATTTTAAATATTTTTTTATTTTATTACTATCGGTTAAGATTTATGTTGCATGAGATGTTAAAATTTGCATTCAGTTGATTGATGGCATTAACCATGTGAAGTGAGACCAATTACTGTTTAGTTCATGGACTGAAATCGTGGTTGTTTACGTGTGTCAGCCTGTCTTGCCTGTTACGGTTGACAACCGTGCTTTCAGATCTTTGTTTGGTAAATTGAAACCTAGTAACATGATGTAGCTTGGCTTCTGGATTGTAGCCGTGTCCTTGGCAAATAATTCACCGACGTTTCGGTCGACATTGCAGTCGCCATCATCAGGGAGCAGTTACCTACTCACGCTATTAGGTGCTACTTCAGGCAATGGCAGTGAAAGCCAGCACACTCGCTGCTGTGTTGCAGCGTCGCTGCCGGCGTCCAGCGTAGACGCGGTGCTCTCGGGACTGCACCCCCAGGAGGTGAGGCACGACGTGGGTCTGCTGGGAGAGGTGGTGCGCGTGCTGCGTCCTCGTGGCCGCCTGGTGCTGCAGGAGGTGCTCAGCGCGGCCCAGACGCGCGAGCGACTGCTGAGCGTGCTGACCATGAGCGGGCTGGCGAGGCCCACCAGCGTCCGTGCCGTGCCGCTGCCCCCCGAGGAGCCCCCGCGCCTCGAAGTGCGCTGCGCCAAGCCTGACTTCGAGGCGAGTCTCACTCGGCAGAGCTGGCGTGGAGCGTGTCCGAGCACGCACCACGCTCTCGAGGCTGACGTGGCGTGCTGTGTGCGATAGGTCGGCTCCTCTGCCAAGCTGTCGTTCCCCGGCGCAGTGACGCAGCGCGCCGAGGTGGCGGCCGTGTGGAAGCTGGACGACACGGTCGATGACGACATCGAGACGATGGACCCGGACGAGCTGCTGGACGATGACGACCTCAAGAAGCCGGACCCTGGTTCGCTGAGGGGTGAGTGTCCCGGTCGAGCTCCCGTGGTGATGCCACAGGAGGTTGCCGAAGAGGATCAAGAGAATGTGTTTTATTATGCATAATCAATGGGCTAATTGCCCTCTACTTATATTTGTTCTATAAGTCACGTAAGTGTGCACATAAAGGTGTAGGTTGATGATGGGAATCTCTTGAATGCATGATTGGCTAATTGCCCGTAATTCACAAATCATACACACTTGTGGCTCTTGGGCCATTGTCTCCTTGAGGTGTAAGTGCGGCCGTCACGGCGGTGACCTCTGCTGCTGCCCGGCCAGAGTGGACTCGTTAGTGGGGCCTGCCACTGGACCCTCGTTTCCTCGGCTGCTCAAAGTGACACTCATGTAGAAATTATGAATTTGATAAGTTTCTTTAATTTCTTTAAACATTATTAACTTAATACAATTAGTAATAATTAAAATATGAATTAATGTAAAATATGAAATGAATTTGGCTGTTAAAAGTATGAAAATTGAAATCAATGTCATTAAGTGCAATTTTTTTATTAGAGTATCAGAAGAAAACATGAAAGGTGTATAAAGAATTAGTCCAGCCGAATCATGTACACATCACAGTAATTCCGTACGAGTGTTCTTATCGTCCTGCCGTTAGTTGTCACAGTGAGGGTAACCAACACGGCCGCCACTTTTTGGAAACAACTGGCGGGAAGCAAAGAAACCTGACGAACCTTGCAAGTTCTCATTTTTTAAAGTCAATTTGCCAAATGACATATATATAAAAAATAGTTGTGGAAAAAAAACTGTAAATATGTGCCAAAGCCTCTTAACACATTAGATTGTTTACAACGTACTTGGTTTTTATGATAATTTTTTTTTAAATCGGTGCAAAGATGTTTGATCCGAGCTCGGGGGAAAGTACTTGTGATGGAGCGCAGAGAGAGGTGCGAGGCCCGGGGGGTCGGGGCGACGGGCTCCAGCGAGTGCGGTGTTGCAGTGTGCGCGACGTCCGGCAAGCGCAAGGCGTGCAAGAACTGCTCGTGCGGCCTGGCGGAGGAGCTGGCGGCCGGGGGCAAGCCAGCGCAGAAGACTGCCACCTCCTCCTGTGGCAGCGTGAGTAGCTCGTCCTCTGCCACTCGAGCCACCGCTTCACTGCCGCATGGTTAAACATGTTGCGAGAACTCCGTAATGACACATCTTCAATGCTTGCTTGTGATCAACCGGTTTCATGTCAACAGACCATAGCTAAAAATATGCCTGCACACCATCCGTGCAGCTTACGAAACAACACCACCTATGAGACCAAAATAAAATTATTCGGATAGCTTCTTAATAGGTTTATGCGCCATGCTGGAACTGAATGATTGCCAATGTTGGAAAAAAAAGACCACAGCAGAGCATTGTGTTGGATTTTCGGTAAATACACTTTGTGAGAAGAAGCTAAATGTTTATGTGTCCATGGAGAAACAAAAACTAATTTTCAAAAATAATGTCACTTAAGCGATGTTGTTTCTTAAGCGATGATATGGTATTTTGTGTTACTGAAAGGCAATACATATTAATTGTGTGGTATATTAGCTTCAAATATGCAATAAGAGACACATCGTAATAAACACCAAAATTAAATATAAACATACTGATCTATTAGCGCTGTAAACTATTGATTCCTGTGTAGAGCTGGACTTGCAATGATTTGCCATGACCCCATGAGCATCCATTTCCTGTCCTGATCAGCCAATCAGAAGTCCTAAAAAATTATGTTTCTCCATCATAACCTATTCAATTTTAACATTTGACAGATGGACAGGTGAAATCCTCATTAATGTTTGCAAGGCATTCATTGACTTTATCTTACAATGTTTTGAAATTTTCTAATTTGCATGTCTAGCAGCTTCCACAGAATTCTTTTAAATTGTGTGTTGAACTGGTTTCAAAGTTTGATATTTGAAACAAAAGTCTACCGAGACAAATAAGTGTAAACTAATAGAAAAGCAATGTAACTCAAAAAATAGTTAAATAAACAGTGTAAAAAAATTAATTTTAACGATTTATAATATCTTAGCTCTTGGAACTGTCTGAAGGTACAGAGTACAAAAACTGTAAGTTGTCTTTGGATGATCCGATGAAGAAGCTGCCTTGCGGAGCAATGGAGGAGTATGTTGGAAATACAGACAGTGTTGAAGTGTCGAATGTTGCCTGGAAAGACAATAAAACAGTGGTACTTTTGTCTACATATGCAGGGTCTCAATCTGTGCACACTGTAGAAAGGTATGACATAAAGTCCAAGAAAAAAGTGAGAGTAAGTTGTCCGGACATCAGTAGGCATATGGGTGGCATTGATTTCCTTGATTGTTTAAACAAGCGAATATTACATCATGCAAGGAATCTAGCTTCGTAAGATACACCAGAGTGTATTGTACTGATGCTTTGTGTCAAAATTCAAATTGCTCATCACGATAATCAACACTTGTTGTATGAAGTTTGGTAATTATTAATACAATCTTATCCATGGTGCCCACACTTTAATCTTAACATTTTATTTGTTTACAATTATATTTTATATGTACCATTTAATGCAGCTTATGTTTGAATCAGATATTCTAGTGTTAACACATATGTACTTTGATTAGTTGGTAATTTCTAACTCAAAAATACATTACAGCCTGAATTTAGATATTTTCTGAAATTTACAAAAAAAAAAAAAATGGATTACACAGTGAAACATTGAATTTTAATGACAATAAGAGAAACTAGGAATACTAGTACTAAATGTGAAATAAATTATGCGACAAATAAGATTATAAACATATTATGAATTACAGTAGAACCCTGTTATAATGTTCCTGCATATAATGTTTTCCTGCTTATAATGTCATATTTTTAAAGTCCCAATATTTCCCCCATAAGGACAATGTATTTATTTCCTGCATATAACGTTCATAAATAGTGTAATTTCCTGCTTATAATGTTTGCTTTCTAACATTCAATAAATGGGGAAAAAATGTTTTAAAATCAAATTATTCCAACACTTACGATAAAAAGTTTCCTTTATGTATGTTTATGTTTACAATCACTGCCATAGAATACATGAAGTTTGTTAAAATACAATTTTATGCAATATACTGAAGGTACACAATATTCATAGTTACCTGTCAGTTGGCACCCTTAGTCAACTCTTCTCTTCCTTGCCATTCCAGTGGGTATTCAGATGCACGTACCATTGAGCGAGGGCATAACAAAAGTGTTTTCTATTGCTTACAAATAATTTTTTTTTCATTCATACATAGGAATCCCAAAATTAAACATTCTCAGGTGGCGAAGGAGTAGACTTCTCACTCTTAATGTTGTCATCATGAATCGTGAAACAATTTTACAAAAAATGTGGCAGTGTATTTTTAAAGACAAACAAAATTTAACTAAGGAACAAGACGAAGTTGAAAAATTGTTGGCTTGTTTCAGAAAATTCATGTATCAAGTATACTATCTTTGGTTTTAACATTAAAGTTGTTTACATAGCTTGGTGAGTCCATTGGTACAAAGCTCAAACATTGTTAAGTGCTAAATTGAGATTTCCTGCTTATGTTTTCCTGCTTATAATGTTTTTTTCTTGTGCTCCCTTGAAAAACATTATAACAGGGTTCTACTGTACATAATAAAGAGAGGATTACTTGTTTAATTTATTGTAGTTGGAGATTATTATAATGGAAAGTACAGAAATTTGAAAGGAGGCAACTATTAAATTGTGGAACTCTTGGACCAGTGTTTTTGAGGATGTGGATACATTTTTTTAATTGTAGAACTATAGCAATTCTAAACAAAAAGAGAATCAAGATAAGTTCTACGGTCGGCAAGTAAAGTTAATGAAAGTTAGGGAAATTTCTTAAGAGTAATCAACTGAATTTTTTGTATACTTTCTATTTTATTTATTGGATATCATGAAGTCGTTCCAAATAATTGAACTGTATTTAAGTTTAGATCTTACTAAGGAAAGACTAGAATTAGTATTGGTTGCATAATAATTGATGTATTTGATGATGGCAAGTGTTTCTCGAGAAGTACAGCATTGATAATCAACATGTTTATGAAAATACATTTTAGAATCTAATATTAGACCTAGATATTTTATAAAAAATGTTTTGGAAATTAGGGAATTCTCTAACTTGTAGTCATAATTCACTGAGTGATACTTTCTAGTAAAGGATATTTTTTTTGTTACGTGTAACAAACATTTTTATGCACTAATTACTGATTTCATTGTCATTTTGTAATAATATGCAACCATTAGTAGTTTTAATTGTGGTATAAATTTTAAGGTCATCTGCAAAGAGAATATCAGTAGAGTTTTTGAGAACATTAGTGATATCATTAATTTATGAATGTACTGAAAAGTAAAGGTGATAAAGTACCACCCTGTGGAACACCAGAAGCATTAAATGGTAAAGAGGAGTGATTACTAATAGATTCATAAAAACATCTATTTTTAAATAACTGTAAAACTAATTAATATAGTTATCAGATAAACCAAGGTTAGATATTAAGTAGTACATTATGATAACAGTGTCGAAATAGCAGTTATCAGCCTGACCTCTGCTGGTTACTTTGATATAGGATATTGGATAGAGAAATGTAAGCAAGTTAGTGGAAGTAGACATTCCTGACCCGAAGCCATGTTGATAGCAAATAAGCGAATTACAGAGTTGAAATTTCAAAAATTTGAACAAAATATTTGGAAAACCATTGATTAATAAAATTGGTCCATAATTCGTAACATTTTATAAACCATTTTGATACTAAAAAATTTATTGTTTATTTAGGTAATCGATAGCCATCTGCAAGTGGTCTGAAATACAAGGTTACGTTGGTGTGTGTGGCTTGTGAACGTGAGCGCACACCACTGAGGGTCGGCCGTGCGTGTCTGTGCAGTGCTACCTGGGGGACGCATTCCGCTGTGCCAGCTGCCCCTACCTGGGCATGCCGGCCTTCAAGCCCGGGGAGAAGGTGCAGCTCGCGGAGCGGCAGCTCAGGGCCGACGTGTAGGCGTGCCCTTGCCGTGCCCTCGCCGTGCTGTGGTCGCGCCGTGAAGAGCGGTGCTCTGTGCTATTGCGCTCTCTTTGGCCAGCTGTTTTGTTCCTTACACCACTTTTTTAAGTTTCAGAAAGGCACCAAACATTTTTGTTTTTGAAATGTATCTAAACATTTGTATGCTGTATGGGATGAAATTAAATTAAATATATTATATATATCAAAAGCAGTATTTTACTCCAAGATGGAACCATCTTGGTATTAACAGGTGATAGTTCGTAACAGTTTTTTTTTATTTAAAGTCTAAAAAAAACACATAAAATCAAAATTCCCCATTGCATGAATCATTTCAAGATGGTTTTTTTTTAATCTTTAACAAAAAAAAATTACTTCATTGAAAGCCATACCATATAATTTAATGGTATGCCCAAAATAATGCTGACACCATTTTGTTATTAATTGTATCATTTATTTAATTATGCCTCTCAATTTATATTTGTTGAGGCAAATTACCATCATATGCATTTACAAATCAGTATTAAAATAATTGTGGATTAGTTAATTTATGAAAATATAAATGCATATTTGTACAACTAAGGCCAAAATAATGGAATGAAAGCATATAATATAAAATTTCTTATAATTTATTATCACCTACAAATTTGCAATCATAATGCATACAAGCCATATTTATTTATGAAATGTGCAGAGTGCTGCTTTGTGGTGCTGGCAACAGTTGACACCAACTATGAGAGAGAACGGTTGTGTCAGGTTTGTTTGAATTTGATGGCCTTTGTATTCAACTGTACCAGATATTATTTAATTTCCTGTTAATGTACTGTACTGGCTTAAAATTTAACTCATATGTATGTCCCTCCCCTTGCCCTCAAATGCAAGTATGAATGCGCATGTCAGTAAATCATTGGCGGTTGGCCATGTCTGGTATTGTAAGCTGTCTAATACCAAAAATTACAAGTTATTAAAATTAAAGTGCTTTTATTTTAGGCACTCATACTTCAGAACCAACACTCGGACAGAACTTCATTCTTTGGTTCCAGTTGAGGATCTCAACAGAATGTCATTCCAATGTTTTTTACAACTCTGTAAAATAATGTGTTTTTAATACGGGTGTCTATATTTTTACTCCTTAGAGGATATTTTATTATTTTAAGCAGCATTATAATTATTGTACTTATTCTTCCATTATTATGTCATCACCACAGTCTTTACAGAACTTGAATTAGTAGTTGTGTGTTCTCGTGGCCGACTTCTCGTTGGCTTAGCCCCGAGTTAAGAATGCACGCAACGACCAAGCGAATTGTAGCTGAGATAGCTTACTTCCTCGGTTCGAGAGGTCAGATTTCATCTTTACAGTCGCAGTTTGGGGAGACGTGTGTACCTTCCGTGTCTACCGATACAGCAACCGAATCGTGAATCTTCTAGAAGGTAGCACCATCATTATTATGCTGATTCTACGTGTGGCAATAGAATATAACACATAGACCTGGTTCTCCTGTTTGCCTTCCTGTCAGAAATACCTCTTCAGAATTTGATCAAGTGTAACATTTCTGCATAATTTTCTATCCTTTTTCTCCATTTGTCGATCAAAGTTTTTTGAATTACGCACCACAGGACTTGGAGATGAAGTTTGTCAGACTGCCAACCAGTACCGGTGCATTTGTATTCTGATTTTGATAACCGTTTGTTAGAAAACCGTAAGAATTGTACAACTTTCAATATGTGACAGCTCAGCCCATCTTCACAGGAACTGTCAGTACAGCTGGCAAACTGGGCTGAGTAGTAATCTGGTAATTTGTGACTTATATGAATTTATAGACAATTGTGGCTATAATAAAAAAAAAATCATTTAATTTTTGTATTTCAGTTGTCTATTATACTGAAATAAATCTGTGGAAATGTAAGTTCATATTCTTTGGATATTTAAACCTTCAGAAATGTTTTATTTCATATATGAACTAGTTTGAAATGCATGATTGTGTTTGTGATAATAGTGTTTAGCTGTGTTCATTTTGTATCCCACAATTTAGTTATTCCACCGCTATCCAACATGTCACCACAACTTATTGCAATGATTTTGGTTCTTGTCTAGTGGCCACACACAGCTTACAGAAACATAAGCACCCTTGTGCGTTTGTTGTTGTAACATGACTAAGTTTTTTTAATATATATTATAATTTATAGCATTTCTTGTTCCCATGTGAAACCTTTAAATAGTCTGTTTGTATTGTGTAAACCATCATCTTACGAGTTGGAATTGACGATGTGAGTTTTAGAGCTAACAAGATTTTTTTTTTTTTTTTTTTTTTTTTTTTTTTTTTTTTTTTAAAGTAAAGAGTTTTATAAATACTTGTATATATGTCGATGATTTTAACATTCAATTCAGAGATATAAAATTCATTTTGAAATACGACCTTGTAACAAATTAGGCTTCAAAGTTTTGGATAAACCAGGTGCTGCGGCAGTGTCTGAGTAAAGCTGGTTAACTCTGATTGTTCACGCCTTAGTTATGTTTTTTTTTATAATGCTGGTGTCTTTTTTTATTGGTACAGACTATCGTGTGGCATGCTGGTCAGTTGACAACATAGCGGCGAGTGTGCGCGTGTGTAGACGTTGGTAACCGGATTTTCGTGAACAATTATCTAAGTGTATTAACATTTTTTGGTCCTCCGGGCCGGATATGTCACGTTTCGTGTTTGTGATCGGGAAATTGAACAATTTGTCGCCGCATTCGTCCTTGTTAGTTCCAAAGACATCGCGTTTAACGAGACGTAATGTTGAACCATTGTGTGTGTAAATTAAAAAAAATATATTACCTAGAACATGAAGCTTAATGTTTCATGTAGTAGGTCACTCGCGAATTCTATTTTTTATATATATTTTTTTAATTTACACACACAATGGTTCAAACCGGATTTTCGTGAACAATCATCTAAGTGTATTAACACTGATCACACGGGAGGAGGTGTGAGGAGGGAGAGAGAGTCGGACGACCGCGCCGTGCGTCAGGGCGCGGCGCGGGAAGGCGAGGACCGCGCAGCCGCGCCGCTGCCAGGGCAGGGAGCCGCACAGCCGCGCAGGGTCGCACGGCGCGACCTTGAGGCAGTGCCGCAGAGCGAAGGGCCAGGCGAGGGCGTGGTCGTGGTCCCCGCGCAGGTACATCCTGTAGCCGCGCGGCCACAGGTAGAAGCTGGGGCTGCGCAGCGTGCCGTGCACGGGTCCCGCCACCCGCCACCCGTGCTCCAGCACCCGTGCCTCCCGTGGCATCGCCCATCACGCCCGCCAGGCGCTCCGTCCTGCAAGCAGTCCCAGGTCCTGCTGCGGGCTGGCATGCGACTTGCGTTCATTAAATAAGTTAGTACTAGATCAAAATATTTCCTGTCCTCTCTTTTTGTTACAATGTATTGTTGTCTGTTTATTACAATAAGTTTTAACAAACAGCTTGCCTGTGTAAATGATTTCCCTATGTAAATACAGTGTTTGTCCAAGTGTCATGCGAATTTAGCCGACTTGCAGGTGTTGTACCGTTGTCATTAAGCATGCGTGATAAGCCGAAACTATGCATCCATTCCCTTTAAAAGCACAAATTTTGTATGCACTTAATCGTTGCCACACCCATAGCATTTTGATGAAGGGTAGAGGATGATATTAAATTAAAGTTATAAAGTGAAGAACTTTGTGAAGAAAATATGGCACATACACCATTCCTGAAAGTTGTTTTGAAGAGAGAACATTACCCTCATGAATTGAGAGGGACTAGAAGTTTTTTACTTATGTTGTACCTCAATCATATAGCATCACCTCCAGAACCATGTGAGGTGTGTACGAGGAGTGAAGGTGAGTGAGGAGTGGGACGGCTGCTCACCGGCCCGGCTCGTGGATCAGGTCTGCCAGCTGCGCCAGCCTGTCCTCCACGCGGGCGAGGCCGGACTGCACCGTCTGCAGTCCCTGGGTCACGCGCTGCTCGAAGCGTAGCAGCTCGCTCTCCACCTCCTCTGGAGCACGGCCCCCCGCTCTGTTACTGACACGACGGGGTTCACCTGTCCGCCTACATCTGTTTGAGACTGCCTCGACATTTAGGGTTCTGACTTGCGCTACATTTTAGCTTACTTCCTGATATGTAAATGACACGGGCCACAATGGTTCAGTGGTCACATCACTTAAACCAAAACTATTAGCTAAATAAAGTAGCATCAACTTGATACTGTACGTGTTATTACTTCATAATAAATAGGGTTTAGAAAATATATTGTGTTGGTAATTGTGGTTTTACCAGTTCTAAACCCATACTGAGCGAGCATCAGTGAATCTATTGTTTTTAGAGTTAAATTTTTTTAAATATTAATATATAAGACTTAAGAAAATCCATTCATAACTAATGAGGGCCTATCATTTTAAACATTAAAGTGCTATTTTTTTTATATGTCGCACCAAATCCGTTCAAACTTTGTAAATCTTACAATTTTTATTTAAAAATATTTTGTCTGAAACAATTGTTGATACAAACCATTATTGCAGGGGTTTGAAAAAATCTGGGGTAGGAATAAGAAAATAATTAAAACTTCCCTGCTATGTACACTATCGAATCCACTATAATTTTTAACTTTTTATACGTCAACGTTATTAGTGCATGGGATGAAAAATAGTCTTTGAAGGTCAAAAAATTTGAATAACTACCCTAGTTGGCATGATATGAAATTCATTATAAGCTATTCAATGCTGGATTGCACTGAATTAAAAACATACATAACAATTTCGCTGCATGGAAAATTAGAAAATGTTTAATTGATCATTTTGTAATATCGGAGAAAATATCTATGTATTGTTTATAGAAGTTTTCCAAATTATCTCCTGAAGAAATTGGTATTGTGAAATATACCTATACTTGTAGGATGTGCAGTAATGGATTTTTAAGAATATTGTTTTGTATTTTAACATACAGATTTTTTTTTTTTTAGAAATTTTGAATGTAAGTTTTACCCCAAAGCAATTTTTAATCCAATGCCCCTTATATCACAAAAACTCATTTCATGTTTACTGGCTGTCAAAATGGTAACAATTTTTAGAATTTGGAAATGCCAGGTAAAATTAATTAATATTATCTGAAAGAAATTCAAAACCATTTCTTAAAGTAGCCAGTGGCATTGCAGTTAATCCTAAAAAGTTTCAGTTCTGCAATAAATTAAATTCTCATTATTTTGTACAACCCAAAAACGTTAAAAAATGTAACTTTGGCAGATAATTATGCAAAAAGTATGCGCTGTATATATTTTTCATTTCGTGAAAGTTAAACAATTGACAAAGTCTACAAGTTTATGTGTAATTACTATAAATATAAAATCTTGACATGAAATGGGAGACACCCCCTTAAGGGCTCCGCCTACCCGGGCACACACACGGTGCGCAGAGCTTCAGGAAAAGCAACGCGATTACAAAACTACTCAAGATATACGAGTGGGGTCTGCCTACGAAAAGCATTTAAGAGTTCGCTGAGGGCCGAAAAGTACTTTTGATTTTGGATTAAGTTTTTAAACGGTATTTTTAGAAGTGTTAAAATGGCTAAAATGCGTGTTTTCAGAGTAATTTTTAGGCATAAAACAATCAGTACAGATTCTTGAAAGCACTTAAGGGGCTTGCATAACACTTTTATCTTAATTTCTCCGCCATATAATGTTACGGTCACCACTCATGTGGCGACGAGAAGACTGCGTGCCAGACCAGAGGCGACACCGCGCTAGAAGCACCAGCGAGCGTCGCGCTTATCATCCCGCCTCACTAACACACATACACCCCTGACGAGGCGGGCCCCTTAAGGGACTTGCGTTACACCTTTATCTTCATTTTTCCGTCATATAATGTTACAGTCACCTCTCAAATTTCTCAGTTATCTTGTGATGACGAGAAGACTGCACACCAGTTCAGAGCCTTGCGCTTAGAGGCTATACCGCACTATAAATACCAGAGAGCGTCGAGCTTATCCCGGCTCATTAACACACATACACCCCGAACGAGGCGGGCCCCTTAAACAATAATTGGACGTAGTTATGCAAAAAGGAACCAACCCACAATTTTGTTATATTTTATTTGAAAATAAATTAAAATAGTACAAGGTTGATCGTACCGTCGTTGCTATTATTATATCAGTATTTATACTAGACCATTGAAATTATACCCGCATTATGTTATCAATACGAGAATTACAATTTATAATTAACTTTAACTTCAAAATACTCAGAATAGGTTTCATGTGGGTTGGTTGCTTTTTGCATATCTACGTCCAATTGAACCGCAACACTCCCCGGGAGGTGGTGTGTGTTGGGCCACATGGGGCCCACTCACTGGAGCTGCAGGCGGAGATGAGCTCGGCGCGGGCCGTGGCCTGCAGCTCCGGCGTGGTCACCGTGCACGTGACGAGCTGCGAGCAGTGCCCGGCGCCAGCCAGCGCCGCTACACCCAGCAGCACGGCGCCCAGCATGGCTCTGGGCGGCCCAACCTGGCGCTCGGGCGGAGCTGCCCGGCGCCCGACCTCGCCCGAGCGCGCCCGAGCGCGTCCGAGGCCGCTTCGGCTCTCCTCGGCCGCGTGGGTCCCACACGCGCTCCTCCACATCAACCCTGTCAACTGTGGTTCGCTTCGAGCCTTGGCCGAGGACGGATGCGTCAAGCGGAGCTGCGAGATTCCAAGAACAGCCTGTTTACTCGCGCACAGGCCAGGTGGTATTCCCAGGTTTTTCTAAGAAGTGTAAGCGTGCAAAACAACCCGGGTTGTAGCTAACCCTACAGCCTAGCCACAACCCGGCTTAATACCGGGTGCGTGGTCAGTGGGTGTTAGTGCGTTGTAGGGTGTAACTAGCGACAGGACTGACCAGTTAAGTGACGAGCAGGTGATGCAGGAGTGCATCGATGTGCCCCTGCCGAGCGACGACGAACAAGAAATGTCTAGCGACGACGGCTTTACAACAGTCGTCTCAAAAAAACAAAAAACGGGAGGAAAGGACGAAAGACTGCGCCCCCCACTGACGAACCCCGCGATCGCCAGGCAGCAGGCCGAGCGACTTCGCAAGCAGCCCGTCAGAAGGGCAAACAACTCGGCCAATCAAACGGCCGCCAACACGTCCGCAGGTTCGAGCCCTGCCCCGCCAAACCCTGCCCCTCAGGCAAAGAAAATGCAGGTGAAACCCCTGTATGTATTTGTTGATTCTGGCCACAGCTACCCGGCCATTAAAACAGTGCTGGATGCAGCACTGCAGGAGCGCTGGTCGTGCGTCAGTCGCGGCCATGACCAGCTCATGATTCACACTGCCACTGTGGAGGAGTACCACAGGGCAGTGCGTGCACTGGAGCAGGCCGGAGTGCAACACTCTGTGCTGCTGCAACGGGACGAGATCCCGAACAAGTTTGTGTTTTGTCGAGTGCATAGCAGCACCGACAAACAATTCATTCAGGCCGAGTTCGCCGCAATGGGTCTTCCAGTGCAGAACTTCTGGTTTCTGTACAACAGGCAGACCAGGCAGCCTATAAATAAGTTAGTCGTAGAGCTCCCGAAGGCCGTAAATCCAGAAAGGATTTACGGCCTGAAGTCATTCGGAGGCCTCAGCATTCGTGTTGAGGACTATCGACACCCCAAAGGCCCCCTCCAATGTGGCAACTGTCAGAGGTTTGGCCACCCCGCAAAAGGCTGCAGAGCCTCCCCTGTGTGCCGATGGTGCAGCCAAGGGCACAAAACCGAGGTTTGCCCCCAGGGAGGTGACAGGACGAAGGCAAAGTGCGCGCGATGTGAAGGCCCGCATTGCGCCAATTACAGAGGCTGCATGGCCTACAAGAGGGAGAACTGGCGTCACCTCCCGCAACAGGAGCGGAAAGACAGAGAGCTGCAGTCCAAACGCGCATTGCGCGAAAACAAGCGAGCAACAGCCGCGGCTCAAGTCCGCCCGCCCCCACAACAAGCCGGCCCCTCAGGCTACTGCCCCCAGCCCCCAAGGCAGCCGTGGCGAGCCCCGAGCTACCCCGCCCCCCCGCAATGGCAGAGCCCTAACCAATATTCAGTGCTGAGCGATAGGCATGAACTGGAGTATCCTGTCTTGGCAAACCCACCCAGACCTAGAGGCCAGCCCCTGCCCCAGAGGCCCCCGAAGAAACACCATTCGGGGCACAAAAACGGTAAAGGCCGGGCGCAAGGTCAAGTGATGGATCAGCCAGGTACTAAGGCGCCACCCAACTCCACCACTCCCCCCAGTGATTCCAAGAAAGTCGCGCCTGGGCAACAACAAGCCAGCCCGTTGCAGACTGACTCACCAACAGTAATGCCAACTGCTTCACCGCAGCTAAATCCCGCGGAGAAGCCAGCGATGGACGCGAGCGACTTTCTGAAGCTCGTAGGCCAATCGGATGCCATTACACAGGACCCTAACCTGGCACACGTCCTGGAACCAATGTGCATTTTAATGGCTATTTGGTGTAATCCGTCCAAGTCAATAGAGGACAAAATAAAAGCCACCACGGGCTTCGTGACAGCATTAGCGGCCAGCTTTAATGCCGCACACCCTTAATTTAGGTTCTGCCATTAATACTACCCCCGTAGACAGTAGATTAAGTACCATCCTTTACTGGAATGCGCGAGGAATTAGAAATAAAATAATCGAATTTACCGATCATTTAATTAAACATAATATTAGAATCGCGGCGATAAACGAAACACACTTAATTCCAACAGATCGTCTAACTATCTTAAATTACACTATTTATAGGCGCGACCGCGATACCAGAAGTGGAGGGGTTGCCCTACTAATCCACAGAAGTATACAACATAGTGAATTTCATTTACCTGAATTTAATAAATTAGAAGCTGTGGCAATTACTTTTAAAGTCAATAAACAACAAATTGTGCTTATTTCGATGTATGCACCACCGGGCAGGTCACTAACTGAAAACGAGCTGGACATCTTATATGGCTCAGCTCCCACATTCCTAGCAGTCGGCGATATTAATGCCAAACATAAAGACTGGAACTGTCGGAGCAATACAGCCAATGGCCTACTGCTGCAAAGACACGAGTCTAACAAAAATTATCAAGTACATGCTCCCTCAGAGCCCACGCACGATAGCGGAGTACTAAGGCACAACCCCGATATTTTAGATATTGCATTAAATAAGAGAGTTCAAACGGGATTCGAACTCAGAGTCTTTCACGAAATGTCGTCTGACCACTTTCCAGTACATCTACTATTCGATGACGTGGACACTGACATCAGTCCTCCGAGAAAAATTAAAGACTACAAGAAAGCCGACTGGAGAGGCTTTCAGACGTATTTAGTCGATAATTTGCCTGCAGCCGATGCTGCCAACTTCAAAACAAAAGATAACATCGAATCAGCAGTCACTGAACTTACAGTTAAAATTCAAACTGCAATTAACTCGTGCATCCCAGAAAAGGTGGTTAGATTTAAGCAAGATGAACTGCCGGTGTATATTAGGGATTTAATTTCTCAGAAAAATAGATTAAGGCGCGAATATACTCGACGTAGGCAGCGCGACATTAAAGCGAGAATTAATGAATTACAGAAAATAATTTCCGATGAAATAACTCTATGGAGGAGCAGCCAATGGGAGACGAAAGTCTCTCAGCTACAGGTGCAAGATGGTAGCACCTGGAGTATGACAAAGCGATTCCTTCATAAGATAGATAAAATACCTCCGCTACAAACACGCACTGGGTTCGCTTTTACACCGACAGACAAAGCACAAGCCTTCGCGAATACCCTTGAATTAGCCTTTCAACCTAATATCGAACCCTGTGACCCGAAATTTAATGCCAGAATATACAGAGACCTTACAATTAAACTTAATCAGCCTTTAACCTCAAAACCTTACTTAACTCAATCTCAGGAAGTTAAACAGGCTATCAGGCGTATGAAACCACGTAAGGCACCGGGAAACGATGGCATTCAGGCAGTAGTCCTTAAGAAACTGCCCGATGAAATTTTGGAATACCTAGCTCAATTAATAAATGGAATACTTAAACTACAGTATTTTCCATCGCAGTGGAAAGAAGCGAATGTGATAGTTTTTCATAAATCCGGAAAAGATAAGACACTGCCCCAAAATTATAGGCCCATTAGTCTGCTGAGTACATTGTCAAAAGTAGCTGAATGCATAATTCTACAGCGACTAAATACTCACATTAAAGAAAATGACGTACTGCCGGACGAACAATTTGGTTTTCGCAGCGCGCATTCAACAACGCATCAACTGGTCCGTATGACAGAACAAATAATAACTGCGTTCAATCAGAATAGCTATAATCTCGCAGCGTTTTTGGACATAGAAAAAGCCTTTGATAGAGTACTTCATGAAGGCTTAATTTATAAATTATATAAAACTGGCTTCCCCGAATGTTATATTAAATTACTGGCCTCGTATTTAGAAAATAGATCGTTTAGAGTCACGACAGAAGGAGCACAGTCCGATTTAAAAATAATTAAAGCAGGAGTCCCACAAGGCAGCATCTTGGGGCCGGTTTTATTCAATATTTATATCCACGATATGCCTAAGCCCGCACACCGATCAGTTCAGTTTGGCTGCTACGCGGACGATACGGTATTGTTTAGCAGATCTAGTATTCTAGAACTCGCAGCAGACAGATTACAAACCGCGTTAAATTCAATAGAACAGTGGTGCACAAAATGGCGAATTAAGGTAAACCCTATTAAATCAGAAGCTATAGTTTTTACGCGTAAACATCTCCCGCCACTTGAAGATAGACCACGACTAACACTTTTCAATGAGCAAATTCCTCACAAAAATGTGGTTAAATATTTAGGCGTACACATGGATAGGAAACTACTATGGCGCGATCACATAGAGGCGAAAAGAAAAACAGCTTTCACTAGGCTCATGACCCTCTACCCCGTCATGAGCAGACGTTTAGGTAGCTCTGTTAAAAACGGAATAATAATTTATAACGCACTAATAAAACCAATAATCACGTATGCAGCGCCGGTGTGGGCAACAGCAGCGGAATCTCACTTAATCAAGCTACAGAGAATTCAGAATAAGAGTATTCGTATTGCGACAGATGCGCCTGTGTATTGCCCCGTAAGGGCTATGCACAGAGAGCTCAAACTCGAACTTTTAAAACATTATTATTTCCGAACTGCGCAAAAATTCTATGATAAATGTGCCATAAGCAGAAACCCATATATTTCATCACTGGGCGAACAAGATCCAGAGTTGCATGGAAAATATAAAATGCCAAATTCAATATTGGCTCACAGACCTCCGTAGTGTGCTGTGGCTGGCTGAGCGATCGGCCAATCAGTCTCCCGCGAGTTGAAACTTAAATTATAGACATTAACGAATAATTTGCTTATTCAAAATGGTCCGAAGCACGCAGGTGTAGGTTCGGCTCCCGGGAGTTCACTGCCTGTTGTGTTAGGGCTGACTCCCTATGTCCGATGGGCATGGCCCGCCTGGCAGGCTTCACCTCCAGTGCCGGTTGTGTTTCTGAAAGACATGGGATTTTGAATTACAAGCTTGCAACCATGCCAGAATGCGAATAGGTCTTGACTTAATTCACCTGTAACTTTATACACCGACAGTTCCTCTATATTTAACTAGTAGTATAGTAGTAGATATTAGAGATTTATAAATTAGTAATAAGTCCTAGATACTAAGTAATAGTCATCAAAAATATATATTTCTAAAATAATAATAAAAAATCTAAAAAAAAAAAAAATTAAAAAAAAAAATATATTTTTAGTTCTTATTTTAGTTTTATCTTAAGCACTGCACGTACATCCCTGAGTTGGGTGTTTGCATATTTCGTAACGAAATGCCTAGTTTGTAAGTCATTTATCTTTTTTCTGTTTTAGTTTCTTAGTTTTTTAGGTGCTGACTGGCGGCGGAGTGAGTGGTCAGTGCAACCACTCACCACCAGGGGCGCTTGCGTCCCTGGTCACTAAATCCAGTCCTGGATAAAAAGCAAAGCGGACTACGAGTCCAAGTTCCCAACCCCCGCATGGTAGACTCTTTTCTACTCTGTCCAACACTTCATCCAGACCATCCTCTGTCTCCTGTAAACTCCTACACGTAATGCATGCCAATTTGCATCCCGCATGAATGTGCCCAGGGTTTTCCCTGTGTCTATGCAGGTTTTACCTGGGCCCAACCTATCTCTAGTTATAGTCTAGATTTAAGAGTGAGGGGAGTTAGTCATGGCGCCAATCGCTGCCATGGCTGGCCAATCCCCTCCTAGCACATGATGCATGCGACCCTCTCCTTGCATGGCTGATACCAGCAAGACCAGGCGTATAGGCTTCGGCCTGAGACGCACCTAGGTCCCTCCCTAACCCGGACCCCTCCAAAATACACTTAGTTTTAGTTAGGTTAGGAAAAAAAAAAAAAAATCCTGTCAACTGTAGTGCTGGCAAGGGTTCGAAGGGGGAGCCAAACGTCCGATCGTGCATCTTCGTTTTTTTTTTTTTTTATTCATTGTAAATAAATATGGCGGTGTTGATAAAAAGATACTAATGGTAAATTAGGTTAGGTTAGCTACATTAAAAATACTTTAAAACATTGTGGACGGTTGATTTGGTTAGGATAGCTACATTGAAGATACGGAAAAAAACATGAACTTCGGGGAACTTCGGGTTTTGGCTCTCTCGTCTGTGAAAATATGGCTTCCCCAATTGTAATGTCTTTAAATTTTAAATAATTGAACAGTTACGCAATCCGGCGGACAGATACGCAGCGTTTTGAAATGGGCTGTCAGTAGTGCTCATTTAATCCACAGCCGACCATTAAACCTTTATGAAGATCCAGAAATTATCTGACACAATCTTTCACGAAAAAGTTGCATTAATATTCGACCCTGAAATTTTTTTTCCCGTCGCGCCCAAAGAAGTTTTACTTCAAAATATTTGACAAAAAAATGTTTTTAATGAAGACCCACTTGAAAAACTTGATTGCGCGTTTCTGGTCATTCAATAATCTTCCTTGCTGTGGATTGGTTTCAATATACACCAGGATAGCAACCATATTGGCAATGCGATCTGTATTAAAGTGGTGAATTGAATAGAGTTCGCAACAACTTTAGCATGCTACAATTCAAATGTGCCTTAACAACTATTCGCGATCAATTCAATCCTATCATAAGCGCTGGAAAACTGACACAACAGTGGTTAGTAGATTCATATTTGCAAGTGGAGACTAACAAATTGAGTTATATTAAATAGATATACGCGACCAAAACATGGCAAACTAACCCAGAGCTCGCTACTGTATCACTGAAAAAAAGCTGAAAGTATTGGCCTCTTCAGAACCATGACGCTATGCCCCCAGGCATATTATCTTTGCGCCACAGACTCGGCAGAAATGCTAGGAGGAACAGGTTAGCAAAGAGCAAAGAGAAAGTTACACTGTAAGCGCGTGAAAACAGAATTCACGCAGCGTCGCAGTCAGTAAGTGATTATGCGAGGAGTGTATTTGTAACATCTCCTTGGAAATGAAAAGTGACGTGACGTCAGAGGAGACTCCGGCAAGCAGACGTGTGTGCAGTCACGCACTGTCACGCGGCTAATAGGTCGTCACTGGAGCCGGCGGAAGCGCTGCCAGCCGCACGCGGGATGAATGCCCCATTGTAGCGTGTTTCCGGCCAGCAGACCCCGCCTGTGCGTCTGCCGGGTGCTAGGAGCGAGCCTTCTTCAGCCTCCGTGGCCGCGCCTGCAGCTCGTCCCACTACGGCCCTGTCTGCCGCCGGAGCTCTCGGCTTGCTGCAGTGCGCGCTGGCAGACGGAGGAACATTTCGGGTGCCTTCGGTGCCACTCGGTCATGATCGGTATCTTTGTCGAGTCTGTTTGAGTGGTCAGTGCAACCACTCACCACCAGGGGCGCTTGCGTCCCTGGTCACTAAATCCAGTACTGGACAATTAGCTAAGCGGACCACGAGTCCAAGTGCCCAACCCCCGCATGGTATAGACTCTTTTCTACTCTGTCCAACAATTTCATCCAGACCATCCTCTGTATCCTGTAAATTCCTACACGTAACGCATGCCAATTTGCATCCCGCATGAATGTGCCCAGGGTTTTCCCTGTGTCTATGTAGGTTTTACCTGGGCCCAACCTATCTCTAGTTATAGTCTAGATTTAAGAGTGAGGGGAGTTAGTCATGGCGCCAATCGCTGCCATGGCTGGCCAATCCCCTCCTAGCACATGATGCATGCGACCCTTTCCCTGCATGGCTAATCCCAGCATGACTAGGCGTATAGGCTTCGGCCTGAGACGCACCTAGGTCCCTCCCTAACCCGGACCCCTCCAAAATACACTTAGTTTTAGTTAGGTTAGGGGAAAAAAATAGTTTATGAGATCTGCGCATGTGGCCGTACTTATCTAGAGTAAAAAGATTAGTTCAGGTAAAGTTAGAGAATTTATTACTTTATTTAATATCTTTAATGTGTCTATATTAATGGGATTATCATTTGTTTGTTTAAAACAAAACCAGTCACGCGATACACCTGTACACCAGGTCAACACTGAAGGAACTGAGAGTTCGGAATCATAACACGGCGTCTGCAGTGTGCGGACCCCCACGAGCGGAACCTTCGGAAACTTCCGCAGGGCTGCGTGCTGTAGTGGGCGATGAGCTTTACTCATCACATCCACGACATTCCACTGTAACATTGGTCTGTGTTTGCCCATTAGAGAACTGGCTAACATCTCCTCCAAGATTCCGCCGATCGAAACAAGATAGGAGGATATCGCTCGGATAACTGCTACTAGCCGCACGACGCCGATTTACATTTCCTATCAATCGCAACTATATTTTGGCGTCACCTGCTCCGAGCATCAGGACGATCCAGAGACTGAGTCCTGACTTCTGTCACAGGACTGGGCGGAGAATGTGGTACAGGATGTTTCCGAACTGCGGTGCCTGAAATGTATTCCTCACGAACAAAAACTGCGAACACATTATTTAAATACTTTTTCTAAAGTGATTAGAGTTGTGTACGCGTAAAAATATACGTTTCAAAAATATATATAAAAAAAAATGGTTTCAACCAAGCACCTAATTGAAGAATTAATTTGTCAGATAACGGATTTATTAAACCTGCGAGGACGTGATTGGCAACGTCAATTACCTTCATTAATTAAATCGAGATTGACGCCTTTTTTTCCTCAATCTTTTTTTCAAACGACACATTAAAATTTACAAATAAGGTCGTCTTGTGCGCGGTTTCTGCTCATGCATGGCTCCGTTTGTTCATTAAAGAATATAAACTCGTGAGGAAAAGTTTTTATTGGCAGTTTTTGTTTACTACCTACCTCACATTATCGCCATTCAGTCCCAAGCACTTTTCTCAATGCTATACCAGTTTCTTGAACACTGCATGGAAGATCGCCGCCTTGAATGGAACGGACGCCTCGGCCATAGGCTTCACGGACTACGAATACGCAATGCGTGTAGCTTACGTACAGGCGCTTAGTAAACATCTCCGGAAAGCGTTTAAGCAATCTTCGTACTCGAGTCGAAAAACGATGTATACCGGGGTTTTTTTTTTTTTTTACGAAAAGGGGCGTCATTTTTGTTGATTTAATGAAACGTGGGTCGACAATTACAGCAAAAATTACAACAACAAAAAAAAACTTTGTCAACTGGTTTAATCTCCAGGCGGCGAACTTCTATAAAGAGGGGATAATGAAAATGGTGCAGCTTTGCGCAAATTGCTTAGAATTGATTGGCAATAATGTGAAGTAGACAGGTAGTGAACTAAAACTGCCAATAAGAACTTTTCCTGTCTCGCGAATATCCGTCAGCAGCCACAGTGACAAGCCACTCGCGCTCACGAGGGCGCTGTTGGCAGCACTGCAGGCGGGACCGGCGACGTCACTTCCTCGTGAGACGGCGTCTCCAATGTCACAACCACGTGCCACCCACACGCCAGGTCAACTGGTTGTGGGGATTACTACCAACAAGCTTGGGAACAGGCGGGTACAAACACGTTAAGGCCATCTTCCAATTTAATTTTTTTTTTATTTGTACCAAAAAGATAATAACAATCACAATATTTCTATTAGCGCGGTGACACCTTCAAGTAGACAAATACTCCCTTCCACAGCACCAGGCGGTGTATTTCCTTACCCTAGATTGACTCGCCGACTGGCCCTGAAGTACGCTGTGATTGGTCGCGGCTCGTGGAGGAGGGGGAGAAGCAGCTCGGTGAGGGAGGGGGGGGGGGGTGCGTCATAATCTTTGATCTCGGAGAGGGAAGGGCAAGAAAGATTCCATCATGCCGCAGAGGAGAACCACAAAGCCTGAGTAGGCTTGAAAAGAAAAGAAAAAATACATGTTATATCGGTGAGGGCGTGTGAAGTGTGCTGCTGCATATTATGAAACAGACTTAGAAAAGATTATTTTAGAAATCTCTGACGGTCAGAATCCGATATTGTTAAAAATAAAGTGAACAGTAAAGGTTTTGGTGCTATTTTCAGAAAATAGATACTTAATCCGACGAAGATAGATGAAGTGAGAAAGCCTATTTTGGGTGAAGAGGTTCTCAAAAGTTACTAAAATAGATTGGATTAATTAAAATTAAGTATTAAATTTTAAAATAACTTCGAAGTATTTAAGATTCGCGTATTGTATCATTTGGTTTAATTTAACACTCCTTTTACCAGAATTAGTGTGTTATTTGTATTTATATATTATTGATTCAAAATATAAATTAGTTTTTTATCTGTCTTTCGATTCAGAAATGATTTCAAAATAAATTTTACACAAAGCTGTATGAAAAACACAATATTGACAACAAATACCATGATCCTATATTCATGTAGAATTTTTCAGTTCATTTTGGTGTGTTTGTTGACAGAATCTTAGATGTTACTTTGAATCGTTACATTTCAGTATGTATTAATTACAAATGGGTGCTTGTTCTTATGAACGCAGGTTAGAAGTTGCACTTACTTGATGTAATAAAAAAACTGCTTTAATTTTGAATGCAAATAATTATTATAAATAAAATAATAATCGGACTGGAGTGATATTATTGTGACGATTTTATGACGTGGGGAGAACTGAGTTCGTAAGGGATAGCCCAATTAAGTTTTCCAATTACAGTTTTATTGATTACTAATATTTATATTAACAATAAATAATTGTTCTTAAAAAGTCTTAATCACAAATCACTGACACTTAAACATGATTATTCTCCAGTCACGCAATGTCTGTTAAGTTCCGCAGTCCGCACTCCTCACTGGAGCTGGGCTTGACAGTGCACCTGACCACACACACAGTCTCGCGCCACTCAGTCGCACTCTCACGAGCCAGTCGAACTCCGCGTCTCGCCACTCTCAGGGGGGCGGGGGGGTCTCTCACCCTCTCCGCCGATGTCGCACTTACCTTCGCTCGAAACTCCCGCCGCCCTGTCGCGGCACTCACGCCTTGGTTAAAGGGTTGCTCGTTAAATACTGGGTTTAGCTTTAATTCATTCTTAATTTCTACATAAATGCTGTGGCATATAAGTATAAAAAACTTCACAATTATATCAATGTTGCTTATAATATTCGTCAAGGTTTGAACCCTTCACACAACAAGTTATTTCTGTTGCAGTAAAGAAGTACGGGCATTAAACAAGAGTGTATATACATACATACACACACTCACACATATTATATTGTAGTACTCTCGCCGACGTATGGGAGCGCTTCAACCCGACCCCTTCCCTCCACCCTCCCTCACCCCTCCAACTCCCACCAAGTAGTGGCCAGTGGGAGCGCAGTTCGGGCACGCGTCGGCGAGTCAATATAGGGTTTGGAGATACGCCTCTGGCTAAAGGAATTTTACTTCAAACAGAAAATATGTTGGGTGTCCACTGCGTGCAAGCCGGCGCGGGGTATCCAACGAGCACACGGCACCAGCAACAGCGCGGAGACCTCCGTCCCGCCGTTGGCGTGGCCGCAATGCCGCCAGCCACTCCGGGGAGCGAGGCTAGCGTGACACTCCAGAGGACGTGGACAGCTCCTGGACCGAGACGCCTCCAGGAGCAAACAATAACGATACTAATAATATAGTCGTCCAATTTTGTGATACAGTTCCATTAAACTGCCCCAACATACTTAAAAACTTTTATCTGTGTTTACAGGCGGTTTAAATTAATTAATGTCGAAGGTGAAAGAGCTAACTAAAGGTATAATCCATCCAAAAAGGTAATACTGAAAAACGCAGCACACTATGTAAATTGACTCACTATAAAAGCTTGGAAATGTTAAGTACTAGACATTAATTGGATACAGTGCAAAATTGCGCTGCACACTACATGATATGTCTCCGGGTCTTTTGCTGAGTTCTGCTCGGAATGGATCGGTGACTCCGCGTAAGAAAAGGGGAATGAAGAAGGGGGTAAGAGAGAGAGACAGAGCGAGGTGTCAGGAATACGTGGAGACATTAAATTGTCCTGAGCTGCCCAGATTCAAAACATAAATTTACACGCAACTCAAATTACATAACACCACACTTCTGAGATCAGGCCCAGACTTTATTTTTGCTCCTATTCAACCCCTGACCTCGCTCTCACTCCAGCGAACACACACACGTGAGTGCAGCGCGCAGGAGCGGTGTCGCCCGGTGACGTCACAGCGCGCGGGGGCGGGGCCAGGCTCGGGTGGTGGGGAGGGGATGACCTCGTGGCCTATCGAGCGAGACGCCAGTGTCCGAGCTGGAGCCGGCGGCCACATGGCCCGACCCAGGTAGGCCTCACCCTTAAGAGGCCACTCCAGTGTTTCAGGGGCACTACGCAACCCGCGTTAACCTCATAAGATTCAATGCTATTTTTATTTTGCTTATAACTTATTAACTAATATAGATTTCGAAATGATGCTTGCTTGATATGTAAGACAACGATACTCTTATCAAAGCCCCTTTCTTCAAAAACGTGCTTAAATTATTGTTCAAACCTAGACATTACACTTATGCAAATTAGTAAAGATTAATATATAACCATAATTTAAGCACGTTTTTGAAGAAAGGGGCTTTGATAAGAACATCGTTGTCTTACATATCAAGCAAGCATCATTTCGAAATCTATATTAGTTAATTAGTTATAAGCAAAATGAAAATAGCATTGAATCTTATGAGGTTAACGCGGGTTGCGTAGTGCCCCTGAAACACTGGAGTGGCCTCTTAAGGCGCGCATCCCCCGAGTATTTATATTGTCTTTGCAAGTATCGTAATATATCCATATTCAATTGTTTATTAACGGTTTTCCCCACTAAACTGGTCGTTATATTATGCTTTTTACCAACTTAATGGCATTTTTTTTTGCATCCTAGCATGTATTATAAGCATGATATCATGTGGTATATAGTTTTCAAATAATCTTTTCTATGTAGCCTTATTCTTAAATTTCTTGAATTTTTTGTTGTTGTAAATCAATCATAAATCAGTAAAAATAAGGTTTTCCCAAATCCTGAAAAAAAAAACTAGCTCTTTTTTTATAGTTTTTGGGAATAACTAATTTTTATTGATTTAATTAATGATGTATTAAAAACAAAGTACTTTAAGACGAAGGCTTCATACGAACGCTATTCCAATACTGTCTACAATGATATAATGCTTTTAATACATGCTATGACGGACATAACAATTTCCCTTTTAGTGCATAAAATAACTTTAATATTGAGCTGTATAGAAGAAAAACTTTTATAAAGAATAACATAAAAGTTTCATCATGAATTTATTTAAAATCATGAGAAATTCATGTGCAAACCACGAACTAATGGAGTCAGAATAATTTGGAATACCGCCCCCTTTAAATCTCTGTCTCCTTGGCACTGCCATCATGTGAGGGGTGTGGAGGGGAATTGCACGCGACAGCTCTCCTGCACTGACACTTACCAGACACTATCTCAACAGGTGTTCGTAAATATGATCACTTACGCGACACTTTATACAAGTAGGAATATCGAGCCAATTTGGGTAAAATAAGCCGCTTTTGATTGTCAGAGGCTTGAATTACATTTTTTAACGCAATTTAAGCCTCTATTAGGATTTTCCAAGCCACCTGAATTTTTTAATGGGAAATTTTTCCCTCCAAAAGGGAATTGGTTGGTGATTTTTAAAGATTTATAAGTTGGTAACCAAGTTGACGGCCTACTGGTGGCTGGCAGGGCCAAGTCTAAGCCGCTTTGGGGACATTTCGTTATATTCACTTAAATAAATATTTAATTAGAAATTCTAAGCAAAATATCATTTTTTCACAGGCTAAGGATCGAATTAAGAACGGCAATAGATAGAACCAATCAATTTATTAATAAGTAATAATTGAGTTTTTTTTTTTTTTTAGTTTTTCCGAATTTGTTCGTTCATAATTACAAATTTTCAAGACGGCGGTCAATATGGCCGACAAGATGGCGGAAGTTACGATAGCAGACTACCTATGATGGTGTTAGTGTACTCTGATGGCTAAAAAAATAAACCAATATGGCGGTAGCGCACACTAGCAAGCGACAAGAAAATCCAACACGGCAGCATCCAATATGATTATCGTAACACCACACTTAATACTATGTATGCCTTGTTATTGGGGGGGGGGGGGGGGGAGAGACCTGGTAAATGGTAAATATTGCAAAGTAAGGATTTGTCGACTTTTCTAACAATATCATCCACCAGGGATCGAACCGAGGTCTCTATAAAGTCCATTAAGTTTTTTTTTGATTTAGAAATTGTTTATATATTTATTTTTTTATTAAATTTTTAATTTATTGTCTTGGCTGGGTCCAAAGTGGGGACTTCAATCTCAATGGCGTAGGTACATTCGTTACGAAAGAATTGTTTTAAAGTTTTTGAAGAATTGATTTAATCTTGGTAAAAACGTGATTGAATATCAAATTTCTCCTGATGAGTCAATTTTCAGCTAAAGTCAAAGCCGCGACCCAGCAGTTCGAGTTGGAAAACTAAACGGAATATTTCCATTCAAACCAGTGGCTCGATCTGAATTTTTTTTTTTTCCATTTAAAGCCAACAACGTTTTTGAGAAACCTAACAGGATATATTATTTCAAACCAGTGGTTTGAGTGAATGGTTTTTTTTTTTTTTTTTTTGCTTTTTTAAGCAATTTAGTTTACATTTAAAACCCAAGAATGGAACAATTTGATTTATTGTGGGTATTTTTGTCAACTTTGAGGTATTTGCAGTCAATATCAAATGTCAAGGTAATCCAATATGGCGGCCGTGATAGCTCCTCACCCAACACAGTTTCGGCAGCTCCAACGCTTACCTCTTCTTGTGCGTGGTTGTGACAAGTTGTCCAGATTATCTGTTCACCATCATCGCTGGGTTCGTCTGTTCGTGGCCGGGATGTTGTCTGTCTCCGTCAGCCCGCTGCGATCGTCTGTGCTGCGATCTTGTACTAACTTAATACAATCACGGAATTTCCTGTGCTGTATATTGTGGTTTGTTTCTCTCTCTCTCTCTCTGTGTGTGTGTGTGTGTTTCTCTTTGACATGCAGTGTAAACTAGCTATGGCGTATTTTCACAAAAATGCTTCAAATCATTTAGCCTCATTGCTAGACTCATTCAAAGAATGCACAGTTATCTTTTTTTGGCCAACCATTCACCGTTTGGCTCAGTTAATCTTGAACCAGTATTCAATGGCAAAAAAAGCCCAAGCAACGATAAGGAGGGGATAGCTTAAACTGGTTCGCAGCTCGTCCGCTGGAGAGCGCGCCGCTCGGTCGCGTGAAGCCTGTGCCCTCGGCTGGCAGGTGGGCGGGGCTAGCTGGAGGTGCAAGACGTGGATTGGTTGTCTGCGCCGTGCGTCACCCCGGCTGATGACCCCGGGCGCGGGGGGGGGGGGGGGGTATCCCGACCTGGTCTGTCCGTCACAGAGGATCTCTGTCTCTCTCTATCCTCGAGTCTCGTGGTGTCGCGGTGTCGCGTTACCTTCGAGGTACAGTCGGTACTCGGCGTTATGTTGAGCGCAATACCCAACACCCCCACCATTTCATTCCCCGAAGCAATACGATTTACCGAGTTCAACACCCGGCCTGGTTGTTCCCAACAGACATAACTATTGGCTGGAGTTTTTTTTTGGTTCGTAATGGATAACCCAACTAAGATTTATTACACTTTTACTGATTACTAATATTTACACTAAACACAAATCACTGAGACTTAAAAATGTCTTTGTCAAGTCACTCGTTGTTTGCGAGTTCCGCAGTTCGCACTCCTCACGGCACTCGCCGTCGTGGGACTCAAGCGGCTCCTGTCGCCGAACTCCGCGTCGAGCCACGCTCAGGGGGGCGGGGGGATCTCTCACCCTCTTCGCCGCCGTCGCACTTCCCCTCGCTAACTGCAGCGGAGGCCAGCGTCGTCTCTTATATACCCGCGGAGCCCTTCTCGAAGGGACGAGTCGCATCATCCCGGGCCGACCAGGCGCCCGAACAGTCGAGACGGCCCTCGGAATTCCCAAGGCCGCTCAGCGAAGGGTAGAGGGGGGAGGGGGTAGCGAGGACCCTTGTAATCCGGCCAGGCACGCGTGGCATGCCTTACGTCAGTGGTCGGCGCGTGACGTCAGTGGCCGTGCGGGGCCGCCAGCCAGCTCCGAACCTGGCATCGCGGTCTGGTCTCTCGCCTTCGTACAATTAATTTTAATTTAATACAGTGGTGCTATGCTGCCCGACATGTAAGCTGGCTACCTTGAGCAATGCTGTGATTCAACTGGAATCAGCAGTGGAATCGTCAGTGCAAGGCTAACTGCTCCTTGTCAAGAAGTGATAGCGTGCCCTCAGTTCTGGAAACTGCAGGTAGTCCTCCAGGGGGGGGGGGGGGGGGGGTTGGGGGGGGGGGGGTGAGAGAGAAGTGGGACAGTACAGTCGCGCCTAGAACATTGTAGCCGCGCATATAGCAGACTTGCTGGCAGGTAATTTGGCCTTAACGAGTCAAAGTTTTAATTACCAAAGAAGTTTCGCTTCTATCGCGTGCACTGAGTTACACGCGCTCTTTTTTTAAAACCTCGACATTTATTTCTGTGCTATAAATAGTCCTACACTAAAGGGCATTACAAAAATCTTACGTATGTTTTGGCCTAAACATGTTTGTCCAATGTTATTAATCCCGTGAAAAAAAAAACTGTTTATGTTGCCAATTTTATTAACTCTAAAATAATAACTTAAGATTTATTTTAATAAAATGTATACAATACGGTAACTCATTTTGCCTGACAGCGTTCTTCATGATAACAGTACTTCCTGCACTCCGGAAGTTCTTTCTTTTTCGGTTAATGCTTGAAGGATGCGTTGAAGTGGGTTCGTGATAAGCTCTGGTTTTCCAATTCTTTACCGACATTGCATGCATTCAGTTTAATTTTCGTACTGCCGAATACAAATTCTACATGTATGTTATATAAATTTTAAACACAAATACTGTTGTTAGTTAGATATTTAATCTAATATTTCCCACGATAACTGCAGGGAAAAATATGCATACTAAGATACTACTTACGCATCGACTGTAAGGAACAAAAGTGAATATTCTACCTCCCTCCCCACAAAAATAAACCCTAAATAATTGTCAAAAGGAAGTAATGCCCGTTTAAACTGATAGGTAATAAATACATTAAATATCATAGACATACAAATTTCATCTGTTTGGACTTAATGGAAACTGACAACTTAACGAAAACACTCATTTTTGTATGTAAAATTTCTTTTCAACCTACCAATTTTATTTACAAAATAAATTTTATTTACAAATTTTAAATAAACTAGACAATATGTGACATATATCTCAGGTAACTCAACAGATTGTAGAGAAAGGGTTTACAGGGAAGGGGTCACAAGTTAATTTACGGCGATGCAGGCTAATGAACGTCATCTAAATGTTGTATGACATATTACAAAAAAAAACTGACTTTTGATTTTTAGTATTTTTTTAAGATGAGTAGATTTATTTTTCTTTTATGTTTTTTCTTTTATTTCATCCTGTTACTTTTTCTATTAATTCTTGAGACATATCTTTACTTTGATAATACTCTTTGATGCATTCAAAAACACCTATCAATTTAACAAGTGTTAAAGATTACACTCGCTCAAACTAATTCCTGCTTGCAGATAACCTCCGCTCGACTCAGAGTGCGCCGTACTGAGCCCTATGGCTGCCGGAAGCGTGGCCAGAACTATGCTTGAAGTCTTCTCTGGGAATGACTACTTGCCAGAATCCCAACTGTTGTTACTCTCCGCAGTAGCCACTCTCGGCGAACACACCTGCTCATCACGCTGTGCGACAAGCTACGTGCTAATACACTGCACCTTCATCCGTGTTTAGTGACCTAGTTTATCCAATATTTATTTTCACATACGTATTGTTGCACAAGAAATGGGGACTGCAAAATTTGATAAGTTCCAACAGAGTCTGGAAGACACGCTGTCCCCTGGGTGACAACACTCCAGGGGCGGGAGGCGCCCAGGAGTTAGGGAACTGGCGAGTTCAGACGCGGAGGTATTCTTCTCCAGTCCTGGGTGACTGTTTGATCTCTAAGGAGTTGGCGTGCGTAAAGACACAAGCACATGACTTGCTCCATGTCCTCCAGGACAACTGCCTGCATCCCTCCACGCGTGTTTGTGAAGCAGGACACCGTCTGACGTCATGCACGCAGGGTATGGAGTCTTGTGCTGGCTGATGACGTGCGAGGGATGAAGCATGTTTCTCGCGGTTCAATACAAGTATCAGACCGTCCGTCCAAACCATAGCACCGCCAAAGTGTGTGTGTGTATTATTCTGGTAAATCATTATGTAGAGCTAGATTGATAGGTTTTATTTTTTATTGTGACATCATTTGGCGACCTGAAGGAAGCCTTGATGGGGTAGAATACCAGCGCAACACACAGATACCCACAAAGCCCGCTAGGTGCGCTGCTGTCGCGCGGAGAGTTATTGCCCTATTTGTCTCGTGAGCTCGTAATTCAGTGGCTCGGCTGCCGTGAATGGTGACTCGCGAAGGTGAGACTGGCGAAAGAAAAAAAGCCATCCAATTATAAAAGTGCAACGAAGCCACGTGGCCTTGAGGTATGTCTGGTCACGATACCTGGCGCGCACTCTGACCTCAGCCCCGTTCCTCCCCCGCAGCTCTGACGCTTCTCCTGACCCCGGCTGAATCAGGCTGACACACTTCTGACTTCAGGCTGACAAGGCTGACACACTTCTGACTGCAGGCTGACACAAGGCTGACTTCAGGCTGACAAGGCTGACACACTTCTGACTTCAGGCTGACACAAGGCTGACACACTTCTTACTTCAGGCTGACACAAGGCTGACACACTTCTGACTTCAGACTGACACAAGGCTGACACACTTCTGACTGCAGGCTGACACAAGGCTGACACACTTCTGACTGCAGGCTGACACAAGGCTGACTTCAGGCTGACAAGGCTGACACACTTCTGACTTCAGGCTGACACAAGGCTGACACACTTCTTACTTCAGGCTGACACAAGGCTGACTTCAGGCTGACAAGGCTGACACACTTCTGACTTCAGGCTGACACAAGGCTGACACACTTCTGACTTCAGGCTGACACAAGGCTGACACACTTCTGACTTCAGGCTGACACAAGGGTGACACACTTCTGACTGCAGGCTGACACAAGGCTGACTTCAGGCTGACAAGGCTGACACACTTCTGACTTCAGGCTGACACAAGGCTGACACACTTCTTACTTCAGGCTGACACAAGGCTGACTTCAGGCTGACAAGGCTGACACACTTCTGACTTCAGGCTGACACAAGGCTGACACACTTCTGACTTCAGGCTGACACAAGGCTGACACACTTCTTACTTCAGGCTGACACAAGGCTGACTTCAGGCTGACAAGGCTGACACACTTCTGACTTCAGGCTGACACAAGGCTGACACACTTCTTACTTCAGGCTGACACGAGGCTGACACACTAAAATTTAGTTATTTTTCATTCAGAAGTTATGCTCTTCAAGTACACTGGATTCTAGTTTTCAGCATACATATTAAATAATATCATGTCAAACTTAATACCACATAATTTTTTTTTTTCAATATGTTTATCCGATTAAACATTCTTTTGCCAGATTCAATCAAAAAATGAGCAACGGTCAGGATCACCTTCACCTAACTTGCTTATTAATTTGACTGAGACACGTTAGCTTCATTACTATTGTTTCTAAAATTTGTTCGAAATCAAGTTTAAGGTTCGTTGTTCAGGGAATCTTTCGAGTACCTATAAGATGGTTATACAAATTACATAACTTATTGCATTATTTCTCAGATTCAAGTGATACTCACTATCACTGTAGCATTCACTCGAGGTACACACACTACAGTTTTGGATCTCTTGCTTGGGGCTCGTTAGATTGTGTCCCTACACCGGAGAGTGTGTGTGTGTAGAGCGAAAGTTAGCCTTAGTTGTTAATATTCTTGTTCATTAATGAAATGGCACGTCGAGCTTTGTGTACAGGAGGGCAGGCGAGGCACAAGTGCTGGGGAAGCCTTCATTTCACAGACGAGAGAGCCACACCCGAAGTTCATGCTCGCTTTTTTTTCCGTTCTACCTCATTGTATAAACCGGTGTGGCATTAAATTTTGCGGTCGATTATGATAGGTTAGCTACATTATAAATACTTTAAAACATTGTGGATGGTTGGTTATATTAGGTAAGTATAACTACATTAAAAATACTGTAAAATCATTTTATGGTCGCTTAGCAAATAACTTTTTAATATATAGCTATCCAGGGCTAGGAAACCGTTGACATGATTTTCACAGTATGTATCTTTAAAGTAGCTATCCTAACCAAATCAACCGTCCACAATGTTTTAAAGTATTTATAATGTAGCTAACCTAACCTAATTGACCATTAGTATCCTTTTATCAACACCGCCATATTTATTTACAATGAACAAAATAAAACCGAAGATGCACGATCGGGCGTTTGGCTCTCTCATCTGTGAAAAGGCCTCCCCAAGTACTGATGAGCGACGAACAGCGCTGTCACGTGACACAAGGCAATGAGTACCCGCGCTCACCTCGTGCTGATAGTTGCTCCGCGGGCCTGCAGGAGCGCTAGTGCGCCCGGCGCAACAAGGGCCCATGTCCCCTTCCAGACTACCAGACACCCGAGCAATATAACCTCTCTTTGTTCCGCAGTCACACTTCAGATGCCGGGCACTGAGCAGCGAAGTCAGTCCAGGAATATCCTCCCCCGAAATAAAGTGCCGGCTACGCTCGTACGCAGTCTACACGGTGTTTCCTAAATTCCCCTCCATCTTGAACTGCTAAACATCAGAGCACAACGCGGCATGGAGGATCGTGGAACGCAGACTGGGTGACGTCCGTTACTTCACTGGCGTGTGCAATCAGAGAGTTTAATTAACTACTTTGCTTGGTGGTTTCAAGGGGTGATCAATTCAACTGCAGCTAAACATGACTCGTTTTAGAGTACAGTTGGGCATCTTTGCGTGCCCTGTCTGAACCAGTACATATTATATAAATAATAATAATCCACAATTAAGTTATGTATAAATACACAACAGCCCGAATTGGAGCGAGTTGATACACATTATAGTCTTGGCGTTGTGATTTATATAAACTGTCATTTTCAGTTTTTTGTGGAACAGTTTTATCGCCAGCCATTCATACATCATACTGCGAAACTTGAAAGGAAGTGTGATGTCGAAATCAAAAAGTCTATGGACAAAATTATATATATATATATATATATATATATATATATATATATAGCAAATGGCCACGCCTCTAAACCATGTAAAAGTATTTCCACATAAAATAATTAATTAGTCTAGCAACGAGCACCTGACTAGCGGGTACACTGGACACTATGATGGTCGCCGCGGCGACATCGGTTCCACAGATAACTGCGTCACCTGTTTGTTACGCTTACGCTAGTGCGATGTGCGATGAGCGATGTGCGATGTGCGCTCCCAAAACTTTTTACGGGACGACTGTCGAGGTGGGACTGTTATGGCCGGAGCTTCGGTCCCGCAGAGAGCAGAGAACTTCATTCCAAACGTTTTATTGGGTATTTTGGCTGGAGAGGGGGTTTTAGAACCTCTTTTAGTTTGCTCTTTGCTTTCACATTCTCTCCTTTTGTGGGTGAAATGACAGCAATTTTGACTCAGATTATTTATTCACATATAGGACAATAGAAATTTTATAATGTGCGTTCCATTCATATAACACTATTCCACGCACACACCTGTATATACTATGCAACCATAATAAATATATTTGACTTTAAAGGTTTTTGAGGAAAGCATAAAAATAAAGAGGCCATGGTATAAATGTCAGCAGAGAAGTAGTAAGCCAAAAAAGCCTAGTTTGTTAATGAAACATTTGTTCGCGGACTCTTCAGGGGGTGGATCACCCCTCAGGGGCGGAGGACGGGTGCATGCCGCGACACGCGCGACTATTCCCGGCGCGGCTATCTGATGACCTCGCCCCAGCGCGGCGCAGACACGCCAGCGAGGCGGCCTCAGGCGCGACCCTCACAGCAGGGACCATGCTACATGTGGCGCTATCCGTCGTGCATACTGACGGTAGGGGAGGTTACAATTTGTTTTTAATTGAGGTCCCTTGATTTTGGGGTCCTCGTCAAAAACATCATCTTTAATTACGTACAAAATCTAAAAACAAACAAAAGGTAAACGTGGACAACGGCCTAACAGTTAACAGTGGTAATTGTACGATGGAGTTGGAGGCAGGAGTGTTAGGCGGGCTGCTGGGGACTGTTAGGGGTGACTCCGCAGTGTCTGCGACATCGCCTGCCCGAGCCACTATATTTGTCCCTCGCGAAGGGCCACTTGTGTAAAGTGGAAGGTAAGAAGCGGGACGGGATTCCTCGAAGGGGAAGCCTACAACTCACGTAGTTTCTGTTCCCTGCAAGAATTTCTGAAGATTTTCGAAGTTTTGCGTTTTGGTATTAACGCCACTTCAGCCGCTAAATCAGAAGTTTCCAATGAAAACAAGCATGTTGTGACTGACCTAACCTAACCTAACCCTTCGAATTTTTTTAATTTCAATTTTCGAGAGAAATCCGAAGTTGCACGAACGTGGTAGGGAACCGAAACTATGTGAGTTGTAGGCTTCCCGAGGGCCTTCAGGGTGCGGCGGGCGCGGGGGAGATATGGCAGAACAAGGCCAGGGAGCTCCGGTGTCAGGGTTGGCACCAGTGGAAGCGGGACATGTGGGTGGAGTGGGGGAAGTCTCAGCGGCGGTCAGCAGGTCGCTGCTGGTGACGTCTGAGCATGCACGAGTTACCTGGCAGGCGGTCCGAGTGGCCAAGCGAGCGCCACACACAGGGCCCAGGGGTGGGGGGCGCCCTTGAGAGCCAAGGATGTGGCCATGCCGGCCATCTCGGATACGTCATCTGGTTTTAGTTTGCTAGAGTTCGCTGTCGCCATATTGGTTCAATTTTTCTTCAACTGTCGTAGGATCCACCATCTCGTCGGTCTTTTGGCCACCATATTTTCAACCAAAATACTAAGGGAAAAAAAATTCTAAAAATCATTAAGAAATTTACCTATTAATATATTAATTGATTCTATCGATTTTTCACCTTTGTTTTGATCCTTTGAGCAATCAAAACTTTAAAATCGTTATTAAAATTAATCATACTCACTATAAACTAGGACTCTATGCAAGATAACTGACCGACTGAATTAAATATATCACTCGTATCATTACGGCCACTACGGAGCCGAGTTCGGTGAATCTTACGACCACACACTACACTTCCTAATATAAGCATATAGGCCAAGCGTCTCCGTCCACAGGACCTTCATCTTCGATACCTGGTGTGCCATTCAACCAAGCAATTACCTATTCCAAACAGACAAGACAAGAGACTCCGAATTGCCAGAACTACAGTAGGTATGTATATAATTTATTACAAGCATACAGAACAACTAAAGTAGTATTTTGACGCTTACTATAGGCCCAAGCCTCATTGAAATAAGTTTTAGGTTTACTACAAGACAAAGCGGTGCTGGACCATTAAATATTCAGTCCTGTCTGCAGACTCTGTTATCTTGGACACACATGAGACAATGACGCAAATCGGTAACGCCCCATGCACATAAGCCGTCTTCATCGATGCAATGCTCGAACTATAAAGCTTAGGTATTGTATGATTCTTCGTTTAAATGGTTATTTAACCATTGAAAATAAATAATACTTATAGAAGTCACCAATTCCAAAATATTTGTATATATTTTTCATTTTATAACGCTGGTAGGACTGCCCGTCACAACATGACGTCATCGCCTCGTCAGGCCGGAGGCGTGAGGCAAGAGGTCATCCAGTCTGATCCTGTCGTTTGCTTTTTGTCTTGGGAATTACTCTTGCTGGTTTCGTGATTGTCCTTGGAGCAGCCCGCTTCCTACTTGACATATCTGCGGTCGTGTTGACTGACTCGAGTTTCGATGCTTTCCAGTTATCGATTTATTTTATACTTGCAACGGGAATACACCAATTACTAATGCTGTTTGTGCCCGCTATCTTAGCTGTGCTGGTTTTTTGATACAACTTTTAACTGGACAATGAAAACACATAAAACAACCAGAATTTTTTACATGAAAATTCAATGTAATATTCAAATGGCTCATTGAATTAAGTTATTGTTTCACTTTTGAAATAGTATAATTCTATCGATAGTACCTTAAGTTTAACGTCTACATTTTTTTTGTGGCTGAAGATATCGTTACCTGTATTTCGAATCAATAAAAGTTGACATAAAAAACGCAAACCTATATCACACAATATTTAAAATTAATTTAGCCCACAGTAATGTTCTATATAGGGCCTAACGATGGAAAAGGCTGCCTGACCGCAAATTTGTTTTCATTAAAGCATCCTAATCTAGATATTATTGACAGGTATTGGATGTTACAGCCAAGCAAAAAATTGTAGACGTATTATAATTTTCTTAAGTGCAATCGATCATTTACTACCATCTTCAAACTTATTAATCGTGATAATAAAATAATAACGCCCATACTACCTCTGCCATGAAAGCCAATATTTCAATTTTAAAAGAAATTAGTTGTTTTATTCCTAACGAAACTGGAAATTGTGAAGTTAATCATGATATTTTTTAACCCTTCAACTCTCGGTCATCCCATTATTTATTTTATATGATAAAATATATATTTTTTTAATTGGTGGGACATTAGTATATTTTCGTTCTTAAAGAACGCACGGACGCCCAGTTTTATAACAGAGAAGCTTAGCAAATTAATTAAATTATTTGAGTACCTGAACACAAACACACCCTCGCGAGGGGCTCTGCGCCCCCTCCCCCCCAAGGTCACGGGGATATCGACCTCAGACGTGAGAGATCGCCACCGACCGAGCTACCCGGATAATGACTTATATACTAATGACCACGCCCACCAATGGTGTCAACATTGAACAGCTAGTTCGCCATCAGAACGGTCAAAAACTAGTCCTGAAAGACACAGTGCGAAAAAGGTTTTGTAGTTGAAAAATTTATAACTCGTCCTTGTCCGTCCGAATGTACTGCATCGAATCACAACTTTGTACTTGGAATCGTCGACGAAAGCTCAAATCTGATGAAGTACGATATTCTTTTTACATGAAGCTCATGTCGACAGTTGCGTTGACTAATCACGAGGCGATGTTGGTGTAGGCAGAAGACAAGACTCTGGGTGTCCTGTAGGAGAAGCCTGAGATGTCCATCAAGTTCTGTCCCTGCCCGAACACGCCCGAATATTCACCTTCGGCCAACCTCGGGATTTGTTTTATTTTTGCGCAGGAAAAATGAATTCAAGTATTAAAAGTGGTCGGTTAGGCTAGCTACATTAAAACACTTTAAAACACTATGGACGGTTAGTTAGGTTAGTGTGGCTACATTAAAATAATCAGAGAAATATAAATATGTATATAAATAAACCCGATGTTGGCCGAAGGTGAATATTCGGGCGTGTTCGGGCAGGGACAGAAGGTGATGTACATCTCAGACCTACCGTCCTGTAGGGCCTCGGCCGGGCTTGAAACACGCTTGCTGGAGGTAGGTTTGACCCCCAACACCTCGGCCGGTCTCGCCTGGACGGAGTGACGGCAGGCGGTGCCAGGGTGTGCCTGAGCTCGGAGGGAGCTGGGAGCTGTGCCGGCACACGGCGAGCTGCCCTCCCCCCCCCCCTGGTGCTCGCGGGGCCGGAGTGTCGGCAGGCGGTGCTGGGGGCGCTGCTTCGAGGCTCGGCCGGGACAGCGGTGCCAGGGTGTGCCTGAGCTCGGAGGGAGCTGGGAGCTGTGCCGGCACACGGCGAGCTGCCCTCCCCCCCCCCCTGGTGCTCGCGGGGCCGGGGTGACGGCAGGCGGTGCCAGGGTGTGCCTGAGCTCGGAGGGAGCTGGGAGCTGTGCCGGCACACGGCGAGCTGCCCTCCCCCCCCCCCTGGTGCTCGCGGGGCCGGAGTGACGGCAGGCGGTGCTGGGGGCGCTGCTTCGAGGCTCGGCCGGGACAGCGGTGCCAGGGTGTGCCTGAGCTCGGAGGGAGCTGGGAGCTGTGCCGGCACACGGCGAGCTGCCCTCCCCCCCCCCCCCTGGTGCTCGCGGGGCCGGAGTGTCGGCAGGCGGTGCTGGGGGCGCTGCTTCGAGGCTCGGCCGGGACAGCGGTGCCAGGGTGTGCCTGAGCTCGGAGGGAGCTGGGAGCTGTGCCGGCACACGGCGAGCTGCCCTCCCCCCCCCCCTGGTGCTCGCGGGGCCGGAGTGTCGGCAGGCGGTGCTGGGGGCGCTGCTTCGAGGCTCGGCCGGGACAGCGGTGCCAGGGTGTGCCTGAGCTCGGAGGGAGCTGGGAGCTGTGCCGGCACACGGCGAGCTGCCCTCCCCCCCCCCCTGGTGCTCGCGGGGCCGGAGTGACGGCAGGCGGTGCTGGGGGCGCTGCTTCGAGGCTCGGCCGGGACAGCGGTGCCAGGGTGTGCCTGAGCTCGGAGGGAGCTGGGAGCTGTGCCGGCACACGGCGAGCTGCCCTCCCCCCCCCCCCCCTGGTGCTCGCGGGGACGGAGTGACGGCAGGCGGTGCTGGGGGCGCTGCTTCGAGGCTCGGCCGGGACAGCGGTGCCAGGGTGTGCCTGAGCTCGGAGGGAGCTGGGAGCTGTGCCGGCACACGGCGAGCTGCCCTCCCCCCCCCCCCTGGTGCTCGCGGGGCCGGAGTGTCGGCAGGCGGTGCTGGGGGCGCTGCTTCGAGGCTCGGCCGGGACAGCGGTGCCAGGGTGTGCCTGAGCTCGGAGGGAGCTGGGAGCTGTGCCGGCACACGGCGAGCTGCCCTCCCCCCCCCCCTGGTGCTCGCGGGGCCGGAGTGTCGGCAGGCGGTGCTGGGGGCGCTGCTTCGAGGCTCGGCCGGGACAGCGGTGCCAGGGTGTGCCTGAGCTCGGAGGGAGCTGGGAGCTGTGCCGGCACACGGCGAGCTGCCCTCCCCCCCCCCCCTGGTGCTCGCGGGGCCGGAGTGTCGGCAGGCGGTGCTGGGGGCGCTGCTTCGAGGCTCGGCCGGGACAGCGGTGCCAGGGTGTGCCTGAGCTCGGAGGGAGCTGGGAGCTGTGCCGGCACACGGCGAGCTGCCCTCCCCCCCCCCCTGGTGCTCGCGGGGCCGGAGTGTCGGCAGGCGGTGCTGGGGGCGCTGCTTCGAGGCTCGGCCGGGACAGCGGTGCCAGGGTGTGCCTGAGCTCGGAGGGAGCTGGGAGCTGTGCCGGCACACGGCGAGCTGCCCTCCCCCCCCCCCCCCTGGTGCTCGCGGGGACGGAGTGACGGCAGGCGGTGCTGGGGGCGCTGCTTCGAGGCTCGGCCGGGACAGCGGTGCCAGGGTGTGCCTGAGCTCGGAGGGAGCTGGGAGCTGTGCCGGCACACGGCGAGCTGCCCTCCCCCCCCCCCCCCCTGGTGCTCGCGGGGCCGGAGTGACGGCAGGCGGTGCTGGGGGCGCTGCTTCGAGGCTCGGCCGGGACAGCGGTGCCAGGGTGTGCCTGAGCTCGGAGGGAGCTGGGAGCTGTGCCGGCACACGGCGAGCTGCCCTCCCCCCCCCCCCCTGGTGCTCGCGGGGACGGAGTGACGGCAGGCGGTGCTGGGGGCGCTGCTTCGAGGCTCGGCCGGGACAGCGGTGCCAGGGTGTGCCTGAGCTCGGAGGGAGCTGGGAGCTGTGCCGGCACACGGCGAGCTGCCCTCCCCCCCCCCCCCCCCCCTGGTGCTCGCGGGGCCGGAGTGTCGGCAGGCGGTGCTGGGGGCGCTGCTTCGAGGCTCGGCCGGGACAGCGGTGCCAGGGTGTGCCTGAGCTCGGAGGGAGCTGGGAGCTGTGCCGGCACACGGCGAGCTGCCCTCCCCCCCCCCCTGGTGCTCGCGGGGCCGGAGTGTCGGCAGGCGGTGCTGGGGGCGCTGCTTCGAGGCTCGGCCGGGACAGCGGTGCCAGGGTGTGCCTGAGCTCGGAGGGAGCTGGGAGCTGTGCCGGCACACGGCGAGCTGCCCTCCCCCCCCCCCCCTGGTGCTCGCGGGGCCGGAGTGACGGCAGGCGGTGCTGGGGGCGCTGCTTCGAGGCTCGGCCGGGACAGCGGTGCCAGGGTGTGCCTGAGCTCGGAGGGAGCTGGGAGCTGTGCCGGCACACGGCGAGCTGCCCTCCCCCCCCCCCCCCTGGTGCTCGCGGGGACGGAGTGACGGCAGGCGGTGCTGGGGGCGCTGCTTCGAGGCTCGGCCGGGACAGCGGTGCCAGGGTGTGCCTGAGCTCGGAGGGAGCTGGGAGCTGTGCCGGCACACGGCGAGCTGCCCTCCCCCCCCCCCCCCCTGGTGCTCGCGGGGCCGGAGTGTCGGCAGGCGGTGCTGGGGGCGCTGCTTCGAGGCTCGGCCGGGACAGCGGTGCCAGGGTGTGCCTGAGCTCGGAGGGAGCTGGGAGCTGTGCCGGCACACGGCGAGCTGCCCTCCCCCCCCCCCCTGGTGCTCGCGGGGCCGGAGTGTCGGCAGGCGGTGCTGGGGGCGCTGCTTCGAGGCTCGGCCGGGACAGCGGTGCCAGGGTGTGCCTGAGCTCGGAGGGAGCTGGGAGCTGTGCCGGCACACGGCGAGCTGCCCTCCCCCCCCCCCCCCCTGGTGCTCGCGGGGCCGGAGTGACGGCAGGCGGTGCTGGGGGCGCTGCTTCGAGGCTCGGCCGGGACAGCGGTGCCAGGGTGTGCCTGAGCTCGGAGGGAGCTGGGAGCTGTGCCGGCACACGGCGAGCTGCCCTCCCCCCCCCCCCCCTGGTGCTCGCGGGGCCGGAGTGACGGCAGGCGGTGCTGGGGGCGCTGCTTCGAGGCTCGGCCGGGACAGCGGTGCCAGGGTGTGCCTGAGCTCGGAGGGAGCTGGGAGCTGTGCCGGCACACGGCGAGCTGCCCTCCCCCCCCCCCCCTGGTGCTCGCGGGGCCGGAGTGTCGGCAGGCGGTGCTGGGGGCGCTGCTTCGAGGCTCGGCCGGGACAGCGGTGCCAGGGTGTGCCTGAGCTCGGAGGGAGCTGGGAGCTGTGCCGGCACACGGCGAGCTGCCCTCCCCCCCCCCCCCTGGTGCTCGCGGGGACGGAGTGACGGCAGGCGGTGCTGGGGGCGCTGCTTCGAGGCTCGGCCGGGACAGCGGTGCCAGGGTGTGCCTGAGCTCGGAGGGAGCTGGGAGCTGTGCCGGCACACGGCGAGCTGCCCTCCCCCCCCCCCCCTGGTGCTCGCGGGGCCGGAGTGACGGCAGGCGGTGCTGGGGGCGCTGCTTCGAGGCTCGGCCGGGACAGCGGTGCCAGGGTGTGCCTGAGCTCGGAGGGAGCTGGGAGCTGTGCCGGCACACGGCGAGCTGCCCTCCCCCCCCCCCCCCTGGTGCTCGCGGGGCCGGAGTGACGGCAGGCGGTGCTGGGGGCGCTGCTTCGAGGCTCGGCCGGGACAGCGGTGCCAGGGTGTGCCTGAGCTCGGAGGGAGCTGGGAGCTGTGCCGGCACACGGCGAGCTGCCCTCCCCCCCCCCCCTGGTGCTCGCGGGGCCGGAGTGACGGCAGGCGGTGCTGGGGGCGCTGCTTCGAGGCTCGGCCGGGACAGCGGTGCCAGGGTGTGCCTGAGCTCGGAGGGAGCTGGGAGCTGTGCCGGCACACGGCGAGCTGCCCTCCCCCCCCCCCCCCTGGTGCTCGCGGGGCCGGAGTGACGGCAGGCGGTGCTGGGGGCGCTGCTTCGAGGCTCGGCCGGGACAGCGGTGCCAGGGTGTGCCTGAGCTCGGAGGGAGCTGGGAGCTGTGCCGGCACACGGCGAGCTGCCCTCCCCCCCCCCCCCCTGGTGCTCGCGGGGCCGGAGTGACGGAACTGGGGCACTCGGCGGGGGACCCAGAGGCTGCCACCGGTCCTCACGCACCGGGGCGTATCGACCCGCGCCCCTCCTCCACCTGGCCCGTCTGCACGATGCTCCCTGGCTCACTGGCTGCAGCTGCCGCGTGTTGGCGGGGCTCCGTCTCGTTACAGGGAAATAAAGAAAAGATAAAGCAATTTTTTGACGTGACAACGTCTAATAAATCGATGAACGCCGGCTGCACGCACGAAAAAGTGTACCGTTACGCACATTGTCCCGTTACGCTGTGTACCGTTACGCTCATTGTACGCTTGCGCCGCATCTATCTCTCTTCCACTCGATTGGCCTATGAATCTACGTACTATTATATTAAATAGGTTAAGGCGGGCTTTCCAAAAGTAGCTTTTAAATTTAGTACTTTAACTAAAGTATCATTTCATCAATGTTTTGTTTTGTAATTTGTTTGAAGTAGGTACACAAACATACGAAGCATCACTCTCTATCTCTCTCTAGCTCTCTATATATCTCACTACATATGTATCTCCAACCATATCACTCTATCTCCCTACATATCTTTATCTATATCCCAATATATAGGTATTTCTCTAAATCTCTCTACCATACCAAAATTTACAACAGGAAACACTGAGATTCCTGTGACAGATCTGATTTAAGTGTATTTTATTGGATTATGTTGGTTTCTGTTGTAAAAAAACAATGGCTTTATTGGGTTTCAGTGGTTTCTGTTGGGAGACACTGGCTCACAAAAAAAAAAATTACCTAATGTATTCTTTTGGTTTCAGTTGTCAAAACATATTGAATTCATTGGTTTTGATTGGATTCGGTTAAGAACTAATGCTGAACAGAATCTGTTGGGTTTTGTTGTTTACTGTTGTGAAACAGTATGCTAGTTTATATTGGGTTTTAGTGCTTTCCACTTTCTGTTGTAAAAAAAAAAAAGTCTGCTGAAAAACATTTTTTTTAGGTCCGTTGTTTTATATTGTTTTCCATTGTATTCTGTTGGTTTTTTGGTTTCTGTTGCGAGGAATTATTTAGATTTCTAGTGTTTTTCATTGTATTCTCTTGTTATTTTGAAAGCTTAAAGGCTTAAAGGCGAGGAGGGAGAGCCATAGCATGGCTGGGTATGCGGTAAGGTGTTTGGGAGCAGGTTTAATGACTGGAAATACATTACGATTAACATTTGTTTTTAATGCCAAAATAATACTGACGTGTTAAAGAAAAAAAGCATGACAGACTATGTTTGCAATTACGTTTACAAGTTTCACTTCATTAATGACATAAATAGACAATTTTAATAGTGACATTAATAATTGACAAAGAAAATACACGATGAATATTGAGGTGGACGAGCCATCTCTCAAGGCAAAGAAAAATGCAAGCGACACCTGCTTAACAGTGCGTGGTCCCTATCGGACCATCAAAAGGGACGTCATGTCCGGACAAGACAAACGCCTCAAATACGGAAAAGTTACATCGAATGAGACTTCATAGACAAAAAAAAAATACGCGAACAACAACATAATGCACGCCAGGAAGTTACATGCTATTACTAAATTACTTAAATAACTTTACGTACTTTACGTACGTTTTACGTACGTCGACGCCTCAGGGGGGAACAATTACAACAAGGTAAATTCAGTTAAGCCAAACATAATTTTCTAGGTGGCGGCCGAAAGGGAATTTAAAAAAGACAACCTATTATTTTACGTTACATTAGGGCAAGGGCCACCGCCTCACTCGCAAACAAGAATAGGTAACACATTATTTCCCCCGAGGTTGCTCTCGCACATCGTTACAATATAAGGATTAACAGACTACATGCCACAACAGACAATGTAGCCACTCAAGCTACTGGACAAGAACAGTCGAGACGAGTGAATCAGGCTAACATGAACGAATTACAACCTAACAGCGGCTGTTATTAAATCGGCGCGGCACAGCGCGCATGCGCCAACCCCTGGAGGGGAGGCGAGGAGAAATCAAACTCTCACCAGGAGGAGGAAGGGGGAGGGGGAGGTGCGCCGACGCCCGCGCAGACGCGCGATGTAAAGAGGTAGCGGACCTGACCGCTACAATTTGTTTCTGCTGTAAATAATTGGTTTATGTTGTAAGGCACTTGGTTGGAGACGGTTGTTACAGCTTTTTTTGTATGCTTTCTGTTTTTGTTATTTCAGGTTTTTTTAGAGACTTTTATTTTAAACTGTGGTATTTTGTACGTTCTATTACAAAGATCATTAAAATTTATATATTTGTTACAGTATTTTTTATTAGATTCAGTGTTTTTTTAAATTGTTTTTGTCATACGGATTGCTGTTGGGTTATGCTGAGTTTTCCCGGATTTCAGTGTATTATTATATTATTAGTAGCTCATCTTAATGATTTCTACATTACCCAATAATAAGCTAAAATAAAAAAAAATCTGCTAAACAACATAAACAAGAAAATTCTTACTGAATCTATTTTAAAAACTGTTAAATAAACATAACATAGCAAAAACCAAGAAGAAGATAAAACTGAAACAACAAAACTTAAAAAATACAAAATAAACTCAGTAAAATCAACAATATAATAATAATACTATGGACTACAACAAAAACAACAAAAATTAACAGAATAAATGAATAACAGTGAAAATAAAACAGAGTGTAATGTAAAGCACAAATACACGAAACCATTAGAAAACCTCATACCCAAATAAAGAACATTACAACATAAACCGACAGAATAGACAAACAGAATTCAATAGTAAACCTTAGAGTGCTTTCAACAGACATATTTCTTACAATAGAATTTAATGGTACATACTAGAAACAACAGAGACTATCAGATTGCTTTACACCAGAAACCACCCAACAGAACACAATGGAAAACATTAGAAAACAACAGAAACCAACAAAATGCTTTACACCAAAAAGAAACAAAATCCAACAGAATATAATAAACCCACTGATAAACCAATAGAAACCAATTAATGCCTTCAGGGGCTTAGCCAGGGGGGGGGGGGGGGTTAGGGGTTCGACCCCCCCCCCCCTTAGCAACAAATATTTAATTAATTTCTTATTCATCACTCAAACAAATTTCATATTAAAATTAATAAAAATTTTACCATTACAATATTTAAATTTAAGTACCGAAAACTGCTAAACTAGTACTATTTTACACCTTAAAATCTTAATTTTCCCGGGGGAGGACCCCGTAGAATGCACCACAAAAGAGCTCATACAAGATTAACGTCTGCATCTGTGATTTGATGTCTTCCCACCCTGCTCCTTTGAGGTTGGATGGTCGAAATCCACGCCCCTAGCCCCGATGTCGAGACTTTGGTTGACTGGATGGACGTCCAGTCCTTGTAAGCGTCCGCGCAGAGGTGGTGTGATGGTAAGAGCGAGCTGCCACATGGCCCACACGTGTGTGTGTGTCGCAGCCATGCCCGGCCCTGCACGCTGCGCCTGCAGGAGGGCCTCGCGCCGCCGCTGGAGCGCAGGTCCTCCTCGGAGCCCGACCTCAGCTCCCAGGACCCGCACCACCACTTCTGGTCGTCCTTCGGCCGCGGCTTCCCGCCCGGCGTCACGGTGGACGAGCTGGCTCGCTTCCGGCGCCGCCGCCCGCCCTGCCACCTGCGGCCGCGCGACAACCTCGCGACCCTGCCCGCCGGCGCGCTGCCCAGCTCCGAGTACCGCGGCCAGTACGTGTCGCACCCCCAGGGAGCCGCCCCCTGCCGCCCGGGCCCCCTGCCCGACCACCTGCGGCTGGAGGGCGACCAGCTGGTGCACCAGTCGGAGGGACGCGCCAGCTACCTGCCGCCCCGGGGCGCGCGCCGGGCCGGCCTCGCGCGCCGCCACACCAGTCTGCGCTGCGAGGGAGACATGCAGCTCACCTCGGAGCAGCGCGACCAGCACGTCGCCTTCCCCCTGCCCGAGCTGACCCGCCCCTGCGGCCGGCAGCTGGCGTGCAGCCTGAGGCTGGAGGGCGAGCTGGAGCGGCTCACAGAGACCCGGGCGCAGTTCGTGGGCCACGGCTCACCGGAGAGGCCGGCCCTCAGGCGGCGCCCCACGAGTCTGCACCTCGACGGGGACCTGCAGAGCCTGACGGAGTCCCTGGACAAGTACGTGGCGTTCCGGGAAGCTCGCAGAGCAGAGCTGCTGAGACGACCCACCAGCTTGCGGCTGGAGGGAGACCTGGAGGCGTGCCCCGAGTACAGGGACTTCTTCGTGGACTTCCCCAGAGCCCGGCCCGTGCTCACTAGGCCCGCGGACACTCTCAAGCAGGAGGGAGACTTCGAGGCGATGACGGAGAAGAGGGCGCAGTTCGTGGACTTCCTGCTCAACTACAGCGCCAGGAGAGAAGCGATCAAGAGGCCCAACAACCTGAGGGTGGAAGGGGACTGCTCCTTCATGCCGGAGTACAGAGAGTGCTTCATCTGCTTCCCTCGCGAGAGACCGCAGGTCAGGAAGCAGCCGGACAACATCAGGCCGGAAGGCGACATGGACCTGTCCACGGAGAAGCAGTCCAGATACGTGCAGCACCCAGGTGCCCACAGGCCGCCGCTTCCCAACAGAGCCACGAACACGAACTGCGGTGGCGACGCGAGTGCCAGTGGGCTACATGACAACACCGGTGTTGAGGGCAGTAAGGGCAAGGGAGGCAGTTTCTTGGGCGCGGACCTGCGAGCCAGGAGAAAGCCGGCGGTGACCTCGCAGCCCGGGGACAGCTCCGAGATCCGGCCTGTGCAGGTCGCGCGCAGGGCCAGACAGGCGGACAGCCACAAGCCGCCCAGGAGGTACCTGCCGCCGCGCTCGGGTCTCCTGGAGAGCGAGCGCCAGCTGAGGGAGACCTTGGAGCAGGAGCGGCGGCGCGCCCCGCCGCACACCAGCCCTGGCAGGGCCTTCCGCGTCATCGCGGCGAGGCCCGACAAGAACGTCACCTTCGACACGGCGAGCTCTCTCCGGGGGTGAGTGTCGCCGTGTCCCGAGGAGCTCTTCTAGGGGGAACATTACCTCTTTATACATTCACTTGCACCTGGTACTTACTCATCATTTATCTTAATGTATATAAACCTTTCCTTCCAGACTAGGTACGAGATGTCCTAAAAGATTTGACTAATGGATTTACTTACAAATAATTAGCTCTTAAGTTTCAATAACTATCATTTATTTTAAATAACTAACAAAACTTAATATTCTACACTTCAGTCTCTCAATTACATTAAAAATGTGAATTATCTTAAATTAGAGGTCTCATGACAACTCAAGCCACTCTCATTTGCAAGACAACGCAAGTTTCAGGCCGGTATTCTAATACACAAAAATAAATGTTTAGGTGATCAATATGCTACACCTGTACCCTAACCATATTCCTAGTGCACGATAGAACACTGCATCGCTAATTTATATGCAACCGCATTTAGTGTCCTACTTGTTTCCCAAATTACGCGCATGTGCAGAGGTCACATTTTGTTGATTTCGTTCAGATGGCTGAACTGCATATGGCGCAATTAACTAGTATGTAGTCATTTTTAAGATAATCTGGGGACGTATCAAGCATGTTGGTGTGCCAAATGAAACTTTATAATAGCAAAACTATTCTGGAAAACATTTTGTACTTTTTAGTGATAGTAAAAACAAATAATCGCAACTTTAAAAAGTATGGTCTGCGAGTTAGGTTACAGCTATATCCAAATAATGTTTTGCTTATTTGTCACCTTACCCGAATGTCTTGGAATACCACCCTTAAATCTCTGGGAATAAAACCAGGATATGCTTTTTGAGAAGTGAGTGATCTGACCACGTGAACACCCTTCAATTCCCAAAGAACTCTTTAGAAGCTTTTACTAAGTATGTATAATTACTTAAAACAACTTGGAGCATGTAATAGTTACTCCCTTATAAGCTTCAGTTTAATATGTTCCCTGATAGGCACTAAAAAAAGATGTGACAGTGGGTTAATGATACAGATGTTAATTAACGCATTAATTACTAAACCAATTTACACACACACACATCCATGATTTAAACTACTATTAATGCCGGTATATAACATTGAAGGTCCAAGGTAGCACACATTAGCAAAGGATGTGATGGTTAGGAAAAGTTTAACATGCCAATCAACAATACATAGTGTCTACTTACAGGGACTTGCTTTTGTAGCAATTGTCATTGTGTAGACAAAATTGCTGGTTGGTTTGCTATTGGTGGTTACCTCATTTAAACACTGGGAATATTGAAACAACTTTTAAATTATTCCATACCTTTGTAAACAATATCAATCCAACACATTGCCATGCATGATTGCCAGTAGTGCACAGTGTTTGTTCGGCTCGCGAGACGCCCGTGTGTCGCAGGTCGAGCGGGGCGGGCGACCAGGAGGAGTGTCGCTGCAACTCGCCCACCTTCCGCCTGCTGGTGCACCCCGCCAGCGTCTCGAGCGACCAGTACGAGCCCAGCAAGCCTCGGACCTCGCCCGCCCACGGTGGGTACCTGCCAGTCCCAGCTCCGTCTTGTACCGTTGACCTACCATATTCTGGCCTGAACAGGACTCCTAGGCACAAGCTTGTACAGACCTTGCTGGAACCAGTCACCAGTTAATACCGCAAACAGGGCCGGTACTAAGGGGGGAGGGGGGGGCAAGCGGGGCATACGCCCCGGGCGCAAAGCTATGGGGGATCCGAAATCGCTTGCATTGTGATTCCTTCCTACTACTACTGGTAACTGGTAAAACGTTTTTTAACTTGCATGCCAGGAATGTCTAATCTGATTTACAACACAACGTCTCAACACAGCACCATTTTTCCGGTGGTAGGGCCCCCGGACCACCCGCTTTATTGGTGTAGTATGTGCAAGAAAAGAGGGGTGGGGGACATGAATCCATTTATGCCCCGGGTGCCAGAGACTCTAGTTGTGGCCCTGACCGCAAGTGAGGGTCTGAAGCTGGTTACGGAACGACGCCAACGCTCCCCGTGTGTCCGCAGGCTCGCCCTCGCCGGCTGGCAAGTCCTTCCTGGTGCTGGACGACGTCAACAACAACGACGTGAGCGACTGCAACGGCAACCTGGGCGTGTCCGCCAGGAGCCGCAGCGCGCGCCTGGCCGTGCCTGGGCGCAGGGCCCGGCCCGCCGTGCACTGGATGCCCCCGTGGTATGACGCGCCCTCCTCCATCTGACTGTGCTGTGTCGCGTTGCAGCTGTGACCGTTCTCCGAGCACCCGTCATCTCCATCATCCGTGGTTTACACTACTTCCTCGCAGTGGACTTCAGAGCCGCAGGCACCGGCTTGCACCCTCAGGAGACCGTTTTCTACTTGAGTTTTAGGGAAAGCATTCTGTTGATTGAAAAAAAAAAAAAACTCGCTCGGGTAGAGAATGTCTTCGCAATAACTGTTTCATTCAAATCATAACCAATAAGGAGAACGAAGGGAAATTTAAAAAGAAGTGTAAGATGGAAAACATCAAAAAAAGAAATATCAGTACACATTGCTGTATAGAAAATGGAAAATTAAATTTGTTCATCTCAGTTACAGAGGAAAGTAAATTTAATAGAGAAAAAAAATCAAATGTCTTTTTAAAGTGAAGTCCCTAATTCATGTACCTTCTGACTAGCTACATTTATGTCTGGCACATAAACAAACATTTTGTATTAGCCTGTACCAGATACACTGTTTACATCTTTATACATTTAATAACCATATGGGAGTAGAGTGTGCAAATCGTAGAAGACGTTCAACAAATGAAATCCATTCATATCACACTAGTCGTCGTCGCTGAGCAAAATGTTTGCCGAAGAGCGATGTGCTGTCACTCGAGTGGTTTAGTTTGGAACGCAGAATCGTCTCGTCTGACGAAACTTGACCCACGACTGAGTAGTGGCAAGGACAAGGTAAACCAATAAACGGCACTAATTGGACACACTCGACGAACAAGTAAAAAGCCTGTCCAAGTTTGATTTTGTGTTTATGTTGAATAAAAAATCTATATGTACATTTTTAAGACATGTTTCCCAGTATGTGTGGTATTGTGAGGAGCCTCCTCCACTGTCCCACAACTCACCACTGCCGCGCTGAGGCGACACTTTCCTGCTATTGGCTCATCCTCTGTCATCCTTGTTAGGCTTGAATATCGTACTTCCTTATACAGACAAGCTTGTACGCAGTTAGGACCAGTGTTCAGAACATACGCCTATAGTTAAGGGTTCTCGTGAAATGAAACACGTGCTTTATCCCTGCGACAACACAGACATGTGACACTTCAAATCCTCCATTTTTAACTTTACTATTGCATGTTTGGTTTAGATTTAAAAAAAATCAAGCATCATCTTTGTTATGTATCCAATAACATTAAATCTTTCAATTGAAGTTTGTTCATGTTTACTTTGACTACTTGTCAACACTGTACTCTCCATTGCAAGCGATAACTTCATTATTGCATTGTTACTGAAAGGAGAAAGTGCCAAAGGCGAGAAATAGAAAACTGGACTTGTGCCATACAAAAAATTAAATATTAAAACCCGATCCTCTCAGCAGCCTCGAAAAAACACTAACATATGAGCCACTGCTCATCTGGCAGAATAAAACATTTTCTCATAATCTTGTTCAACATATAACCATATAAACCAAGTAACAACACTGTGTGTGTGTTAAACAGCAGATAACATCTTCTTTCTCCTTGAGGACAAAAAAAAAAGTGTTGTTAAAAAAAAAATTCAGTGTAGAAAATCTTTTCTTAGTGTTGTATTATTGTTTTGCAATTCAAATTCAAAATTCTCTGTTGATGTGACTAACATTTGATTCTTACTGGCAGAAAAATGTTAAGTATAGCAACTTCTTTTTATTTACATATGCAATTTCTCAAGACTTTGCACATTAATTTTTTTTCATAAAAACTTCAATATGACAGAATAACCTTCTAGACAGAAAAACTTATAGAAGCCAGTACATTTTTTACTGTCTTCTTTCTCTGGTCGCATATGCAGGCGCTCAACTTTACCATCATGAGAATACGTACGGAAATTGCCACAAACCTCTGCATTGAAGAAATGTCAAGAGAAAACCATGGCGCCACAGAGTTGCACACCTGCCTCTTGTTCTTTCTTTCACTCGGACATTGGCAAATATTTTATAATCATTATGAAAGCTTCTGAATAACTCCAAATGTAAAAAAAGGCATTAAAACATAAAATTTGAAGGTCATAGCATACTGGAAAAGTGCATTTACATATATAACTCTTAAAAAAAGAAAGAGAAACAGTTATAAGTTCAAAGGCTTTTCTAAATTAAACACAAAAATTATTTACCAGAATGGTAAAAGTGATAAAATACACATTAAAAACTATTTCACTACAACCTTGACACTACATAATCAGCTGACTCCTCTGAATGAATAAATCATCATATAAATTTCTCAGTAATTCTTTACCAAGCTGTGGAAGGCAGGGTCTCGCAATGTTACAACAGCTCTCTGCTGCTAGAGACGTGCGGTAGCTCACTGCCTCTTGCGCTTCAGTTGGTCTGCTCCATCTTTGCACCAACTGTCTCTCTGCCTGCTGTTCATTGGTTGAGTAGTGTGGCAGAATGTGTGTGCATTTGCAGCTTCAAAATTGTGGGTGTAACAACTGACACAAAATTTCACATGTAAAGCATATACAAACACACACTTTAAATTGTTTTTTAAGTTTTCTAAAACTGTAGCCTTATAAATCAATTTGGGTGTGTTTTTTTATGGAAAATATTAGGTCTGTTAACTTATATCCTGAATGGATCAGGGTTTTGCTGTAGGGAAATAAAAATTGACCGTTAACTTGTATACTATGCATTTCATAATTTATTTAAAACCAATAGTAACAATACATAAAAATATCTAATTTTATATTAAAAATACACGTAGTCATTCAAAACTCACCATGTTTATTTAACAGGGCTTAACACATATTATATATTAAGTTGCATACACATTTCCTAGCCTAGCTTTCAGGGTTTTCCTTCATGATCGGCCTGACTCCACCTAATCATACTTCAGCTACGTTGTTATTGGTTGAAGGGGTTTGCTAGACACGTGGGCACACATCTGTGTCGGCTGGACACGAAACGGAGTGAGCCAAGACCGACGACCCCCTCTCCCAACCGAACCACACAATAAATGCAGGGGCAGAGCCAAAATGCTTCTGCGAAAACCTGCATCCGATCTATTCGCTACTTGATCACAATACAGTTCGACAAAACTTAGGTAAACTGGAATGTGTGAAATAAGTAACACTGTGTTTATTCTCAAGATGAGCTAAACGCAATAGGTTTAGTCCAAGAAATCTCTGGTATATTGTTCGGATCTAGCTCCCCGGAGAACCAGCGGCAGGAAGTCGCCGGAACGACCAGGCGGGCGCGGGGCTCGCCGCGACACCACTGCAGTCCTCGGAGACCGGGGAGCTTCAGTCGGTCAGGCCAGGGATGAGGGTCTCGTCCTCCTTGGCCTCGTCCGCCTGCAGCAGCTCGTCGTCTCCGTCGTCGTCCGCCTCGTCCTGCAACACCCGGCCGGCTCGTGGGTCCCCGACCCCCCGCCTCCCGTGCCCGCCCGGCGCCCCTGTCAACTCCAACACTCCACAAACACTCATTAAATATCATTTCTGAAGGCTCACATCTTGATAAACGTATTTCAAGAATATCCACATATAGTACCTTGATCTTTTGGAACATGAATGAATTTAGATTTACTGTAAATTTAATTAAACTCTCGATATTCCTTAATCAATAAACTCATTAGCAACTTTAGAAATATTTTCGACATAAATAGCACTTATTAATCAAATTTTATTAATATCAAATTTTTATGAAAATTTATAAAAATGAAATGGAAAGGAAAACATTGTTTAAGATGTAAAGATAAAAATCTAAACAGTTCAAAATTTTTTCAAAGTTATAAATTTGTGGATGTCTTATATTGAATATATTTTAGGGTCTTCTCAACATTAAAGCTAAAATTTTCACAATGTGTTTTTCCGCACTATGGTTTTTATTGTTCTTTTTCTTAACATTGATATAATTTTTTGGCAGATAATTGGAGTTTTGGAAAAAAAATTGTGTTAGGGCAGCTGCGTTCCGACAGAAGCTCCACTGCAGTGTAGGGTGCTGTGCATTCCTCGCCATCTTCCACTTGGCTATCACATGATCTCAGCGTGCAGCCGGCTCAGCCTGAGTGGCGCTCAGCTCTGGGTTGCTAGGCTTGAGCTCTCCCCGACTCCCTGATCCTACCTCCCCGCTAATGCCCTGATGGAACTGAAGGGAGATGAAAAGCAGGGTGGCGCTCGAAGCCCTGACTGACCGAGAAGCGGCACAAGCCTGGCGAGCTGGACTAGCGGTACCTCCCTCGCCTCCGGAGCCCTTGTTCGAGCAGCCCGGCCGTCTGGAGGGAGGCTACTTGGTCCCAGAGGGCTCACGCAGGTGCGACACCTACCGCCCACCAACAGGAGCCTCTTCCGAGACGTCCCTGAGACAGGGCAGCCTCGTACTTAGACGAGGTAACCACAGGGAGGGACCTCACCCCGAAGTCGGCAAACATCACAGATGAAGCTGAGCGTGACAAATATTCAAGATTGTTTGGTATTCCAGTACATCACACTCACGCAGGCGGGGGTCCGGTACAGGAAGGCCGAGCCGGCCAGGTCCACCTCGACGGGGAAGAGGGTCGCGCACGCGCGCAGGGCCTCGTGCGTATCGGCGTGGAAGCGTGCCAGCCCCGCCACCAGCCGCTGCAGCTGCCACACCACGTCCTGCACGTGCTTGTTGTCCAGCAGCTCCATCTTCACCAGCACGTCCGAGCGCAGCCGGGCGAAGCGCGCGCGCGCGTCCTGGCGGCAGCGCAGGATCAGCCTGCGACCACCGTCCGTCCGTCCGTCTCCCCTGCTCTCAGTCACTCCGTCACTCGGTCTCGGCTGCTGCCCACCCACGACTCAACGTGGAGTACGTGAAGCACATGACAAAATCAACGAGTGAATCCAAATTCAATGATTTCAATGAAGGGATCAAGCATCGGTAAATCTAAGGAAGTCGACTCTACAGTCATACAAAACAAACAATGTGAAATACCACAGTTTCCAGCACACAAGACTGTCACCGTTCCATTGATAAAAACTGGAAAATAAACTTGTATCCGCACATAAGAAGTGAGGTCACGATTTTGCCGATCCAGACTTTCATTCAATATGAAACTACTATTGAAGGACTTCATGTAAAAGATTAAAAAAAAATTATTTGTAGAAAATCATTTATAAATTAAAGCATCAGAATTCATGTTATTTTTAGAGTATATTGCAGTGGTATCAGGTGAGCAGGAGCTACGACGCTACAGCAGGCAGTGCACGCACCGGTACTCGTAGTTGCCCGTCTCGACGCGGTACAAGGGCTCCTGCAGAGCGTTGTAGCTGTACTCCTCGTCATCCATCTCCTTCACCTTCAGGCAGTACGACAAGTACTCGAACTTGGTGTCCGCGTACTTGCGGATCGTCAGCTTCGTGTCGGGGATGGCTTTGTACAAGTACGTGCCCAGATCAGACAAGATCTGCAACAAGTAGAAGCTACGTGAAACGAGTTTTGACACGTGTACTTGCATGTTTACTTCAACATCGTTCTCATGCAAGCAAATAGAACTTAGAAGACAACACAGGACATCAGGAATTCATAATTGTTATATTTTTAGTTGACATCCTCCCGGGCTGCGCCCTTCTGAGCCTGATGTGCCACCACCTCCCCCCTTACGAGCTGTAAACCCACTCCTTCCACCACCACCGTCTATGGCCCCGGCGTTTAACAGCCCGCCGAAGTGTGCGTGTGTGTCGGCCCGCGCCCACCGGTGTGACGTCATTGCTCCGCTCCCGAAAGCTGCGGAGCAAGGACGAACGGGCAGTGACTTGCGATTACTGCTAGAGGAAGGAGCTTCACGCACCTGTCATCATTTTCTGAGCTTTTCAGTGATACATGGGTAAACGGGCCTCGCCACACACGGGCTACGTCACGGCCCTGAGAACAGAGTAGCCGGTCCACATGCCTGTTACAAATGTGGTGGCGCCCTAAACTTCGACGGACACTTCAACTCCCATGGTGGTAGCATAGTCGTCAAATAATATTAAGTTAAAAATATTTAATGTGCAGTAAAAATTTATAAAAAAAAATAAGGCAAACGCAAAGTTGATACGGCACGTCGCAGACTCACGGGCTTGACTGTCTTGAGCATCTTGATGCCGTACTTCTCCATCTGGCGGTGGTAGTCGCCGAACTGCCGGAACGCTTCGCTGGCCCGCGGCTGGGGCTCACGCACCCCGATGCCCGCAAAGGTGTCCCCGAAAGCTGCAAACACCGAGCAAAGTTTTCTTTACACCAAATAATTAGGACACGACAGAGCAGCACGAGCAAGACATCACTCGCTGGGCTTCAGACCGACCGCACAAGCTTCATCATTGGTGATGGTTGACTACGAGTCACCTCGGTCCAACCCGGCAGGGCTGTGGGCCGGAGGTCAAGGACATTGTCGGACTGGCCACTGGCCACTCTGCACAGCCTCGCTCGATATCCAGTCCACAGACAGGACAGCCTCTCTTTTTACAAGGCCAAATTACAAGTCTTTCCCAACATTTTTAAGGTTTTTACGCTAATTTTCTTGATTTTTTTTTTTTTTTTTTTTTTTTAAAACCTCTTTCGGCACAGCCTACAGGCGTTGGTAAATTTTGAATTACCTATTTAATCTGGAAGTGTTCTTGAACCTTTTATAACTTCTGGAACATTTTAAAAACTTAATGTAAATGACATATTCCATACAGCAAAATTTTTTACAATGTTTTTAACTCAATTCATCCAGCATTAATAGCTTAGGCTGTATATCATATTACACCTACTAAGGTATGTAGTTATAAATTTTTTTGACCATCGAACATTATTTTTCATCCCTTGCATAATATGTGGTAGTATAAAAATTTGCTTTGGACCAAGGTTTAAGATAATATTAAGATGGTTAAAAAAAAAAAATTACAACAAATTTGATAACAAACATATTTGGATTTTTTTATTTCAACCCATTTTTACTATAATAAATCATTTCATAAAAAATCAGTTTAAGATTTAGGATAATGTTTTGAATTGTTACAATAAATTATAATGGTTCTGAAAGTATACCTACTAATAAAGTTACGATTTTTTATTTTTTTTTTTTTGTCTTTCAACCCTTGTTATATTTCCACCCCCTTCAGTAATGGTTGGTGACATAAAAATTTACTCAAAACAAAATTTTAAGCAATATTTAGAAAATTTAAAATAAATAAGAACTCATTTAATAGTGTACAGGGGACAGAAATTATGAGTTTTTCTATTTCTACCCTTTTTTTCAATCCCTTGCTGCAATAGTTTGTCTTATGAAAAAATTTTTGAGACTAAAGTTTTAGATAAAAATTATAGGAACTACAAACAATCTGAATGTGGTCGATGGTGTGCCTACAAAGGAAGTTATGAATTTTTTTGTCCTCCAACCCATTTTTTTCCACCTCTTGAAGTTATGATTGGTCATATAAAAATTTTTTTCAGGCAGTTACTCAACAAGTAAAGCAGGGTGGAAAAAAGTTACAAAAAATTTTTTTTCTCATTTTTATCATGTTTTTTAGGTTTAAAACTGTTTTTTTTATTAAATTAGTTATTTGGTTCTCAGCATGTTCGATGAAAGCCATACGACATCCCGCTTTTCTGCCACTCAAGTTGAACCGGAAATGTCATAACGTCAAAAGGACTGAAGTCCAGCAAATCTGGACTTCTGAACGGGACTTAAACCACAGAAAGGGTATTTCTCCACAGGAGGAGGATTCTCCTCAGAATGAGGAATTAACTATTTAATATTCTTTTTATTTATTTTAGAGGTGTATTTAGCTGGGTATGATTTACAACTTATTTAGATAATTTACATGATAAGATCTTGTTTAGTATATAACATTTTGTTTATGTAAATCACAAGAAAAATTAAAGACCAAAAGTCAGTCGTTATGAGAGTGAAATCAGACAGTACAGTACTGATGAAAGCCGCTCCATGACGGGAGTGGGCCTGCGGTGGGACGTGCCTTTGTAGACCTGCAGCAGGCTGAAGAAGGCCTGGAGCACGGCCTTGGCGTGCTCCACCAGGCCGCGGTACACGCCCTCCGTCTGCTCCAGCTGCTCCAGCCTCTTGATGAGCGTGTCGTTGCAGAGGATGGCGCGCGACAGTCCCAGCGCGTCCGCCGTCGTGGTGCTCATGTTCTCCACCAGGCGGTGCTTCACCTTCTTCAGCACGATGTCCAGGCTCTTGCCCTGGCGCGGGTCGGCGTGCAGCTTGTTGTAGTTGACCGTCACCTCCTCCTGCGCACGGCGTTCTGGTGCTCCCTACTTCGCCCGCGCACAACCATGCCAGGCCCAGAGAGAAACAATTCTTTATCTGTAAAGTCGGTGTACGGACGATAGTTTAACGTGACGACGTCATAACAAAAGATTGATGAAATGATTGCATACCGTTATGAATAAAATTGAATCATTTTTATTGAACTATCACTATTTTGTATGGATACAAAGAAGGAGTGAAATGAAATCTACAATTTAATTGATAAATTTACTTTTATTTGCACTCATTAATTCAAATATGTTTATTACTTCAACAAAGAGATTATTTTAACTATAACTTTAATACATGTTTGCTATTTAACTTCTTCCAATCTGTGTTATTCTGTTAAGGATATATGACGATGATAGGAAAAGTAGGCAATGAATGGGAGTGTTTCAAGTTTAATGTGCCCCGAAAAAGTCAAATTGATGGTTGTTCCAATCGAGTGGAAGAGAGATAGGTGCGGCGCAAGCGTACAATGAGCGTAATGAGACACAGCGTAATGGGACAATGTGCATAACGGGACACTTTTTCGTGCATGCAGCCGGCGTTCATCGATTTATTAGACGTTGTCACGTCAAAAAAATTCACTCTTATAAAATAAAAACAACATTCGAGAAATAACGTAGTGAAGAAACAAAAAGAAGGAAGAGGGTGGAATGAACTGAAAGACTGTACACTTACAATCATAGTTTCTCTATGTTAATAGGAAGGGAAGAAAATTCGGGTGCCATAAGTATTTCCTTTAGTCATGAGACACAATAATTTGCGCTGCCTAAGGGATTAGGAACATAACAGATACATCTGTCAAATAACAAAGCAACAGTGAATGGCTCAAATTCCTCTACGAGACAAATTTAAGTTCTAAGTACATGGCCAAACAAAGACCAACCATATCGCCCGTAAACATGTGTACAGCGCATGGAGACACAAAGAGGTAACATTACAAGGCTCGAAGAATGAGTGGTTCCAAAAGAGTAATTTAAACAGAAATTCTAAGTTAATATAATTTAACTTCAACTTACATGACATGTACCGCCCTCACATAAAACTAACAAAATGGCATCAGCCAAACCAAATTCTTGGAGTTAACACCTCAGAGCTTACAAGAAGACTGAGAGCAGGTTTACGCTTCGTGGAGGGAAGGACCCAGAAGAAGAGAGGGGAGGGAAACAATTATTTGTAGGGGAAACAGTCTCGAGAACTGGCACACGCCGCTGAGGCTTGGCGGTCTCTTCAAACTACCGCCCATACAGTCGGTGAATCAGTTCAAACTACCGCCCATACAGTCGGTGAATCAGTTCAAACTACCGCCCATACAGTCGGTGAATCAGTTCAAACTACCGCCCATACAGTCGGTGAATCAGTTCAAACTACCGCCCATACAGTCGGTGAATCAGTTCAAACTACCGCCCATACAGTCGGTGAATCAGTTCAAACTACCGCCCATACAGTCGGTGAATCAGTTCAAACTATTTTCCATACATTCGGCCAATCAATTCAAACTATTGTCCGTACAGTCGACGAATCAATTCAAACTATTGTCCATACAGTCGGTGAATCAATTCAAACTATTGTCCATGCAGTCGGCGAATCAATTACAACTAAAGAAAAACATCCTTTCATTTGTCAGTATTAATGTTTGCACACTATTTTCAGACAACTTCAGGGAGATCAGAATATTACACTTAAAAACATAATGTTAACTCTAGAAACATCAGATTGAACACCTTAGTAAATACAGACAGGGTCTGAACCAAGAAACAGACAGCCTGTTAATAGTTAACACCCGGTCATGAAGGTTGCTCAAGGCTTGTGCTGCCCAGCCAACAGCGAGATGACAGGCAAGCACCGGCAGACCCACGCGTGCCTAACTATGCAACAACTGTCATGAAAATAATTAATTAATAGACAATTATATGTACCATGGTTATTAGACAGTTTGTGATTGTAGCAGAAACCCACCAGCAAAAGGCTAGCAACTAACGAACAACCCAGCAGACATACAACAATGTTTAAATTAACAGTTTTTAAAATTAGTTCTCACATTAACCTAGAGACCTGAGTTGCAACTCCAATGAGAAGTGCTGGATGCCACTGTTACCAACCTTGGAAGACTGGATCATCTTGGCCACTTCGACCTTGGTCTTGCCCTTGACAGACATGCCGTTGACCCCCACCAGCTCGTCCCCGCACTGCAAGGTGCCGTCCTTCGCCGCCGGCGTGTTGTCGAATATCTGGTTGCACAGTTACACATGTACCTGACTGCGCCAGAGCCCACAACAAGTATTCATTCATAACTTAAGAACTAGCCTAAATGGTTGTTGAAACTGACGACAGTGTCAATAAACTAAAGATGATAAAAAAAAATCATGCCAGCATTTCTGAACACAAACCACACATATTACAATTAGCAGCAGAGAAGAGATAGTAACAGATACATTTTTAACAGTACAGTCATCAATGACAAAATTAAAAGAAAGAGAGACAAAAAAAACCCACTTCTTTCGTTCATCAACATTAGCTGCATCCGAACACTAGCCTACTGGATCTCTTAGCGTCGCCAGTATGAGCGAGTCCTAGATCTCCTCCTGCCGATGTTGGCATACCTGCACGATGTAGAGGCAGGGGCAGAGCGGGGCCCCGCCCCCGATGCTGATGCCGATCAGATTGGAGCTGTCCTTGGTGAGCGCCACGTTGCCGGACGTGACGGTCATACCCCTGGCAAACAGCGAGCACAGGTCTCGACATCACAGCACACAGGAGCCTACAACTGCCAGGTATAGCATCTACGTCTGCAACAACCTGGAGGCACAGCACAGCAGGACTCCACACTTCTGACGATGAAAACCAGTGCAGCCACGCAAGGAATCAAGCGAGTCGAGATGTACGTCAACCAGCAAACAGCAATCACGAGAACAGAATCACCTTCTGATAAGCTTATCATGCCACAGCCTTCCTTTTTCATGAACTAAAAATGAACACTAAATATAATTTTAATAAAATTAAGGTTTTAAAAAAATCTAAATTATTTGAAAACATAAATTCTGTGAATTTGTCAATAGCCAAATTGCTAAATCATTTCCAATCAATGTTCAAAATAGGTGCTTTGTAATATTGGGGCTAAGTCTGGCCCTAAGACTAATCAGTGTGCAAAAATCCATTCAAAGTACGTAGGAAATTGCAGAGACTGTCACAGTTGTCTGATGGCTGTCACATTCCTATGTTCCGTTCTTATGCATGCAAGCAAAGTGCCGTGCTAAGGAAGCTCGCTACGCTACACTACAGCTCACTGCCATCTGAACACTTACGAGAGCCCTCAGTGTCCGAGCCTGTTCAGCCCGTTGCATTCCTTCACGAGACACGCACCAGGGTCACAGGAGCAAGCCCCTTCGCTTGTGTCCGCGCAGGGCTTACGCAAACGTAACGCACTAGGTTAACTGTGTACCGTCCTCAGGCACGTAGTTCCCAAAGAGTATGCTTTCTTAGAAACATTCGAATGACAGCAATTCAGAAACAAAAAAAGGTTGTTACGTAGCAGCTGTTAAAATACTCATACAATAAAATTTTAAGATAATTTACAGCAAATAAAAAAAAAACCCTATATATTACATACCTTTATTGGCTGATTAATTTAATTTTTTCCATAAAGTACAAAGTAAATATATTCTCTAATATCATCAAGTAAAAAATCTGATTATACTTTAGTTACTTTTATATTTGTTTGGATTTCCTTCTGTTATTTTGTGCTTGTTGTCTGTTCTACTGAACTTGCTCTATGTTCAAGCTCAGTCAAACCTGAGGATTCTTGTTAGTTTTATTGAGATTTTTAATGTCTCTTAACTACTTGGCATTCACTTTTCTGAACTTTTACTCTGAGTTAACCTCTGGAAAGATTTTCTTAAGAACTAAAATCCTCAAAATCTTTAGGAACACAAATGACGAAATACAAACAGATAAACTGTGGTTTCAGAGTGATACAGTCAGGTTATAAAATGAGTTTCAGAGTGTAATTTTTGTTACAAACAGCTTTTTTATGTTATTTTACAAAGGCAGTACTGTTATCAAAATTAATCTCTGTTGTATTTTTTGATAGCTGGGAAAAAATAGGCTAAAACAGATGTTTTCAGAACCTCTTCTAGTTGTTAAATACCAATGCCAAATACTGGCTGCAGCAGAGAGGTACGTCTCACACCTTTAACTTTGTACGACTGCGCAATGAAACGATAGATCGCTCACACGCATTGCTGGCTGCCACCCTTATAAAGTTTCTGGTAAACGACAATTCAGCACACAGTCAATTTAGACTTAGTAAATTTTCCAGACAGACAAACACAATTAATATTAGTCTACTCTGAAATATTTGAAGAGAACTTCTTTACGAAATAAACAGACAAACTTTTTCCAAGGCTGTCAAGTAAAATGTTGTGTGTTCCACGAGGCATTGAGGCAGTGAACTACTACGTGGTGTTGTCAGACCATGCTTAAGCCATACTGCACGTCACAGAGAGCAGGAGTGAACCACCAGGGGCCGTGCGCTACGGGCAGGATCGGAGACGTGTCGGGCGCGGCCGCGCACATGGCCGTGCTCTGGTGGGCGGACACTCTGTTACACTTACGCTGGGTTCTCAAAAGACAAGAGACGATCCAAACTGAGAAGCGACGTGTGCTCGTCTGACTCCTTCTGCTCCTGCCTTTTCGTTCGCAAGCAGTGAGGAAGAAGAACACAGACAGAAACATAGTGAACATGCCACACCTAGGACAGCACAATACACACTGACAGAAAATATTCTACAAGAGAACTACAATAACATAAAACAGAAAGCTCAAAACAATAAACAATAATAAAATTAATCCTGTTGTCATATAATTGTACAGAAGTATGAGGCCACATTCTGATACCAATGTACCTGGTCAGTCAATCCTGTAGAATGTCAGCTGATGTTCTGATAAACCATCAGCAATCTCTACAGCGTGGAACGTGGTTATCAGAAAGTGACCTCGGTCACAGACAGTGACATTATTTTTCCTATTGTTCTTAGGTTTGAAGAATGATTAAAAAAAATGATGGTGAAATGTTATTTACAATCTTGTAGTCTTGACTATGTGGCTGCTCAATTCTTCACAGTTTGCAAAAACTTTACAACCAATTTTTTTAAACTTATATTTATTATCGTAAGACATAATTTCGTACATACATCTGTATATGCATATATATATAATACATACCAGGAAGAGAATGAAATACATAGCCAACTGCAAGTGCCCACTGCCCCACAAAGCAAGGCGTGTCTTGGACTGACCACCTTTACCTTGCAATGAATCCACTACTGAAGCCTTCCTGCTAATTCACATGTTTATTTTAAGGGGGACATCTGGCATAACAAAAGTCAATCAAACTGGCACATGAAGTAACATAAAAGGCAGAGTGCACAGAAAGTGATGAAGATTCTGGGACTTCTAAGATCATCAAGAGCTGGGAGCAATGCCGTGTGCTATGACACCGTAAGATGCTGATGAGACTTGAGAACATGTTCTGCCGTAACATCAGCGTCGCTAGTTGTCTGGGTAACTATTTATACTCGAGTGTAGCTAATCAGCTTCAGGAATAAACATCACATAAAAATAAAATTACATACTTTTAGACTTAAGTCATGTGGGATTTTCAAAGAAAAAATTGTGTCAGAAAATTCTTTTTAGACAATAGAAAAAATATAGACAAAATTTTAGCAAATATGAACTGATACAAGATCATACAGCTAGCCTTGCACCATAACAAAACCCCTCAATATGCAGCAAAGTGGACTCGCAGTCCAGAAACCTGGGGTGGATCCCCAGCTCGGAACACCGCAGTTCTCGAGACCACCAGGCAGTTGCCGGTCCTATAGGGCCCGTTCTCTATTCAGGCTCTACCCCCACGCTGAATTGTTTGGATAGAAATGATAAGAATATTCTTATTAATATTCAGAACAAAACATATGATTATTCATTGTTTATGAAAGCCCCTATTTGCTGCTTGTCTCTGCTTGATGCAATCATGGTTACCAATGATTGCAATGACCAATAGGCACACTGTCGTCAAAGTGCTTTTGAAATCCTCCCTGTAGCTCTGGAGTTCCGCAGCCACACGTGCCTCTGTGTGTTGCGTAGTGTCCGAACGGAAGAAATGCATCTCCCTGGCGACCGACTGCACACGACCAGCTGGTACGGCCTGTGCCACAGACCAGGAACTTGTCCAGAGAACTGAACAGATGCAGCAGTACCTAGAGGTCGCTACTCTGACGCGTGCATCGGTGCTACGAGACGACAATCTGGCCTACGTTAGCAGGGACTCATGTTTCATGAACAGACATGAAGGACTCAGCGTGGGGATGCAGAGAGGTAGTTGCCGAGAGCACGACTGGGACGTACATGCGGTCCTCCATCGCCAGTGGGGCCGGCTGCAGCAGGTAGTCGTAGTCGTAGCGCGGACTGTTCATGGCGCCCGCGGCTCATGCACTCACACTAACACATCACAACCGACTACGCACACAGCATGCTGCTGCAAAAAAAAATAAAACAAAACAAAACAAAACTAAGCACTCAAAATAAACCTACAACAATCAAATGTGCAAGCAAGTTGCAACTAATTAAAAAATAAACTCTTCTAAGACTGGTTCAAAAACTCAAAGCAATAAAATACCAGCTTAAGGCGAGGGCTGCTGATCTTGTCCAACACACTACTGACAAAAACTAAATTCTGTGTTCCAACCAGAAGTTGGTTATTTTGTAAATGAGAGAGCCGAACATACAACAATACTCGGCTTTTAAGGCTGAACTGAACAATTTGCAAGTATGTGGCTATATGACGCCACTCAATTTACACATATCCAATTGCCTCTATATTATGTAGTAGACCAATTTGTAAAATTGTAATGAGAATACTACAGGTCAAAGAAAATGTTTCATTTGAAAGTACATATTAAGGAAAAAAAAATTTCTATATAGCAAAAAAAAAATTTTAAATCATAGGTTTGGCATCACTAAAAAAAACAAATCAGTGAGAAAATAAGTAATAGGTACTTGCTGGGAATGGTGAAACAACATAAAGACTACTGCAATAAAAAGTTAAATATTGGTACGCTACTCAATAGTTTTCTGGATAGTCCTCTACCGATCCTAGAATTTCTTTCCATCAATACACTACAAAAAAAAAACTAACTAGAAAGAAGCAAAAATAATAAAACTAAAATGAAAGTAATTTTATTTTTGTTAAAGCTGAAATAAAAGTGCATAACGTATGTGCAGTGTTGAGTTTGTTAGAATAAAACATTTCGTGGAGACTGTCAACCGCTGCTCTCTCATTGGATGTTCCCCCACCCCCACCAGTGGTCCCCAGGAGAGACGCCTGCGGTTTCCTCCTCTACTTCACATGGTGGGTGCAATATGTAAACATGTTATTGCTATTACAATCAATTTTACACAGTGCACACCAATAAAACTTCAAAAATTTCTTAAACCATTGGGCTTGAATTAAAGCTAGGGATAAACCTTAATGCTAACCCATAGTATTTTACTGGTTCTTAGTTACCAACACATCCTACACGGCCCGATCACGTGATCACTGCTTGGGGCCTGTCACACTGCCAAATATCTGCTTCCAACACCTTCCAATATGTTGTGTCAATTAAAGGTGGAGGGTTATGACATCAATGAAAAGTCACTAGTGCAGCCATGTTTGTTTGACACGTTGGATTACTTGTGTTTGCATCAAATATTTTGTATATAATATATCTTGGATGTTCAAAAAACCATTAGGAACCATCCTTTCAAGGTTAATTAAGGAATGCCTCTAGTACATGGAAAACATATAGGTATTCCTATTTACCGCGGGTAAATTGGTTGCGGCAGGGTAAAAAGCACAGGTATTGTAATGTAAGATATAACATTTAATTCTGTTCACTAACTAGTAGGAATTACGAAACCAACCCTTCGGACATAAATTTTGGAACGTGTGTAGTGTGTGGAAACCATGTTACTGATTCCTTCTCCCCCCCCCCCCCCCCCCCCCTTTTTCCAAGGTTCTTAAAAGCCGCGACGTCCGATAATTACCAAAACCATTTTCCATAGAATACTACCCTTACAACTCTATTGTATAAAAATATATTGGAGACAAATACTTGACAGTGTGACAGGGCCTTTAAAAACGTGAGTAGATTGTTGTTTTCCGACGGCCGACACCATCAATTATGGCGAGAGACGTGATACTGGGACCACCCAGGAGGCTGACGTGGCGCGCAGGGGGCCAGAGCACACCCAACTAAACTAAGAACAGTGGACCCTGTGCACTGCCCTGCAGCTCCCCTCACGCTACTCTACCCACTCCTCAGATAGCTCACCATCTGTTACCTGTTCGTGCAACCTCATGCATATTTTAACATTAACTACCTAAACCATAAAAACATTAAAAAATATATATATGTATATATCCGCTTACATCTTGTCTTCCTCGAGAAAGTAATCATCTTCGTAATCTAGCATTTTATATATTTAAATACAATATAACCGCAAACGCCCCAATGTTTACAAAACCAGAAAAAAAAATTATTTTTGATAACACGGTTATCTTCCTATTCACATAGAGAAAATAGGCGGAGAAACACTTTTCGCGAAAAAACAATTTAATACTAACGATAATTATATCGCTTAAGCCAAGTCTTCCAATTGAAGTGCATGAAAAAATGGGAAAACACAATAAACGTTAAATAGAAAAAAAATTATATTCATGAGGGCACACTAGCATTACAAATGGTTAAATTCAAAATCAAGGGTAGAGCAGGAATTTATGTTTGGCGGTTATATGATTATCGGATTTCGCCCACATCCAACACTAGATGCACACAAGGCCGACGACGCCGGAGTGAATGATGAGCTAAAACAACCAGGTCTACAAATAAGCACTTTCACTCATTCAATAAGGTCATGACTGAGCGAAAAGCAATGGGCGGGGCACTTTTCTTTTCGTTTAGAGTGTTCGTTATATAAAAAAAAGGGAGAGTGTAGAACTACCTGACAGAAACTAACGACTAGGTACCTATCTTGGTAGTCGAGGCCCGTCGACCAATCGTAGAATAGGCCATGGGGCGGTATCATGGTATATAGAACCGGCCACCATGGACGGGCTCCTAAGGACAAGTCATCAATTAAATAAGAATGTTATGTTCTAAGAAATAAGTCAAGAGTACTATACAGACCTCATGTGTGGACCGGAAAAGAATTGAGGGGTACCTAAGTGGAAAACGCAAACCGAGAGCACCTTATTTTGAGTATAGGACATGTCTGGATGGGACAGTAGGACATTTAAACCACAAATGATTAATATCAACCAGGGTGGTGTCACAACCGCAGGCAGGCAGGTCTTAGATGTCAAGTTTACGTAAACGATCGGGGGATGCGTTGTGTGTAGTCCGGAGGCGGAACGATAAAACAGCAATAGCGTGGGGCTGATGGTCAAAAAGAATGTTATTGCTCACGGCACTATCCCGAGTATATCATAACAGATACATTTTTGACAAATTAATAATGAGTGGTGTGGTGTTGTAGTTAGATGCATCAACTGATAACTTGGAGGTTTGGGGTCAAATCTCACTGAAATCAATTTTTTTTTTAAATTTTCCATTTTTATTTTTTGCAATATTAAATATTTAATTACATAAATAAATACATGATTAAATATTTTTAAACAGTTCAATGTTGATGTGGGCTTTCTTTGTTGGCACATAGCCCGCCACCCATCTGCTGTGACATCAGCTCGGAATGGAAGCTTGGCTTCGAGAGGTTGAAGCAATGGACGAAAGTAGCATTATGAGGGACGAAGATAAGGCAGAGGACGTGCAGTGAGCAACGGGAATTAGGTGCTAAAACTCTTTTAACTTTAAATAGTGGCAGTAAACAATAAATAGTAATAATAATAGAAAAAAATAGTTGTGTAGTTAAGGCGTGTGTGGAGACTAAATACCACTCCGTGTAAGGCATAAAAGGCAGGAATAAAATGAAATTAAAAACCTGTGATTTTAGGCCATAACCTTCATTACATCCAGGTGCAATACAAGAGTGAGGCATTATCTCTTTCCTCTTCAATTTAATTAACAAACATAGTAATAATAATAATTTACACCTGCAATTGGGCATCCGTCCGGTGGCAATGGGAAAATAATAAAGCATTGGTACATATCAGGCATTTACTAAGCACTCAAAAGATTGAAAATATAGTCATCTGGGAAATAATTACAAAAATTGAGACGGAACTAGAATATCATATATCATATCATTTATTTAAAAAAAACTCCCTTTTAACACAGTCATTCGTGGGCCTGCCTATTACTAGCGCTGTTAGTTCGCAGGTCACTGCGAGCTTCCCTAAGCGAACGAAATACGCCAAGGAAAAGGATAGGAATTTGCCCAGAGATTAGAGAATATGCCAGACCTATCTATATGACCGTGGTTTTGACGGTTGGAAAAGTGTTTTCATTTATATCTGTGTAGTTTTTACAACCAGAATTTAAAATGCTTTAGTTTTTTGGGAAGAATGAAAATCTATCTTTCTCCAAGCTAGTCTGAAACATTGTATTTAGTGTGGTGTCTGTGTTTAACATTGAACTTAGCGTGTTTAAGTTAATTTTATTTGTGCGGAGCTTTGAACGTTTATTATAACTGAAGTAAATTTCTTATATTTAAAGAAAATTTCTTAAATAATGGCGTGTTCAGGGAAGTTAGTTCCCGACGTACTATCTGCAGAGGAGAGTGAGAAATTGCCAGAAGATATACGCATTAAGTTAGAACATTTTGTTGAATCTGCATTTGAGACGAAAACAGCTTTATCCGCTGCATGGCAAGTTAAAGAAAGCGACTATGGTAAGTTCATTTGTGAGTAGGCCTATTCTTTGATGCTCTTCGCCGACCTCCGTAGCTCAGTCGCATGCGCGCCGGCTGACGGTGCGAGGGGTCCTGAGTTCGAGCCCCGGGTAAGGCATGGGTGTTAATTTACATATGAAAATTTGATCGATAATATGATACTGAAAAAGGTTCCAAATACGAAATGAAATTACCCTATGGCCATTGGTGCACCGCTGTAAGCCACCAAAAAATAATGAAGTCTGATGCTCCCCTGGTATGGAATGTGTGCAGAAGTGGAGACAGGTTTCAAAACTCGAGGGCCTGGGAAACAGCACATTAATTAAGGGCGGGAGGTAGACTAATTGGAGTTGAAGCGGCGTCTTGGACAGTGAAAAGGTGCCTTCGTACAAAGGAGGGGGTGATAAGGAGAGATTTGGAAACTGCAAGCTAGGTAAACTCACATCCAAGGGCCCACTGATGACAATGATGGGTCTCCTACTTAGTGACATAGGTGCATGAGTGATAGAAAGTGCAGTAGAAAGATGGGTGAGGGGCATGTGGGGAATAGTAGAGATCTTGAATCCATAACAATACTGATGATGTTACAAACATACTGTCGCGTAGAGCATTATCACTTCTATATTCTTACAGGACAAGTGCGAGAATATGGTGGTTTTGAGTGTGGAACTATAAACATGCTATTTTTCATGCTTTTAATTTTTTGAATGTTGTACTTTTTCGGTAACATAAACTAGACTATTGTATAGTCTATTTTGGGATACTGATTTTTTTTATTATTAAAGAAATTATTGTTACAAATTATGGCGGTATCATATCATATCATCATGTTCCCTATTTATTAGAAAACTTAATAATACTGGATAAAAAGTTGCAGGAAAAGTTGTGAATTATGAGTCCTAATAAAATGTCTATCAATCAATAGAATAGACCAAATGAGACTGTATTCTAATTCACGATACAGATGAAATATTATGTCTAAAAGTCTCACTTTCTAAAATTAAATACCGGTATCGCAAAATAAACTGTAGTGTACTTCACGATAACGTTAAATGATCATCCCAAAAATTCTCAGTTTTACCAAATTAAGTACCTGTAGCTATTTCACCTAACATCGCAAATGAAACATACCCAACATAGCTCTCACCTAACACATAAAATAAAATGCACATTAAAACTACAAATCACAAACATTTAAAAGCCATGAGAAACTATTTAACCTTTCTAATTTTTATTGCAATAATCTTTCACTGTCAATATTTTTTTGTAGATAGGTATTAAGTTTATGCCAAAAAAAAATTTCATTGTTCCATTTAATGTATTCTATATCACAAAACATGAACTATTACTTTCCTATTGAGTTCTACAATCACACAACCACGCATTCTTTCTCGATACTGAATCATTATGTTAATTCAATGTAAATAAACAACCATGCTCTTCTTTTGTGACTACTACACTTATTTTCACACACACATCCAACAAATTACTTAATATATACTTAATACTTATTTTTTCTCTTTTATAAAAATATTTAATTCTACTCATTAATTTACTCTTCTTCATACTGCGATCACTCCAAAACTTTTTTTTTCAGAGCACTATTTTGGCTTTCGCCTTTGCTTATAGCTATATTTTTCTTTGTTTCGCAGTTCAGTTTATCATTGGCATTGCAACTAGTTTAATTCCTACCAGTATCTGGTATTTTATTTTCAACCTGATCCGATGTGTGGGTAAAATGGGAATGAGGAATGCACAGGTTGTCTTTGATTGTAGACTTGTTTTCAAGTCATTGTGATACTTAAAGACGTTTACTAGTAGTAAACTTCTTTAACAAGTGGTTAGTTTAGGTTAGCTACATTATTATATTGTCAATTCATGTGAAAAATTTTTTTTCTTCATTAATTTATGTTGTATTAGGTTCTTTTAAAAGACCATACAATAGTTTGGAAAGTTGGTTATGTTAGGTTAGCTACATCAAAAATACTGCAATATGCAATTTTTAACTTGAGGGGCATCACCGAAACAGGCAAATATAAGTCGGTCAATGATTTTTTTTAAAGTTCCTGATAATATTTCTAATGATTCTGTAAAAGGACATTGCAATATTCCAAGGTGTGTACTAGTATTTATCATTTTAAGGGTTAGTTAGGTTGGCTTTAGATACAGTACAATTTGGTTGGCAAATATTAAAATTAATTTAGCTAACATAACTAAGTAATTAATATTGATTCAAATAAAGTTGTAATTATCTTTATCAGTTACTACTTAGGCTACATAATAACACTTTTGATAAGTAGAATTTTTTCGAAAGAAAACTTGCACATCATTTTATACAGTATCAATTGTAACATATTTAGGGAATAATAAAATACAAATTAAGTTTACGTATAAAAAAGATTTTGTACTATGGTACTCTGAATATGTAATTAAAACAGTAGAATGTACCAAAGTTTCAGAAATTATCTACACGAAGATAGATCATGTTGTTATTGGATATGCAGGCTACTTTCTAAGCTGTCTTCCCCATCCTATACTGAACCAAGGAAATGGCATCAGTATTATTGTTGTTGAAGCTTCACATTGTTTCTTTTCATCATTCTCTAATGTTTGTACTAAAAATTCTTTAAGTAATATATTTAATTGTGTTCTCAGTACGATACAAACCACTTCAAATTACTTAATAACCATGTTTTGTACCAAATGCAAACTGCTAAGTATTATAACGTTTATATAATTTTTAGGGCTTTTTATAGTTATTAATGTTTTACACTAACTGGGTTTTTTATTACAGATATCTCACTGTGTATATATAGGTATATCACCAGTGTTTTTTATCCTTCATTAAGAGTAGAGCTAACTTTGTACAACACCCTTTACCTTGCTGATTTGAGAGTAGTACTGAACTATAATAGATTCAGTACGTCCTATCTGCATCAGTGTATTTCCCAGTCCACTGAATACATGGCTAAGTAACCCTCTTCAATATGGATTCACACTTAATTAGTAGGCAAACGTACTTTTACTTAAAAAAAAATTGCCATAAACTCAAGTGAGATTGAGAAATAATTTCAATGAGTTGAGTCCGGAAATCTTCCGATAAATTAAACATATTTTTTGAATAATGTTTGTCACTGCTTCAGGATGATCTTCATACTTCCGTGCTTGAAAAAAAAAATTGAAATGTTTAGTGTCTTGAATAAAAAACTTGTAGTGTAATTTTTCTCGTTGTTTAATATAATTATGAACACAGAGAATGTGTTGGGATTCATTTTCCAACTACTCTGCCAGAGCTCAGTACACCTCTCACCACGCTACCAGACGCGACGAGCGCTTGGAGCTAGTTGATGGGCTCGCGCCACCGGGATTGAGAGCCGGGGCTGACGCCCAGGGATGCTGCTGGTTCCCAGAGCAGAAGCTGGCGGACCAGGAGCGAGAGCTGTCGAGGCTGCTGCAGGAGCTGGAGGTGGAGAGCGAGCGGCACAAGGTGGCTCGGGCCGCGCTGGCCGAGGCGGAGGCCAGGGTGGCCGGCCTGACGGAGGACGTCGCGGCCCTGCACGCGTCCGTGAGGAGGTGAGTGTCGCTGCGTGGCGGGGCGGGGCGGGGGCGGGGGCGAGGGCTGGGGAGTCACGGGCCGTGCCGTGCCGCAGGCTGGACGGCGAGGGGGAGCAGCTGCGCGGCCAGCGGGACGCGGCGCTGCAGGAGAACGCACGGCTGCGCGGCGCGCTGGCGCTCAACGAGGCGGAGATCAAGAGCCTGCAGGACAAGTGCCGCGGGCTGCACGCGGAGCTGGGGCAGGCCGCCGACGCCAAGTACGCTGCCCTGGCCCAGTACCAGGGCGTCAAGGAGCTGGAGGCGTCGCTGCAAGCCAGGTAGTCGCGTCCTCCCAGCGCCGTGGCCCCACCTCGGGTCACAGACAGTCGGCAGTTCATTTGGGAAGGTTTAACTGTGGAGAAGGTTTAATTTAGTAGCTGTGGTACATGCTAGCAGTGATTGTTGCGTTAGGCACCGTGGTGCCTATACCCATTAGCCAATCAGGGCTTGCCATTTTAAAACTCAAGTTTTTAAGATTTTTAGTTAGCTAAGGAGTTTTGGAACGTTGTATTAAGTGGCGTTACGGCATTCTTAAGTGCAGTGTATTTATGTGGAAAACAAATTAGTTTGAACAGTATTATGGAAATAGCTGTATCTTAAAAAAAAATAAATAATTTGTGTGTGGTTGACGATTGCGTAACGGAGTCTGGTGACGGGCGTGTGCCGCAGGGAGAACGAGGCGGAGCAGAAGGTGCAGGCCCTCCACAAGCAGCTCCAGGAGCTCAGGGACGACCTGAGCCGGCACCAGGACGACCTGGGCTCCGCGCGCCGCGAGTACGTCTCCAAGCTGGCGGGCATCGAGACACAGCTGGCCGCCAAGACGGAGGAGGTGCGTGCGCTCCCCGGCTCTCCCGGGTCTACCAACCGTCCTGTGGGGAAGTACGGGGAAACAACAGGGAATTTATAGATGATTCCGTTGTGTTGGTATTGCTTTCTTCTGTACGGCGGAGAACACTGAACCTCTTCATTGTTTTTTTTTCCCGTTCCGTGCTACCAGGCCAACGGTGAACGTCTCTGGGAGTGAATGCACGTAGCACGACGGTGTGATGGGTATGATGGTATGCACTTCCCCCAGCGTCTTAGCAGCCACCCACGATGGTTATCTCTATACCTCGGGCAATTGTCTTTTACCCGGGGTGGGCGAAAAAAAGTTCGTTATGCATCCTTCGTAGCATGCAACGCTTGCCCGCACATGAGAGATTACGAAACAATGTCACAGCGCTTAATCCTCTTAGCCTCTCTGGAGTGGTACCGATTCACAAAATTTTGCTGATATACTGATTCAACCCTTGTCGAATCACCGATTCCGTACCGATACGGAGAAAAACATTTTGGTAGAATTGTGCCGATCCGTATCCGTACGTGAATCACCAGATGGCCGACTGCTTATGCCCGTGTGCGTGCAGTGCGAGGCGGAGCGGCTGGCGGCGGAGGACCTGCGGGCGTCCCTGCAGCGGTCCCAGGAGAAGGTGCAGGCGCTGACGGCCAGGCTGGAGGAGCAGCGGCAGATGGAGACGCGCATGAAGGACAGCTTCGACCGCGAGCTGGAGGCCCGCAGCAAGCTGGTGCAGCTCTACAAGAGTGAGTGCTGAGCGCGTTCCACAACCTCCCGGTACAGGTCGCTGGGTTTACTCATAACTGCAGCATGTTGTCATTCAGATGTGGTACTGGAATGATTTCGACTAATATTTTGCAATAAAATGATATTGAGTAAGAATAATTAACTATTCAGAACAATAAAAATAGATTGGCAAGTATTTGTGTGTTTAGAAAATGTACCGTCATAATGCAAAACTGATTTATGAATAACAAATTGCTAAATACATAATATTTATAGAATTTACTGTATTAAAATATTACGTTTTTGTGACTTAAGTTAATTTTTGTGTTATTATAGCTCATTACATTCATGTATTTGTTGCATTTTGTGCTTTATGGTGTGTTTACTTCATCTCAATGTTATAGTGTTTATTGACATGCTTTTGTGTGTAATTTTGGTTTTATCGCAATTCACCATATAATATTCTTGTCCTTATTGATCACACGTATGGCTTATAAATCTATATTATTTTGTGGCTTCTTTGTGTATAATTTTGTTCATCTCCCCTCCCCCATCCTCCACACTTCACATATTGCCACACCTATTTAATTCTTATTAATTTCATCTCTTCTGGCTGTCTTCATCTTTTATAATGCCACAAAATCCTTAAAAAATACTAACAGTGGTTTTTAATGAATTAAAAAAATATCTTATCTTGTCACAATTTTTTAAAATTTTATTTTTTTTAATTTTTCACCTCATGAATTAGGGGTTTGCCGTTTTTTAATTTTTATACTGGTTGTAGGAAACCACATTTCCACCCAACCTTTGGGCCACAAACTACTGGGGTTTCAAGGACTTTGAAAGGATAACCTTTTATGACCAAGGCCACTCTCTGACAGCACCGAACCACTGCTACACGAATGCGGCGTGCCACGAGGGGTGCAGCATGGTGGCTTGTGACCCCCGCGCAGACTCTAGCAGCGTGGCGGAGCTGAGCGTCGGGGAGGTGACGCAGGGCGCGCGGCAGCTCAGCGACCTGCTCAAGGAGAGCACGGACAGCTACGCCGCGCTGGAGGAGCGGTTCGCGCAGGCCGAGGCTGAGCGCAGAGAGCAGCTGCTGGAGCGGGACAAGCGCATCGAGGACCTGGAGAAGGAGCTGGCCACGGCCAACCGCCTGCTGGGCGACATGAAGAGAGGTACACGTCCGTCCTTCATTACTTTCACTGAAGGGCAATTTATAAAACAAGTTTACTTAAAAAAATATCGTGCATTTTTTTTGTTACTCCACAATATTTTCAACAGATACTCACTTAGTGCAAATCATGGGTGTAAAAATAATGTGCAGGTGATAATTAGGGACACCTGTTTGTGGTGAAAATTCTTGGTTGATTTCGTCAATTTGCAACATGAAATGCTTTCGCACAGAGCAGGAAACAAATGCATTAATACTATAAGGAAACTGATGTTGCAAGTAACACAACACGTTGTGGATCCCGGGCAGCTGTAGTGTGTGTGTCTGCGTGGGGCCCGCAGAGGACCTGTCGAAGGCGCTGGAGGGCATCTCGCCGGGCGCGGCGTCGGCGTGCCGCATGCTGCGCTCGTGTGGCTCCATCACGCAGTTCTACACGCGCTTCGTGGCCGTGTCGGAGGAGCTGGCGGCCGTGCGCGAGGAGAACCGGCGCCTCAAGCTCGGCCTCAACACCATCGCCGAGGCAAGCTCGTCGCTGTTTCAGGGCACACCCACTTTGTTAATGTATCAGTACCATACATTTTTGCTATGCTAAATAATTAAGAGTAAGTATTAAATCTATAAAAATTAAATGTAAATGTTTGTTCTTTCAGAATCTTAAATCTCCTAAAGTTCTCCACCAATTGCTTTGAAATTTCGACACAAATTCGCATTGGAATATTTGCGTGTTTTTATATACCTGTGACTCACCGCTGACAGGTAAAAATATAGATAAAAATTTAGCTGTGGAGAAATATTTATATAAATTAATGTTCATGTGTTCAGGGTGGCGACCAACCGGGAAAACCGGGAAAACCGGGAAAAGTCAGGGAATTTTGCCAGCAGGGAAAAGTCATGGAAAAGTCAGGAAATTTTTCAAATAGTCAGGGAAAAAATTAAATCTTGTCTAAAGTTCTTGCTGCAGCATTTTACAGCTTAATATTATTCATAGTCTTTGTTAATTTGTTAAGTGTATGTAGCGAATTATTAACTGAAATTCTGAATACTATATTTTATACGAAGTTTGTTTATTGAAGCCATTTTTGATGTCGCGGGTCCATGAAAAACTCTGCTGTGTTTGCATTGCTGATAACAGCTGGCTGGCGTGCGCGCGCATGCATTGTATTGCCACCATAGTCATGGTACGTGTACCAAATTATTCTATGTTTACTAGTTTTATAGCTCATAGTACACCGAGATGACCGAGATAGTTTTATTTTTGTTTCTCGTATTATTGGCAACTGTGGTACAAGTACACGAACGTTTTGGGATGAAAACGTAAGTGCTTTTTTTTGTTGCCAGTCGTGTTGTGTAGTGCTTCTCTACGTTTTACTTTTCAGATGTACTACAGTAGAACCCGTTTATAGTGAACCCGCCTATAATGAATTCCCGTTTATTCTGAATTTCCGTCTCGGTCCCGGAAAAATGATGTGAGGTTATGTATTAATTTATTGGATATAGCGCACAACTTTTGTCAATGTTGATACGTTTTCCCGTGTACCACGAACAAATTTTGCCGATATAATGCACATTTATCTCAAATATTTTCATATAATTACAAGTATTTTCACAAAACGTCTATTCTGGATCACATTAACGTTTTTCTCCGCAATATGCTACTCGATTGTCCACTGTTCATATTATAAACAAGTCGTAATCGAGTGGCCTCGGTAGGCTGCGTGTAGCCAGAAATGGTGCTCAGTTTGGTGAAGATAAAAAATAGTTTTCCCTGCGTAGTTAAAGAATGGGCGAACGCGTGTACATTTAATAAGTTATCAAAATTAAACATAAATTACCGCCACACAAATACGTATGTACATTATAGCAACAAATTCAATATTTTTACGTCTCATTTTTATCGTTAACGTTTCGGACATTTTGATCGAGTAAGGTTCGTAAGACTACCACTAGATAGAACTCTGTGGACTAAATTTTTCCATAGAAAGTAAGAAATTTTCGTTCCAGCTTTAGCAACTGCGATATTAAATGATATGTAGTGATCTTTGATGCGCCAGACTCGTTATTTTTCGTTTATTTACTTTTGACGGTAAAAAGAATTTCGTGTTATTAAGCTGCAAATGTGCTTCAATAAGAAATACATACATAAAAAAGGGTGAAACACGCGTTAAAAAATGTAAGGCATTATCTGTGCGTGATAAACTGGACATTATTAAAAAGGTAGACTCCAACCCCACTGTCCCGCACGTGTTAATATCAAAGGAACTGGGAATTGCAACATCCACATTAAATACAATATTAAACAAGCTGAACAATCTTCTTTCTCAAGCTGCGAATACGTCACAGAGTATTAAACGCCTGAAAAAAGGAAAATATGCCGATGTCGAAGAACCATTAATAGAAAGTTTGTACATGTGTAGTGCATTAAAAATATCTGCATTTGCTCATAAAACTGTTGCTTTGAGTATTTTCATTCGTTCTTTTCTTGGCTTAGGCCTATGTGTAGTTAAGATTATGCTTTTGAGTATGTATTGCCAATATAAAAGTTTTCCCAGATATAAAGTTTCCCCTCTATAGTGAACATATAAACTACTCCCTTTAGATTCATTATAACAGGGTTCTACTGTATTTATTTTATTTTGCTGTCCTCTTTGTGTAAACGTTTTGAATAGTGGCGTGTACATGTTTTCAGTATTATTTAGTAAGCTAGTCGGGCTTTGTTCTGAAGATAAAAAGGAGAGAATATAAGTAGTATACAAAGATGGGGAAGAAAATGTGCGCGGGATCAGATATGAACGTGTGGGCTTGGGAAGAATATTGCCGTTGCTGAAAGCTAAGAGTAAAGGTGATTAATGAGTTAAAGTGTTTATTCGGTTATATTCAAATTTTTAGACCATTACTTTTATGGAGTAAAACATTTTTTTTTAATGAATTCCAATACAGGATAAGAAAAGTGAAAGGTAAATATTAAGAGTAGCTAATCATTAGACTTGCGCATAATAGTTCGCGACCGGGAGCGCTCCTATTAAAAAACGTTTACACAAAGAGGACAGCAAAATAAAATAAATAGTACATCTGAAAAGTAAAACGTAGAGAAGCACTACACGACTGGGGGAAGGAAGGAAGGAAGGAAAGAAAAAAAAAAAAAGAAAAAAAAAAAGAAAAAAAAAAAGACACACGTGCGAACTAGGTCGCTCTAATTGGGTAAAATGGCGTATATAACAGTTGTTTTTAATCTTCACTTAACATATAATATAATCAAAAACTTTTAATTTATAAAAGGATTTATTTTATAGCTTGTTAAAGAAATATTATTTATGAAATGTGTTTCTTTTAGTGAATAAAATTCAGTTTTATAAATATACAAATGTTAATTTTTTTTTTAAGTTTTAGAAATAATCAACAAAAAATGCGTTATTATTTAAAGGCAACAAAATTACGTACATTATTAAGAAAAAAGATCCATTACTCTTTTAATTTGTTACCTTACAATTAGACATAGAAAAACTAATAAAAACTCTTAAGTAAGATTGTTTGCTAATATTGCTTAAGAATGTGTATGTTAATTAGTACCTATATATAATTCACTAAATATTAGCAAGTTCATCATCACTTAACATACACTATAATCGAAAAAATTTAATTTCTAAAAGCTATTATTGTTTGTCTGATTTTGTTTTGACATATATTTGTGTATGTTATCTGATAAGTTATTTATAATATGTAAAAATAAGAAGGTTTTACGCTTAAAAAAATTGATGAGATTGTTAGGCATGGTCAGGGAATAAAAATGATTTTCCTGGAAAAGTCAGGGAATTTATTCTTTACAGTTTGGTAGCCACCCTGGTGTTGGTCTTTTGTTTTGTAGAGATAAAGTTATAGATAGGAACATATAATGATAGAGAGGTTTAGAGAGATGCAGAGGGAGATTTACAGATATGTAGAGTTAGAGAGGTAAAGAGATAATAGAAAGGGAGATACACAGTTATATAGAGATAGTGTTGGGTAAATACAGATAGAGTGAGTGACATATAGAAACATGGATATGTAGAGTGATATGGATACATATGGGGATGTTTTTTTTTCTTCTGTAGAGGAATATGATATGACTTGTAGAGGGACGTACATGTAGAGAGAGAGAGAGAGATGGTTAGCACATGTGCACAAGAGGAAGTGAAGGAGAGCTGAGAGGGAGCGTGTGGGCGCGGCGGGCAGGAGCTGGAGGCCAAGGCGCCGACGCTCAAGAGGCAGAAGGAGGACTACGAGCGGGCCATGGCCACCGTGGTGCAGCAGACGCAGCAGATGGACGCGCTGGCAGAGGAGATGGTGCGGGTGCGGGAGGAGGAGGCCGGGCTCAAGAAGCAGCTGGCTCACCACCGGCAGGAGGGCGGGCGGCTGCGCTCACAGCTCGCCGACCTCGCCAAGCAGGTGGGCGTCTGCAGAGATCAGCATATACTCTGCTGGAAGTCATCACATTTTAATTTCCAATAAACTTTTGCTAAATTTAATAGCAGTTTGTTTTTGAGGGCTCCCTTCGTTTTATAACCGCACTTTAAAAATAAATTGTTTGAAGCTGTCCACTTAAATTGCGTGGGATTAATTTTGGAAAAGGTTTTATCTTTTTAACATAAAAATTGGTCTTATTCCTGCAAATAGGAGATCTGTTTTGTATTATGTTTGATTTAGCTTATCAAATATTTTAAAAAAATCCGGTGATATAAAAATGTTTAAAGTAAACTTTTTTAAAAGGTCCTGAAAGTGGTTCACAAAGTTGTGAAACTGGCCGATCACTGAGGTCTGGGTGTTCCTCTGGCAGTTTCATGGGTAGCTAAAGTGGTTTGGCGAACTTCAGGTAATCACTGTAAAACAAACATACATTTGAATTTTGTCACGGATTGCACTATTTACAGCAAAACCCCTTATTTGCACTTTTCATGGGGACAAAGTAAAAAAGTGTAAAAAGCGGGAAAGTGTAAATAAAGGGAAAAGTATAAAAAGGAGTACAGTTTACCTTATTTAGAATTTTTTTCCTTTTGTTTAATAGCACATACTACAATGCAGGTACAAACACACTAACAACAAATTTTACTTTAGTATTTAATCCATTATTAATTTACCACATTTGACAAAAATAAAAAAAAGAATGAAAGCCAAAATGTTTTTCTGATTACTTCCTAAAAATAAATTTGAAATTTTCTTCTGCTTGCTTTTTTGGCTGTTCAAGATTATTTGCCTCTCCAAATTATAAATACAGTTGCAACCGGCAGGGTTTATAACAAATACGGGCTACATACACATTGCTCACAGTAAAAATTTTTTTAAGAAAAGGCCGCAAATTGTTGAATATTTACTGTCAATAGCGCGCGAAACGCGGAGAAAGGTCATTGTACTCGGTCAGCTGCTGTAACGACGCGGCGGCGCATGCGCACTCTATGCTCCGCCCAGGCTCATGACGCCATCAGCCGCCAACCAATAGATGCGAGCTTAGCGGAAAAAAATATAAGCTCCACCTCCCGTGTACCAATTTTATCCAGTTCTAATACCAGTTTATTGGTATACGCACCAGTTTTCTCGCTGCCGTGACATGTTCAAGTTTACGTTTATCATGATGTCTTGATACCAATAATTAATTATTTACGATCCCCAGAAATAAATGGTTAGTTTAAAAAATATGGCGTCAACTGTACAACACTTCCCAAATTATAAAAGACGTATAAAACAGTTACCAAGACACCGCTCATTTTATCTTGTGAAGTTTATGTCTCGTACCAGTATTTCGGCTAAGTTGTGACATAAATACAGTATCAGAACTTACAAGCAGCCATGTTTGTACATTCATGAGTTTACGTTTTTCCCTCGTGCATTTTAGATTGTCTCCTGCTATAATTACTCGTACTTTTACACGCCTAGGCTTAAATTATTACATGTTTAGAAATAAAAGCAACTTTTCATGTTATAAAATATGTATATTTTGCTATTTAAAATGTTCATTGCCTACTAGCTCCACGGTATTTTCTGGTTGTTTATGGTTGTTACGTGACGTAAATAGCGGGATTGATTCGATTTTTGAGACGTAATTCGCGGGAAAGTATTGTATTGGACTATATGGGAACCAAACGGGACCTGAAGAATATAGTGCAAATAACGGGAAAACGTAAATAACGGTAACGTAAATAAGGGGTTTCGCTGTATATGGCATTTTGAACAAGCAGAATTTATTAAGTGCTAATGCAACAACTGAATCGTGTTACAAAAAATTTGCACATATTTTGGACACACCCATTCACCTCATTGTTTTGTTGATATCAATTGATATCCAGGCTGCATTTCTTTAGCCAGTTCTACCAACCGGTGGACTGTTGTGGCAACAATACCTCAATCCAGGCTTGCCAAATTTACATTTGATGCTGCTGGCCATGCTACCTGCAGCAAGAAATCAAAACCATCTGAATTTATCTTATTTCTGAAACTCGTTAATTCTCTACGAGAACTTGAATCATTTATGAATTGGATGTTAACCCAACTGCACACGGAATGACTTGATGAAGGGAGCGTGTTGATGTACTTGTCTGCAGGTGTGCCACTTGCTGCGGGAAGTGGAGCACGCGCGCGCTGGGACGTCTGCAAGCGGGTGGAACATCTCCAGAGACGGAACCAGCTCTTCCGAGGTACTGGCGCTCTCTCGCTAGCTTAGTACCACGGTAAAACTCACTGGCTACGACCTGATTTTATTACTACTTTCTCTCTATTACGTCACCTTTTCGAGGCACTGTGAAAAATTATTAAGTCAGAAATTAGAAGGTAAATGGCAGGAAATTTTTTTTGAAGCATGTTGTGTTGTATTTCCCTTGGCGAGCACTGTACTGCACGTGGCATTGGGAAACCCCCTCCTCCCTCCGACCAAAGATAACTGTTCCGTGGCACCGGCATGTCTGCACGCCGTCCGGCGCTCTCAGCCAGCCATCGCGATATATGCTTTAGTAAACACTACCTTATTTGTTTGCACTGATATTACAACTTAGGTCTGCGTGATTTTGGATCTCTCGTGGCTTTGATAACTATTTGTTGATGACTTATCGCTAGAGGTTGATGGCATCCCGAAACTCTGGATAACAGTCGGGAAAGAGACCATTCCCGGACTTCAGGAAAATCATTTTTCCTCTTGGGATAATTGCACATGTATTGATCAGACAAAGCACAGAGATATCACAAAGACACATGCATCTGTAAAACTTAATTCAATCCTTGTTCAAAAATGTTGTTAAAAATAAAAACTCTGACTCACCCGCCGGTGGTTAGTTTAGTTAAAAAGGTGACGAGATCAGGTAGAACATGTCCAGCTGTGAACACGAGATGGAAGGAGACTGTAATGCCCAGGCAGGTTGTGTGGGAGTGTTGAGCGGCGGGGTGTGCCGCAGGTCATCTCGCAGAACCTGGTGGTGTTTGGGGATGTGGAGGAGCTGCAGGCCCAGAACCAGAAGCTGCTGGCCTTGGTGCGGGAGATGAGCGTCAAGGAGGAGACTGTAATGCCCAGGCAGGTTGTGCGGGAGTGTTGAGCGGCGGAGTGTGTCGCAGGTCATCTCGCAGAACCTGGTGGTGTTTGGGGATGTGGAGGAGCTGCAGGCCCAGAACCAGAAGCTGCTGGCCTTGGTGCGGGAGATGAGCGTCAAGGAGGAGCAGGCGGAGGAGGCCGGGCAGGACGAGGTGGTGCTCAAGGTCAGGAGCTCTACCAACAACCAACATCTCGGAACTCCTCGCGTCTTTCATAATGGAACAATAGTTTTCATACTGATCTTTTTTGAAGTTATACCTCTTCAAGCCCTTTATGTGAAAATGATGACAGTTAATTTTTACGATGCACGCTCATCATGCTACAAAATTTTGAGAGGAAGATGGCGGACCTACGTGTATGAAAATGAACCCATGCATAGTCACTTTGATAAAAATTAGGGGACATGCCAAATGTATTAGTGTGCCAAATGCAACTTTATGATATCGAAACTACCCTGGAATATATTTGGTGATTTAAAATAGTCCTAGTAAAGAGTATTTTCAAGTTTTAAAAAAACCTAAGGTTTCTGGTATTACAATAATTTTAATATATATTTTCTTCACAATCTTCTGTCAGGCTTTGCAGTGTAATGGTCGTAGTGTGTGGTTTATAAGATGGACCGTGGTTCTAAACTGGGCAGTAGAATTTTAATTTTTTTTTTACTTTTTTTTTAATTGCAGATTACTGGAATGTACTAATTGGGCTTTTAAGAAGAAATATATCTGTATACATTTTATTTATTGTATTCTTATAATATTATTTTATACACTTGTTCATAGTAATGTGCAGTACTGAGTACTTATTTAATTAATTTTTGTTACAGTAAATTTCAAAATAGTCCAGTATAAAATCCAAAAGCGATATAACTTCTAACGCGCTTACATAAGTACAAACATTCCCCCCGCCCCACCGTGGTCCTGGCAGACAGGCAAGGCCTCGGAGGTGGTGAGCCTCCCTGGGGCTGGTGTGCGGTGTGACCCCTGAGGCCTGCAGGCGGTGGGCGACTCGTGGCTTGCAGGAGAAGCTGCAGTTCTACGAGGCCCAGTTCCGGGAGATGAAGGAGGCCACGGAGGGACACAAGAAGGTGATAGAGACGCTGGTGCGGCAGCGCGACATGTACCGCACCATGTACGACCAGGAGGTGACGGGCTCTGGGGCCCAGGCTCCGCCCCCTCAGGAGCCGGGGCAGGAGGACCCGGCTGTGCAGGAGGTGGGTGCAGCGGTGATCGTTGCACAGTTATAGTGTAGTACATCTTAAGGATAGACTTTTCTGAAGGTAACTTTATTTTCACTTTGCTGTGATGACTGAACTTTTTCATCCAGGGTATGTACTAGATGATTGTAGTCCTTCGTACAGTTTTCCGTTCTCTTCGGTAAGGAGTCCTGGGAAGATGTACACTTTTAGACTTCTGTAGTTTCCTTCACTGATTTGCTGATCGTTGCGGTTTAATCCATGATGCGTCCTAGACAGTTCTGCAAACTATGTATTCGTTGACACTAATGATAATGATCACTGGTAGAATTCATTAGTTCCTTTCACAGCTTGCAGAAAGCTTGCAAACTATTCAACACTAATATTCATCTGTAGGATTCAGTTGTTTCTCTTATAGTTAGCTAATCATTAAGGTAGAAATCACCATGTGTGTTAGAAACTACTCTAACTGTAGAATTAGGTAATTAAACATATCCAGACCTAAACTATGCTGATGTTAGTAAGGTTTGAAGATAGTAACTCCAGTGGAAAGTTAGTTTAATTCTTAATAAAGTTCAGGTACACAAAAATATTTATATCTGTTCATTTTCTGAACATAATTCTTCAATATTTTAGTTTCATTACTGGCGTATAAGGGCTGAATATATGCCAAAACTGCACACCAAAATCATCAATGGCCAAACTCATTCAGTAATGATGACATTCTGACTAAGTGTTTTAAAAAGAACCAAACATTCTTCTCTCTTTTTTTATACTTCATATTACAATTCATAAATAATAAAACCAAATACAGTAGAACCCTGTTATAATGAATCTGAAGGGAGTAGTTTATGTGTTCACTATAGAGGGGAAACTTTATATCTGGGAAAACTTTTATATTGGCAATACATACTCAAAAGCAAAATCTTAACTACACGTAGGCCTAAGACAAGAAAAGAACGAATGAAAATACTCAAAGCAACAGTTTTATGAGCAAATGCAGATATTATTTTTAATGCACTATACATGTACAAACTTTCTATTAATGGTTTTTCAACATCTGCATATTTTTCTTTTTTCAGGCGTTTAATAGGTACTCTGTGACGTATTCGCAGCCTGAGAAAGAAGATTGTTCAGCTTGTTTAATATTGTACTTAATGTGGAGTTTGTAATTCCCAGTTCCTTTGCTATTAACACGTGCGGGACAGTGGGGTTAAAGTCTACCTTTTCAATAATGTCCAGTTTATCTCGCACAGATAATGCCATACATTTTTTACCGCGTTTTTCACCCATTTTTATGTACGTATTTCTTATTGAAGCACATATGCAGCTTAATAAAACGAAATTCTTTTTACCGTCAAAAGTAAATAAACGAAAAATAACGAGTCTGGCGCATCAAAGAACACTACGTATCATTTAGTATCGCAGATGCTAAAGCTGGAACGAAATTTTCTCACTTTCTATGGAAAAATTTAGTCCACAGAGTTCTATCTAGTGGTAGTCTTACGAACCTTACTCGATCAAAATGTCCGAAACGTGAACAATAAAAATGAGACGTAAAAATATTGAATTTGTTGCTATAATGTACATACGTATTTGTGTGGCGGTAATTTAATTTTTATTTTGAAAACATATTAAATGTACAGGCGTTCGCCCATTCTTTAACAATGCAGGGAAAACTATTTTTTATTTTCACCAAACTGATCACCATTTCTGGCTACACGTAGCATACCGAGGCCACTCGAATACGACTTGTTTATAATATGAACAGTGGACAATCGAGTAGCGTATTGCGGAGAAAAACTTCAATGTGATCCAGAATAGACGTTTTGGGGAAAAAAAAACTTGTTATTATATGAAAATATAGAGATAAATGTGCATTATGTCGGCAAAATTTGTTCGTGGTACGCGGGAAAACGTATCAACATTGACAAAAGTTGTGCGCTATATCCAATAAATTAATACATAACCTCACATCATTTTGCCGGGACTGAGACGGAAATTCACAATAAACGGGAATTCATTATAGGTGGGTTCACTATAAACGGGTTCTACTGTAATAAGTTATTTATACAGATTTCATAGAGCAAAATTTCCAGTGTTCCACTGTAATTTATCTATAAATGAAATTACGTTACCATTTAATATATTTTTCCGTGAATAATTGGCTTCACAACTTTGCTGTATTCTTCTGTCTGTCCTAAATTCCTTTAAGCTTAATACAGGAGAAAATATTTTTTTGGATCTACAGGTGTAGCTATCCTTTAATTGTATTTTACAAACTCTTATAAAAGTACATTTGGTGTGGTATGATTTTGTTAAAATTTTAATTTATTTGATTTTAAATATATATAAAAATTGTAACCAAATGTTGTAATTGGTTGGTTAGTACAAACCACGTTATTGATAGTTACAAAATTAATGGTCTCTTCACGTTTGTATTATTATAGGTTTGATTGTACTTTTAAACTCTGCAGCATAGAAGAGACCACATGATAAAGTGAAGAATGACAGGCGAAGGTTGTAAGTGTGAGTACTAGGATAAAAACTTCTCGCTCACGCTATTGTCTGTGCCATCCGGACTTTGCATAACAGCAACATAAATACAGTCATACAAGATGACTTGTCATGTTATATTCTTTAAACGCACAATTATTGTATATATATAATCTAAATCTCGGAAACGGCTCCAACGATTTTCATGAAATTTAGTATGGAAGTATGCTATAAATCAATCTAGCTAGGATTCATTTTTAGAAAATGTCGTTTTATCAGTGTTTTCAATAATCAACTTAAACATAAATGACTCTTCCTGACATCTATTGGCGAGTAATAATAACATTTTTTTTTTTAAATTGGGAGCAACTGACTCCTTTAACGACACAACAACACTAAAGCTACTCCAGTAGATGGCGTTGTTAAGCAACACTAATCCAATTGAGTGTTTGGTTTGAGGTCAGACCAAGAAAATCAATTGCTTACTTATATTATTTGTGTCTTTTTTAACTCATGTGTTCACTTAAAAATGCATAAAAGATCTTTGAAGGAAAAAAAAAACGCCTATTATTATGTCGGTAAGATCGAAAAATTTAATTCATATTTGATTATTTCATCAGTATGTAATTCGTATTTAAATATAATTTCTAAAAAACACCATTTACCAAAACAAAAAAGAATGCGGAGCCAAGCTCGGTCGTCCAGGTACTAACATTTCGGCAGCTCCGAGCCCAGTGAGAGATGTGCTGGAGTTGTGGTGTGAGTGCAGCTGAAGCAGAAGCTGGCGGCCGCGGAGGAGCAGCTGAGCCAGCTGCAGGAGGAGACGGACGCCTACCACAAGGAGCGCCAGATCAACGACCGGATGGCGGCGGAGCAGATCCAGAAGCTGACGGCGGAGCTGGACGGGGCCAACGACCAGGTGTCGAAGCTGACGGGCCGGCTGGCCAAGTACGAGGAGCGCGCGCGGCTGCAGGAGGCGAGCGTGCGCTCCCACAAGCAGCAGGTGTCCGCGCTGGAGGGCAAGGCGCTGCTGCTCAGCAACACGCTCAAGAAGCACGAGGAGACGGCCACCTACTTCCGCAGCGTGAGTCCTGCTGGTCTGCCGTCCTGATCAGACCGAAAGCATGTCAATTCACTGCATCACAACGAAATGCAAGTTCTATCATGGAATCAAGCAGCATTTAACCAAATCTTAATTCTTATCCCACAAAAGTAATCTTTTAATGTTTTAGATTCGAGGAATGTCTGAAAGACAAAAATTTCACCAGAGTGCATACACCAGATAAATTAATTTCATTTGTTTTTTACGTGTCTGAATATATCTTTTTTAGACTAATGCATTAAAAATTATTTAATGTTAACTCCAGTATGCAAATAAACATTTTTGGATATAGTAGTTATTACAAAACAGTATGTATAAAATTAAAAACAATTATACCGAAAGCTTCTGTTTAAAAAATGTAATTGGACTACAAATAAAACCATAAAATCTTGTCCCTAGTCCTGGAACAACTCTTCGACATGTTATAAACAGTGACTTGGTCAACTGCTGACCAGACGGGAACACTAATGTCGCTGCCCGCAGAGAGCCATGCAGCTGGAGGGCAAGGTGGCCGGCCTGGAGGGGCAGCTGGAGCGGGTGAAGCACGAGCACGCCCTGCTGGCGGGGAAGGAGTCGCGCCTGCGCGGCGAGCACGACACGCTGCGCAAGGAGCACGGCAAGCTGTCGCGCTACCTCGAGAACCTTGACGCCATCCGTGCCAGCTTCGAGCGCCAGGAGACGGAGGCCACCGTGCGGCTGCAGAGCCTGCTGGAGAACTCGAACCGCGAGTGCGCCGCCCTCCGCCGCCGGCTGCAGGTACCGCTTCCCTCTTGTGTTCTCGGCAGCAGTTCTTGAAAATCAAATACAGTAAAACACCGTTTTAACGAACTTAATTAGAGCGAACAATTCATTACTACGAACTATGCCTTTGGTTCCGTCAGACGTCCATATAACATAACGAAAAAAAATTTCACTAGTACGAATTTTCTCATTCAAATTTTTTAAATATTCTATAAATATTCATTTGAACGAACACTTTTCTGCCCGGCATGGCAAACGACAAACGGATAAAATCGTCGCCATTCACCCACAAACTGCCATCTTATTTATTTTTATACGCGCCATAGATGACTGCAATGGACTAGTGTTGAAATTAATGCACAAAACTAGTGTAGCGACTAAAGCGCTGCATTGTGATGTTCGCTGACATTACTCTTTGTTCTATGCTCGCACGACGTGTTTAACCGATGCGAAGTGCTACATCATAAAGTATTGCTACACACACATCTCTGGTCGTTTTCTTGTTTATTGTTTGAGAAACGTGCGGTAGCCTACAACTCGCATAGTTTCGGTTCCCTAGCACGTTCGTGCAACTTCGGATTTCTCTCAAAAATTGAAATTAAAAAAATCGAAGGGTTGTGTTAGGTTAGTCACAACATGCTTGATCTTCTGATTTAGCGGCTGAAGTGGCGTTAATACCAAAACACAAAACTTCGGAAATCTTCGCAAATTCTTGCAGGGAACCGAAACTACGTGAGTTTTAGGCTTCCCAGAAATGTGGCTATACTACATGTATAACTTATTTTTACATGTGTAGGGTGCATTTGTTTTTATAGTTTAAAAAACATTACTACTGAACATGTCTTCTAGGAAACGACTGAAATGTTAAAAGCAGTAGATAAAGAAAATAAAAAGACTGATGTGGCTAAAAAGTTAGGTATCTCCAAATCAACATTGTCCACAATTCTCACCCAGCGATCCAGTTTGGAAGACAATAAAATGTAAAAAAAAATTCCTAACTTTTAAATTTTATATTTTTGATTTATTACAGCATTTTTGCAAACAGCTTGTCTTGATTCCAAAGGTAGGCTTACTACTTTGGCAAACAACTTACCTACGTATTTCTGTATTGTACATATACATACTAGTATGTATGTATGTAGTATGTATCTTGATCCCAAAGTATAGCTGTTAAAGTAATTGATGCTTGTACCACTCATATTGGTATTAGATTTTCTACTTTGTTTTTTAACAAGATCGAGTTATGTTCAAAACCCCAAAACAGGCAATCATTGTGATTTTGGTATAAAGAACTTCATTATAACAAACTGCCATAATTTTGGTCCCTTCGTGTTCTTTATAATGAAGCTCTACTGTAAAGGGTTTTGGGGCAGAAAGAAATGCACCTTATGTTTGTAATTTTTTTTTTAAAATCTTTCTGCAGAAGGCTTGCTTTTGCGTATCGGTTGTGCATATAATTTTGGGCGTGAAAATGTTAACATTTTTAACCTTTGAAAATGGTTAGCACCAAACATCTGTTTTTCAACTCGGTGAACAACAGATGTGCCGTGGCATACGGTTAGCCTTACAAGGTACGAAAATCAGCTACGGCAGAAGTAGCTCGGCTTCTGGGTTATAGCCGTGTCCTTGGCGAATAATTCACCGACGTTTCGTTCGACGTTGTAGTCGCCATCACCAGGGAGCAGTCACCCACTGAGGCTCCCTGGTGATGGCGACTCGTGAATTATTCGCGGAGGCCACGGCTGCACCCCAGACCACGGCCGTGAAGGCCTGCGAGCATGACCGGCCACGGGGTGTGCTGGTGGGCAGGAGGTGGAGCAGCAGTGCAAGGAGGAGAAGGCCAGCCTGCTGCCGGAGGTGGAGCTGGCCCAGGCCCGCGTCGCCGAGGAGAAGCAGGTGTCCGCGAGCCTGCGGGCCGAGCTCGAGGCCGCCCGGGACAGCGTCCAGAAGAAGAGCGCCAGCATAGAGGAACTCAACAAGAAGCTGACAGAGGCCAGAATGAGTCCCTTGGTGCTGAGAAGTGCTTCAGGTGAGGTGATGGCCATGCGCCCTCACGGGCAACAGTGGTGTGGAGTTAGTTCACATTTTAAACCATTTGGTGTGTACAGTATGACTTTGCATTAACAAATGTAGTGTACTAGATGTCAAAAAAGAACTCATTATGAAAATTTTAGAAGTAGAACAGATTTACTTAACTAAACTATCTGAAGATTGTTACTAAGGATTATTGATGTATTCATTTTTTTTCTACTCAGACTTCCAGTATTATTATTTAAATAAAAGATTGGGCTGCAGCACCCACAGGCTGGCTGGTGAATGTGGGGACGCTGTGTGTGTGTGGTGTCGCAGAGGCGGACGGGCTGAAGGCGCGGGCGAAGGAGCTGGAAGCACAGCTGAGGGCCGCCCAGGGCGAGGTGGAGGCTCTCCAGGGACACCTGGCAGAGGCCAAGCAGCAGGGCGCCACCTTCCGCGACATGTGCGAGCAGTTCGAGAGGCAGTGGAAGGAGGCGGTTGACAAGCACACGTTCCTCAAGGAGCAGCACGACAGGCAGTGCGTGTCCCGTCGTGCACCTTATGATCCGAGCTAGTGGAACCTAACATTGTCTTCTCTTTTTGAACACACTATTTTTCCAGCAGATGAGAGAATCCTTACACGGGCAGTATTCCCATACGTGATTCTGCTAAATTAACGTAAATTTGGCAAAATCATTTCATTTTATCCCCACCACGTCAGTGAGTTTCCAGTTCTCTCTAGTAGCAGCATGTTTAAATATGTTGTCACCTCTGTATTCTGATGAGACCCCACGAAATATTTTGCAGCAAAATTATAAAATTCATGCCACAAAGAGGAGTGGCTAGAGTCATTAGCTGATTTATGTTTCAGTTGTCCTTCATAATAAAGAAAATAAATCCAAAACCTATACCTAACATCTGAGTTGCTAACTACAAGTAAAAAATCAGGTTAAATTAACTTATTTATAGTGGAAAATAATAAAAGCCATACTTTGGCCTATTTACAGATATGTACTGCTATGTACTGCACCCAATAAATTTTACTCCCAAAGAATATTAAATTGAACAAAACCTGCCCACAGTAATAAAATATCCCATTTATATTTCAGTGAGCTGTTCCAAGTTGTGATAACAAATTATGATTAAGTTGATATGTTAATATTAAATTATCACCTTACCTGATTCAGTGTCTTCTTTTAGACAGTTGTTTAGTCAACTGTCAAGTTTTTCCTGCAAAGTGTTAAGCAGCGAGTTGTCTTTCATTGACAGTAATGGTTGGTCATATAAAAAATTATTTCAGAAAAAGTTGTAGATAATTTATGGTTTTGCAGTAAATTAAAAAGGATTTAATAGTGTACATGGTACAGAAATTATTATTTTTTTTATTCTACCCCTGTGTTTTTCAACCCTTTGCAGCAATAGTTCATCTTATTAAAAATTGTTTCAGACAAAAGTTTTAGATAAAAATTATAAGGTTTACAAACAATATGAATAGGTTTGATGGTGTGCCTACAAAAGGAGTTATGAAATTTTTTGTTCTCCAACCCAGGTTTTTTCCACCTCTTGCAGCTTTGGTTTGACGTATAAAAATTTTTGGCATTACTCCTACAAGTTATGAAACGTTCAAACAGATGTGATATTCGTAATATTATTGGAGTTTCAGAGATTCATCTTTTTTTTTCCCCCATAAACCTTCTCCTTTTGTACCTATTTGGTTGAATACCGCCCATTAACGAACTAGACCGAAAATTTTCATTGTATTAATTTGGAAGTGATTTGTTCAAAATTATGGCTGTTATCGTGTCCATATAAATGTGATGTGTGTATGAGTTGACGATGGTTTTGGGGAGCGTGGACAGGGCTATCCCGTGCTGACGGCAGGGTGGCGGAGGCCGGGAAGACGGAGGCAGCGCTGAAGGCCCGGGTGAAGGAGCTCTCGGAGCGGCTGGCCAAGGTGACGGCGGGCTCCGCCCAGTCCGCGGGCCAGCTGAGCGGGCAGCTGGCGGCCACCCAGGAGGAGCTCGGCAAGGTGCAGCGGGAGCGGGACGCTCTCAAGCAGGAGCTGGAGGCGCTGGAGAAGAAGGCCTCGTCGCTGTCCGCCGCCCTGCTGGACGTGGAGAGCAAGTACAGCCAGGAGGTGGTCTTCCACTCCAACGACATCCAGGTGAGACGAGGCTTCTCGTGTGATATTCTGACTAACGTAATCGTGCGTGTGTCTATAATTTTTAATCTAATGTTTGTTTGTGTAATAAGGTGCGTGGTATTTGAACGTGTGTGTCAGGCGGTGGCACGGCTGAAGGAGGAGCTGGCCGCGGCGTCGTGCCAGCTGGCGACCCTGGCCGCGGAGAAGCAGGCCGCCGAGACGGCGCTGGCCGGCCGGAGCGAGCAGTGGGCTCGGGAGAAGGCGGAGGTGATGCAGGACCTGAGCGGGCTCCAGGAGCGACTGTCGGAGCTGGAGGGGCAGAACGCTCTCCTGCACGACCAGTTGGAGGCCCTCAGCGCCCGCGCCTCCGCCTCCGCCTCCGCGTCCGTCCGCAAGCCGCAGGTCAGCACTCTCTCTCTCTCTCTCTTATCTGAATGATAATGCATTTAAGCACCTTGACTTTTAGCTCACGTCATGCACACAATTACTGGCAGTCAGTTATCCCCTTCCTTTATCTTTACGGTCCTCAACACCTGGTTGCTCCTCTCCGGGACAGGCCGGTGACAGCGGCGACGCCACAGCCGCGTCTGCCAGCGGTTCCTCGGTGGAGGACGAAGTGACGTCCCCGGGGCAGCTGATGCAGATCATCAAGTTCCTGCGCAAGGAGCACGGCGTGGTGGCGGGCAAGCTGTCGGTGGCGCGCAGCGAGAACGCGCGCGTCAAGCTGCAGCTGGAGAGCGCGGAGCGGCGGCTGGAGGAGGCGCGGCAGAGCCTGGCCGCGCGGCAGGACGAGGCAGAGGTCGCCACCACCACCACGGCCAAGCAGACCGAGCTGCTCCGCAAGGTGAGCACCGAGTCACTGTATATCCAGCAGAACCTTCATATTTAATTGTTCGGCCTGCTCTTGTATACTCCGCTCTTAAATAAATGTACTATCCATGAATGGTTTTTTTTTTTGAATAACTGTAGCCTAACAAAAAAAAAATTTTTTCTCGCATTAACATCACACCCCTAGTTTTCAAACTTGATTTTAGTATTAAATGTGTGACGATTATGCGAAAAAAACACGGTACTTGGAAAATCCCAATTTTTTTTTGGTGTGTAATAAAGAAAGTACTTTATACTTACCTGTTACTAAATCTAAAACATTTTGTTGGGACCTAAAGGTACGTTGTAGCGAGGTCTCGCTGCTACTCTGGCGTGTGAGAGGCGTGGAAGAGGTTTGGGAACTGAGCATGGGGATGTACGCAGGCGGAGATGCTGTTCGCGGTGACGGACAGCAACCGCATCCTGCGCGAGGAGCGGGAGGCGCTGGCGGCGCAGGTGAGCTCGTGGCAGGAGCAGCACGCCGCGCTCTCCGCGCAGCTGGAGCCGCTGAGGGCGTCGGCCCGGGAGCTGGGCGCCAGGGTGGACGTGCTGACGGCGGAGAACGCGGCGCTGCGCGGCGAGGCGGCGCGGCTGAGGCAGCGCAACAACCTGCTGGTGGAGCGCACGGCCAAGTCCAGCCAGGAGGACTGGCGCCGGCTGCAGCAGGAGCGCGAGTCCCTCTCGAAGCAGCTGGCCGCGGAGAGGGAGCAGCTGCAGCGCCTGCAGGAGGAGAGGGCTCGCCTGCAGGACCAGGTACCACTATTCAACATTTCTCTGGTCATATAGAACATATTTTATGTAATGGTTATGAATATGCCTGTGTTTTTTTTTATTTATTTTTTAGTTTAAATAAAATACGAATATCCAATTTGAAAATCCCACTAAAAATGATTTTTTTCTTGTCATATAACAACTTCTTAAATTTCTTAAACATTGGTGCTTTCTGTTGCCTGTTAGAGTAGCGAGAAACTAACATGTTTCATAAACCCGGCTGTGCTTAAAAAGTGTATTTTATTATTTTTATTATATCGGAAACAAAAAAAAAAGTCTGGACTGTATAAAATTATGTGCAAATTATATATGGGTACAATATTATGATTTAGGAAAAGTTATGATTTTAGTCAAAGAAGGAAAATAATTAATAGCTTTTTTGAATATATGTTATAAATGAATTGAAATGGGGTTATTACAATTAGTGAGGTGAGACAGTAGTGTCCCGCTGCTGGCGAGGCACCAGGCTGCGAGGGCGCGGGGGTGGTTGTGGATGCGTGTTGTCCGGCGGCAGGTCAAGGCTGCGGAGCAGCAGCACGCCGAGGAGGTGCGCAAGCTGACGGAGGAGACGAGCGCGGCGCAGCAGAAAGCCACGCGCTTGCAGCAGGAGCTCAACGACAGCAAGAACCAGTACACAAAGAAGAACGATGAGCTAGCCCTACTCACGGAGGAGCTAGGCGCGAAGGAAGCCATGCTGAACGAGATTCGCAGCAAGGAAATGACGGTTAGTGTGTGCTCAGTTCGGGTCCGTGCCGGATTTGGTAATTTTGTGTACCGTGTTTAATAGCCCCATGGTAGTTTTAATTCATATTAGGTAATATCGCGGGAGCGCGGGAATAAGGGGATAAGTCAAATATTGGCAAAAATGGTGTTTTATGGTATGAAATAAAGATGAACAAGCTCTACAAATTGGTCCAAATGGGTTAAGTCTAGCACCATTGTGTGTTATTCTATGGCACTGAACTTTTGGAATAATTAATTACTAATCTTGCATACTTGGAAGAAATTTAAATGTTTAATATCTTAATTTAAGTAATTTTGACATATCCCCTTTTTCCCGCGCACCCGCGATATGTCTTCGTGTTGTATGATACTTTTAAAAATTAACATTGAAGCATACCTTTGTGTTATACTATTCTAGGTTTGGAAGGGGAAAAACCTTTTTATTGCAGGACATGATCCTGTTAAAATAATTAAAAATACATTGTAGTAAATTATCTAGTTCTGAGCAAGTGCTGATTTTTATAAACGTCAATTAGAACGGATATTTAAAATTATTCATTCATTATGTATCTGAGATATCTTTGGAACAATAACTTTATATGCATAGAATTTGAAATTATGTAAGTATAATATTTTGAAAATACAAAATCAACATTTTTTAAACTAAAAGAAAATGAGAGATGAAAGAGTCTCTTTTACTCACACTTAAACCAAGCTGGCAGAACTTTGAACAGATAACACCAAGCCAACGTACAGAACTGTGTTTCAGCTGCCAGTGTTATGTTTATAAAAATTTAAATGGTGGTTGTTATCAAACAGAAAAACTTCAAAGCAATAATGAAAATCTTTCATGTACATTTATTTTCTACAAGTTCATTGTATCTACTAACTATCCATTTAAAAAAAAAAAATGGTCTCTTTGGTTTTTTACTCAGTGATTTTGCAATGTGTGTAGTGGCCCCGTATCAGTTCTAGACACCCTAACCCCAGCTGTAGTCTCAAATGGGGATCGATAAGTTATCCGTCTAGTAGTTGCAAACAGCAGTGTATAGCCTAAATACATTTGAATTCAATTTCCAGTGATTTTCGCTTATCCGTCGTCCTGTCTAGTACTTGCAGACCCCTATGTGCAAGCGGCAGGCGGAGGTGCCAGTGTGGTGTGGCTGAGGGTCGCGTGTCGCAGATCCGCAAGATCGCCAAGAAGTACAAGACGCAGTACGAGGAGCAGGTGAAGTCGCTGGAGGACAACAAGAAGCGTCTGGAGGAGCTGCAGGCGGACAGCGTCTCTGCCGAGAGCAGTTCCCTGGAGATGAGCGAGGAGGCTCGGGAGCGGCTTAGGGCCGAGGGCCGCCTCAACCTGGAGGAGCGCATGAAGGAGGCTGAGGAGCAGCACAGCGCTGCCGTCAGGGAGCTGTCTGACCAGGTCTGTCGCCCGTCATCTCCGCTTCTTCCATGCTTCTTCCGCTCCCCGCCCCCACCATACCCCCACTCCCACCCCCTCCCCCACCATACCCCTTACCCAACACACCATACCCCCACTCCCACCCCCACCATACTCTCATTCTCAAACCACCCCCACTCCTACCCCTTCCCCACCCTCACTTCTAACCCATTCCCACTCCCACCATACCCTCATTCTCAACCCCACCATACCCCCACTCCCACCCCCACCATACCCCCACTCCCACCCCCACCATACCCCCACTCCCACCCCCACCATACCCCCACTCCCTCCCCCACCATACCCCCCCACTCAACCCACCCCCACTCCTGCCCCTTCCCCATCCCCACTCATAACCCATTCCCACCTCCACCATAAACCCTCCCACCCCCACCATACCCACTCCCCTCCCCCACCATACCCTCATTCTAAACCCACTCCCACTCTTACCCCTTCCCCATCCCCACTCATAACCCATTCCCACCTCCACCATAAACCCTCCCCACCCCCACCATACACCCTCCCCACCCCCACCATACACCCTCCCCCACCATACCCCTCCCCTCCCCATCATACCCCTCCCGTCCCCACCATATGCTTTTTCCTCCTTCACCATACCCCCTCTCCTCCCCCACTATACCACCACTCAAACCCACTCCCCACCCCCACATACCCCCACATATCCCCTCTCTCACCTCACATTCCACCCCCACTATTATTACATTCATTCTGTACTGCTTGTGTTATAAAAAGTAACAAGTGTCCCTTGCCAAAGATACAGTATTGGGTTGGGATCTTGACGGAGAGAACTCTTTTGTTTACGTTCTGATTCTTCCTGTGGGCGTTATCTTTCCATTTGGGCGGCTAGCAAGTCAAGACTGCCCTTTGTTTTTTTCGACTGCAATTTTCTAAGATTTACAAAGGATTCACTTGTCACATGGAGTTTAATGTGAAGTTAGAAAGATGTGTGCATATTGGTCACCAGCAATATACCACAGCGTTTTACTGGAAGTCTATTATATTAACGGTTGTCGGTACCGAGAACCGGGGAACTGCTGGTAACGTGCGCTCGCTGGCGCAGGTGTCGAGCTCGCAGGTGGAGAACGAGACGCTGAGGAAGGAGAACGACCAGCTGAAGAGCACGGCACAGGAGAAGGACGAGCAGACCAAGAAGGTGCTGAAGAACGCGCGCGACAAGATCATGGTGCTGACGGAGACCAACAAGAGCTTGTCAGAGTCCAACAAGGAGCTGAAGGAGAAGACCGCCAGCCTGTCCCAGAAGCTGGGGGAGATCCAGAGGCGGGTGGAGACGCTGGAGAGTCCGCAGGGTGAGTGCACCCTCGTTCCTTCACTAATCAGTAGAGATCTTCAAAATTCGCGGATTCATTTCGTGATATGCTACAATTCAAATAATTATACCTTAGCGCTGCTTCTGCAATTGGTTCACTGTTAATATGGAGTAAAGAGGGCCAATTAGAGACCCTCGCTCAAAGAAGTGTCGAATCACAGACACTCGGTCGAGATGATTCACAAGTCAGCAGCCAATGAACAGGTGGCATTTGCCCGAGTGTGTAGAGTGTAGTAGTCTATCCTGGAGGTCATTGAATCCGCGAATTTTGCAGGTCTCTACTAATCAGGGAGAGCGTTCAAGTGCTTTTCATCTTCGGTATATTAGATTTTTTAAACGTTTATTAGTATGTTACTATAAAATTTATTTTCCATAGCTTTATAGAGCTTATGATTTAGTTAAAATTGACAACCGTAGAGGTCCCAGCAAAGTAAACGGGTAATGCTTGTGAACAGCCACAGGTTGGAGCCCGGTAAAGTAGGTATTCCCCAGGTGCAGCCTCACGTGCGGGTGTGATTGCAGAGGACGCGGGGACCTCGGGCAAGGCCCAGCTGGAGAGCCAGGTGGCCAGGCTGCAGAAGGAAAACGCTGACCTGCGCGCCGACATACAGCGCAACGAGGAGAAGTACCTCCGCGACTCGGAGTCCCTCAACCAGAAGATCTTGCAGTTGCAGCGGCAGCTGGACAAGCATCAGGTTAGTTTTTGGTGGAATGGCCTCGATGTGAGAGTTTGACTCTCTCTCACTCTCTCTTGCGCTCTCTCGCTCTCTCTCTCACTCGCTCCTTCGCTCTCCTTTTGCTAGTGGGTTTCATTTCACATTTCACAACTGTGTAAAATTGTCTCAAAGTCCAGCATGAGGTTTTCTCAAACAGTAGTTGTTTTGTCTAGAGACGTACGAGACTGTAAAATCCATATAAAACGAAACAATTAATAACGATTCACTTGCAAACAACTCGATTGGCAGCAAGCGTGCACGATAGCACAATTTACCGCCATGATGGTTCAACAACAACTGTTGCTTCGTTGCCGGAAGCTCCAGGGCTACCTGCCTTGGCAGGCAGCCAACTTGAAAGACTTGGCGCTGCTAGCAAGCAGCGCGGGAAATTCAAAATTACACACAATATTTACAAGTCCAAACAGTAGTACCCATATGTATATTTTTGTTGCTATAGAGAAGCCTATTTCAAGTACAACTTGTTCTCAAATACCATTGTATTGTATAGTATTTTTTTTTTGTATTCCTATCAAATCTATTTTGATGTTTAGTAATCTGGCTAAATCATATAAAATCACAAATGTTTGTCAGGAGTATAGTAGACATTATGTTCAAAACACACAATTTTGGTTCAGTAATGGGAGAAATCCTATTGTCTACCTATGTACTATATAATGTTAATCTACGTGGGGTATGGCCATAGAATAGACACGAAATCAATGTTTGATGACTAAAAATGCAGCCCTGTTTTAAACTAGAAGTTTGAGGTGTTATTGCAGCTAGAATGTAAAATACAGTAATTACTATTGTGTAGTAAATTATTGGGAAGTAACATATGTTAAATACGTTATTCAGGGTGGCCAGCCAACCGGGAAATCAGGAAATACGTGAAATAGCCAGGATTTCTTAAAAAAAAACCAGGAATACCTGGAATCAACCAGGAATTTTATTAGAACCGGGAATTTTTTTTATGAAGTAACGATCGCAAAAACATACGGCTGTTAAATGAGCACGTTCACCACCCGTCGAAGCACGACAGTATGCTCGTGAGCTATATTTTGTGAAAGTTTATTTGTTCATATTGCATTTAAAAACTTTTGTAGTACGTAAGAAACCGTTAACAATTCAGACTTCCATACTTATTATGTTTCTGTATTCAAAAGCAACAGCATTTTGGCTGAAAATGTTGTTGTAGGATGGTAGTAATTTCTCGCACGGCATGTTGGTAGCACTAGTTTTGTATGTATATTTGTTTTTATTTTGCGCTCATGTTGTTGCGTCACGGTATCACAGATACTTTTCTCGAGTTTTTTTAAAAGTTTAGTTGTGCGGGACGTTGTTTTGAATTTTTTAATCTAACATGTAATTGGCGCAGACTATCAAAATGTCAACGAGTTCGGTCACCACATACAATGACAAATATACGGAAGAGTTTGAATGGGTGGAGAAAGATCCAAAGTGCAAGACAAACGCTATTTGCAATTTGTATAATGTTAAAATCAATATCGGTAGCATGGATGGGAAGAACAGCATTAGCCAGCCACGCAAGAGGGGCAAAACACGTGCGTTTGGTGTCAAGTAATTTTTGTGACGTCAGATTATAAATTTTTTTGTTGGTGGTAGGTTTTGTTTTAAGCAAGTTCATTGATTTAATTTTTAAGCCTATAGTTAAGTTGTCTATTGTTTAATGCCAATAAAACATCATATTGTGTGTGCTTTGTGTAACAAAAATACAAATTGTATGCAAATATTGATAAAAACAACCCTTGAAAAAACCTGGAAATTACCAGGAATTTTATTATTCCAGAAGAGTGGCCACCCTGTTATTTTTAAGTGTGTACCCACACCTTGTGTAGGGTATAATGTTGGTTCTGAACGTGTTGATGGTGTGCAGGGCTCCAAGCCTTCGACCAGCTCCAGCATGACGGAGAAACCGAGTGTGGATCCTCCCACCGCCAACATCAAGCCAATGGCGGGCCCCTCATCCTCGGCCAGCAAACAGTCCCAGGTACACAGCCTTACTTGTGTGCCGAATATTCAGGAGGCCTTGTGTGCGGTAATCGCAGAGCGGTGATGGATGCGAATCTAAGTATTTCAGAATTGTTATAAAGTTACAATTATGTTTAAATAAGTATGTAAAGGTTTTATAAATCATAATCTTATTTTTAGAACTTGAAACCACAAAAGATTTTATAACCACAAAATAAAACTGAAATCCCCAACCTTACAGCATGCACTATCTAGATAGTTTTCTGCAAACCAAACGCCAGCTGCTGCGTCCTGTGGGTGGTGTGTAAGTAAACTACGTTCTTCAGAAAAGTAAACGCTGTGAACGGTATATGTAATGTATACAGGACCACTGATTCAGGGAAAACCAATGCTCGTATTGCATACGGGTGTAGTTTGGAAGAGCAAGATGTTACGCCCGAAATACATACGAGCATCATTTTGAATGTAACGTGAAATTAATTTGATTGGTAAATTGGAATATACAGTATAACCCCGACCTAACGAACACCGTTATAACGACAAACTCTTTATTACGAACACGCAATATGGTCCCGCCAAAACTGTATTATTTTTTACGTATATTAACCTCTAATTAACGAGCATTTTTTCTTCGCCACATGACGTAACTCCGTTATTACGAATTACTTTTACCATAGGACGAGAACTAAAATAACTTTAAACACGATATAGTGTTTGCAAGCTACATATTTCCTTGTATGTATTATGCCTTCGCGTAATATGTATACATTCGACTTCACAACGTAAATATTGGCTTAGCTTCATAGATAACCATAGTACAGGCTACATACCACATCTATTGAAAAAAGTAAACATCTATGAAAACCTATTCCATAGCTGCGACAATACATTTTAGAAAAACCTCGACAGTAACTATCGATTATAGCCACAGTTGCAGTCTCATCTCTGTTTTGCCAGGTGACGATTACTGCATTTAAGTATGACATCTCTGACTGTTATGAGTTTTTTTTACCGCCCGCTAGTTACATTCGTGTGATGTTTGTGTGCGCGATACACTGCAACGAAATTAACGAAGTGAAATATTAATTTGTTTTGATCGATGGAGGGTAAAAGAAAACGCAATGCAATTTCGCTAGCCACAAAAATGGAAATTCTGCATGCTGTGGATAGTGGTGAAAAAAAATCTGACGTCGCTAAGAAGTATGGAATACCATCATCAACTCTCTCGACTATACTTTCGAACAGAAGTAAAATAGACAGTGCAGTTCTTCTTGGGACAGATAAAAAGAAATATCGACCATGCCAAGATGAAGCGTTAGATACGAAAATGTTCGATTTTTTGATGGAGTCACGATCAGCAAACATACCTATTTCAGGGCCGATTCTGCAGGAGAAGGCACGGTATGAAGCACTGAGAATGGGGATAGAAGGCTTTCAGGCATCTAATGGATGGTTGCACCGATTTAAAAGTCGATGGAGCCTGACAACTTTAAAGGTTTCTGGCGAAGAAGGCTCTGTTGACCCTGCAGTAGAAGAAGCATGGACTTCAAAACTCAATGGAATTACAGCCGGTTATGCACCAAACAACATCTTTAATGCAGATGAGGCTGGTGTGTTCTTTAACCTCCTTCCAGATAAAACCTTGGCACTGAAAGGGGAAACATGTCACGGGGGAAAGAAAAGCAAGGACAGGTTTACAGTTCTTTTGTGTTCAAATTCAGATGGAACAGAAAAGTTGGCACCACTTGTCATTGGTAAATTTGCAAGACCCCGCTGCTTTAAAAATGTGAAGAACCTGCCATGTCCTTACAAATTCAACAAGAAATCATGGATGACCTCATCTATATTTTGTGAGTGGCTTGGAAGCGTAGATGCACGAATGGGTTGTAAGAACAGGAAAATATTAATGTTTCTTGACAACTGCTCTGCACACAGAGTGGAAGGAATACAACTGAGAAATGTAAAAGTGGTTTACTTCCCACCAAACACCACTAGCAAGCTCCAGCCAATGGATCAAGGTGTGATATCGCAGGTAAAGAGGATTTTCCGTCGCCAACTTGTGCAGTACCTCATCAGAAAAATGGAATGTCAAGATACAGAAAACATGAAGTGGAACATACTACAGGCAATGCAACGCATATGTATGGCATGGAGCAGCATTGAAGCAACTTCCATTGCCAAATGCTTCCAGAGAGCAGGCTTTCAAGTTAGCCCTAACGAAATAGATGATGAAACACTTGAACATGTTGATGAGGATGAGTGGAAGCATGTTACCAACAATGCAGCAGGTGCTACATTTGAAGATTTTGTTGAGGTTGACAGTGCAGTCATCACAAGCTCATCTTCCACAGATGAAACTCAACCAACATGCAAGGATAATGAACAAGATGAAGAAGGTGAAGAGATTGAAGCTGAAGTGACCAGACCATCAAGAAAAGATGTGTATTCTGCTCTTGACGTACTCGAAAGATTCCTTTTGACGTCAGATTGTTCGAACAATCAGTCAAGCTTGAAATCACTACGCCAGGTAGAGTGTGCAGTTGTACAAGAAATGAAAATCAGCAGCTGTAAGCAAACTTCAATTCGGGACTACTTTTCAGAAAAGTAGATGTATATTTTCTGCATTGTACAGTAACCTGTACAGAATTACATATTAATGGGTCAGTGCCGATTGTCCTTATTAATCAAATCAATTAATTTTCTGTTTTTATTGTGAAATGTTGATATTATTTGCTAGGGCCTAATTGTAAGTTATTCTCTTGCAATTGTGCCATGTTATTATTTTTTATGATTGATGTGTACAGTATGTAGGCTATTGTGTTTGTCTTGGATCGTTTACTGTATTTCAAAATTCCTATTATCGATACCTTATTAAATTTGTCAAAAAACAAACTTTTTCGAGATTTTGGATAAAAAAAATGACCCCTTTATAAAGAACTCCTTTATAACAAACATGCCAAAATTTAATCCCTTCAATTTTGTTATAAAGAGGTTTTACTGTACAGATTCTAATCTTAGTCTTACACGGTTTTCTTGTCGTTTTTTATATTATGTTATGTCGTGGTGTGATGCATTTGTAATCTCCTGTGCTCCACGCAGAGCCAGCAGTCGGTGACGGTGGCACCTTGGCCGGGCCGCGGGGAGACCCCGTTCGCCAGCATCCGGCCCATGTCCATGCAGTCGCGCATGGTCGCAGTGCTGCCAACCCAGACCGCCAGGTAGCCTCTCCGTCACTTCTTCACGCTTCAGGCATCCTTCATTGAAGGACATGTGTTTTGGTGGTTGAACCTTTCTAAAACGTTAATTCAAACAGTTATACATTTACGATAATTAGGGATGGGTCGATTCCACAACCTCCTTCGATTTCAGGTTCGATTCCGATTCTAATTCCCAATCTTACCATCTGAACGAAATTATGGAAATTCAAGCAGATTGTTAACCTAAAGAATAACATGAAGTCTAAAAATACGTAGATCTTCCTAAAATATACATCTGTAGTTAAGTAGTTACACAGCCAGCTTGCAGGATGTAATTATAATAACCTCGTAGTTGACAACATTCTCTCTTACTCTCTCTCTCTTTTTACTAGCTTTTGAGCTGGCTTTCTGTAAAGGGGGGAGGTCTAAAAATAAACAAGAGACCATGATGTGCGAGCTTGCGCGCGCACGTGTGAGTGTGTGCTGTGAGCGTGTGTGTGTGAAAGAGAGGCCTTGTTGCTTGTGCGTATGTGTGGGGGCTGGCCAGAAACGTCACCCGGCAGTTAACGACTTCCACTCCTCCCCGCCCCCTCACCAAACTTTTTTTTTTCCGTGTATAGCGCTCATCCTTATTTTTTTCCTTTACTTGAGGGGAAAAAAGGGCGCGCTATACATGAGTATATACGGTAAGTTGACCAATATGTTTGTGCTTTTCCTTTAAACAGACTTGAAAAAAGTTTAAAATGGTACCTAAAACTGTAAACATTAGGGTATCTTATTATGTATTGTCTTATTTTGCAATCTGTGTCAATGTTTTCATATTTGTAAAGCGACGTGGCTGTAAGATGAGGCAGGCAGAGGCAGCGGCAGTAAGACGAGGCAGGCAGAGGCAGCGGCAGCGAGGGGGTCTTGTTGCAGTCAGAGCGTGGGCACCGTGCTGGTGGCGCCCCAGCAGCTGGTGCACACCACGGGACCCTCGGAGGGCCCCTCCTCTTCACCCTCGTCCTCGCACACGGAGTTCATGCCAGCCACCAGCTCCGCGGGCCCGGCCGTGCGCCAGGCCGCCGTGCAGCCCACGCAGCAGGTGCTGGTGGCCCCGTCTGCCGCAGAGTCCACCCAGGTGCGTGCCCCGCCCTCCTCCCGACCCCCTCCCGCCCTCCTCCCAACCTCCACATCCGAGTACTATCAAGCGAGACCCAAAACTCGGGGACTTAAGTTTTGAAGAAAAATTTAGCTTTGTAGAATTTTTGGTTGCTAATGTTCCGTGCATCCCACTGCATACTTTCTGTAAAGTACATCTTTTACTAGCAGTGCACATTGTCATCACTGGAGTTTTGTGAGTTTCTTAAAATTCCATGAAAATTTTCTGTTTATTAAGGGTTAAGAAAAATTTCCCTCTTTCTTTTGAATAAAAAATTTTGACTTTCATATCAAAAGGCAAAAAGGTTTTATGTTTAAAAATTAAGATTTTGACCCCAACCATTATAATATATACTCATGCTACTGCATTATTAGTCATATTAATTACTTAATTTCCTTTCATTTATTTAATCTTTTGTAACAGATAATTTTTTTTTTTTCTCTAGGTCCTATCAGGGCATACTGTATATTATATGACAAACTGTGTGGGTGTTAACTTGAGAACAAATTGTTGAGAACTAGCACGGATCCAAGAAATGAATAATAAACGTACAGAGAATGGAGGATGGCACTTGACTGTTCTTGCCGGCCGGTCAGCAGGACATGGAGGCGGAGCCGGCAGAGGAGGCGCTGCAGCCGCCCCAGCAGCTGCAGCAGCAGCAGCAGCAGCAGCAGGCGGTGGCGCTGGTGCTGCCCCGCGTGGAGCAGACCTCCTCGCAGTGCTCGGAGCAGTCGTCGGTGGTGACGGCCAGCCCGCAGCAGGCCAGCAGCAACAACAACACAGTGACGACCTCGCAGGCGGGCGGCAAGCGCCCCAGGGAGGCGGAGAGCGACCCCGACAAGCTGACGCCCCAGGTGAGGCCACAATACCGTAGCTGGACGTTACAACAGCAGTTCGCTAATTTCATTCTCGCGCCTCAGTTAATCATATAATCACACATTAAATGAAAATAGTGGGTGGCTGTTCACATGGATCACGTGCAAATTATTTCTGAATAGATTTTAGTTTAATAAAGAAAAAAGAAAATCTCCACATTTCTGCAATAAAGCTGTTTAGTATTACAATAAATTTTGCATATTATATGCTGTGTTGTCTGCAAATATGAAAGACTGTAAAATGCATGTAAATCCCGCCTATCGTTGGCAATAGGAAGCTATGGCCACACATGGAACTCGATATCTAGTGCCGGGCGAGACAAAGACTGTTTGGGGAGCGTTGAAGAGCTGCCATGGCTCGCGCAGTGAACGACACGGACTCCACGAGTTACCTCCCCTGCTGTTGTACCTGTACCAGCGCACATATCGAGTGAAGATAGCACCATTCAGTCTGTTTTGTATTAAAAGTTTTTGTTCGCGTCGTTCAATGTCTCATTTTCATTTCATTCCATTACACGAAGAGTGACTTGCTGACACAGACGTTTTACGTTAAACCAAAGGTCTTGTGTGTCCTGACACAGCCCTACCCAATTTTTTTTTCCTTATTGAAGACTTGAAATTGGTTCCATCGAGGCTGTCGTTAAATATGGTAAAAATGCCATCGAGTTAACAATGCTATCGGACTTATGTTTCAGACGACTCAAACTGTGTGATTCTTACACCGCCGTAGTCGGTAACAAACTGAAAGTCCTGTCAACTAGGACGCGCTTATGTGCCCACAACCAGTCGAAAAATGTGGTAGTCAAAACAAGAACCATTTACATTAATACACATTCTAGACACTCCCTAGAATGGATCTGTGCTTTTTTTTTTTTTCACTTGTAATTTTTGACTTTGGTGCAAGCTGCTGGTAGATGGTGGACGGTGTGTGTGATGTGTGACGCGTGTGTTCCAGACGAAGCGGGCGCGGGCGGTGGAGGGGGCGGCCCACCAGGAGACGGTGACCTCGGCGGAGTGCCTGGAGGTGGAGTACCAGGTGCCCACCTCCTCGCAGCGCGACCAGGAGGACGACGTGGCCATGGGCGACTCTGACGAGGAGGGGCTGGCCGACGGCGGGGTGAGCAGCTTCATGTAGCTTCATGTAGCCCTTTGGACATACGCCATTGCTTAGCACATGTATGTCTGTAGAAGAAAACTACAAAAAAAAACACAAATTAAGCAAAAAAATTGCTGTTGTCAGGATAAACGGAAATACTGACAACAGCAATTTTTTGCTTAATGTTATAGCGCGATAACTCAGTGGACTGTATACAAAAACGATTACAGATGCCATTATACTACAACAATTAAACGGTGAGGCTACACCATAGTACTACTCACCGCCATGATGAAAAATATGACTGACTTCCGGCTGGAAGTCCAGGGCTGCCAACTATTGGTAGAGGATGCTGAATAATGGCTGCCACTACACAGCAGCGCGGGAAATACAAATTTGAAGTATTCAGAGACTTCTCAGAAGCACTGATTACGCTGAGGTCTAATAAATGTTACTAACACAAAATAACACACACTAATATACAGTCTGAACACTTAATTTGTGTTTTTTTGTCATTTGTGTTTTTTTTTTTTTTTTTTGTAGTTTTCTTCTACACACATACATGTGCTAAGCAATGGCGTATGTCCAAAAGCCTACATCAAGTCATGCACTCCCATTGCACAAATCTTTCAAAGATAATAGCTTTATGTAGACAGAGATTGCAGTGGATATCTGTGTTAAATAAAAATTTATGTATAAGGATTCTCTTAAATAAAAGATAGGCGAAACCCCTTATTTACGTTACCGTTATTTACGTTTTCCCGTTATTTGCACTATATTCTTCAGGTCCCGTTTGGTTCCCATATAGTCCAATACAATACTTTCCCGCGAATTACGTCTCAAAAATCGAATCAATCCCGCTATTTACGTCACGTAACAACCATAAACAACCAGAAAATACCGTGGAGCTAGTAGGCAATGAACATTTTAAATAGCAAAATATACATATTTTATAACATGAAAAGTTGCTTTTATTTCTAAACATGTAATAATTTAAGCCTAGGCGTGTAAAAGTACGAGTAATTATAGCAGGAGACAATCTAAAATGCACGAGGGAAAAACGTAAACTCATGAATGTACAAACATGGCTGCTTGTAAGTTCTGATACTGTATTTATGTCACAACTTAGCCAAAATACTGGTACGAGACATAAACTTCACAAGATAAAATGAGCGGTGTCTTGGTAACTGTTTTATACGTCTTTTATAATTTGGGAAGTATTGTACAGTTGACGCCATATTTTTTAAACTAACCATTAATTTCTGGGGATCGTAAATAATTAATTATTGGTATCAAGACATCATGATAAACGTAAACGTGAACATGTCACGGCAGCGAGAAAACTGGTGCGTATACCAATAAACTGGTATTAGAACTGGATAAAATTGGTACACGGGAGGTGGAGCTTATATTTTTTCCGCTAAGCTCGCATCTATTGGTTGGCGGCTGATGGCGTCATGAGTCTGGGCGGAGCATAGAGTGCGCATGCGCCGCCGCGTCGTTACAGCAGCTGACCGAGTACAATGACCTTTCTCCGCGTTTGGCGCGCTATTGACGGTAAATATTCATCAATTTGCGGCCTTTTCTTAAAAAAATTTTTACTGTGAGCAATGTGTATGTAGCCCGTATTTGTTATAAACCCTGCCGGTTGCAACTGTATTTATAATTTGGAGAGGCAAATAATCTCCTTGAACAGCCAAAAAAGCAAGCAGAAGAAAACTTCAAATTTATTTTTTAGGAAGTAATCAGAAAAACATTTTGGCTTTCATTCTTTTTTTATTTTTGTCAAATGTGGTAAATTAATAATTGATTAAATACTAAAGTAAAATTTGTTGTTAGTGTGTTTGTACCTGCATTGTAGTATGTGCTATTAAACAAAAGGAAAAAAATTCTAAATAAGGTAAACTGTACTCCTTTTTATACTTTTCCCTTTATTTACACTTTCCCGCTTTTTACACTTTTTTACTTTGTCCCCATGAAAAGTGCAAATAAGGGGTTTTGCTGTATATGTAAATAGTCTTAATTTTCTAATAACTGTGTTTTATTTAATTACTATGGCCACATATAGCAATATAAATACGTAAATAAGTAATAAAATTAAAAACAAAGTGTAATGTACTGTGTATACTATGACTGTGGTTGGAAACTATTGACCAAATCAAACTTTCTTAATAGTATACTAAAAATACTAATATACTAAACAAAAGAGTTAAACACAAAATTATACTATAGCTATCAAATTAGTGTATCCCTAAATATAAGTACATATTTTTATTAATTAATAGCCAAAGTATGGAGGAGAGTAATCCTTATAAACTATCACTTATTGTATTACTATAATGAACAGTAAAATATATGTGTATAAGCTATGACAATGTATATACATACTGAGTAAAGACACCTAAAAGATACAGTAGAATCTCGTTATAGCGAGAACACGGCTATAACGAGGTATTTTTGAGGAATTTAGGGCATGATCGCTTGAAGCGCGCTTTTGTTATTTGTCTGCTTTATCTACAGCCCTCTCGCTCGCCACTAGACATCTTGCCGTTGACGCCTGTCACATTCTTCAGCCGTGCAGTTGCCACCTAAGTGCGTGGCTTTAAAAATAGAATCCCGCCCTTTCTTTTATCAAACTTCCGTCGGCGCTAGAGCTGTAGCAAACCGTATGTATTCGGTAATGAGAAACGGGTGCGCCATCTAGTAACGAGTTACGAAACGTTACACACGGCTGCATCTCGTCACTCTCATTTTTCGTATCTTTTACGCATGCGCGCGCATTTTAGATGAATGTACGTTACAAAGAACGAGATTTGTTTATTAAGTAAAGTATAATTTGGAAATTCGACGTCCAAGTTTTTTTTACTGTTTATTAAAGGTATTGTGTGTGTAGACAAAGTTTGAGATTGGAACAGAAACAACGTAAGAAAGTATTTTTTACAAATTAGAAATATGTATGTTTTTGTTTTTATAATCGCGTATTTTCACGTTTTTTTGGTTGTTATCTTAAAAGAGATAATATTAAAAAGCCGCTCTAATGAGATTTAATTGTTTCTTGGTTAACAAAAACTATTAATTCTCAAATATTGTTAATTGTTTATATTCTATTTATTATTATTTACGCGACGTCATACTGTACGCGTACGCAATACGACTGGATTTTTTGCTGCAACATAACATAGCATGTTATGTGGTATCAGAAGTAACGAGTAACGTAACGATAGTAACGAGTACTAATTGTTACAGTGAAGAATACATACGGGTACAAATTTTTTTTGTTACTTTTACACCTCTAGTAGGCACTACCGTATTTATTTCCGAATCGCTAGGGCAGTTTTCTTGTAACTTTTGTTTCGGTCAGTTGTTTGGGTATCTGTCCTGGAAAGGGGTGGTGATGGTTTGAGTTTAATCCCAAATTTATTTTCTAAAAAAGTTGACAGGTTTCTTTAAATGAAAAAAAGTATAGTTATCCAGCGACTATTTCGTTTGAGGCGTACGTGCATTGCCGCACTCCTGCTTTTTTGTATGGAATTAAATCGTCGCGCTATACTAGCACCACCTGTTAGCAACATCCCGAACCAACATGGCCGCCAGCAGACAGCCCGCGTCGGCAATAGATAGCAGGACAATGCTGCGTCGGCCGCGGGCTGAGATGCTATACTTACGTGGCGTGGTAGAGTATTCTATTCTGGTTTTTTGATGCAATCGGTGATCGCATCCGTACTTATGGAATATCGTTTTAAAGAGAATTCACACATCTGCTCACAGAAATTAAGATTTCGTTAATATAACCTGTTATTTTCCAATTATATAGGTTTAAACACAATTTTTATGCTATTTTCGGTTTATTTTTATTTTTTGGGGGCCAAAATTTGTCCAATTCGGTTATAGCGAGGATCAAACCCGGAACCGTGACACCTCGCTATAACGGGACTCTATTGTACGACTATAACAAAATGCCTATAAGCATACTTGTAAACATTAAACCATATTTAGTAATTATTTAATAGGCAGTTATTCATAAATATTTTATGTTCATTACCCATCGTCCTTTCATTTATTACTATATACAATTAAAATACATATTTAATAAACATATTAAAAATGAGCTAACCTTACAATTATGACTATAAAGATTTTTTTAATAAACAGGGTAATACTGTATATTTAGCACTAAAAGATTAAAGAGTATAAGCCTACACACTTTTAATAGTTTTAGTGCATATTCTTGGGTATTAAATCCATTAAAAAAAAAGTCATTGAAGCCTTTTACTAATTTCAAAATTTAAATGTACATTATTTTTTTCTCAATATTATTTCAATGTGCTACCCTTTACCAGGTTTTTTTTTCTCTCCTCTTTTCCAATTAAATTGTGACAGCCTTTAGTATTTTGAAATTTAATTGTTTTACCTTTTTAAGTTTTTGAATGTGGCGCCTTCAACTAGTACACTGGTACACACCAGCGTAAATAAAAATATGGCACCTTCTGGAAGCACGGGCTGGAATTACAGATGGCACCTTGTGGAAGCACGGGCTGGAAATAAAGATGGCACCCCTCAGTAAAATTGAATTTGTCAGTTCCATAGTGAAGATGATGGCGACCATGTGTAAGTGCACACTGCAGCTGTGCTAGTGGAGCGGGGACTCGCACGTGTGCGTGGTTGTGCCGGTGTGTGCCGGTGTGTGCAGGAGTGTGCCGGTGTGTGCAGGAGTGTGCCGGTGTGTGCAGGACTGTGCAGGAGTGTACAGGTGTGTGCAGGTGTGTGCAGGTGTGTGCAGGAGTGTACAGGTGTGTGCAGGAGTGTGCCGGACTGTGCAGGACTGTGCAGGAGTGTACAGGTGTGTGCAGGTGTGTGCAGGAGTGTGCCGGTGTGTGCAGGTGTGTGCAGGAGTGTACAGGTGTGTGCAGGTGTGTGCAGGAGTGTGCAGGAGTGTGCCGGTGTGTGCAGGACTGTGCAGGAGTGTGCCGGTGTGTGCAGGAGTGTGCCGGTGTGTGCAGGACTGTGCAGGAGTGTGCCGGTGTGCGCAGGTGGTGGAGGAACCGGACGAGGGGCAGGAGTTCGAGGACGACGCGGACAACGGGGAAGGCTTCGTGGTGGAGGGCTACGAGAGAGAGGAGCAGGTGGGTGCTCATTGGTTGCCAGGGGTTTACTGCTCGCTCTGTGTTATTGTCACCCAAAAGGCAAAAATCATATTGCATTTGGGACAACAACATTAACAGGTGACGATTATTGTGCCTGTGGTGCTTCCAGAATCTACTGAGGGGAAAAATTACTTTCAAAACACTTGTTTTTAGCCATTTCCATTCCCATAAAAAAACTTTTTAAAAACAGAACTACTAACCTGACCTTAAAACAACCTTAAATGCTTTTCGTAACCGGACACCGCTAAAATAACTTGAGCAGTTTTTAAATTGCTTGCGTTCTTTTGAAGCCATGCACACCCTTGTGACCACGTGTACCCAGTGGACAAGGCTCTTATTTGGGAGCTCGGGTGGACAGAATCACAGTAAAGGCATACTTTTGATTAGTACCCTGTTTAATTGCATAATCGTCGCACCCATATTTTAGGGCGTCAATATTTGGATAAAAAAAAAAAATCTCACGTAAACGTTGCATGATGTTTTTGGTCCCTCTATTAGCTCTTTGTGTAGGTATCTTTTCTGTATAAAACAATTTATTTTAAAGTAGAAATCTAATATTTATTCGTACATTACCACTTACATTTTTAATTAATGGAAATACGAAGTTATCTGACTTCTAAATTATCTTTTAAAGGTGTTTTTAAACTTTATAACCTTTATCTGTTCGTCTTGTGTCGCCGTGGTGTACTGCTTATAAAAATGTAGCCAGTGCTAGTTGGTATCATTCATGTTTGGTTATGTTGCTTCCCGTATAGAGTGCACACATGTAGTCTAATATCGATATCTCGCCGATTCATGCAACGCGCACTCTCTGTTAAGTGCTGAGTTAACTACATTTTAATGACATACCAACCAAGTGCTCCCCATTGTAAGGTTTGTGCAGGCCTTAATGGAGGCTCTGTTCAGACACGTTGCGCTGTGGGTGGTGGTGGTTGCTGCCCTTTAGTTCTCCAAGTGCACCTCGTTTGCTCCCCACGCAGGAGTTGGTGGACTACGACGAAAGCGAGGGACCAAATATCGACAACACCACCACCGAACAGGACAGCAACGAAGTGGAGGTTGCAGTCGGGGGTGAGTTGCAGTCTGTGTCTCAGCGATTCATCATAATGACTTTGTCTAGCCATACGTTACTAGAGACAAAACATTTTTTTTTTATTGATTTGTAGGGTTGTGCGAATGTTCGGTATACCGATACCGAAATCGAAATTTTGCTACTTTCATTTTCGATTTCGGTAAGAATTTCATCTGTCGAAGTTCGTTTTTAGCGAAATATTTCGAGCCAAACGAAAGTTCAATAGCTTACCGAAGTTCGTTTGTTCTAGTTGAAAAAGAAATCGTAATTTAATAAAAATGTACAGTATAATACCGGTACAATAACGTTACTTATTATAAAGTATATTTCACTTAACGAATTTTTTTTAAGTCCCCGCCAAAAATCGTATCTTCACCATGCAAAACGGTTTCAGTTTAAAGTATTATTTTCACTATAACGTATAAATTCTACTAGTAGCGTGGCATTACTACACCAAAATTTACTTAAACTGGTAAATAAATTTCCAGCTAAATGATTAATGTAGTAGAACAAAGATACACAAATACCAACGCAACGTATTTTCTAACCTCTAAATTCTCAAAACAAAGTTAACAAACAGTTGCGCGCACAACCATAGATTATACCGTACGTAGTATGCGACGTGAGCAACACAACACCATTCGATACATCGAAAGACGGAGGTTTGAGAGAAGTATTAATTATTTAGACAAAAGTGTTACGCTACGCTAAAAATACTGTTTGATGTCTGTGCCGGGATTGTTTATTGTTATAGTTGAGTTTATTTTCAGGTTACGTTATTTAAACACCGCATTGTATTTGTGCTACAATATGAATGATCCTGGAGATAAAAAGAAACGAAAGCAATTCACGCTTAAGGAAAAAGTGGATATACTCAGAGAACTAGACACGGGGAAAAAAGCAAGTCGCAGTTGCGAATACATATGGCATTGCGGCTCTCCTGTAGCTATTTTTTTATATATTTTTTTCTCTTTGTAAAGATATGTATGCATGTTTCAGTGCTAAGTACAAAAACTTGAGGTACCTGTAAGTACTTAGCACTGAGATTCTACTGTAATGTCTTTATATGATTTGCTTGTTATTACTAATAATGTAATAACATATGCAAATCATATAAAGACATTAATTAGAAAAAAGATTTCCATTAAGATTAATTTACGTGGTGATGAAAAAAACTCACGTTAATGAAAATACGGTAAAATCATAATTTGAACAAACATGGCAGATAAAGTTAACAAAATTCAACCGTGATTACAGTAGGCCTAGGTATCAAAACAAAATCATGTAATATTTGAAAAATTACCTGATTCATTTGCTTTCAAACAGTAGTGTAGGTACTATATTCGTAAAACATACATTCCAGAACTGTTAGTACACTATTTAGTATTTACCGTATACACATAAACAAAGAACGTACCTACTTTTATTCGCGCACAGCCAAACAAAAACATTGTCGTCTGCTTTATTTAAATTTTACATACTCTGACTGGCATATAAAATCCTCATAATATACAGCCAATTAGACAAAAAGGTCAACAAGTCACTGCATGTAATGACCACTTGGCAGCAACCATTTGTTATGTTTTGTTTTGACCATGTCCATTGCCTAGTTTACAGCTTCCTGAGCTAGCCATGTGTGACAGTGGTGCAAGATGGCGGCCGTTCCGCAGTATTCACGTATTTTTTCATCAGTACCATGCACGTGATAAATATATTATCATAGACTGCGACATTACGACTGTAAAGGAAATAGTCTGTGCGCTGAAAGATCTGGATTGATTCTTGAAATTTACGAGTGACATGGGGCTGTGTTGTGTGGTCTAGGGCAGATGTTGATTTTATTAAATAGTAATATTTATATATACATCAAAAGGTACCAAAATGATTTATGTAATAGATTTTATTACTGAAGAGCAAATTTTGGGGCACTTTTTTTCTTTGTTAATTAAAAAATTTCGCTTAACTTTCGTTAAGAATATATTTATCTCATAGAAAAATTCATTTTCGTTTCACTTTCGCGAAACTTGATAAATTTTCTTTCACTTTCATTTCGTGTGGATAAAGTCACTTTCGCACATCCCTATTGATTTGGCAACAGCTTGAATAAATGTTTAAACAGTCAGCTCAAACATAACTCAAGCAAATTGAACTACGGTTTAGTTGGTCAAGTTGCGAGACTTTGCCCAGTCGTGATACATTCAGCCATTGGTAGGGTTACAATTGGCATGCAGAAGCCGGAGACATTTAACCTTACCTGCTGTTAGCCATTGCTCAAGAATGACAGTTCTTTACTAGGTCTGCTTCTTTATTAACAATGCGTTGAAAGAATGTTTTTTTAAAAAAATTAACATATTAATTGTATACTCAATTTAGTTTAACATTAAAATACCGTAGCTGCTTAAAGTATAGTATGACCAAGAATGTGACATTATCTAGAACAGTGGTTCCCAAACTTTTTCAGCTGGCGACCCACCTTTCCTTATAGGAATAATTCCACGGTCTATCGGTCTATGGTGGAGTAAAAAACCTTATTTGTATTGTATCCCTTACTAATGTATATATAATCTACCGTAAAATATTGCATATATATATGTGTGTGTGTATATACACTAGTGATGGCCCGATATCCAAAAACCCGATACCGATACTGATTCCGATATTTCCAAATTTACCGATCCGATACCCGATACCCGATATTCCGATAATAGGCCTATCTCATTTCTAATACTGATTCTATAAAATTGTGGTTCTGGAGTATTGTTAGAGACAATAATGAAAAATGTTAAATATTAATAAAACATACTTATGTGAATGTATATTATTTTTATTAATTGTAAAATATTGTAAATTCACAATAAATGAAAGCTAACAATGAAATTATCATAATGGCCTACAAATAAGCTCTCTAAATTCAAATTCACAAGTCACTGCATGTACTTAGTCCAGTGTCTCAACTGTAATCTACGAAAAATACAGTCTGAAAAACATCAAACTTTACCAACTTTTGTACCCTTTGTAAAATTTCATCACGGTAAACGACACGCTAGAAAGGAAGGTCTTCATTTAGCAAATTTTGTGACCATTGTTCAAGTATATCACTTCATTTATTGGTGCGAAAACACGTTAAAAATACGTGAAAAGTAATTTCAATACAACTTTGAAACGTACTGCAGAGTTTATAAAACCACACATCTTTATTTATGTTATTGGCAATGCACTCAATATAGCCAACATAATACCTTTGCTGCAACTTGCCCTACTTAAATACGTTTCATATTTTAGCTTTTGTAAAACTTACATAACGTCTTTGTATAGAACAGCAGTTGGCGACCATGAAACGACACGGAAAGAAAATGCCTGTTATATCCTACTCTATGGTCATATCAAGCAGCAACTTTATTCTTCCCAAAGTTTACTTACGGCTACACCACTTATTAAATTAAATATCGTAATTATTTTCGTTTATGTTTTCAATTTATGTACACTTAGTGAACTTCGAAAATTCATCAAGCGAAAACATTTTGCGAATATCTGAAACGAATAAATATGCATTAATGACTGGGATTTGTGTACACATGGAAGAATTGTACCGTCGGGATGCATTGCAGTATCAGAAAGAAGAAATAGGCTTGAAATTGTTTCAGTGGAAAATATGCTTGGAATTACTATGCAATATGGTGACGTGAAGAAAGATAAATTACGCCCGTGGAAATTAAGCTTGGAATTACAGTTGAGGTTATGTGAGAAGTATTATTGGCGAGAGCAAACATCGGTTATCAAAATATCGCAAGTATTTACCGATGTCCGATATTGAAAAATGTGCCGATATTACCGATCTCCGATATCGGATATCGAATTTCGGGCCATCACACACGCACACGCGCGCGCGCACACACACACCTTTTTTTTAAGATACCAATTGATTATTGATAAACAATTTGTTCTAATTTGAATATGGTTGACAAAATATAAGCACTTTGTAGAAAAACAGTTATTTATTTAACAATAGATATGTGTTTTGGTTGTTTCGGTTTTTATTTTTTTTTCTGATGGTTTATTCGATGGTTTCTGATAGTTTCAGGATCGAGTCGCGACCCACCGTTTGGGAACCGCTGATCTAGAAGATGTTACATTGTAGTTGCGATGTAGTCGGTGCATGCGCCATGCTTGGTAGAGTTGAGAATGTAAGAGTGTGAGAGCTGAGAGGGGTGGGTGATGCAGAGGACAGCAACGAGGTGCCGAACCAGTCGGGCTCGCTGGGCGCGGAGAGCGACGTGGGGCAGTCGACGGGGCCCGAGGCGAGCAGCAGCGACGCCCCGAAGAGCGAGGACGTGTCGAGCCACGCCTCCCAGTCCGTACTGCCGGTGCGGGCGCGCTCCGTGCAGCCACTGGCGCGCCAGCAGCAGCAGCTGCTTCTGGTGCGTGCGCGTCCGCTCCGCCCTGCGCGGATATCAGTTCCTTGGTCTTGATTTGGATATTGATTTTTTATTAAAAACATACAATTAAAATAATATAACAGCTGCACTTCCATGAATAAGTTCCATTAGAATACATTCATGAGTACTTGTGTCAAATTTGAGTGGTAGGAATGAGAATTAGAATCTACTAAAATGAATTTGTCACATCATGTAACAACGTCTGGAAAATTGGTTAAATAATATAAAAATGAAGGTTGGTTAGGTTAAGTCAGCTTTAATAATTATTTGGAAAATGTTTGTTAAAATATTTAAATTATGAAATTAAAAAAAATGGTTTTTTGAACTATACAGCTCACTAACCTTATTCACGAGTTTTCTTTGATAATGAAGTCTGGTAAATTGTATTTTGGTTCAGCTATACTATTATAAACACATATTCTGCTAATTTCATCTGGAATCTTAATTCATTATTTACGGGGTTTTTATTTTTATTTTTTTATTTTTGTGCTTTGTGGCCTTAGCTTGCGCCAATGGCCATATGTCAGTTTTTCCTTATGCATTTTCTTTATCATATCGTTAGTAATCGTGTATCTGCATTTAAATGTTACACCCATGCCTTGCCCGGGACTCGATCCTGGTGAGCATCCTACTACGCTACAGAGATAGGCTAAGTGTATATGTGTTTTGACGATGTAGTCCTAGGTGGTTTACTTTTTTTTTTGTTCCACTTCTGGTACGTGTGACCACAATATTTGGCGGTGTGATGAAACGAATACAAATAATATTTTGTTTTTAATTTTGAAATAACAAATATGCTGTGTTTTGAATCATTCACACAATTTGTCCGTTAATTTTTAAGTCAGTAGTGTATATAAGTATTTTTTTTGCATTGATAATTGTTTAAGTTTTTGATTATAAAGTTTTATTAAAACATCAAAAAAGGGTATTGTATATCGTACAAATGACTTAATCTCAACAGTGAATGTTTGTATACGACAAACTCGAGGTATGCTATGAAAAAAAAAATATTCTAAAGGAAATGAATATTTGTTATTTTGAGGAGTTAGTATTTGAGGTCCAATCGAATAAGAATATTTAATTATTCGTATTGGAAAATTCAAATATTTGTACAGGCCTATCTCTGTGTCAACAAGATATTAAGCCCTTATTCCTTCATTCGCTGCACGCTGGCCGATACACACCCCCTCACGTCGTGTGTTCAGCCACAAGGGTACGAGGACGCGGGAGACGACTCGATCGTGCCGAGCACTCCGACGCTGTTCCTGCCGCGACGCAGCGATGGCTTCGGGGAGGCGGTGAGCTCCCCACACGTCCCGCAGGGCCGCTTCACCTTCTCCGAGACGAACCAGCCGGCCGGGCGCGCCAGTGAGTGGATGAATCAACCTAGATTAACGTAAACAGGGGAGCTGGTCAGCGCATTCTGCAACCCAGCACCATTTTAACCGTCAGGGATAGAGTAAGCTGTAGTGTTTGATTCATCACCTTGAATTTTATTAAGTTTACACAAGTGGCATTGTCATTGCACCACCATAGAAATTTTAAAAAATTTTAAATGAAAAGCACTACTTTGAATGTAACCGTACTACTTATAAGAGCTTAGTTGAAAAAATACACTCTGCCTGTAAACCGCATTACTTATGTCAGTTTTGACTGTATCATTAACCGCAGGTGTGGCAGTTGAGATAGGATAATACGTACTTGGATTGTAGAAATGGGATGAGTGGGATGGAAATGTAAATGGGGGGGGGGGGGGGGGCGGTGCTAATGGAGTTTCTTACAGTGGAAAGCACCTCCTTTCTCTCTAGTGGCTTTAGTGAGAGAATGTCCAATCGCTACTCACTGGGACTTCGGTAAGGGGTATCCGTGAGGATACACTTCCACAAGCGTACGATGCTCTTTGAGCCGAGCCCTTGTCCACTTGCCGACTCTCGCTCAGTGTACTTGCCTGTGCAGGATTCCAACCAGCGACCCACTCTGACGTCGTGGTCACGCCCAGTCCTTGCAGACCCCTACTCCAGCAGGCGTCTCGTAGCTCTCACGTCGACATGGTGCACCTCCGAGACAGGGGTCGCAAGTGTTTCAACCCGAGCCGGGCTGTTCCGTGTGTAGTCAGATGTTTGAGAAGGTTTGACCGCCGGCCGGGAGCCAAACACATTCACTGACCCAGGGCAAGGGTTAAACTTGTAATCCAGGAATAGCTCACTTAGCCACAGTCAGGTTCCAGTGTAGATGTGTCAGGGAAAGGCGTAATGGTCGCGTGCACTGTTGCACAATACTTAGAATTCCCATCTAGTGCTTTTGTATTGCCTGTAATTGTATATTGGTGTGTAAACGTGTATGACAGTATATAGGTTGTGTGTGGAGGAGCAGCTAGACGTAGGTGTGTGTGCTGCAGGCTCGGCCCAGTCAGGGCCCGAGGCTCTGGACGATATCCGCATGGAGGACGCTGGGACCGGTCGCAGTGTGCCCACCACGCCGCTGCAGGTGTCGCCTCAAGGTACCGCCTCCATGTTCATTGCCTCATGTTAAACTACTATTTAGATCCTTTGTAAGACATAAATTAAAACATTTCTTCATTGTGGTGAAATATTGTGCAGTTATTTTAATTACTTATGCGTGTGTCTGTGCGTGCTGTTTCAATTTTGATACTTTGAGAACTAGGTGCAGCAGTGAAATTAAACCAGTTGACAATTTTAATTTTGTGCATTTTGCTGTAATTGTTGACCCACGTTTCATTAAATTAACCAAAATGAAGCCCTTTTCATCCCAAAAAAAAAAAAAGTAGCCATCATTTTTCGACTCGAGTACGGAGATTGCTTAAACGCTTTCCGGAGATGTTCACTGAGCTCCTGTACGTAGGCTACACGCATTGTGTATTCAAAGTCCATGAAGCCTATGGCCGAGGCGTCCGTTCCATTCCCAGGCGGTGAACTTCTGTGCAGAGGAGTTCAAGAAACTGGTGCAGCGTTGAGAATAATGCTTGAAACCTTGTTGATGGTGACTGCAATGTCAACCGAAATGTCTGTGCAACATTCGCCTTCGACGTGGCTACAGCCAGAAGCCAAGCTACTTCTTACAATGGCTGCGAAAGTCTGCGATCTTCATTAACATGTATACATGTCCAATATTTACAATTTACAATACGGAAATGTGATTCATGAAAAAATGTAACAGTAATTTATGTTATGTAAGTGCGCCTTTTTTTTTAATTAAACTTTAAAAACTTGCTGTAAATTATTTTAAAAATGTGTGTCAGAATATTACAAACTTTTTCAGTTCCAATAGTTCGTATTTACTATTGTTTGTTGTGGCAGCCATGAACTAAATAAATCAAGCTTTTGTTCGTTCCTAACTTTACCAAGACGATGATATATTTATTTTCTATGTAATAAATTCAAGAACGTTATTAAAACTCAGGATGTTTTAGGTATGATTTTCACAGCAGGCTTATGTAGTTAGGAATGATACGAGTTCAAAGTATGTAGTACTAGGAAATGTGTAAAGGGTACTCATGATTTTTTAGGTTATTACAGACACTTTAATTTTTCAGTATTATCTGCCAGAAATTATCAAACTTATTGTTAATCTGCAGAAACGCTTATTCAACTAAATATTTAGGCATAATTGGCTTCTGCTGATTTGTATCGATGCAACTCTAGCCTTAAAATATACTATTTGTGACTAATTTAATCCTATAATTGGCGCTATAAAATTGACAACAGTGGTCGGTAGATTACTCTTTGCAAGTGGAGGCCAACAATTTGAATTATTATATTAAACATATGCCCCCATACATATTATCTTTGTGCCACAGAGTCAGCAGCAATGCTAGGAGGAACAAGTTAGCAAAGACCGATGAAAATGTGTAAGCGCATGAAAACAAAACTCATTCATTGTTAAACAGAGTCAGTCAGTGATGAGCGTATTTATATAATATATTGTGATTCCGTTTTCTCCCTTCTTAAAAAACATGTGCTTTAGTTTAAAAAGTGTGTGTTTGTTTGAAAAGGTGAGGGTTTTTATCGGTATCTGTGCATGGCTTTCTGGGGTAGAGCGCGCCTGTCATCCGAGCACCCAGCTAACAAGCTGCTCATGACATCACAGGTTGCTACATTTCTTAAATGTAATTAAATATCAAATGTTTTTTTTGTGTTTTCTAATATTTTTGCATCATAAACTTGACAATTTATTATAAATACAAACTTTTTTATACCTAACTGCTTAGAGTATACCTCTTTTTTTAACACATTGCAAGGCACTGCACCTGATGCTAAATATTCAAGGAACTAGTTCACTCATAGTTCCATAACACCTTAAATTTTGTTTCTACTTTTTACCAATTGGAAATAAAATGTGGATCTTTTGTGTCAGAAGAGAGACGTGTGAACTAGTTAGTATTGTGTATTATCAATCATGTGAACGCCAAAGCGAAAGCAGTGTCGTGCAGCGTCGCTGGCCCCCGTCTTGTCGACAGACGTGAGCGCGGAAGTGAGCCAGGGCACGGACGGCGACGCGGCTCCTCCGTCCGTGCCGGACAACCCCGGCAACATCCCCTCCATCCTGGTCACCCACGACCTGGACGAGCCGGTCGACCAGGACGATGCTCGAGCCGCGGACGTCGCAGGTATGGTGTCTCCCATGTACCGTATATACTCGTGTATAGCGCTCCCTTTTTTCCCATCAAGTAAAGGGAAAAAATCAAGGATGCGCGCTATACACGGGGAAAAAAAGTTAGAAGGGGGGGGGAGGCAGGGAGGAGGAATGGTAGTCATTAACTGCCGGGTGACGGGTGACGTTTCTGGCCAGCCCCCACACATAGCACAAGCGACGAGGCATCTCTTTCACACACACACGCACACACACACGCACACACACACGTGCGCGCGCAAGCTTGCACGTCTCTTGTTTATTTTTAGACCTCCCCCTCTACAGAAAGCCAGCGCAACTAGTAAAATAAAAGAGAGAGAGAGAGAGAGAGAATGTTGTCACCAGTCCCCCTCCCACTTCCCTCGCTTCCTCGTCCAAGCAGCTATCGGTGAGTCATCCAGTCCTCCGCGCCAGCTTAGCAACGTAGTGTGGCACGCTTCATTTTGCGTGTCCCTAAAAATGTGTTAACTATCAGTTGAAATATCTATGTAGAAGCTACGTGACGGGAGTGGTGGTGTTTAGTCCTGTCAACTGTCAAGGTTACTTGATGTTCATAGTCCCGTTCCTGCCTGCCTGCCTCCCTCCCTCCCTCCCTCCCTCCCTCCCTCCCTCCCTCCCTCCCTCCCTCCCTCCCTCCCTCCCTCCCACCCTCCCGTCCACGTACCAGTTGTGACGATACAGCGCTTCATTATCTTCTATCTACACAGCAGAGTTTAAGTATTTTCCTGACGCATCACCACACATCAATTTAAATTATCATTTGTTTCATAAGTAATTACTTAACAGGTACCACAAAATGTTAGTAAAATTTATTTATGGGGGAAAAAGTTTTAATTTTTTTTCTTTGGAATTTGTTTCAAAAATCGTGGTGCGCACTATACACAAGTAAATACGGTAGTTACTGATAGGTTTTCCAGGACATGATGTAATAAGTTGAACTATATCAGGAGGATAATTCAAGTTTTTAACTTCAGCAGCTATACGTGTACCTGTGCTCATGTGTTTCCATGAAGTAAGTGATGTAGAACACTATTAAAAACATTACTTCGCGTTTGCATCAGGTATTGTTCTCGCTCAGTTTTTAATGTGTCGTTCGTATTTCCTGCACGTAGCATAGGCTTAGGCATAAGCTTGGTGGTTGTGTGCTGCAGATGCAGAAGACCAGGATGCAGCTGAAGCCCACAGCTTGGACCAGGAAGATGCAGAACCTGCAGATGGGGGGAACGGTAAAGCCACGACTACTGCCTAGTCTGTGTCGAAGCTAACGAACTCGGGGGCAAATTGTAGAGATGGATGAGAGTGTAAATATTTTGGTCAAGTCAAGTCCACACTTCATAGTTGTAGTTTTACAATTCAAAGTTTAATTCATGTAGAATAAAGTGGTAGAAACATTGATTACTGTTTTATACTTGAGCAATTAAAATATATAGAATTGTGTAAAACTATGGTGTGTGTGTAGCAAATAAGTGATAAAATCACGTTTTACAACTAGATGTAGTAATGAGTACACCAACACCAAGTTTAAATACACTTTGGAATGAATGGGTGCCATGAATAAACAACTTGAAATACAACCCAACCCAATTAATCCAGTATTTTTGTGATTATTCAATGAATTGATCCTGCAACTTAACATTTGTTAGCATATTGCAGTACCAATTTTTTTTAGTAAAATAAGAATTTAGATTTTTTTGTAATTTTCATCTAAAAAGACATTTAAAAAATTGTGGGTTTTAGATGGATGTAATCTAAAGGGTTATTTGAAGATATTTGTATATATTTATACTTATTTTACAAATATTTAGAATGAATATATTAAGTTTTAAATAAGTTGCATTTAAAATGCTATTTCACAATATTAGATGGTAATTTTTCCAGTCCCTAATGTTTGGTTGGGTTAGTTTAGCAACATTTAAAGTGGTTTGAATAGTTTTTTTAGGTTAGCTTTATACAGGAAAAGAGGTTTCTGCGCAACATCGTACATTGAAAAAAATTACGAACATCTTATTGAGAACATGGCAGGACTGAAACATTAGATCACATTAGACAGGAAATTGTATTGTGTGGGTACATTTCAATCAAATTTTACTGTATTTTCTGATTATAATCACCAAAATGTCTGACAAAAAAATGAAAACCAATTGCTGTTGCACTGCTTTATTCTATCATGTTTACTACCTACACAAATCGCTCAAAATCTAACAACGGGACCAAAAAAAAACTATGCGATTTTTGTGTGAGAATCTTTTTCCATATTTTGATGCCCTAAAATAACGGTGTTAGGATTATACGATAAACACGGTATTCGAGCTAGAATAATGTACTGCAACATACAGTTGCATATACATAGTACAGTTTGTGTGTCTATGTTTTATGGGAGATGAAATGTATGAATAACGACATTCGTAAGTAATGTGAACATTAAAGAGATAAGAGGTTTTGATAAAATTGTTCTAGATTTTATTTTATAATAAGTGAGAGAGTTTTTATCACAGAGAATACTAGTGTTCTTCGGATGGAGGTTTTGTTCATATAAATTAGTTTGAATGTAGTTAAAGAAAATTGTTGGTGTATGTGTGTCAAAATCACAAATTTTGAAATTGTACACATCCATACTAAATAGTTCTGGTAGTAGGCTATTACTGATACATAGACACACAATTTTATTTTCAGGCCCATTTCATTTTTAAAATACGAGATTTTGGTGTTAACTTTTTTTTATGAAATCTGTTTATTAAAAAATATAGCATGTACGAATGTGATGCTTAAATAATCCGTAATCCAAATTCTCCAAAACAGTGTCATTTTGACAGATACATGATGCACTTTAATAATATAATGATCTGTAATAAGCATATCTAACTACAGTCAAACCTCTATCTATCGTTTTTCAGGGGACCAACAAAAAAATTCAGTAGATGCGGACATTCAATAGATGTGGACTTCACTCTAAGAATTTTTAAAAAATAATATTTCAACCTCAAAATTAGTGTCAGAAATATATCAGTTACTTGTCATTAAAGTTAAATCAGTTGAAAAATAAATAAAAATGGAAGTATTTTACTTAATTCAATTTACACTTGCAAAAAAAAACATACGCACAATAAATCTACATGGAAATTAAAGTCTTTTTCAATATCCTGTAGTCTGAAATATGTTTACTCATGTCATCAAATGTAGAGCTGTACTGAAGAAGCCAATTTTGCCAATATTTAGTTGAATCGGCATTTCTGCCGACTTCCGATACACTTGTTAATTTTCGGCCGATATTACTGAAAAACGAGAGAGACTGCCATAACCTAAAAATCCACGAGTACCCTTATCACTTTTCGTAGTAGTACTGCATTCTTTCAGATCGCATTATTTCTTCGCAACATGTGCCAAACGAACATATAAAAATTTAACATCTTTTTTTTTCAATAATGTTCATTAATTTTAATATGTCATAAATAAATACATTACCGTCACGGTAAATATACATCTCAGTTGTTACGGTAACTGTAGTGCAAATGTGGTAGCTATCGTGCTTCTGTAGTAATTATGGTATTGACAAAGAATCTTTAGTTCTTTTTATGGTAATTATCTTAGGATAACAATTGGGTTTGTATTGTAGTTATGGTACATCATCCATATTTCTTCGTAAGTTGTTGTTCATTTGTCTTTTCTTCATATTTACGTGCTCCATTACTTGGCTGCAGATTTAAGGTGATTTTTACTACTGTATACTATCGTTACTGTTTTTATGACGGTTTCTTTCTAAGAAATAGTTATTTCTGCAAAATCTTTGTGGTTAAACGATCATCTACTATAATTTATAGTGACGGGACCACATATTTTGTACGATCAATGCGGACAAAACGATAATTCGAACATCGGTACAAGCTGACTTTTTTAACCTTAGTTGTATGGCAATTTTGCCGGGACCGTAGAAAGTATACGATAAATACGGACAATCGATACATGCGAGTTCGATAGATAGAGGTTTGACTGTATTTAAAACAATGTAAATAAGAGTAACTAATAACAGTTGAAAATTCAAAAATGTAAACTTTTTCCAATAATTTTTCCATAAAAGTGATAGAAATTTAATTCTTAATAAATTACTTTTTGAATTTAATATTTAAAAGATTACGTATTAGTAGGGCCTGGAAAATTTCGGTGTTTTCAGTATGCAAAAAGCGGTACTTTCAAATAAGAAAAGCGGTGGTTTAAAGTCTGTATTTTCGTTATGCAATGGAAATTTTACCGGTATTTTAAATGTTGACTAAATTGTGCAGTTATTGAATATAATAGTTTACATATTTAATAAACAATCCATGTATACTAGGAATAGGCTAATATGCATAATAACAGCCAATTAAATCCAAAACAGTTACACAAAACACACGTTGCTATAGATGTTTGCAACTACATTTTTTTTTTTTTTTTTTTTTTTTTTTTTTTTTTTTTTTTTGCTGCCAATGCCACATGCTTAGCCGACTTTAGGTGTTTGTCAATGAAATCTTTTCTATCCCATGAAACTTTACAGTTGCAAAATTTGCACATCACTGTGCTATTGTCAGTACAATAAAACCCATGTTTCTGATACTGATATGCTCGTATTTAATGGAGTGGAGGAACACGGGGTTGCCACTTGAACAAACCCCAGCGCACAAATGAGAAGAAACTTAGTGTGAACTATACCCCAGATCAATTTTGAGCATCAAAACCATACAGGAACACGGCTTATGTAAAAATAAGGTAATTATGCTGAAACACAAGACTTGGGTTAAAGGATACTTTAACCTTGTGTGGATCAAGTAGAAAACATTCGGCTATAAACGAAAGAAATAAGAACAATGCTATCCTGAAATGCTGTGACATGTTTTTGGAGTAGATAATCACAGCAACAGACCGACAGGATGCGCTCCTGCCCTTGCCGTCAGCAATGTTTATTTTGACAGCTCAAGCAATTATCTTTTCCAGGTCCCTTCGCAGCGTAAAAAAAAAGAGAAAAAAAAACACGCTGACAGTTTCTCACGCAGAAGGTTGAAATAAGGGAGGGAATGTGTTGAAATGTTTGTTGGATAAGGAGGAGGGGGGGGGGGGGGTGGGAATTGTTTTTACATGGTTTGTGGCTCTGGGAGGGATGAGCCTTGAAGAATTAGCAGGGGATGGGAGAGGTAAGCGTCGCGTCACGTCACAAATGACGTCAAGCCGCCGGGCGGGTAAGATAACGTGACAGCTGAGATGGCTTTTCGTGCGATAGTGGAGGCGCCGAGCTCGTCTAGACACTGCGGCGTGGACAGTCTAGAGGGGTGGTATCTATTTTTAGCCGTCTTTTGTATGCCTGGCTGCTTACAGTACAGCTCTTGCCAAGATAAACGTGAACACATAGAGCCCAACAAAGTGTAACAGACTTGTTTTTCAGCCGATTTTACTCAAATTTTCGACTTTCTCTGCTCAAATTTTTCATGTTTTCTCAAAAAACGGTCATATAAACGGAATGGACGCATCAGAGGGGGCTCGCATCGGCGGGATTCTACTGTAATGGTACTTTTCGGGGATATATTCGCAGTGTAATATAGAAATGTTGTGGTTTTCGCGAATGTACTTACTTTTCGCGTTTTCATGCGAAATTCGCGCGAATTTTCGCGAAATTCGCGATCGCGAAAAATTCCAGGCCCTACGTATTAGTCATTAGAGTTAAGTTTTTATTGAAAATGCTGATTCGTGTGATAGTTTTAATTGTGGTTGGTGCTTTGTTGGTGTTTTATTAATTTGAATTTAGGTGTTATATGTAGAGCCCATGAAGAATGGTAATAAAACTGCCTGATTTCGGTAAATAAACTATAGGATTTCAATGCTATATTTCGGTAAAAAAAAAGTATTTTGGTGGTATATTTCGGTAAAAAAAAATTTTTTTTGTTAAATGAGTGTATTTGTTCTACTAATTATTTAATTTTATGATACACACACAAAGCTGTACATGATACTTGATACAGCAATCACTCGATTCCCGCGTAAGCCATACAGAAGTGGAAATGTTATCTTGTAGATTATAAACACATTACTTAAATTTTACATCACAAATAGTGTCTAGAATTTTACAGTCTATGTTTATGTATTTAAACATTTTGAGTATTAAATAGGCCTATGCTATGTTCCTGCACAAAACTTTATAGAATTAATTTTTTCCTGTCAGGAGAATTGGCCACTTTGGCCAAATAGTTTGGTAAACATGTAAAAAAGGGTTCCCAAAAAAATTAGTTAATTACAATGACTATAGTACATGTAATATTTCAGGCTCAAAAGTTTTTTTTTTAATTTACTATAATTTTGTTTAACTACACATTTTCCGGCCTCTTTTCCATCAAATTGTGTTTATTCTTTATTATAGAGATGGGATTTTCGAATATACCGAATCCTATGAATTCGAGTATTCGTAGGAACCGAGGTGGGATTTGAGTTGGGTTTTTAAGAGTTTTAGTTAGTAATTGAAAATTGTAGTGCTGAGCAAAGTTCGAAAATTTCGAACCGAACGGAACCCTTACGTTCGGTTCGGTTCGAAACCTCTTAAAATATATTCGAAAAACCGAACGCTCGTTTAAAAAAAAATGAAGTTTTCTAACTCCCATTTGAGACCATTCACAAAACAGCACAACAAAATTCCATTACTTGTAATATTCCGACTTTTATCGCATAATCGTCGCCTCAACAGTTTCAAGCACAGACCAATAAAAAATTATTAATCGTTGCATAACTCGCATAGCAATTTTTTCATATAGGCGCGCTTTGTGTTTTGTTTACTTTAGAGAATTTTGTACGCATTTCTCGTACTACGTAATATAAACTATCATATAAATGCCAAAGGTATTGTATATTATACCTAGAGTCAAGATTTTGTGGTGTTATTTTAAGACAAATTTCGGTGTAAAGAAATAAAGATTTTGGTGTTATATGGTTTTATTTTTTTGCTCAAAATACCCACGGCAAAATTTTCTTGCTTTTCTGTACGACATGCAAATTTATTAAAACAAATATTAATAAACACTAAAACCTCATGATCTAATTACAATTAAGTTCATTTGCAAATTCATAGATAGTTAAGTTCATTTGCAAATTCATAAATTCAAACTTTTAAATAACTACAAAAATTTCACGACTTAATTACAATCACATACACTACAAAATTACACAATTAAGCACTTCCAAAGTTACTATTAAGACGGTTTTATTGAAATGCTATCATAGTTAAATTTTCTGCATTTTCTGAGTGAGACGTTGTCTTCTGTCACTAACTACCAGTGAGTACCTGGAAAATGAACGTTTTGCATCAACATTTGATGTTGGGAACCAGATTGCCCTTAAACTGGCTTGAGCAAATTCACTGTAGTCCCCTTTAAGGGAGCAAAGTACCTTTGCAACATCAATTTGGCTTGTTTCTGTCAATGAAAGTTCATCCTCAATTATTTTTTTGAAAGCAACATAGCCATGTATGAATGTATCAATGGGAAGATGGGAAACAGAAGACAAGTTATGCAGAGACTTCTGTAGGTTTGCATCTTCTATGCTAACCCTACTCACATTTCTTGGGTTGAACCGCAAATTAATGGCATTAAAGACTCTTAGACAAGGATGTCGTTTAACAGATGAGTTTTGCCTCGAATGCTTATGTTTCTCACTTGCGACATGTTTCACAAGCGTATCGCGTCTCTCGTAGTCTAGCCTGCAGTTACAGAATTTGCACATTAAAATTTTATCACTGATATAAAATCCTTCACTGGAAAATTCTTTCGATCGGTCACTGGCAGAAACCTTAGTTTTAGGCATTATCAAAAAATTTTTAATCACATAGGAAGAATTTAACCTCTCAATACGCAAAAACTTGCCGTGCTGGAAAGATCAAAACAATGGAGAATAGATGCGAATGCGAATACAAACGCATACCGAATACCAACATACGTACGTGAAAATTAATACCGACATAAACATGTACTATTTATTATTTACAATCGTTACGTTAAGCAGGGTTAATTTTATTTTCGTAGCCTACGTACTTTATTTTAAATTAACAGTAAAAGCAATGCGCTTTAGTGTGTAATATTTTAATGATTAAAAACGTAATCTTAGAAAAACATATTTTGGACGTTTGTTATTTTTGTATTTACAGAAAGTGAACGGCGGCCATTGTATCATAGTTATCAACATCTTAAATTATTATGGTACACAAGATTACCGTTTAAAGAAAATATTACGTTAATTCCGAGACTTCATTTTAAAATCTATAATGATATCACCGTCGCATATAATATATATGGCTGCTAGTTACTGTAAGAAATATTTGATTGTGCTGAAGGTAGTGAATTGTCCTTACAGAATGGAAAAAAAAACGTAAATAATCAGGATAGACGAACTTTCGTGACATATAGCGGATTTCGCACAATTTCGTTTTATTTCGTGTTTTCAATCGGTTTTCGGTGTTATTTCGTTTTATCGCGCATTACCATATAATCGTGGCTCTAATTATACCTTTAACTATAGTGCGTGTACGAGAACGAGAAGTATTACGTATTTTAAATTACTGGCATGTATTTATTTTCTTTGGCCTTTTTGGTTATACAGTAAGGTACTGAAAATATTAATTTAATCTTGTTTATTAAAAGTACTGGTCCAGTAAATTTTACAGTACGGTACTAAGTTGACTAGCATAGTCGCGGCAGCCATCATTATTTCTCGTGTTTTCTTTTTTCCGACGCAAATTTCCATAACCACACTTCTAACGTTAAGTTTACAATATTATTGTTCTTGAGGTGATTTGCGATGAGCAGGCTTACTTTGATTAAGTTTTCCAAATGGAGAAAAGATAATGACGACCCAGATGACCCAGAACCACCCCAAAAAATGTCTAAAGTTTCTTCTGACGAGCAGCATTCTTCCAAGAAAACAGCAACTGCAGTCAGCGGGTTTTGTAATGTAGATAGGTAACTTAATTCACATTCGACTTTTTTTTAATGTCCTATTAAAAAGTTTATTAAAAACAATGAATCCTTCATGCTCGTATTCTTTAGCTCGTTCAAACACTGATACGACCTTAGGCATTGTGAAGTATCAAGTAAACCAAATAAACTTCAAACAAAATAAACCACAACTGCCTATTTTCGTTCACATTTAACTATTTACATGGAACGTAGGATCTTTTGAAACCTCATTTGGTCATTTCACATGACTGGCGTATTGCGACGTTAAAATCCCATAACCTCTGTCTGTTATTATTTACAAGCAATACAACAACGGAACAGAGATAAATATCTCTGCAACGGAAACGAATATGGCCAACCGGCTAACTTCGTCCACATCCCGCTAGGAACGCTGATAAATGGTTGCCGCTTTCAGGCCGAGCGTTTGGTATTTATTTTGCTTGAACTTATCTATGGCGCATCTCATAATAAAGATGGCTTACGATGTTTTGGTTTAATAAACGAATACATTTTGCGGCAAAAGTATTATTGTGAAACTTAATATTCATATCGCGTTAAAATTCTGACATTTAGCTGATGTTTCGTGAAACAACAAGTATATCACGAATAGTAATGAATTTCGCGGCATCACCAGTTATTTCGTGGAAACGAAATGCTGTAAAATCAAAATAGGCGTTTGGAAACACATTTATAAGTGCTTAGAACGTAGTTCCAAAATCGTTGGTAAAATATCGCGATTTCGTCATTAATGAAATTCGAGTACCTCTAGTTATATGGTGAATTGACATGTTTTTCTGTGTTTTGGTTTTATCGCAATTCACCATATACATAATCATGTCCCCGCCGATGCGTGTTGGTATCAGCTTGGTGGAGGTCCGGGTGTGTGCGTGCGTGTGTGCAGGGGTGACCTCGGAGGGGGAGAAGCTGGTGTCGGCGGAGGAGGCGGAGGGGCGCGAGGCGGAGGCCTCGGAGGTGCCCTCCCACAGCCGGGCGTCTCAGCGGCCCCTGCAGCGAGGCTCGGGCACGGCTCGCCGCTCCGCGCGCTCCATGTTCCGCGGGCGCGGCCGCAACGACCGCCCCACGCCCATCATCTGGAGCGAGCCGGGGTCCACGTCCTCTCGAGGTGCCGCCCCGCTTCTCTCTCTGTCTTCCTCCGTCTTCCTCAGTCTTCATTGTCACTACCAATAAACACATTCTTTTTTTCTTTTGCAAATGGCTGTCACATTATTTGATAAATGTTTCTTCAAACTGCTTTGAAAATTTATGATAAAACTGTTTATTTTGAATAATTTTGAAGCTAGGATTATATTTTATTTCATTATGTAAATGGATTTTAATTTGTGTGGATTCTGCAGAATGTTTGTTGATCATCATCAAATGAAATTTTTTTTTTAATGCCTACAACTATCAAAGAAAGAATAATGAGAAATATAAAAGATCTCTAATGTGTAGTACAGGCATGTGTGGAGGAAAGTGGGAGCCTTATAGAGTTTAGTTTGTGGTATATGTTTTGAAAGAGAAAAATGGAATGGATAATAATATAATTTTACACAGAAAAATACATCAGCACAATGCATAAAATTATACCCCGAATTGTCATTGTGGTAGGTACTGTTAGAGATGTAAAATACCCAGGTATATATAATTAAGGGTAAATACCTTGGGTACTTACCCAGGTAAATACCCAAATTTCATAAATACCTGGGTATTTTCATTAAATCAATGATAATTTTAATTATGTCGAGTTTTAATAGTTTCATAAAGTAATATGTTACATACACGATGTTAATGAAAGTATGTTGCAAACTTTAGCAGATGATTCTTTATCAAAAACATGGAATAGTTATACGTTACCATTTTTTCCAAACACAATTCTTACGGGGGAAAAGCAACAGTGTGAAATATTTAGAAAAACCAGACAACTAAATTTGTTTTTGGGGGGAATAGAGAATAGGGTAAGCTGACCTGACCTATTATTATCATGAAGGGGAGAGTTTTATCTTAAGGTTCCCCCCCCCCTCCCCCCCCCCCCCCCCCCCAAGGTTAGATAATTCAACACACTAAAGATTTATCAAAATATTGTAATTTTACTCCACATCATTTTCCATACTTTGTCAATATTAACTATTTTAAATTTTTTAACTACAAATTTTCCCTAGAGAATAGTACTACGCAAAAAAAAATGGTGTAGTGTAACTCTTAAGACTTGACTACTTTGTTTTTGGAAGAAGGAATCACCTTTCAAAGTTGTAGCATACTTTCATAACATCATGCATTCAACACAAAAGCACACAAATTACATAACTAATCATATTTACATTTTTGTTTTTTAAGTTTCTGTTTTTAATATATTTTTTGTAGTTTTATTTTAACCCATCTGTTATTACTTTCCAGTCCTTACTTAAATATCACATTAATTAACCTACAATGTTATTTAACTTACACTATATCAGAATAAAAAGTAAACACGTATTTTCAAAATTTTCTAAGAATAGCTGAGAAATTAATTGCATGTTTATTTGTTCTTCACTCTTCATCTGTGCAAAATGGACTAAAAGTTAAAAATATTCCTCGACTAATATTTTTAATAATACTCTTCCATGTGGTCCATAAATGATGATATGCCAAACCCTTCTCGTGAAGATGTGAATTTTGAAGTTTGTGCTAAGCACCTAGTATTACTTTCATCTGGTGACGAAAACGTAGAGTTTTTAATACTTAAACTTGATCCTGGTATCGACTCTGTCAGTGACACACTATGGTTATGATAGTGACTTTGCAATACTTTTTCACTGCTTTTTTTGGATGTACACATCACTGTTTGAAAAGGTTGTACAATATTGCTGCAATAGAGAATATTCTTCATATCTTCAGGACACTTGAAACACTTTTTTATATGATATGTCATTTTATTAACATTAGTATGTTTGTATGTTTTACAACAGTATTTACATTGCACTCCTTTACTCTTCTCTTTAAAAAATTTCCAAGTTGGCCCTTTCTTTTTTCCCCATATTGAGAAACTCTTTAACAATGAAAATTAAAATGAAAACATGGTAAATTGAACACAAGAAGTAGTGAGGTTATGTATGTTTAACTTCCTTCACTGCATCATCATGTAACTCAATGAACAACATGGCTGCTAATCTACAGTGGTTCAGTGTAGCCATATTCTAAAAACCAATGAAAACAAAAATTTCCCTTAAGAAAAAAATTATGTTTTAGATTTAGAATAACTAGCAAATTTTGTAAAAATTATAATCTAAAATATTGAAATACTTGCTGCTATATTTCATTAAAAATTTGATATATTTGTTTAACTTTATTTATGATTACTAAATGGTTTTATAAGGTTAATTAGTAACAGATAAGCATAAAGTTACAGCAATAAAATAATGAATATGCCATTTGATTATACACTTAAAAAGTGATTTTACTTTAAAAACCCTCATTTTGGGTATTTACCAGAGGCAGGGGTAAGTACCTAGGTAAATACCCATTTATAAATACCCTACCCACCGGGTATTTACCCAACTCACAACACTAGGTACTGTGCATAGCGTCCGCCCGTTGTGGGGTGGGCCTTCCTTGCTCCCACTGTTTGAATGCTACTGCTGGTTGCTAAGTACACAGTTGGCGTTTTTGCCTATGCCTAAAGAAATGGATAAATTTAAAATTCATTCTGTAAAATTAGCTACAATTTATGATTTTAGAAATTCATGAGGAAATATGAATGAATTGTAATTTTTAGTTTCGACATTTTCTTTCATTTTGGATAAATTCTAATATTCTAACTTAGATCAAACTTAAAACTTGTGGTTACGTTCTAGCTGATTCTATATTAACATCCAAGGTTTCAGGTCGGTTAAACCGTATGTTGTTTTAACACCCAGACTCTAAAACTGACAAGAATTGCTATCTACACATATTGACATGGTTATTAAGGAACTCAGAAATAGGTGTTAATGTATAGGTGGATGGGAATAGCATTTTTATTAGGGGACATGATTTCATCGGGAAAGATATTAGATAATCGGGATAGAGAGCAACAGCATTGAAATTGTCACTTAACTTAGTATACAAAAAAAAAATATTTACACTTGAACCTCAGTTTTACGTATGCTCTTCCACGGATTGCATTTGTACAATTGCTACCGTCGTAAAATCAGGGATGGCCCATTTTGACCCCCCCAACCCCCTCCGAAAGAAAAATATTGTTTTACTTTTTGAACCAAATATACCTGGAATTATTTGTGTGTATTTGGTTATAATAAATAAAATACCATTAATGCAACAAAGGAAATAACCTCTGATGGCAGCGTGTGAGCGTGGAATGCCCGCTGGCCCTCCCCTCCCGCACACCACCACGCAGATAGGAGGCCGTTCACCCCTATTCCTTTGCGCTGTTTTTTTTTTCTTTCAAAAAAATTCTGAAACTTATAATATCATGAAATTCTGTTTATTTTCCTTTTCGTGAATTCTCTGGTTTTTTTCTGTGAACACGTAGTTTAAAAAGGGGGGGAAAAGTATTTATGCATGTTTACATACAAGTTCGATACCCGTTACTCAATAGTTTCATGAGAACCAATATTAATCGTTTGCAAGCACATATTTTGATCTCAAACTGCGTTAATTTTACCACGCGGCCATATACATTTTTTGATGGGCGTGTGTCATCAGTAAATAATTCAATATTGAATTTATTTACACAATAATTCTTGAGATTACCGGCTTCTGCGGATTAATAGAGATAAAGTTATGATGAGTTAGGCCTTATGTGTTAATATTAAACAAAATATTGGAAATGAATAACCAGACCTAACATGTAATATGGGCGGGGATGGCATTGGCGATCATTTAGAAATTCAAAACTAAAAAAAAATTTGAGAAATACAACACAGTGTGTTACTAAGTGTGTAGCATGACCATAATAAACAAATATTTAATGGAGTCTGTATGGAGTGAGTGACTCGTGAAATTAGATTTCATAATAATTTAATTTATATTATTTGTAATTTAAATTAGATTATGAATTAAGTTCTTATTTCAGTACTTTTTTTTTTCTTTTTTTAAAAAACCATAAAATAAGTTAAGTTAGCTGGAATAGTTAATTAATAACCAAATGTTCAAACAGATTCAAAGTAGGAAAAGTCAGTGAATTTTGGAATTTCAAGCTTGTAGCAACCATGACACGTGTCAGGATAATACTGAACGGTTGCTGGTGAGTTGCTTTAGGGGAAGGAGGTTGCAAAATATCTTGGTAAATACGTTTTTTTTAGGGACTACCATGATTAAAGAACTAAATTTCTTTATTAAGATTTTACCATTACAATTAGTTTTTAGATACATTTTTTCTACAGCCAGTATTAAATGGGTTTTTAGTGAATAGTATAAAAAAGAGGATGGACAAGTTGCGATGTTCGTTTACAGCTGCAACTTTATAATCTGCAGATTACTGTGATTGAAAGGTTCTCTATGAAGAAATATTATTATTTATTTATTTAGTTATTTAAATTTATAACAAGCCCACCATTAGCTAGAAGCCTTTTAGTTGTGCACGACACACAAGAGGCGAGGCTCACAGCACAGTGTAGGCCCCAGGTCCACACCTCCTGCCAGGAGTGGACTAGCAGGCACTGCATACCTGCACGGACTGCAGCACACACAGGAACAAACAATTATAGTTACAAATATCAGCAAATAATATACCACCTGAATGTAATATACATAATAAAGGACAAAAATAATTGGGGGGGGGGGGGGGGGGGGGTAATATAAATAATGATTAAAAAAAATAATAAGAAAAGAAAATTGCAAGACAACTAGGGTAATGTTATACAATTATACAATATAGAGGTAAGTTGTAAACTTTTGAACAAAAATAAGTGTATATGTATTTCAATTTAGACAAAGATTGATTGGAGAATTGAATTATTATACACCAGCACACAATTTTTTCATGTGTATTTTGCTGTCCGAAAGATTAGCATATTTATCTACATAATTGAAATTGTTAACCAATCAGTATATTACATCATTAATATTGCTAAGAGTACAGAGTAATCAATGCCTGTGATCAACTGTTATGTTGAGGAACTCTGAGCTGAGAGTTATCAAGTAGATAGTTGCCACTTATTTTGGAACTATAGCAGTTGCGAACGAAAAGTGAATCTAATAGCTTTCTGCTAGGCCTGTTCGAATATCAAATTTTTTTTTTAGTTTGAACAAATAAGAATACATATATCTAATAATTCGCGAATACGAATAGTAAGAATGAGAATCCCACTAATAAAATTGTTTCACATCATGTAACAACTTCTGAAAAATTAGACAATACTAAAGTATTGGTTGAGTCAGCTTCTATAATTATATATTATATGTAAAATGTTTGTTAAAATTTTTAAATTATGAAATAATTCATTGGTGTAAAGAAGAGTTGAAGTTAATTGAAACTAAAAAAAATCTGTCTTTTAGATACTTAGAATGCCAATCTTAATATTAATTATACACCAAATCTTGCAACCTTTTGAAGTAATATTGAGTGGTTCACAGTATCAAATGCCTTGGCAAGGTCAAAGTAGCAGGCATCAACTTTACACCTATGAGTTACTTTAGAATATATAGTGTTTTTAAAGTAAGTAAATTTGTGGTAGTTGACATCCCAAATCTAAAACCATGTCGATGTTCAGATAATCTCTTTTTAAAGTTGAAATACAGATGTCTAAACACGATTTTTTTAAAAAAAAAATTTTGTGAAACCATTAAGTCAAGATATGGGCCTGTGATTGGTAACTTGTAGTTTACTGCCTTTTTTTATGAATCTGTATTACTTTAGCTATTTTCCATTTGTGGGCAAAGACTTCTGCATTCAAGCTAGTATTAACTATAGGCTGTAACAGGGACAGAGAACATTACTTTACTATAAAATTGGGTATACTGTCTGATCCAGTAGATTTGGTAGGATTCAGGGATTTAATGCCCCATAGTACTAGGCTCTCGGAAATGAAAGATATGGGAGTTGAAACTGAGGTGGTATTCACTGTAACTTTGGGAGGTGTGACATTGTGATACATTTACACTAGAAAAATACTTTGCAAAACAATTTGAAATTAAAATAGGATCTTCTCAGACATCCCCATTGACATTTAAAGATGAATTTTGTTGATAACCATTTTTCATTATTTCGACATATTGTCAAAAAAAAATTAGTGTGTGTATCTAATTGGCCCAAAACCTTAACTTTTGATTGTTTTATTAAATTGGGAATTAGTGATTGGCAAAAATTATAAAAATAGATAAGTGATCTAATCACAGGTACATAACAGATACTAAACTGATTCAGTACTTACTGTAAATAATCACATTGCAAATCTCTAGAAATTCAAAATTTTAAAGTAAGTCAGTACCTAAATAGATTTATTATAAGAATTGCTTGTAGATGACAAAAATAAAATATTTTACCACAAATTTTTAATATTCATTATGTCTTTGACTGATTAATGAACATGACAATCAAGTATAAACTTAATTACGGAAAATTTGGAGTAAAAGATTCCTCTTTAACTATAAGCAGGTAGTAAGTAGAAAATATGGACGAGACTTGAATGTCTGAAATTATTGTACTTTTTCATGTGCATCTTTATTATCAAGTGGAAACAATATTGGGAATGTCTTCCTATACCAAACGATTGCAATGGTAAAACACTGTTAGGAATCTGCCTTTAAATTTTAATGAAAGGTTGGGAAAAATTTGCTACTTCAAGTTCAAGAGTTGTAAGTGCCAAAGACTTAAAAAAATTTCAAGTTAATGGAAATCCTGTAGCGACAGCATCTAATCGAAATTGGGTGAGCAGTTTCTTAAGTTTTCTGCAATGCATAGCAAATTCTGAATGCACTGACACAAGCACAAGTGCCTCGAGACAGCGTTACGGACGGACAGGAGCGAGTGTTGCGTGTGGTTGCAGGTCGGGAGCAAATGGCTCGTCTGTCCTTGATGCACGCCCGGGAGCGGGGCGCGGTGTTCCCCCGCGGAGCGCCCCGGGCCCGCAGGGTGCGCGGCAAGCCCAAGACCGTCTTCACCAACCCCTACCACATGAGGTTCTGATCCTCGTGCTCTTCTCATTACAACTCTCCCTAGCCCCTGGCCTTCGTGCCACATGTGGGGAATTACCTTTTTTTAATTTAATTTTTGTTATTGTGAGCTTTGTACTGTATGTATGTTTAATTGTGTATTAAATTTATTCTTAGAAATGTAGATTTACTATTTATTTTACCCTGAAGTGATCAATTATTTTATTTACAGCTGCTGGAAGTGATAAAATTTTCAGTTTTATTCTTGCAGTTAACAATTTTTCTAAGACCAGAAACCTTGTACTGCAATTTACAACAGTCCAATCCTCCGGAGAAATCAAATTGGTCGACTGTTCCTCTCTAGTTTGACTACACAATCTGTAGATTCTCTGGCATAAATAAATAATTCACAAATACCTTTTATGTTCCTTCCTTTGCCATACACTGAACATGGCCACTATTTTGCAATTTACATTTACATGATGAAAAAATTCAACAGGCAAAAACCAACAACTCCACTTGTGCAAACAAATTGTTTCATCTCTCTGGGTCTGTATTTAATTAATGTTCATTAATGAAATCCCACAGTCGCTTGCCAACTCACGGTACAAATGGAAGACCCTTGTCTTCTCAGTGTGGCCACTAATGTACAAAAAAACACTCCACTGAGGCCCACCCTGCCGCCTGTGGTCGAATCTTCTCATTAAAACAAATGTCTGGAATATGAGGAGAGAAAAAAACCACTGTCGTGAAACTATCCTTGGCTACATGAAAGGGTTAACTTTGGCAACCTGACACTTCTTGCTTCAATAAGTGTCCAAACAACTGAATACCGGCAACCTACGATTCCAAATCCTTAACTCCTGGAAGGAGCTGGAGTCGTAGGCCAATCTCAAAGCACCTTACATCTTGTATGACCGATGAAACAACACTTCTCAGTAGTGAAAATGGACATGATCCCTAGCAGTTCCTGTCTAAGGACCATCGCTTGATGCCTTGTTCCACACACAAATATGCCTGCCTCCCACTGGTGCTAGTGACAATCAACTCTTCCAATTCATGATCGTGACCTGGACGCCACCATATCCAGTAGCAGCACAGATTCTCCCACCCGCACAGCCTACTAGCGACATCAGCTAACGTAATCAGGTATGGAGAAGCACCAGGAGGCAATGCTGAGGAAAGACTTCCGGCCAGCGACCTCCAGCAGGTTCTCCAACTCCGTGTGATCTGCGCAAGTGACTCTGACTCTGCGGAAGTTCCGTGGCAAGACGATGCTTTCGAAGCATGCTGCGGTGATGTTGGGGCAGAACTCCGCGCCGAGACGCTCCAGCCTGGGGCACAGCAGCAGTGTCTTGACGGTCTCGCCGGTCACCCACGCATTGTTGCCGACATCGAGGTCTGTGAGCCTTGCACATTTGGCAATGTGGATGGCGATGTTTCCCGTGAGGTACGGGCAGTCCTCGACGTTGAGTGCTTCTAGACGACGACATCGATGCACGTTCTGGAGCCCGGCATCCGTCAGTCTCGTGCCGTTCAGGGCGAGGCGCTTCAGGCGGGAACCAGGGTTGCACACGGGCTGGAACCCTTCGTCTGATATGCTCGAGTCGCACAGATTCAACTCCTGTAGGTTGGGACATGCCCTGAAGACGTGCTCCAGTGAACTGTTGTCAAAACCTTTCAGACCGACAAAATCCAGTTTTACAAGTTTATTCCAAGAGTTGTCTAGAAATAACTGTGCCAAAGAGTCTGGGGCTACATTCATGCAGAAAATTGCCAAGTTTTCTAGTTGAGGTAATTTCCCAATAAGTTCTAGATTTTCAATACCAGCATAGAACGTAGAGCGATTGATAGCCAAAGATTTCATGTTCGTACACTGGTAGAATATGTTGCTTGTATCTTGATTGAAACCATCTCCTGAAGCATATGAAAAATGTGTCAACAACTTGTTTACTTTCTGCACGAGACCCTTCAAATCGCTGTCAAACATATCGTTCTGGACTGAAATTCTCAGTTCTTTAAGGGAAATGCAGTTATGTGTCACATGAGAGAGTAATCTATGTAATTTCCAATCGCAAGTTGTTAATTTCAACGACAAGGATTGCAAATTCTGAGCAAGCCAGAAAGTTCCCAGTAATTCATCATCAATTTCCACCAGTGAAATCTCCAGGCACCGTATGTTCTCCAGGCAGAACAACAGTTTCGCCAGAAGGCCCTCGTGGGAGCAGGCACGTCTGGAGTACTGCAAACGTAAGGTGTCGATGTTGGGGCAGTAGTCTGGCAGCATCTCGACGATGGTGTCCACTTGGTCGTGGGCGCAGAGGCGGAAGCGTCTCAGCTGCGGCACCTGCAGTAAGAAACTCCTCACTTCCTCGCAGCAGACGCCTGGCGAGGGGCAGTACTCCAGCGAGGTCCACAGTCGAGTGTCGCTGCTCACTTCTCTCCACCGGGAGCACACGCGCTGGGCCCTACACACCAGGTCCTCTACGTCCAGGTACGAGAATATCTCCAAGAGCAGCTCGTCTGGGACGTCACCCCACGCGCCTGTCATCTCCCCTGCACAGCAACCAGGGGACATGCATGACCGCCGTCCGCCCGTGAAGAGCTTCACAGAACATCCACATGCTCCAGTCTGCCATCACAGAGACTGTAAAAGTTTTATCCCATCCACACGGTGCTTAGTGCATGATCATGTGCAACGACATTTGAAGTAAATAATGTAAAGAGAGAACAATGCCAGCTATGGTGAGGGTGAAAGATGGATTTTCTTTATTTCTTAAGAAATTGCAATATAGGGCATAGTCTTGAATAATACAGTTCACTGGATGAATATACATACCATAACCAAGAGCTAGTAAAGGAACATTACATTCAAGCATAGCATTTATCAAAACAATTTTCACCAGACATTGTACTAAACCTTTACAGCATAACTGCTGTGCTTAAAACAATCTTATGGACCTAAACTCAAAATTATAATACTGGGATAACCTCTCAAGACAAGACTTGCATTGTGATTACGATCATGTATAAACAGCAAAGTAATAAACAAATATAAAATGAAAAATCTGTGAGAGCATTTTAGAAAATGATATATTTATTTTTCAACCAATATATTGCAGTATAGACTTGTTGATTGTTACAATAAAATAAGTTTACAAATATGGAAGGCCCACTGCATAAAAACAGTACAAAACTTTAGGTAAAATACACAAATACATACACCTTTAAAAGCAATTAAAACACTTGATTTTGTCATCCTGAATCTGACTAGCTGAAGTTCACACAAATATACTTTTTTTAAGGTGTCGTAATAAAAGAGAAAATACCCTGGGGTGGTTTGTTTTAATTGAACTTGGTATTTATTTACTTATACCTTTGTTGCACAAAGCTATACCTTTATTATTTTAGTGTTTAACTTAACTATGGTATGTTCCGTGAGGTTTTCAGATTCGAAACTAGCTTATTCTCGGTTTTCAGGACGGCGTAATTATCCAGGAAAATGTGCTACAGAAGGTATTGACAGTGAGGGAGAGACCATTGGTGGAAGATTAAAGGGTTTTGATAGGGCAGAAAGACGTGGCAATCCATGAAGCTGGGTCTGGCTGAGAGTGGAATGAGCTTGAGAATGTAGTAGAGCCGTAAAGCGCTCTTCACAACAGCGCGGCGCGGTGCGATCTGGCGACGCGATGAAGCGATAGCTCGCGATCTAACGCGAAGTCGCTGGCTGTACACTTCACAATGGCGCGACGCATCGCGATACGACTGGCGAAAAAAAAATGTTGAAACAGCCTGCTATCTGCCGGCGACATCTGATAACATATAAGTAAATACAAACAAAATATGTGGATGTATTTTAAAATTTTCTCTTTTTTGTCTGGCATTGCATATGCAAGTGTACTGTAACTAAGCATCGGTGAAAAGAGGCATGAATATAAATCGCCATGCAGTAAATGTTCACAGGCAGAGAGTGTTGTTCTGTTTATTATTACTTGATAATAATAATAATAATAATAATAATAACAGAAGATGGCACACAAGGCCCACAAATGCTAATAGATTGGGTCAAGGGGACTACCATAATCTTATCTCAGAAATGCGATTAGGAGACAGTGACAACTATTTCGTATTCATGAGGATGTCTCCTAATGAATTTGATGCGTTGCTGCATATTGTTGATCCAATGTTACAAAAAAATTCTCACCGCCTACCATTGAGTCCAGCAGAAAGACTGTCGATGACACTAAGGTATAACTTGCTAACTTGCGTTTCTAGTGCAGATATTGTGATTTTGTAAGTACAGACACTTCTTGTAATTGTTTTGAATTTGGCTGATTTTTTTTTTTTTTTTTTTTTAAAAAGGGTACCTTGCAGCAGGAAATTATTTTACATCAATATCACTTTCCAGATACCTATTACCTTCTATTTCAATCGTTTGTTTACTAACAACTGATATTCTTATAACTCTCCGAATTATTGCTTGCGATTGGCTGTTTACTCTTACGTCATCAGCGATGTCGCCCGCCGCGGCAAGGCAGTCTTGTCGCTTGTGCTCACGTCGCGAGCTGTCGCTCGCCGCGAGCGATGTTAACTCTGATTGGTTGGTATCGAATGATGTCACATCGCTACGCGTCGCATCGCGCCGCGCCGCGCTATTGTGAAGAGGCCTTAAGGAGTGTGGGAGTTTAGTAAGTGGTTAAGTTTAATTGAAGTGGAACCTTCTTACAACCATGACAATGTCTGCCAGAACAATTTCATTTCAATTCAAAATCAATTCTCTGTGCAAGGATTATTGGGGGAATTTGCTAATCATAATTATATGGCACATTGCTTGAATATACTTGAGTAACATATGTCATACACCTACCTTATTTGTGTTCGCTTTTGTCTTATTATTAATGTATCACTACGTCAAATGATTAACCACATTACACAAGAGAGTATTACAAAAAATTCCAAGCAATACTAAAACTTCCGTACGTATTGAAGCCCAAAGTGTTCTTTTTCACTGTCAATCTGTTAACATTTGAAATGTAAACAAAGCCATTCAATATTCAAATATGATGCCAAAAGATGCTGTAAAAAAAAGATTAATACTACTGTAGAGAAATTGGAATGTTCAAAGATTTTCTTACTAAAAGGTACCGCCGCTAGATAGCAGTGGTGTTCAACTCCATAGTTCAACCCGAGATAATCTCTGGGTCCAACTAATGCGACACATTAATTTGTTCTCATGCTATCAGGACGGACGTTTGCAATTTTTAAATTGAAATGATAAATATATGCTAAACCTAATACGGTTCTTTTTTTAATTAAAAAATTCCTAAAATTTATCTCTTTTGATTTTAAATTTTGTTTTGAAATATGCTGCAAAAACAGTTTTAAATTATTATTTTTTTTTAATGAAAGTGACTGTTTTTAACGACGGAAATTCTAATTCATACTTACATACCATCATTAAACGTGGACAAGCACCATTTCTGAAATTTTTTTTTGGGCGGAATGTTTTAGCGATGTTTATTTTAAAAAATGGATTCAACTACGCTCCACATCACACTGTATCCTGAAAATTCCTTACTCAATGACCGTGGCATACAGAAGCAAAATTGAACATGTAAGACGAAGGAATTGCAGCTGATCAAACAGCGGGAAAAACTTCTAGTTCTATTTTTTGATTAATATAGAAAAACTTTCTTTCCCTCAATCTCTTGCAGTCGTGTCCAGTTGTATACAATTCCATTCATTTTCTGTAATAAAAAAATGTGTGTGTATGTGGAGTCCACGTGTGGCAAAAGTGAAACTTTTTTAGATTCAGATAATTAATATTGTTTAATAGAACAAGAGATAATAATTAAGAACACACAGCCACACCCCATTTTTTTGAACCACAGTTGAACAGAAATATAATATTGTTAGGTCTTAGTTATGTTTTTTGATTATTTTTTATAAAATAATTATTATTTTAAGCAAAAGTTTTTTTTTGAACTTCGTTAAACGCCGTAATTGTTCGTACTACAGATGAATGTTTTGAAAACTTGAGGTTGAACCTATTCCGGAAGTTCACGTATCTGCAACTGTCAATATCTCTTGCTGTTTAAACTTTCGCCATTCAACTTTTAATTTTCGTAAACAAAAAACAAACTTTTTTTTTTGTAAGAAATAATAGTACATGGAGTGGGTGAAGCGCATGTTATTTGAGGATGCATTGGTGTGATAATTACGTTTTTGAAACAAAATGTTTATTCATATTTGATGTATGAAACTTTTGTTAAAGAACATCAAATTGCATATAGTTATTATGTGACCCAAGGCGTTTGCAAAAGTTTCAAGCATAACTTTAGGGAATTTGGAACATAATTAATAATAAAATGGAATGTAAGCTAAGAACTCGTAGTGTGAAAATCGCACAAGTACTTGGAAATGTGCTGATGCGATGTTGGGCTGTGACATGTCTCGCAAGCATGTTGTGTTTAATTTTATATTGGGTTTATGGCTGCTTATGGGCCATTATGTTGCTGATATTTGTCACAACAGGTAAGATCAAGTAGCGGTTTATTTATCGTTTTGGTTATTTTTAAGGGGAGTTATAGTTTTACTTCCTGAAATGATCTAAGAGAGCATAGTAATATTTGAGTACTTTAAGTTTATGACCAATAAAATGAGTGATTATAGTAGGTTAGGTACATTAAGCTTGTATTCGAGAGAATGGTTTCGTCAGCTACATCGAGGCCCGTTCTACAATGGCACAGAAACTGAGACGGATCACACAAACACAGACGAATCTTCTGTAACATTTCACTATTGCTTTTGTGATGCTTCCACAATGTACGGAAACAAAACAAAAGTCTACCAATGATATTTTATTTCAAGTTTACTAATATTAATTTAATTTTAAAATATTATGCTTCAAGATTATAGGACAGAATTTACATATACTATGCTAAAAATAAATGACAAATTAATAATAGAACACTAGGTATTATTGTACTTAAAAAATATTTAACATATTTAGAACATAAAGAAATATTGATAACACCACAGATAAATACTCCGCTTCTATTGGCTGCACGGAGCAATGCAAACAGAAGAACTCAGCATTGCAGAGCTAATCCATTTGTCTGCCTGCTGTTGCAGGAACTCTGTTCCTTGAGATTTGTCTCTGTGTCATTCTAGAATGGGCCTAAAAAAGGTAATATTCTTATAGAGGGTTTCTCCGTAAAGTAAAAATAAAAATCAGAATATACGTTTTGTGAACACTAGAGATACAATGTTTCTGAGAAATCACAATTAATTGGTTTCATTTCAATACCTGTGTATTGAAGGCTGCTGCCATTTTCTTCATTCCCGTGTAGGTCAGTGTATGTATGATATGGAAAATTTGAGTTAATTTGTAAAAAAAATACTTCAAAACAGCTTGGACAGTTGGTTAGATTAGTATAGCTAAATTAAAAATGCTTCTAAATAATGTGGACAGTGGTTTAGTTCAGGATAGCTACATCTTCAACTGCTAAGTCTTAAGCAACCATTAAAAATATATTTCCAGGATTAATCTAAAGTAATTGACAATTCTCACCATTTTAAATGTTACGCTTCTATTCAATAATTTGTTACTACGTAATTCAAAATACTGCTTTAAATGCTAATTTCAGAAAACAAAGATCCCATAATGCAATTAGTTATTTACAAAAACAACAAACAGAAAATTGAAACATTAAAAATTTCTTTATAATTGCAATACATTCATCAACTCTTGGGTCATTTCATGCCAAATCATCCAGACCATTTCAGATTTGGGTGAAATTTGGTATAAATGGTATCTTCAGACAATTATAAGAACCCATATTTTTCAATTTTGGAATATTGGCTCTAGTTTGGAATTAAATGGACTTAAAGTTTCACTTTGTTTAGTGGAATTTTTTTAATCCATAACCAAAGTCTTGCTTCAACTTACATTTCTAATAACAGTTAATGTAGAATCATAAAATTCACCATACTTATTCAGAATTTTACATAGATTTCAAATATCACTCGTAAAATGTAATTAAATGCCCAGAAGTACGTGTAATATATGTTAAAAGTGGAAAAAATGAATTACCAAAAATTGTAATCATCAGTTCAGTAATTTTGTTATAACTTTTTCTACAATCTTTACAATCTTGGGCTTGGCACGATTAGAAAGAGCACAAAATTTGTCTACCAAATGGTGAAAAAAATTTGTGGATATTTACCTTTCTTCTTTATAAAAGCATTTGTGAAAGAAGAATCTGGTAGGAAATCAGAAACGCTGTTTTCAGGGTAAATACAGGTACATATATAGTGTCCTAAAAAGTAAATTCAAAATTGTATTTTTACTTTTCATAAAAAAACCTTTTTAAAGAATATTATTTAAAAATGCTTTATAATACAGCGTGGACAGTTGGTTAGGTTATGTTAATGACATTAAAAATACATTTAAAATTGTGTGAACTTTTGGTTAGGTTTTATAACCTACATTAGGTATACTGTTAAATTGTGTAAACGGTTAGTTAATTGCATTAAATTACTATAAAATTATAAAAATTGTTGCATTAAGAGTAAAATTCTTGTGTCGTGTCTTTTCTGCAAATAAAAAACTAGAATTTGGAAAACACCTTTTTGGAACATCAAAGACATTCCTTAATTCCTACTGGTTGGATGTCGCATGGAGTTCAGGCCTGTGATGAAGTGTCGGCTGCCTGGAGCGGCAGCGGTGCAGAGCGTGTGGTCTGCGCAGGCGTTCTGTACTACAGCGAGGACTTCCTGCTGTTCCACCCGGACATGCCCGCGCACTCGCGAGTCTTCGTCCCCGTTCCGTCCATGTTCGGGCTGCCGTACGAGAACCTGTATGTGCGCAGCGCAGACGGCACGCGCCTGCACCTGTACTTCATCCGGCAGCCGGGCCCCGTGTCTGCCCGCGCGCCCACTGTGCTCTTCCTGCACGGCAACGCTGGCAACATGGGCCACAGGTGCGTGCGTCACAACGTGCTGCATATTAAGTCATCATGTTGTTGAATCACCAACAATGCCTGTACATTTGTAGAGCGTTAGTATTAAAATCAGGTTGAGAAGTGGGTGTTTTAACCACATACTGGAGACACATTGTAATATTGCAGAACCCTGCCCTCCTAATTAAATAATTTTCTTTTAAACTTCTTTTCTGTATAGGTCAATGTTTTTAGAGTGGTGTGTATGTTATGAGACAATATAATCAGACGCTATGGCTGTTAATATATGTTATTTTTGCTTGCTATGTGTTTTAAGAAGGTATTTGGTATTTTAACAGACATTTTCTATTATTAGTAATTTTTAGGTAATTATTCACAAAGAAGTCGCTGTTCTAGATTTTTACGTGGTTAGGCCTACTTATTCATGTTTTTCTCAATAAGTTTAATTTTGTAAAGTAATTCGTATTATAATTATTGTTCTTAATTTTCATTAACGTGTGGAATAATTCTAGAACACGGGACTGTGTCTGATGTGTAGAAAGAGAGAGGCATAAGAGACATGTAAGTGGAAGTGAGAAAGAAACAGTGCTTCCCTGCCAACCGAGATAAAGAAGGTAATTTCCCCCCTGCATGGGAACTGGGTGATAACTGCTCTCTCACGGTGTGAGAGAGAGAACGAGAATGGGAGTCCCCGATTTCGAGGTGAAATTGAAAAGAGACTGATCAGGGGAAGCCCAGAGTTCTGTGTGTAAAAGATTTTTTCATGTGTTGTAACTTGCTCTGTAATTGGCTGATATCTGTAGCGTGAATGAAGAGTGCGTGTGATTGGTCAGTGAGGTCATGTGACCACTACTCCCTGCGTGGAGGAGACGAGTTCATGAGATCACCAGTCGTCTGTCGAACGCTGGACGAGTAGGTCGCGTTCGGTGGCTTCTCGCTAAATTATCATGTAATTTACGAGGAGATCATTTCACGTTGGTGGTCGGAGCCAGGCCTATATTTAAATCAACCTAATTGTTTTTTTTTTGTTTTGGATATAACTTAATTAGAAATTGCGGCCACCTTCGTAGGCATGTTGGCTCGGGGCGGAATTCGTTTTCGCTGGGTGCGGTTCTCTTCGAGGTCGTCCCATTTTTTTATACTTGCAGTAAAACATTACTGAAGGACTCAATCTACGCGATTATTTTCCGGTAATTTCTCGTCATGCGAGCTACCAGCAGTTGTTCGACGGGCTGATGATGTATGTGGACTGAATGAGTAACTTCTTTTGAAAGTGTTTGGAATCGTCTGTGCAACATTCTATTAAAAAATAATAAAAACATCAAAATTTGCAATCGGCGTTGAACTGTTTATTTTTGTATATAACGAACCGTTATAACATAATAATATTAACTTCAATTATGAAACACAGCAGAGTAGTATTCTGTGCATGGAACCCGGGGTGTAATGGAAGGATTCACTTTGTAGCTTAAGGCGATTGGTGCGCGGTGAAAAATGGTCACAGCTCCCAAAAACAATGAAATTGGGATTACGTAGTTAATCTCTAAAGTGTATGGATGCCTCTGTAGGTTGCCGTTTTTGTGTAGAGAGGTCAGGAGCTTAGTTCCAACGTGTCAGTGGCGAGATGACCTTCGCATGGGATGGGTGTAGATGGTTCTCGCTCGGTGGCCTTCTATCCATGAGGTCCTGTCTCGCTCTCACTCCCACAAACAGTCCTTCGCTTCACCCAAGAGGGGAGGGGCGGCGGCTTGTGGCAGAGGGAAGTGTTTAGGTGTCTGCTGTCCGCGACCAAGATCACCGTTGTGAGTGTAGTTGGAGGAGCTGGATCATGTACTGCTGGACTATACCACATCATGTAACCCTATATTCTACAGTGAGTACAGAGCGGTGGCCAGCAGCGGCTATCTGGTCTAGTCCCGGCACCGCGACTGGCTCGGACGTTGCGGGCGAGCCCGTTGCCTTGTGGCCATGCAGTGTGGTGTTATATTACCTGTGCGTTAAGGCGTCATCTACAAAGTGTGACCTTGGTTGGCACAACGTGTCTTCACCCGCTTGCCTCTTCTCGTGGACATTCTGTCCCTCTACACGACTACACACCACTCTTCCCCCTTCTCCCGCCGCTCGCATTCAGCCCCCTTCCACCTGCAGCGGCCGTCGAGACTGAACAAGTGGTTCCTCAGCGCCACGTTGCGGGGACATTCTTTACGGCAATGAAGGTTTTACACGCAGTGTACAAACTGTCACTCCTGTGTATGTGTTTTGAGTCAGATCGTGTCAAAACCAAGAGGAACTCAGTCTTCTGTCTTTGAGTATCTTTTCAATTTCATTAAAATTAATTTGTTAATTATCTTCTAAAATAGACCAGTAATGGAAATTTTCATAACTTAACTGCATATTTAACAACTAAAATAAATTTTTTATCTGTTTCTTGGTTCGACTATTTATTTGTACAATAATTACATGTACTAAACTTAAGATTAACATTCTTTAAGTTTTCTCATTTTACTGTAGGTTTGAAAGAAAATAAATACATATATGTAAGGAAATAACTTAGTAAAATAAATTCTGTATATTTTTCACTTAAAAATAAAAAATGAATATGTACTGTTAAATTAGTTTAGTGTCAATATTTTCCCTGCACCAATCACCATAAGCAAATATTTACATAATTTGTGAAAGATTCCATGTAAACTGTCACAAGACTTATGATAAAATAAATAAATGAGGGGCAAATTGTAATTAAATTATGACACATCAAATTAAAACCTATAAATAAAAATACAATAGTCCTTATGAAAGTACGTTCGAACCATGCGTTAAATAACGAGTAGTTTAAGTCTACTAGCAAGTTGGGGTGTGGCGCGAAGTTCCTATCAACAAGTTGTGATCACACAGTCTTTCCAGCTGTCCTTACTGCCATTTCTTAGTTCATGCCCTATTTTAATCTTCGCGTTGACGTCCAATATTTTACTTTGCCTATGAAATGTGGGGTGGGGAAATGCACCCAGGCAGTTCGCACGCCTTGCCAACGGCAACACTGCCATTAGCCTTCCATCGCTTTCTTCAGGAGCTGCCGGTCATGCAGCACTCAGGTTAGGTCTCCGAAACCTCAGAGGTGATTCTTGCTCCGCCCGAAACTCTCTAGCGTCGTCTCCGCTCAGTGGCTACCTGCGCGTGGCACTCACTCTCATTACTCACAAGTCCAGTTGGCCGCCTTCTGTCGAAGGCTTTTTTTGAAAGCACTCATGACTTGCCAACGACCAGCGCACATCTCAAGCGTGTCACGCGGAGTTGCTTCCCGCCAGGTCCTTCGTCTCTTGACTCACATTGTTTCCCTCTGAGACGTCAGTGCTCGCCCCTCGCTGTGGAGTTGTCACCACCAGCACAGTGTTTGGAGCAGCGATGTGCAAGCACAGGACATCAGGCAACCTCAAGACACCGCCTCGAGGTGTTGAGAATGTTCTTTCACAAATTTCAGCAGAGTGCATTCAGATTCACACCTGAAATATTTTTATTTTGTATGCAAAATGGTTATGATTCCAGGATGATCTCAACAAACTGGTAGAGTTATGCATGTGTTTCATACCTGGTGGGTGTTATCGCTCTAAGCATTCATGTGATTTAGTTTCACCCTTGGAGTGTGGTTAAAATTGGTTACCACTGTTTTGGAATGAAGACAATAGAATTCTATCATGGTTTATGTATGTTTTTTTACTATTTAATATTTTTACATCGTAATGGTAATAAATATATAAGTTTAACAGCTTAATGTCTCATTGAAATTGGTGTTATTAGAGATTATTAAAGGGGATGAAATGAGGATGGTGCATTCGTGGAATGAATGGTTTGTAGAAATGTGAGTACCATGAGAAAATCCACCAGTTCATGGAAAAATCAGTCATTTTTGCAGCTGTGAAAACTGCAGGTGACCCCACTGGGAACAGAACTGGATTGCCTTGTGGGAGGCGAGAGAGAGCTCCAGCAAGCCGAGCGGCATTCAGGACTTCTGATTGTTTAAACACGTGTTGCAGCGTGGGTCCAGACGATGGTGTGAACGTAAACCACTGCCATGCATGCACGATATGTGACACTTGTCGTGCAAGGAGAGCGATGTGCGAGGGTGCGTGCAGGTTGCAGAACGTGCTGGGGCTGTACCAGCAGCTGCAGTGCAACGTGCTGATGCTGGAGTACCGCGGCTACGGCCTGTCCCAGGGCTCGCCCAGCGAGCACGGCCTCTACGCCGACGCCAGAGCCGCGCTCGACTACCTCTCCTCGCGCAGCGACATCAACCACGCCGAGGTGGTCGTGTTCGGCCGCTCCCTGGGTGAGTGCCCCCTCCCCGCCTCTGGCGCTGTTCCTCCAACACTTCGCCAAACATTCAGCCAAGTTACGCAATCATTGCACAGAGATGGTGGAAAAAAAAGTGATCTGTTCTATGATGAAGCAGTAAACATGATGCTTTGGAATAAAGTTCATCGGTTCCCTTCTATCAATACCAAACACCGAAATTAAATTTAATTACTACTATTTCCTTAGCAGGGGAAATTGTATTTCTAAAGTGTGGAGGAAGTGCTTGAAATAATATCACAAATGTCATTATTACAGGCACACAACCTACACTCTCTCATAGGAACAGGTATGATGACTTTTTTTTGTTTGCCCCCATTAAAATTTTGATTGTTTGTAAGCAGTCCATTTTTTTCTTACATGGCAATACGACCAGAGTAAAATGCATCCAAAGAGAGTACAGGTGTGAGTTGTGGCAGTGCCGTCAGGTCTTGCCAGAGTACCGAGATGTTCACTCCGTGTGTGTTTATGGCCATCGTGCAGACTTTTACAAGCAGAATATCCTTTCAGCTTGGCACACAAAGTGATAGAATTGATTGATACGGACACCAACGGAAAACGTCAAACCAAAAATAATATTAACCTTAAATGAAGGGCCAGCATGTCCTCATTACTGGTATTCTACCGTAAACAAGATTTGCAAAAGACTAACCTACATATGTGATTATTATGGTCTGTTAGATGATTTCAAGCCAGGACAAATTTATTTTTCTAGGAGGCATTGATGTTCATAAGTAGATGAAAAAATATATTTATTGAGTATAGAACTGAAACAATTAAGCACCCGTACTTTGGTTTAAAGGTCTTTAGTGCAGCAATAAGGTTACTGTTAAAAATAAAGTGCAAGAATATTTTCCCGCCCCAAATATATTAATACTAAATACCATTTTATACCAATGAATAAGAAAAATCCATATAAATATTTTTCATTATTGAAGGGTAGCATAGAAGATACACAATTTTATTAGATTATGCGAGTAGAATTTAAATGTATCCATAATTAAGTTTTTCAGTTAAATATAGGACAGCATAATGCCTAGTAGTGTGATGTGTGATGTGTGTGTAGGCGGTGCGGTGGCCATAGACGTGGCAGCCCAGCCCGAGTACGCCCAGAAGATATGGTGTCTCGTCGTGGAGAACACGTTCACGAGCATCCCTGACATGGCGCGCGTGCTGATTGGCTGGCGACTCCTGCAGTACCTGCCCAGGTTCCTCTACAAGAACAAGGTGCCCCTGTCATTTCACTAAATAACATATTCAATGCTGATCTCGTGGAAGGTGACTTGGAAGGAATTCTTTTTTTTTTCAAGTAGAAAATTTTTGTTTGTGTTGACCGGATGTGGAGGTAGGGTCTGTGTTATCAAGTGTAGAGCAAGACACACATGTTTCGATGCCAGAGAAGGGCTCTCTGGGGTGACATGACCATCTGAAAGTGTGCCGGAATGTATTCAGTGACTTATCAAACAAGCATTACTATCATCTTGTTACAATTAGAAATAAATTAAAAAAATATATATCAGTAACCTTTAAGTTGTAAAACTTACAAACTAAGGTATACACAACATTAGTAACTATATTAGTGTTTGTTATCTGAATAATATAATCACAAATTTTGCAATTCCCGTATGCTTTTATTAGTACCTAAATATATTTTACACCTTACAGCATCATTTTATATGTATATATTTGTTTTACTTTTATTTTAATGATTGCCTGTGCTTGGTATATAATTATATACTTATCTAAATTAATTTTGTTATGTTTATTTGAATAGCTGTTAAAACCTAAGTGTGTAAGAGTTGGTAGATCTGTCCGTAAAGTGAGAGACATGTGTCTGGATTGGCCGCCAGTACAGTCTGATTCACGTGACTGTGCAGCAATGAAATTGAAAGTCACATATTTGCTGTTTTTTTTTTTGTCTTATTTAATATTATTTTCACACTTGACATCGTCCGGGCCTACGGCCCCTGTAAGTCCGATATGCCACCGCCCAAACACCATCCACCCTCCATTCAAACCTCCCGCCTACCCGTGCGTACGTGTGCGTGCGTGTGTGCTCGCCCGGCAAGAGGGCGCTGTCGAGTCAGTGCGCCGCACCCCTAAAACATAAGTATATATAATTGTGTTGTTTGTTTTTATATTCCCTAAGTGCATCGTGACGGCAGATCGGCCGGGAGGGTTTTATGTACTTTTATTTTTTAACTTATATATTAAAATATCATAGCGTTTCCGGACATTCCCAAGGAAACCCGAAGCCAGACAATAATTAAATTTAAATCTTAATAATTATAATTTGTACAATCTTTTCAATTCATTCAAAAATTGTTACATAATTTTCAATGCATTCTTGTCATGTTAATTTAGTTTCCCGTGGCACGAGTTCGCTAATATCTATTAACGGCAATTGTTTCGGCGGGAGGACGCCATGTTAGTCGAGCGAGCCATGATCTCAGCCCAGTCTTCCGCCATCAACGACCGAGAGCAGACGCATCAGCACTCCGGGGACTTCACCGCTTGTTTTCTCTGCCAAGTAATTCTGTTAACTTTAATTTCATTTCAATCGCTTTCTTTTAGTCCTCGGAGCGGCTCTCGGTCGGGGGGACTGTTTTATTAATTAATTTATGACCAGTCTCGGTCTTTTTTCTTTGTACTACGTAAATCAACATGTGACCACGTGGTGGTGCATCACCTATAAACCGATTCGTGCCGCGGGCGTTTTGCATAGCTTCAACCGTGTACTTGTGTGAGCGGAATTAGCGGGATAAATCAGGTGTGTGAATTTCACGTATTATTCTTTTATTTTCCATCTGTGTGACCACGTGGAGAGTGACGGCGTGTGGGACGCCTGAGAGCCCACTTCGTAGGTAAAAGCGTGCCCGACGCTGAGAGCGGGCAGGAATTAGTGCTAGATGTTTTCAAGGGGGGATATCACGTCTCACATGGGCGACGTCACGCCCTGAGTTAGGAGTCTCACCGGGTCCACGTGCCGCACCACGTGGTGGCGCCCACTAACAACCCACCGTAAAGGCGACCGATCGACCCCCCCCCCCCCCCCCCCCCCCCCGTGTCACACTAAAACAAATTATTTTTTTCTGATATTCAAATTTGCAAAATATTTATATGGATTTTGTGAATGCAAATGCAAATAATCGTTACATCACAAACATGCTGGATTTTCCAAGTCAAAATTCAAATAAATAAAGAACAATAACTAACAGATAGTTCATAAAGAGAGTTGGGGTGGTTGTAGTTCTAGTTTTGAACACACTTGTACTAAATTTCTAGAACATGGCACAATGTCTCAGAAAGAAGGAAAGACAGGGGTGCTACAACATGGTGCTAGCCCAAGAGACGTCATGTATTTGTTTACCGTATTTACCCATGTACCACCCGCCCCCATGTATGACCCGCACCCCAAATTTTCAACATACTCTCTGGAAAAAAAAAATTTTCACTGTAATGTCTATTTACATGTGCCTGCATAAATAGGGAAAAAGAGTCTGTCATTGTAACAACAAAGAAAACTCTTTATAACTGCAGCACAGAATTTTACTAACACAAATGCATGAAATATTAAGAAAAAAAACCCAGTAATATTCATTGTCAAAATAGTAGATCAATTTTGCTAAACAACAGACGTAAATTTGGTGAAATAAATTTTAAAATGTTTGTATGCAATAACCACAATCGTCAACTGTTCAGTCCGTTGCAACATCCTGCATATAAAAATAAAGCTCGTAGTGCCAAATAATTAAAAATAATGAGTGATGCCATAAAACCATTTTATTCAACGTAAAAAAACCCGTAGCAAAAACGTGAGTTGTATTAATGCCAGTTATAGTTAACTCGGTTGTAAACAGAGCGCGCGCGTAGCAAGAAGTTTGCGAGCTATCGCTATCGATCTTTGACTACGTGCGTGCGCTCTATACTGAATGATGCCAACTGGCGCTGTTTACGTTTTATAGGTGGATTACAGCGACTCCCGACATGTTACGGATAAAGTTTAATACTTTTAAAAACGTCTTGAAAACACATCAGAATACGTCGTATTACGATTATTTAAATTTATTAGAAAGCGTTAATCTCAGAATAAACCGCGTAAATTACGGGAAGCAGTTTATACGCGCATTGTAAACAACGGCAATTTATTGCATTGCATCATGTGAGGTTAAAACGGGACCGAAATAAAATGGTGCAAATGTCGGGAAAAAGTGAATAACGGTAACGTAAATAAGGGGTTTCGCTGTATTTTCATTGTAATAAATGCGTCCAGCATTCGGTAATGTACTATAAATCCATTTTTTCAGTCTTCATTGTTGTCCAAAACCTCAAATTTCGTGTATGACCCGCACCCCGACTTTTGAATGTTGTTTTTCAGAAAAAATGTGCGGGTGGTACATGGGTAAATACGGTATTTATTTTGGCAGTCATACGTTTTAAGATTAAACTGATGCCCTCCAGTGGTATATATAACCTTCTTTCCACACACAAAAAGCATGAACATCGAGTGATGCTGCATGAACATTATTGTAAGTGTGCAAGTTCTGGGAAAAGTGGGAAATGTTGGGATTGCAAGCTCGTAGCAAGCCGGGGGAGGAAGGTGCCTCACTACTTATCCATTGCAGCTCATACTGGATGGAATGTAGTAGTTTTCTGGTAAAAACTGGTGTAAAAAGGTTTTTTTCCTGAACACCAGCTTCACAACAGTGAAACCTGTTTGAAGATACTGGGAAGATGTTTGTGTAGAATGCAGAAAAGCGAAAACGATGAAAACTTTATATAGGACGACCTGAAATGTTGTTTTTTTGTCAGGGTTAGCCGTGTGGTTTGTTGCAGTTCCTGTCCGCTGAGAAGGTGGGGCGTGTGACGGCCAGGGGGTGGTTTGTTGCAGTTCCTGTCCGCCGAGAAGGTGGGGCGTGTGACGGCGCCGACGCTGTTCGTGTCGGGGCTGGCGGACATCCTGGTGCCCCCGCGCATGATGAGCGAGCTACACGGCCTCTGCCGCGCCCACAGGCAGCTGCTGCAGCTGGAGACCGGCACGCACAACGACACCTGGACCTGTCCCGGCTACTACCACGCGCTGGCCAACTTCCTGCGCGACGCCCGGGCGAGGCGGGGCGCCGCGCCCGCCCCTCCGCCCCCCTCCCCGTCCACCCGCATCGAGCACGTCTGACTGCCGTCCCTCCCGTGGCCCGGACCGCGGACCGCGTTACCGTGCTCGCCTGACTGCCATCCGTCCCGTCGCAGGGTCGCGACGAGCTGCCCGAACCCAACGACACTCACATTTGCAATCGATGTTCCAGACAACTATGGACTAAAATTTTTGTAGTGTTGAATGAGTAATAATTTATTTTTGTTCCCAAATAATTTTAAACTTGGTTCTTGATGTGGATCCCCTGAAAATATCAGTTGCATGAGGTGCTTCAGCCCGGCCCTGCGCTGGAGAGGCAGGCGAGATAATAGACAAAGTTTTCTGGATGTGAAACCTCATTATGAAGTACATATTGTCTGCAAAGAACTTTTACTTTTTGATGATCTTTTGTAGTAATATCTTTACCATTCTTTCACTTTTGATGATGGTTTAGTGTTCAGTAGTTTTGATTCTGACTGTCAGGTTCCAAATCCATGCTTGCGTGGTATAATGGGCATAATGAGTTTCCAGAAGTTGCAGTTTTAATTGCCATCATCTGCATTTATTTTATTTCTACAAAAGGCAGTCCTCTTTACCCCATTCAATTTGCTGTTTGTCTGGTGGTTAGATCACTTGCCGACTAAGTTAATCCTGTTTCGATTCTTGGCGAGAATATTTTGCAAGTGGGAAACAGTTCATGCCCATCATCGTCATCTTTTACGCTTCATCTCTTGTTCATTTATTAGTTTATTCAGTAATCGTTTGTCAAACAGCTTCCACCAGCATGTGAACTGCATGAACACTTTTAGAATGTCTGTTCTGAGCGCAAGTGATGCGTTGCATTGGGTGCATCATAGTGCATTTAATACTTGTAACTTGCAGTTCTTTTTTTTTGTTCTTCTTTCTTCTCAGAAATGCCATCTATCTCGCTGTCCATGTAGCAGTCGGTGACCATTGTCATCACGATACTGTATTTACTGGCACAAGCTGCACCAAACTCGCACGGCAGGTTTCAGTCGCTGCCTTAAGACATGTTATTTGGAAGAACATTTGGTCATGTTGCAGGTGGTGTTACATGAGTAACTAACGTGATGTCATCGTCCAAGGTGATAAGTGTGAATGAGTTATAGCTTGTGA